>NC_080173.1:91828457-92428457 GCF_950295315.1 Erinaceus europaeus
CACCACCCGTGAAGCGACTCCTATGCAGGTGGGGAGCCGGGGGCTGGAACAGGGATCCTTAAGCCAGTCCTTGTGCTTGTCACCATGTGTGCTTAACCCGCTGTGCTACAGCCCGACTTCCCTAAAAAAATATTTTTATTCGTTTATTATTGGATACAGACACTGAGAGATTGAGAAGGGAGGGGGAGATCGAGAGAAAAAGAGACAGACAGACACCTATAGCCCAGCTTTACCGATAGCCCACTTGTGAAGCTTTCCCCCTGCAGGTGGGGACCAGGGCCTTGAACCTGGGTCCTTGTGCACCGTAATGTGCGCGCTTAACCAGGTGTGCTACGCCTGGCCCCCTGCTACGCCTGGCCCCCTGCATAGTCATTTGTGTATAGTCCCAGTTTGTTCTTCTGTATTACCTTTTAGAGTTACTATGGATATAAAATTATCATTGATATTATTATACCTTAATCTCTTGTTACTTACACTTGAAAGACTCTTGCTATAGCCAACCTTTTAGTGTCTAACACTTGTTCTCCGACATAAAAAGTAAGTTATAAACTAGCAGTAAGGGGGTCAGGTGATGGTGCACCTGGCTAAGCGTTTACTTACAGTGCACAAGGACCCAGGTTCAAGCCCCTAGTCCCCACCTGCAGGGGGAAAACTTTACAAGCGGTGGAGCAGGGCTGCAGATGTCTCTCTGTCTCTCTCCCTCCCTATCTCCCCATCCCCTCTCAATTCCTCTCTGTGTCTATCCAGCAATAAATAAATAAAAACATTAAATTATTTTTTAAATTAAAATAAAATAAGGGAGTCGGGCTGTAGTACAGCGGGCTAAGCGCAGGTGGCGCAAAGCACAAAGACCGACATAAGGATCCCGGTTCGAACCCCGGCTCCCCACCTGCAGGGGAGTCGCTTCACAGGCGGTGAAGCAGGTCTGCAGGTGTCTATCTTTCTCTCCTCCTCTCTGTCTTCCCCTTCCTCTCTCCATTTCTCTCTGTCCTATTCAACAACAACAACAACAATAATAACTACAACAATAAAAAACAACAAGGGCAACAAAAGGGAAAAAATATAAAAAAAATTTTTTTAAATAAAATAAAATAAAATAAACTAGCAGTCACTGGCACTCAAATAAGATTGACTTGTTCCATATAAAAATATTTTTTGTTTTCTATTTTAATTTTGAACATGTTAATTATTTCTCAAGATATTTTAAAATTTTGACCTAGCAATAATAAGACCACTTTCTACCTTGGTAACAGTTAGATGAAGCTTAAAAGTATCTACAGTGCTTGCTCCTAACTGGCCACCCTTCACCACACCACAGAGCAAATGCACCTGAAATTCCAAAGAATTTTCATCACAAGCATTAACTCCCCATGACCTCCCACTATACAAATGTAAAACAAATCCAATTTGTTTACTTTCCATCGTTAAACTCTAGCAGGATATTCAAGTATACCCTCTGCCTTTGAGGGAAAAAAAATTAACACAACCATTTTTTTAATTTGTGATTAATAGTGGTTAATAGGATTACAATCAAAGTCTGATTTAAAATGAATGCATAGTATATATTTTTTACCTTCTTGGGCTGATTGTATTTTATTTACTTCTTTCATCTTTTCAAATTTTCTATTTGTTATTAATAGTATTCTACAAGATTGTAAGATTACGGTAATTCCACACCACACCCACCACCAAAATTCAATGTCCCCACCCTCCCACCTCCTGAAGATAATCACCATTGTTCTCACAAGTTTTACAGTTTGCTTGCTTCTGTTTTGTCTGGATATGGGTGTGTGTGTGTGTGTGTGTGTGTGTGTGCGCGCGCGCATGTCTGCGTGTGCATGTGTGTGTGCGTGTGTGCGTTCATGTAAATCAGATCTCTAGATTCCACGTGAGTGAAACCGTCTGGCATTTGTCTTTCATCTCCTTATTTCCCTACGCTGTTTAATATTTACATCAATGACCTTCCAGAAACTTCTTCAAGGAATTTCATCTATGCCGATGACATCTGCTGTGCAACTCAGGCATCCAAGTTTGACATCCTCGAGGAAACACTCATGAAAGACATGTCTCTGATATCTGATTACTGTAAAAAATGGCGACTAGTCCCTAGCACTGCAAAAACGGTATCATCTGTTTTCCATCTACACCATGCCTCAGCCTCACGTGAGCTTAATGTGCAGCTTGACAATACGAGAATCCGGCATGAAGCACAGCCAGTCTATCTTGGCGTTACCCTCGATCGCACCCTGTCATTTCACGAACATCTCATAAAAACTGCAGCAAAGGTGGGCGTGAGGAATAACATCATTGCAAGACTGGCCAGCTCCTCATGGGGCACGAGCGCTTCCACACTATGATCATCATCTCTGGCATTATGCTATTCCACTGCAGAATACTGTGCCCCAGTATGGTTCCATAGCCCCCATGTCCACTTGGTTGATTCCAAATTATACTCCTCCATGAGGATAATTTCTGGAACCATCCATTCCACCCAGGTTCCATGGCTGCCAGTTCTTAACAACATCGCCCCGCCAGATATTCGTCGGGATGCGGCATCATCTAAGTTCATTTCCCACGTCTACACTTGACTGGACCTGCCAATATACGCGGATATCTTTGCCCGCCCTGTCCAACGCTTGACGTCTCGTCATCCAATCTGGTCCCCACGCCTACACTGGACTTCTCTGTTCCAGTCTCTTGGAAACAGAGTTGGCAGTCAGCTGAGGTAAAGAACAAACACCTCATCACAGACCCCTGCAAGCGTCAACCTGGCTTTGACCTAGCACGTTATGATTGGGCCCTCCTCAATCGCTATCGAACAGGCCATGGCCGGTGCGCAGCTATGTTCCATCGCTGGGGAGCCAGAGACGACCCGAACTGCCCCTGCGGCTACAGACAATGACCCACATAGTCAACGACTGCCACCTCTCCAGATTCAAAGAAGGTCTCGAAACTTTACATCAGGCTCAACCTGACGCTGTTGACTGGCTACGGAAGAAGGGCAAACGCTAGAAGAATTTCTCTAAGTATGACACTTCCAGTTCTGTTCAATTTGTCCTAAAAAAACACACTATCAGTCTTTACTGCAGAGTAATATTCCATAGAATATATATCCCATAACTTCTTTATCCGGCCATCTGTAGATGAGCATTTAGGTTGTGTCTACTCTTTGGCTGTTGTGAATAATGCAGCTATGAACATAGGTGCATGTGTTCCTTCTAATTAGTGTTTGAATGCCTATTGGATAAATGTCTAAAAGTGATATTGTTGGATCATAAGGTAATTCCATTTTTTATTTCTTTAAGGACTATCCATACAGTCAGGAAAAAGAAAAATATGACAGATACTATTGTCATCTCAACTCCTTCTACACCAAGAGTCAGTTATCATTAGAAGAAAAATAAAATGGCTTTTATTTCTGAGAAGAGAAGGAAGCACCCACAATAGTTGATGAAAAAAACTACAGAAATAATTATAATAGACCAGGCAATTAAAAAAATCAAAATGCATATGCCAACGTTGGCTTAGTTAAAAGCTTTGTGAAGTGAAATCGCTTCATTGTTTCTGTGTTTTCTTACTACCAGAACTTGAGCTTTTTAATATATTGAGTTAGAGCAAATGTGGCTTCAGTTACGAAAGGTGACGAGGGGAGGAGTTAGTAGTGGGAATGTAACTTTAGTTGCAGCCTAATCCAGTTCCTTTTAAAAATACTTACGCTTAATGAGAATCTGCAAAGATTTATATGACCGTAACAAACACATCATTTTTGACTTTGTCATTCAAACCAGTCCCAACAACTTTGATATTTCCTATTGAAATGAGAGGTCTAATTCAAGTAAGAACTCTGGGAAACGGAAACAAAATTGTACTCTATAATTTGATTGATTACTTCCTACTCTGAAGACTCAAGAGAGAAAAAACAAACTTTTTCCTGTCTGTACTCAGATTTCCCCCACTAATCCTCTACAAGCACGCAACAACCATAAAACACAAACTACTTACAAGAATCCATAGGCCAATCATGCTAGCTGAGTTTCACAATCTATGTGCGCCAGAATATTGGGGGGGGGGGGGATATGTAGGATCAAAACCTATAGATTTAAAAATAAATTAACTCCTGATCTGATTCAATTCAGCTCTTTATCTCACTCATTTCTTGGAAGAGAATATTCTATTCATGTTTTGCAAACTTTCCATTGCTAAACTTATATAAATCAAGGCGTGAAATTCTTTTCTTTTATTTTTTTAATATTTTATATTTATTTATTTTCCCTTTTGTTGCCCTTGTTTTTTTTTTATTGTTGTTGTAATTATTATTGTTGTTCTTGATGTCGTCGTTGTTAGATAGGACAGAGAGAAATGGAGAGAGGAGGGGAAGACAGAGAGGGGGAGAGAAAGAGAGACACCTACAGGCCTGTTTCACTGCCTGTGAAGCATTGAAGCGATTCCCCTGCAGGTGGGGAGTTGGGGGCTCGAACTGGGATCCTTAAGCTGGTCCTTGCACTTTGTGCCACCTGTGCTTAACCTGCTGAACCACCACCCAACTCCCGTGAAATTATTTTCTAACAGTATTCTCCAGAATTATATCCTAAGAAATAAGTGCCCTGAGTTCTTGTATTTTAGCTTAACATTCCAAAAGACACCTTGACTTCTTGAAAAAAAAAAGTCTTCGATATCTTTAAGAATCTTTTAGTTCCAACATGTCTTACAGTTTGTGATTCAATCTGGATGGAATTATAAGAAGTTATAATCAATAGCTATACATCAATATCTTACAAATCAGTGATCTGCTATAGTAAAAAAAAAACAAAAACTAGGCATTAATAATGATTAGTTGGCAGGAAATTCATTAAATAAATCCTATTAATATTATTAATAGAATATTGCTTGGTGGTAACAATTGGACTGAGCCATGATTTGGTGATAGGAAGATTAACAAACATATCTAAAGAATAAAAAAAGTGTTGGGACAAGGAGATAACTCACTATGTAAGAACATAGAGTTTATAATACTTGCCTGAGGTCCTAAAAGTCCTAGCTTTAATCTTTGGCATCATGATATTTCAGAGATAAGTGGTGCTGTGGTTTTTCCCTATCACATAAAAAATAATAAACTTTTTAAAATAAACATGTGATTAAAACAAGGGTTCAACAAAAGATTCAGATATAGAAAAGAGTGGGGAAAAATAAAAATTAAAGAAATTTTTTAAAAAAAGGCCTTGGCAATAACTCAGTCATGTTCCTATAATATGATTCATTGGGGATTCCTACAGTTGAAGGTACTGCTTGATAATACGATTAACTGGGCACAAAAACCAACACATCAGTTCCAGGAGCAGCAAGCATCCTTCTAACTATATTTTTGACAACATTTTGGTCTCCCCATGTAGCAAGTTAGAAAGAGACAACTGGGGGTCGGGCGGTGGCGCAGTGGGTTAAGCGCATGTGGCTTAAGGATCCCGGTTCCAGCCCCCGGCTCCCCACCCGCAGGGGAGTCACTTCACAGGCGGTGAAGCAGGTCTGCAGGTGTCTTTCTCTCCCCTTCTCTGTCTTTCCCTCCTCTCTCCATTTCTCTCTGTCCTATCCAACAACGAATTGCGTCAACAAGGGCAATAATAATAACCACAACGAAGCTACAACAAGGGCAACAAAAGGGGGAAAAAAAATGGCCTCCAGGAGCGGTGGATTCATGGTGCAGGCACCGAGCCCAGCAATAACCCTGGAGGAGGAAAAAAAAAAGAAAGAAAGAGACAATTCACTCATTTTGGACCACCTGAAAGTATGTTTCACGGTTTCATGTCTTAGTGACTAGGGGAAAACATAAACTGGACCGCTCAAGATTTCTTATAAGCTCAATAGACTGAATTCTGTGACCTGCTTACTTCTAAGAAAAATGCTAATGGATTCAGACAGAGGCACATCTGGTTAAGCACACACATTACAGTGCACAAGGACCCAGGTTCAAGCCTCTGATTCCCCCCCCTGCAGGGAGGAAGCTTCATGAGTGGTGAAACAATGCTGCAAATATCTCTCTCTCCCTCTCTGTCTCTGTTTCTCTCTGTCTCTCTCTCTCTCCCCTTTGTGCCTCTCAATTTCTGTCTCTATCCAATAATAAGTAAATAACAACATTTTTACAAAACAGAAAAATGCAAGCTGACAAAAAGCAGAAGTGATTTTACTCATTCCATATCAGTCAAGAGACTGATATTTTATTTTATTTATTATTGGATAGAAACAGAGAAAAACCGAGACAGGTTGGAGAGATAAAGTGAGAGGGAGACAGAGAGACACCTGCTGCACTGCTTGACCACTTGTGAAACTTTCCCCCTGCAGGGGGGAACCAGGGGCTTGAACCCAGGTCCTTATGCACTGTAATGTGAGCACTAAACCAGGTGTGCCACTTCCTTGCCCTAAGATATTTAAATATATGTTTAATCAGTTGTTTACAACTCTATGCACAAATGATTGAAATAGGTACAACAACAGAAAATGACAACAGGCATACATTTCAAAGTTCAAATAGTTTGCAGGTTTTTAAATGTTAAAAGAAAAAAAAAGAGATTCTATGCCAACTAAGACAGGCAATATCCAGTAGGGGAAGGTACTAAGTCACAGAATTTTTTTTTTATCTACCTTAGCATTGGCAGCCTATCCTGTGCCAGGGGAAAGTTTATAAAATGTATCCAGAAAAGATCAGTGAATTATCAATTTAAAGAAAATACTGTTAATTTCTTCCAGTCCTGTTATTGCTTTTATTTTATATTTATTTATTTACTCATTCCCTTTTGTTGCCCTTTTTATTGTTGTTGTAGTTATTATTATTGTTATTGATGTCGTTGTTGTTGGATAGGACAGAGAGAAATGGAGAGAGGAGGGGAGGACAGAGAGGAGGAGAGAAGATAGACACCTGCAGACCTGCTTCACCGCTTGTGAAGTGACTCCCCTGCAGGTGGGGAGCCAGGGGCTCGAACTGGGATCCTTACCCAGGTCCTTGCTCTTCGCACCACGTGCGCTTAACCCCCTGCGCTACCGCCCAACTCCCTGCTTTTCTTTAAATATATTTTTATTTATTATTAGATAGAGACAGAGAGCAATTGAGAGGGGAGGCAGAGAGAAACAGAGAGACACCCGCAGCCCTGCTTTGCCACTCGTGAAGCTTTTCCTCTGCAGGTGGGGACCAGGGGCTTGAACCTGGGTCCTTGCACACTTCAATGTGAGCGCTTAAGCAGGTGAACCACCACCTGGTCCCCTGGTATTGCTTTATTTTGCTGAAGTAAAAATGTAATATGAAGACTAGACAGTAGTGGACTTGGTAGAACATACACATTCCCATGTGCAAGGACCCAGGTTCAAGTCCTTGGTCCCCAACATCAGGGGGGGCAGACATTGTTAAGTGTCTGTCTCCCCTCCCCTCTCAAGTTCTCTCTGTCCCATCAAATATAAGAAAAATAAAATACGAGAATAAAGTGTAATGTGAACATAAATAACTCTATCATTATTGAAAACAACAAAGGAAGGATTTTTGTTGTTGTTGTTTGTGGGAGATATTCATTATTCTATGAAGCCGAATTGCAAAGGCATAGAAATATCATCATGTTGCTTAGCTAACACTGCTATCTTACACCTAGTAATCCCAGAAAAGTCACCTGGGATGTGTGTATGTGTGTGTGTGTGTGTGGGGGGGGGTGTTCTGGCCCTACCAGGCTCTCTGGAAGCTGAACTTCCTTTTTTATTCTTTGTCCTTCAACTCTACGTAGCATTGTCCTAGGTCTGTGTTCGCTACTCCAGCTGCTCTCATAAACTATAGTGTCTAAAGCTGAAGTTAAAGTACCAGGTTAAGCGAGCAGACGGAATATTTAATCTGGGCCAGCAAATCCAAACTGTTTTGTTATTTTAGCCATATGGAGCAATGACAGCCCTGGTCCCCTTGTTCAGCCTCATAATGAGTTTCCCTATCCCTGACAACTGCTCCTCCTATATTTGTCGCAAAAGGGTCAGATGCCCACGTCTGAGTTTGCGCTAATCCCTACTTCAGTTCTTCGTGTTCTCAAAAGCCCGTCATTTCCATCAAGGCTTTTTTGCACAAGATGGATTCAGTCAGGGGAGGAGAACTTTTTCTTTCTCCTTCACTTTCCATTTACCAGTCAGAGGGGGAAAAAGGGAAAGAAAGGAAAACAAAACTGTGACTGGGCTTGTTTCAGAGGACAGGAGAGTAGGAGGGGAGCCATGAGCTGATTTTATTATGAAAAGAAAAAAAAAAAAAAGCTGAGGGGAAAATCAGCATGTCAGGAAGCAACAGGTGCAGGCAGTGAGGGGAAGCTGGCTGGCCTGTGCTGGGCCCCTTCAGGAGGAAGGAAGGAAAGCAACACGGAGCCTTTTAGCAGGAGCACTCATCCTTAAAGCCTACTAGGCATCTTTTTCCTCCTTTGCTGAAGGTGCTGTCTTTCTGTTCATTTTAGAAGAACTTCTGGCTATCAAAATTGTAACAAAAATACAGCCTAGAGAATTACATAGCCCTCTGGGCTTATCATTTCACAGAACCCTATAATACTCTGATCAAAACCAAAAACTCCAGGATAATTGTAACTAGGGCTAAACAAAGTATTCACATTTTTCAAGTCTCTCCACAGCACACCTTTTCTGTGTTAGGATGAAATCAGGGAGACCTCACTTTTTAACTCCTGAGTCTCATTTGGCTCCTACTATCTGTGACAGTCTCGTTATAATTTCTTTTTCATTCATTATCTTGACATGCTGAAAGTGTATGAGTTAGGTACTTTGTAGACATCCATCCACTGAGATAAATCCGATATATTTTATAAATACTTTTATCTACTGGATAGAGACAGAGAGACAATGAGAGAAGCGGGGAGATAGAGAGGGAAAAAGAGACACCTGCAGCCCTGCTTCATCACTCGTGAATCTTTCCCCCTACAGGTGGGGACCTGGCACTCGAACCCGGGTCCACTTAACCAGGTACACCACTGCCTGGCCCCAATCTAATATTTCCTCATAATCTGATGAAGATTGGAGGGTTTAAGGGAAGAACATCCCACAGGGGACACGTGATTGTATCACACCAGGAGGATAAGTGAAGTTAACAAGATCACAAGACAATGTTCTCCCTGCTTTTCCCTTTGTTTCTATCTTACTAGTAACCTGAACACAGCCCCAGTTACTCCACCTGCCTTATTAAAACAGGACTAGTCACAGAATTCTGTCTCTGCATAGAATTTAATTTATTTTAATATTTACCTATTCCCTTTTGGTGCCTTTCTTCATTGCTGTAGTTATTGCTGTTATTGATGTCGTCGTTGTTGGATAGGACAGACAGAAATGGAGAGAGGCGGGGAAGACAGAGAGGGGGAGAGAAAGACAGACACCTGCAGACCTGCTTCACTGCTTGTGAAGCCACTCCCCTACCAGTGGGGAGCCGGGGGCTCAAACCCTGATCGTTGCACCAGTCCTTGCGCTTTGCACCACGTGCACTTAACCTGCTGTGCTACCACCCATCTCCCTTCTGCCTAGAATTTTAACCACATTTTACCTAACTGCCCCACTGGTCAGGATCTCCCATAATGCAACTCAAGTGTGTTCAAGGTTAAATATGTGTCTGTGTACCACCTGCTAAGAATCAGGAGACACTCTTCCAAAGTTTGTATAACACAAGGAAGGAATAATGGCTGTAATACTGATGTGGTGGTGGTGTGGGGGGGAATCATCTGGAAGTATTTTCATTTGAAGCTGTTTTTCAGAGGCAAAATACACTTACAAAACTAATCTGGGGCATACGGCATTTTTATTTTTCCAGTCACGAGCATTGCTAATATAAATCTCCTAATCGTTTATATCTTGTTTTCAGGTTACTGTAAAGGCAAGTCTCTTATTTCTCTCTGAAGAATAAACTCTTCTTAAAAGAAGTGAACGGGGGGCAGGGGGAGAGGCAGCAAAATACAACTTGCCCACTTTACACAGATCACACTTATTTTAAATGCTGCCTAACATGATTTGCCTCCCCCACCACTAACCCTTTTTAAATTGAGGCAGGAAAGATTTTAAATTTTAAATTGAGGTTGTCAAAAGTTCAGCCCTTGTGGTTCTTTGCTGATTTTCTTTACCACTAGGTGGCGCACCACATCACAGAAGCTGATTGCTCAGAACAGGATTTTAACTTCATTCTTCCTAAATACTTTCTTTTTTTTCATGTTCACATGTACTGTCACCTAACAACCTTTGAAAAAAGTCAAATCCAAGCTTCTGAAATACAGTTCTCCTTGATCAGTGGATACATTTAAAAGTTAGACGCATAACTGACATGATCACATGAGTAATGCAAAAAAAAAAAGACCACAGTTATGTCATTAAAGGTAATTGGAGAGGTCAGGCTATAGCGTAGTAGGTTAAGCTCAAGTGGCATGAAGCGCAAGGACCAGAGTAAAGATCCGGGTCCAAGCCCCCGGATCCCCACCTTCAGGGGTGTCGCATCACAGGCAGTGAAGCAGGTCTGCAGGTGTCTTTCTCTCCCCCTCTCTGTCTTCCCCTTCTCTCTACATTTCTCTCTGTCATCAATAACAACAACAATAACTACAAAAACAATAAAAAGGGTAACAAAAGGGACAATAAAAAAATTTTTAAAAAGTAATTGGAAGAAGCTTCACTAAACTCAGCTTCCCTTCAGTTTTTGCCTAAGTTTATCAACTGAGTCAGTAACCCCCTGCACAGATTTTTTTTAAATTGTATCAAATTAGAAAAGTTCTTAAAACACTAGCAATCATTTTTAGAATATTCTTATATTCTTATAGGGAGCTTTGGTATAGTTTTATCTGATTACAAAGTAAAAGCAGGCATGTCATAAGAAGCCTCACTTCACGAAGATAACTCACCACTTCGGTGGAAACACGTTTTTCTAAAAGTTTGAAGTCAACCACCATTGGAACACCTAGCAAAAATGACAGTATTTACCTGCCAACTTACTATTATTTGATAGAGAAAGATGTTCCCCTAAGGAATGCTGCTAAGTCTATGAAGTTCTCAACTAACCCCACCATTTGACTAATGGTAATTATGTTTTGCAGTTGTTCAAATGTGTCCTTTAGAAATGTGAAACTTGAAAGGAAGAGAAGATGGGACCATGGGGGTAGGGGGAGGGAAAATATATCCAAATATAGGTAGTGTAGAAATAATAGTTAACCCATATCTACAACCTTAAAAGAATTGCTGTAGCTTCCAAGGGAGAGATTCCGTTGGTGGAACGGTGCAGAGTTGTCAGAGTTATGTTGTGATTTTGTAAAGCAAGATTAAATCACTAACAAAATAAAACAAAACAAACAACAACAACAACAACAACAAAGAAATAAGAAACCATTGGTTGTTTATCAAACAGGATGGCTTGTTTTGTGACACTTTTTTCCTAGTGTATCTTGTCTATAGAAGGTCAATCTCTTATCATTTTTTTGACACAGACTTAATTCATTTTCCATGACCTTTCCAGAACACAAACGTCACTTGTTTTTTTCTGGCCATTAACATGTTTATTTATATGAGATAGATATTTTGACCAGGGCTTCCATTTTT
Organism: Erinaceus europaeus; assembly: GCF_950295315.1. Taxonomy (NCBI): domain Eukaryota; kingdom Metazoa; phylum Chordata; class Mammalia; order Eulipotyphla; family Erinaceidae; genus Erinaceus; species Erinaceus europaeus. Next base: position 91,840,032 of record NC_080173.1, read on the forward strand.
TTTTTGAGGGGGAGGGGAGTGGGTGGAGGGAAGGCAAGAGATTCTAACACTGTGGCGAGTTTTCCCATACAGATGTATTTTCCATACAGTATATAAGTCCACAGTTAAGCCTCATCATTAAAAGGAGTATCACTCACACAGACATTCCAACTTCAGACTATATCAACTTCAGTGTCTTACTTTTGTTGTTGTTATAGTTGTCTTTAATGTCAGGATTCAACTGTTCCATAGTCTGTTCCCCAGCTCCTTGTTAACTTTTGGGTGATGAGTTCTGTCGTTCCCCCGTACCTGTTCTTGTACACTTATGTGCAGATATGTGGACACACACACACACACATACAAACTGGAACTAGATTGACTAGGTTATCTGATATACTGAAGCAACAGTCTATCAGGAGATGAGTTCAGACAGAGCAAACAGCAGGACAGTCCCGTGGCTTTTTAAGGGGATATTTGCAGGCTCATACGCGAGCTCTCATTTGGAGAGCTCCTGGAATTGTAGCCGTGATGAAAATTGTATCTTTTCCTTTATAAACATGTGTTTTACCTATGGAATCCTCAACAACTTCTTGCTACTTTCCTCCTACCCGTCAACCCATCCCCAATGTCTCTAACTCCGTTCTAAGGATACTTAAACTCTTTTGGACTTCAGTCTATATGACCTTTCATGGGTGGCCAGATTCTCTGCAGCTTCCTTGGCTCAAATTTCATTTCCAGCCCTTCATGCAGAAGGGAAATGTGGCTTGGGAGGGTGGGAAACTGTACATGGAGGTACTTTGCAGCTGCTCCCAGCTGCTCCAAAATGCTGATTTCTCCTGATAGGAACCAAAAGTTCCTCTTCTCAGTTGGCCTCTATGAAGTGCTTGAAAAATAAGGGAGTGGCCATTACAGGTCAGGAAGCATCAAAGTTGGGAGAAGTAAGGATAGGACTAACTCCTGAACTCAAAATTACGTAATCTTTAGAACATGTTACAGTAAAATATGTGAGCAATCTTATTCTATGCTAAAGCTCTAGTCTTGTGAAGGGAAATGAAATGGCTAAAGGAAATAAGAGTGCTAATACAAGACATAAGATAACAAACATTCCTTACCCTGGGCAAAAGTACAATACAAAAACTTTACGCCAACAAAACATCTACCTTGTTAGAGAAAGGGGGTGGGAGGGACATCAAAGCATGAGTAGGAGGTTATATGTGGGGCCAGGAATTGAACTGGGGGACTCACCTATGCAAGGCATCTGCTCTACCACTGAGCCATCTTCCTTGGCCACAGAAACTAAATGTTTATATATATATATATATATATATATATATATATATATATATATATATGCAGATATATGAGTATGTATATGTCTACATAGGTATAAAAGTATGCACATGTATCTTGAAGTACTTTCTAAATAGGTAATCTTTTGCCTTAGGCAAACAAAAACACCTTTACTTGGTTTAAAAAAAAACAGGAAGAGTTTTCTTCTTATTGAATTCTTCATATTAAATTCAACCTGCTCTTGAACTTCTGTAGAAGCATTTGCTCTGGGCTTCCAGAAAAGACCTCCAAGTTTCGAAACTAATGAAACAATGACCCCCCCTTTCTGGAGGAAGCCACCACAACACATTCAATAGAAACAGAGACTGTTCTTTAGAAAGGATTGCTTTCTCATGACATCCAAGCCACAGACATTTGTCGTACTGATATCATGTCTGCTAAATAAAGCAATTGTGGAATGTTTTTTTAAAGCCTCAACAGGATGGAGTTTCAAATCCAGAAAACTCCACTCAAGGGTACTAATGTATCAATAATCCATTTTCTGACATACAAAACTACATCTCTGTTGCACTTCTTTGAAAGTATTGTTCCATCATTTAAAAACCCTAAGAGGAGTTTCCTTCTTAGAGATTTCCATCATCTTTGCTACAAGTTTGTCCAGATGAAGAAACTGCTATGCCTACTGTTCTTAGGAAGCAGTTTATAAGGGTATTTATTTTTCCTCACTTGAGAAATTTATTGAAGCATGAAGAAATGCAAAAGACATTTCTACCTCTCAAATTCATCCTCTGAGAATTTAAACTTCCCAATGGCAATAGCTATTTCTCCCTTGGTCAGGACAGTAGGGGGCACTGCCACTATAAACTTCATAGAGAATTCACAGAACTAAAAAAAAAAAAAAAAGAAAGAAAGAAAAAAGAAAAAAAAAGGCTAAACATTTATGATTCTCCTATGTACATATTCTAGTTTTCGTGTAATTCACTCATTCAGGCTACAAATTTGGGAGGTTTCTTTTTGTTGATGTGTGTGTGTGGAATATATGGTAGAAATTCTGTATCAACAGTTTCACACACACACACACACAAGTTCTAACAGAATCCCCATTATAAAATATAGACTAAATATAAGGAACCAGAATATACTTAATAGTTATGTGGCATTCTGTAAGATTTTTTTTTCTCATGGTTAAGTCTTCAGTCTTTCCCCTAAATGTCAAACTCCAAGTCAAGAGCCAAGATGAAAAAGAACTGTGGTGAAATGACATTAAATAATTTCATAATACATAGGTTGGATTTTTTTAAAGAAGAATTTTCTATGTAATTGAGTTAAACTTAAATATATGTATCCAATAAAAAAACCATTGCAAATGGTAAAACAAAGACACTGCTCCAACACTTAGAAAATTAAATTCACCAAACCATGAAGTCTACTGTGTAGTTATTTTTGTAACCACCATAAATTGCTTTATAGAACTCCTCTGTTGAAGTAAACAATCCAAGGAGAGATTTACTTTACAGCATGCATTCAGTTCTAAACAAGAGAGTGGCCTAAAAAAGTTTATGACTTTTTTTCTTTTCCTTTTCCTTTCTTTTACTTGTGTTTCCAGTTACCTTGAAACCTTCCTTCTCTTACGGGGGTTCAGAAAAGTCCATAGAAAATAAGATTCAGCTCTATAGACACAACATGCTCTCTCTTGAATACTCATTTCAGGAATATGTAGAAACAATTCTACTTTGTGGAATAAAAAAAGTTTAATGGCAAGATAAAAATAAAGGATTTAGGGTTACGTATTTCACCACATTTAATAGTACCTCAGAGCCAAACACTGTCTTAGATATTTCAGGCAGTGTGTTTGCAATGTGTTCACTTACAGTAATGGTCAAGACTGAATTCAATGCAAACTGCTATAGATAAGAGTTTTAGGGGTCTTTAATCACTTCTTTCTTGTGTCCTTGATGGAAAAAAACAGAGCTGCCTTTGTGCTAAAAAGAAGGACCTGTTCTTTCCAGATTCAATAGGTCATTTTTATAAGAACTTCCCAGAGGATACAACATAAATGACAGAAACACAAGGAGATTTTTTTAAGTGGCTGATGATTTAAAATGATATATATTCTATATTAAGGAGAGGTTGCTTGTTTTTCTTTCTAACAAATGGAGAGTCACTTAAAAAAAGTGTTTATGCTTGAATTAGACTTTCAGAACCAAATGTTTTCTCATGAGTTGGATTACTGTTAAATTTGGCTCCTGAAATCAATCTGAGAATGTGTTTGACCTTTCACGTAAATAAACTTGTCAAATCAAGTCCATTTCTGTTTGGAAGATGAATGGTTAACTTCGTGAGATTTTGAAATCTAGTTAAATTTCTTTTTCTAACTTCTGTAATACTGTCTGAGTCCAAGTAACAAAGGGTGTACGTATTTAGTGAACAAGGTCAAACTTTTTAAGATGGAAAATTCTGACAACATGATTTTTTCTCGTATGCAGATGTAAGGAAAAAAAGTCAGTATTTTATGGCAAGCAAAATCCAGGTGACACTAATACCTAATAGAGTCTGACTAAGTCTATTATTAAAAGCAGGTTGAACTTGAGAAGACTGGCAAATTTAAGATTATAATCTAAACAGACTTGCTTCCTAAACTATCTCAGGATTTTTCCCATGTAGCCAGTGTCACAATTTCCCCCTTTTCTTCCAATAAAATAAAATTAAATAAAATAAATAAATAAATAAAATACTCAGTCCACTCTTTAAGACTTGTTTGAAGTTCTTTAGAAAAGCTTCAGCCAACCCAAAAGCAAAAGTTCCTTTTCCTTATAAGCAGAAAAGGCACTTTATAAAACTCAGTTCTTGCCCCTAAACAAAAAGTCGTTTACCAAGGAAGCATTCCTCAAAATGAGGTGACTGGTTGCTGGTACTTGTTGAGACAAATATTCCCAACAACCTACTTTCTAGTTCTTGACACTTTTACTAACTCTATATATTACCTAGTAACCATAACCTGGCAAAGGGTCAAGGTAAATAAACACCTGGTAGCAAAGACTACATGAACCACAGGGAATAGCTCAGAATTTAAAGAAGTAAAAAAGAAGGGGAAAAAAAAAAACCCTCCTTGGAAAAAGGATTACATACTTAGCAGTTAATGAGCAGAGAAACTTCTATTTCCCCTTTAGATAACAACTTCCATCCATTCACTGAGCAGAACACCCAAAGCTGAAATTGACTATTTGGGAGAAAGGGAATCCCAAAGACTTAAGTAAAAATAAATAAATTGATTGATTGATTAATTGATTAATTAAAATCATGAATGCCGATGTCCCTTCCACTTCCTTTCTGACTATTTACTTCCCTGGAAAGAGAAGGTACTGATGGATCCGGGATCACTCAACCTAACCGAAAGAAAACCAATGACCTGGAGAGAGGTGAACTGGGGTGGGGGTGGGGGTGGGGGTCACCCAGGACTCTCTCAAGCTCCCAGATCCCCCCTCATCCATCCATCCACCCATCCACCCATCCACCCATTTTCACACACACACACACACACACACACACACACACACACACACACACACACACACACACACACACACACACCAATTGAGGTCACCCCGGGAAGCCCTACTTGCTCCCAGCCTAGGCTCACCGGTACCAGGAGAGTCCCTTGTCGTAGCTGCGGTCGAAGAAGTGGGGCTCGGCGCCCACTGCGCGCACGTCGGGGTGCACACGCAGGAACTCGAGCAGGGCCCGCGTGCCGCCCTTCTTCACCCCGATGATGATGGCCTGCGGCAGCTGCTTGCTCCCTTCGTCCAGCAGCAGAGCCAAGGTCCCCGGCGGCGGAGGCGGCGGCGCCTCGGCCACGTTGCTCCCGGCTCCGGAGCCGCCCGGACCGGCCGCGAGCCCCGGGGGCTCCTCTTCCCAGGCCGGCTGATCGCCGTCGGCGGTGCGGGGTGCGGGAGGCCGGCGGCGCCGCCACCGCTGCAGCTGCAGGAGGCGCTTGGTCTGCGCCGCCGCCGGCCACGCCGCCAGCTCCCGCGGGCCCCCAGCCAGATAGCCCGGACTCAGGGCCCCCGCCTCCGCCTCGCCGCCGCCGCCGGACAGCCCCACCGCGGGGCCCGACAGGGTCTGGCAGCGCTCGGCCAGGCAGTAGAAGACGTACAGGGACGTGAGCAGGGAGCAGAGCATCAGCAAGAACTTCCGGAAGATGCTGCGGGACAGCGGCTCGGCGGGGCCCGGAGGGGCCATCCTCCTAGCCGGAGGCGACGGCCAGCGGCTCGCGGGCCATGCTAGGCCGGGCCCCCACCAGGTGCCGCGACATCCCCCCGGAGGGCCTGCGCGCTGGACGGAAGCCACATCGTCCGTGCGCCCCGGTGGCCGTGCGAGCTGCCCCGGGAGTGGGCAGTGGGGGTCCTCGGGGAGCCCCGGGACGCCGGTGCGCCTCCGGTAGAAGGGGCAGGAGGGGGACGTGGTGCCGTGCTTAGGAAACCATCGTCAGAGATGTGCCGAAGTCCTGAGCCTGGGGCAGCGCTCGGAAACCCGGTTTCTCAGGAGTGGCTGCAGTTGGGGGGGGGGGAGGGTGTCGGAGGGGGGGGACTCAGCGGCAGCGGTGTAGACGCGCGTCTCCACCCGGTCTGGGCTCAGCGACCGTGCATCCTTCACCCCGACCCGGCCAGGGGGCGCGCAGAGCTGCTGCAGGCTGCGGCGAGCAAAGGTCCCTCCAGCCGCCCCCTTCTGCCGGGTTCCCCCCGGGGCCTCTCACAGCTCGGGGCTCGGGCTGTCTCCACCCGGGGGCGAGAGTCCCTCAGTCCCAGCGGGAGCCTGAAGGCCCGCGCGCTCTCCGTGCCACCGGGCTGCTCCCAACTGCGCCGGTGCCCACCTGTGCGCGCGCGGCGGGGCCGGGCTGCGGGGGACCCGCCAGCCGCCGCGGGCACCGAGTGCGGAACCAGCCGGGGAACCGAGGACCCGGTCCGGGAGCCTCCCGGCCACGGCCGCAGCCTCCGCACGTGGGGTTCTGGGCTCAGCGAACTTGGCACTGATGTCAGCGCCCCCCACCGAGACCTCCCCGGCCCCCAGGCCCGGCCCCGGGACCAACGTGGGCGGCTGGACCAGCTGCGTGGGCCGGGTGCGATGGAGAAAAGGTGGTGCGGACCCCGTAGCGGTGGCCCAATGACATCGCAGAGGGCGGGGGCGACCGGGTCTACGCCTCTTCCCCACTCCGCCTCGCATCCCCACCTCCCACCCCACCCCCACGGACGGCCTCGCCCCTCTGGAGCTGACAGTTCCTCCGGGGTGGTTTGACTGACAGCTCGGTCCTGCCTCATGCCCTGGGGACCTGACTTTTACCCAGTTGGCCACTATTTCAATGGGGCGGGGGAGAGCTCCAATCTCTCCAACTCAGCCCATCTTGGGAAACTCAGTGCCTGAGTGCCTTAGCGCTCAGATTCACTCCGACTTGTCCTTCATCTTCACCTCTGCTACCCCTACCCGCACCCCCACCCCTCCACCACCCCCACCACCCCCCCTTTAAAGTTTGGTTTGCAGTGGTTCCCAGCACCGCGCTGCACGCCACGCCCCCATTTGTCTGGGGCGAGCTGAATTCCTCCGTACAGGCATTGACTTCCACCAACTTTGCTGTCCTGTGACCCCCTTTAAGATATATATCTTAAACTTAATGTCCTCTTTTGACTTATTTTCTAAAAGCTTGCGAATTCTTTTGATGATCCTAAACGAATACGAAGATTACAGGGAGGCAAATACCGCCTAAGGGAGGAAACGCTTCCTTCCAGGGTGCACAGGACAGCAGAATCTGTGGAAGTCCAAGCCTGTGTGGCTTTGACGAGAGATTAGATAGATAGATAGATAGATAGATAGATAGATAGATAGATAGATAGTTGATAGATAGATATCAACTGCGATTCCAAATCTATATGCCCAGAATTTTTTAACTTGTTTGTACACGTGTGTGTGTGTGTGTGTGCGCGCGCGCGCGTGCGTTCACATGCCTCGCAACTCTGCAAAGGAGTTCAATGTCCTTTCGTAAGCACTGGTTTCCTTTTTCTCTCGCCTCCCCTGACCTTATATCCTCTCAGGCACTCCTCGGAGAGCAGGTCAGGAAGGGATACAAATCGACTTGCTGTTTAATGGAGGGAAGTGGTCCGTGGAACCTGAATGATTTTTTTTTTTTTGCAGATGTGATTTGTTCCTAATTTCTTAATTTTCTTATCTCAGCAGGACGCCCTTCAATGTGGGCTGTAGCCTGGCTAGTTCACACCAGTTCCTATCACTGTGGAAACAATTTCTGAACACACTGTGGGTGCTAACCAGACCCTTATTAGCAGAGTAATGTCTGCAGGAATCCCAGTCTATAGTCTTCACCTCCATTTCTCCTGGCTTCCTTTGCTCCATTTGGCTATTGGTAATCAAAGTCTGGGTATTCTTTTCTAACCCACCCACCCCAACCGCCAAAAAAAAAAGGAACTTAGTTGTTCTAATTCAGTGTTTGAGTAGAATTTGTATATTTGTGTTCTGAATAAGCTCATCGGTGCTGGACATAGTTGTCTGTTACTCAGTACCAACTCCACCCTATGCTACAGACTAGTGAAAAGAATTCATCAGATTTTGGTGCTAAAAGCTGTAAGCTTTTACAAGGATGAACAGCAAGTCCTGCCAAATCTTAATGCTTCTCTTTCTGTCCTAAAATTGGATATGGACAAACCAGTTGTGGCTTCATATTAACTCGGGCTTTAATATATTTTAAAACTTTTCTCTGAGTGCTGCAATCCTATTTGCAGAAGACAATGACCACTTTAACGTTACTTGAAAGTGTATGTAATCTTATAAATAAATGCACGTGGTCATGCCCCAGTTCCCTCACTTTTCAGTAATGGTCTCCAAGTTCTGTTCTAGCTAAAACATGAATGGGATAGCATGTGTTTGGAGATAGATAGCGGCACACTTAGTCAAGCCTACATGTTGCTGTGGCTTGAGCCCCTGTTCCCACCTGCAGATGAGAAAAGCTCCATGAGTGATGAAAGAGTGCTGCAGGTGTCTCCCTCTCTGTTTCCCTCTTCCTTCTTAATTTCTCTCTGTCTCTACTAATAAAATAGTTTTTAAAAGGATACCTGTGTTTATTCCTTCCCCAAGCACAAGTATTTCCTTTTTTTTTTTTTTAACTTTTTACCAGAGCACTGCTCTTATGGCTTATTTGAACCTGGGACATTGCAGAATCAGGTATGAGAGTCTCTTTGCATAACCATTATGCTATGTAACCCCTGCCCCATAAGTATAACCTTTATGTGGTTATTAAAGTCACAAAATTAGGAGACATGATTCACAGAATTACACACTGTATCTAGAGGTGCTTTATATGTCATAAGTTGAATATGAGATATATATATATATACATACATATATGTGTATATATACAGTCTCATTTTAAATTTTCAGTAAAAGGTGAAACTAGGCAGATGAAATTAGTTCTAGTAAAATATCTGCTTTACCTAAAAATGTACTTTTAACATGTAGTCAATATAATCATTACTAAAGTCACTTATAGTCTCTTCTTTTCCTACCAAGTCTTTTGGGTCTAGCCATATTTCAAATACCCAATGCCCTCTTGTGGCTAGTGACTACCATGATGCATACTCTCCATGAGAGGTGTGTCTGTCAGAGTGTGAACAGGAAGCAGCACATTTAGATTAAAATTATTTCTGGAAAGTTTGTTTACAAGAGTGAAGGCAAAGACATGGTGCAATGACCCTGACTTAGTAGCATTCTTTAAATCCTTGAGTCTAAAGGAATGAAAACCGGGAAAGATTTTTAGCAAAAATTCTAGAAGGAAAGCAACATCTTGAGATGGTGGATCATAACTTAGCCAAGATAAATTCATATGGAAAGGATAAAGGAAAGGAAGATCTTGGCAAAGAAAGACATTAGGAATACACGTATGGAGTTGTGTCAAATTATGGGGAGAAGGTGACAGTGTGTGCCATGATAGCATTAGTTATAGTCATACTCCATAACCATGTAGAAGACATTTCCTTTTATCTGTTCAGATTATTAGAATGGAAAAATAGTTGTGACACGTGCAAAGACCCGGGTTCGATCCCCCGGTTCCCACATGCAGGGAGGCAAGCTTTATGAGTGGTGAAGTGGTGTTGCAGGTGTCTCTCTGTCTCTCTCCCTCTGTATCATCCCCTTCCCTCTCAATTTCTGGCTGTCTCTCTCTAACCAATAAATAAATCAAGATAATAATTTTCAAAAAAGAAATATAGTTGTAACTAATCATTATTACGGTATCTACTAGGGGGAAAAAATCACTACCAAAATTCTAGGGAGGACAGTGAACTTTGTTGTTAATTACATCTTCTAGTTTCTTTTTGTCCTTCAATGTGAAAACACATAAATACTCTTCAAAAGTGATAAATTTCTGGCAGGAATCTTGCTAGCTTAAAAACCGGTCTGTATTCAGTGGTGAAGTAGCTAAGTGAGATTGATGTTCTGTGACTTCCAGTTTGCTTCTTTGTACCTTTATTCCCCCCCCCCCAGGGAGTAGCCACTCCTGCCCCTCCCCACCCTTCCGGCTTCACCCAAGGTCCTGCCCTCAAGCTCTTGCCAGTTCTGGATATTATAAAACCATTAACTCTGTGGGACAATGGATCTCTTCTTCTTCATGCAGTACTCACAGAAGGTTCACATTTTAAAGTAAGAAATGTTTCTCTTGCTTGCCTGCAAATTATAAAGCTCATATGCATTCAAGAAGTTTCAATATATAATAAAACATAAAGCAAAAAGAAAACAAATGACTCTGACTATTTAAAATTTCATTGCTCAGAGATGACCATTTCATAAACTGATTGATTTCCTTTAAAGTTGTATATATTCATATGATATTTATAGATGCATATCTTGCTTTATTATATAAAGTTCACAACTATATAACACTAAAACTATCTAATATGACTTTATTATGTGATATACACAATTAAAGGATTATGTACACTAAATCATATAATATAATAATGATATAACAATATATACACATATATATTTGATATAACAGAGAGAAATTGAGAGGGGAGGGGTAGAGAGAGACACTTTCCTTCCCTGCCTTTCCACTCATGAAGCTTTCCTCCTATAGGTGCAAACATTTATTCTTAATAATCTATTAAATCTAAGATTATAAACTAATGTGAAATGGGTATTACATAGTACACTTTATTGTAGAAGTAGTGAATGCAAGATTTATTATATAGACTATCTATAATAAATAATATTTATGTATTAAAGCTATATATGAAATTAGATATAGTTACCAATAGAAAGATAAATGAATGCTTTTGAAGACTATCTAAGACTTTCTAACTGTGGAGAAAATGGAGAGTATCCTTTGACCTGTGATGACAATTATTATTATTATGAATTTTTTTTTGCCTCCGGCGTTATTGCTAGAACTTGGTGCCTGCACTATGAATCCACTGCTCCTGGAGGCCATTTTTTTCCCTTTTGTTGCCCTTGTTGTTGATCAGTGTTGTTTTTACTATTATTGTTGTCATTGTTGTTGGATAGGACAGAGAGAAATTGAGAGAGGAGGGGAAGACAAAGAGGGGGAGAGAAAGACAGACATCTGCAGACCTATTTCACCGCCTGTGAAGCCACTCCCCTGCAGATGGGAGCCAGGGGCTCGAACTGGGATTCTTAATCCAGTCCTTGCGCTTTGTGCCACGTGCGCTTAACCTGTTGCGCTACTGCCCAACTCCCTGTAGTTATTTTTTATAGTTTAAAAAATATATTTCAAAGGCTAAGGGTAGTCTATGTCATGGCAGGATAATTCAGCTACACTTCTAGCTGCTTAACCCAGCAATGAGAAGCTCTTAGATATTCTGCTTCCAAATGGGCTATAGCCTCCTGATAACGAATATTATGTGTTGATCCACACATATTTCTGCTCACCAATTTAAGGGTGTTGTTTCTCCTCCTCTTTGTCTGTCTCCCCCTCCTCCTCCTCCTCCTTCCCCACAAAACCAGCTTGTCTTGAAACAACTCTTTGGCCCTGCACTGCCTGTTCATTTCCTGTCTGCTTTTCATTTTCATCCTGCCTCTATCTCCTGCTGGGACACCCATTAACCAAACCAACTTGGAAGGCAGAAGCTCAGGAGTCTGTTGAGCTAATATGTCCAAGTTAGCCTCCTGGGCTGGAGTACGGTTAAAATTGGTTCAAGAAATGCAAACATATTATACCTGTATTGGGGGGAAATACAGGTCTTGGGGACTTAGCATCTTTATTGTCCAAAACTAGCACACATTTACAATGCACGATTGCGCTGTGTTGACCTGAACTGCCAGGTTTTGATATACATTCACAAGTTTTGTTTTTAGTTAGTGCTTTTAGTTTTTCTCTTAGGCATGTGACATTTCTACATAGAATTCATATCCCCTTGTCCCTTCAGATATCAGTTCAAAACACATCTTCAAGAATGCCTTCTATGCTCATTCTCCATACTGATCTAATCAAGTCTCTGGAGATTCTCAGACTTACCCTTGTTTTCATTAGGCATTTTGTGAAGGTTATTAATTTGTTTTATTTTTGCCCCCAGTGTTATCACTGGGGCACAGTGCCTGAACTATGAATCCACTGCTCCTGGAGGCCCCTGGATAGGACAGAGAGAAGTTGAGAGAGGAGACGAAAAAGATAGACACCTGCAGACCTACTTCACTGCTTGTGAGGCAACCCCCCACCCTACCCCCCTTGCAGGTGGCAGGGGAGGAGCTTGGGGCTTGAACCTGTGTCTTTGCACCAGTCCTTGTGCTTTATACTATGTGTGCTTAACCCAGTGTGCCACCACCTGGCCCCCAAGGATTATCATTTTATAGATTTATCTCTACCTATGATTCCTTTTTAGTTTACAAGCACTGGAAGGAGCTGAGGACTCTACTATGCTCACTGTCATGCCCAAAACATCTAAAATACTACCTGATGCAAAAAAAAAAAAAAAAGGTGCCTGGTAAATATTTGTCAGTAAATTCATACATTCAAGAAAAGAGTGATGGATGGGCATTCTAGTCTAAGAAAGGCCAAAATACAAGAGAGAACATGTGGTATTTCAAATTACTGTGTTCCAGTGTGGATGATATGAGCATAGCCTGGAGTAAGGTATTGAATGGTATATGAAACAGCACAAAAGTAAGGCCTGAGAATAGAAGCCAGGTCCTGTGGAGTTCTTCCTATGAGTTGATACTTACGTTGGTCAAAATTATGTATACTGACATGACTAGATTTACTTTTTCCTCTAAAAATAGTTCACTGCCAGTAGTGTCAAAACTGAAGAGGGGAACATTCCAGTGCATTGAACAGTTCTTATTAGAACAGAGCAACTGTGACAGTCAAAAATTAACTAAAAATTAAGAAAAAGATTTGATGGAGGTGGTCAATTCCATAATAAGTCTTGAAGAATTGGATTTTTTTTGGGGGGGAAAGGAGGAGTGATTTCTGGCTATAAGGGATATATACTTAAGAGATAAAAATCTTCACTTGGACTTCATTTAAACCCAAGAAACTATTTCCATTATGAACATAGGAACATTTCCTAGAAGCCCAAGTTTGATTTTATTATTCTTTAAGACTTATCAGAAGTTGCTGCAATGCACTATGTTCTCTATTTAACTACACTTATTTTTTTTTCTTTTTGTCTTTCCTCCAGGTTACTCACCATTCCTGAGAATGTGTTTATCAACTAAGGAATCTTCCTTGTTTCTTAGTGTTCTCACTCAAAAGTTCTTCTTCCATCTGTCTTTCCCTCTTGACACTTTCATCAGGAATTTTGCCTCCAGGAATTATCTAGAAGATGCCTTTGAAATAGATAACCTAGAGGAAAGAATATATAGTTCAAGGCCATCCATGCAACCCTGTATTTCTAAACGGCATTGTTGGCATAGGATGTAAAAGGAAATAGAGATAAAGAAATAAAAAAATAATTATCTAAACGATATCTACATATCTCTATATCTATCTTTCTCTCCATAGATAAATATTTTAAAATATTTTTTCATTTACTTATTTTCTTTTGTTGCCCTTGTTGTTTCATTGTTGTAGCTACTATTGTTGTTGTCATTGTTGGATAGGACAGAGAGAAATGGAGAGAGGAGGGGCAGACAGAGGGGGGAGAGAGAAAGACACCTGCAGACCTGCTTCACCACCAGTGAAGTGACTCCCCTTCAGGTGGGGATCCAGGGACTCAAACTGGGATCCTTATGTCAGTCCTTGCACTTTGCACCATGTGCACTTAACCTGCTGTGCTACCTACTGCCTGACTCCTATATATATATATATTTTTTTTTTTACTTTTTTTTCCCTTCAGGGTTATCGCTGGGGCTTGGTGCCAGCACTATGAGCCCGCTACTCCTGGTGGCCATTTTTTTCCCCCATTTTCATTGCATAGGACAGAGAGAAATTGAGGGGAGATAGAGAGGGAGAGAACAAGATAAACACCTGAAGACCTGCTTTTCCACTTGTGAAGTGTACCCCCTGCAGGTGGGGAGCAGGAGCTCAAACCTGAATCCTTGCGCTAAGTACTAAATCCTTGCGCTAAGTACTAAATCCTTGCGCTAAGTACTAAATCCTTGCGCTATGTACACTTAACCAAGTACGCCACCGTCTGGCCCCAAATCTAAAATATTTTCAAAGACAATTACAAAGATGTTGTGATTGGGGGCATAGAAGAGCAAATGGAAAGATGAAAAGTCAAAAGCTTCTTCAGCTTTGCTATTAAATTAGCACATTGATATCTGACTTGATGGTTGGTTGCATGAGACATGTCAGTAAGACTGGTGACACTCAAGTGGTTGAAAAAAAATAGAAGCTGGGCCAAGTCATTATCAGAATAGAAGATTCTCCCTTAATCATACATACAGTCTCACTAAAGGATGAAGCAGGCTAAAATTAGGTAATTGTGCTTTTTTTTTTCTAAGTAAAAAAAAGATTCCCAGTAATCTCTTGATTGGGGACAATTGTTTTATAAACTTCAAGTGAGATGATTAAACATGTTAGTTGTTAAGCTCTTTGTTATCAAGAGTCTAATAAGATAGAATGATCACCAGAAATTTCCAGACTTAGTAGAATTTAAGAAGAATTTTATTGAAGGAAGAGTAGAAATTTTGCAAATGGAGATGAGCATTGTGGTTGCTTTAAAATGAGAAACAAAGCAAAATGAAGGCTGTAGAAAACAATTTTCAGAAGTGTCCCTGCCCATAATGGTGAACAAAAATCTTTGAAGTCCAGATAAGAAACGATGACAGAAATTAAAGAGTAAGATATTCACTACAGACCAGGCATTGTTCCGGGCACTGAGGTTTGAATCACACTCAGGATCTTTTCTTCTTAATTCCCATGTTGTAGGAAATGTTTCAAAACAAAGCATTCATGATTAGAAGAAAAAAATTGGAAAGCCATATTCTCTCTTGAACATTCTAGATAAACACTAGCATGTTATAGTCTCTGAAATGACTTTTCAGTAAAGAGAATTTGCTTAATCTGATGTTTTCCAAGTCTTTTGGACTATGAACCCCTTTTACTCACACCATATCCAGTAACAGTCATTGTTCTGAGGAGCACACATCAAGAAATATAATCCTAAGCAATATAAGGCTTACTATTGTTAGGAACCTGAGAGGACAAGTGTTTTCTGAACACACTGGAGCCTCAGCTGCATAGACTGAGGGTTTGGTTTACTTTGGAACCAGGTGGGGAACATTTTACCAAGTGTTTGGAATTCTCTTTGTTCTATTATTTCTCTAAAGGCTCATCTGCCCCAAGGGATAAGTTTTTCACTATGGTCTTGATAAATTATAATTTTCATGAATTATTGATTTCTTCAAACAATAAGTGGAAAGGTAGATAATTGCATAGATATCCCTTTATCTTTCTTGCATATGCCCTGAATGAATTATTTCAGAATCTGTGATATCTTTAAGAAATAGGAAAAAATACCTTATCAAGAAATGAATCAATATAAAAAGATCTAGGGGCCCATTCAAAATCTAAATCATCTAGGGTTTCAGAATCTCTGAACAGGGGCCAGGCAGTGGTGCACTCGGTTAAGTACATATACTTTAGTGCACAAGACCCGAGGCCACGTCCTTGGTCCTCACCTATGGGGGAGGGAAAGCTTCAGGAGTTATGAAGTAGAGCTGCAGGTGTCTTTCTGTTTCTCTACCCTCTCGATTTCTCTCTGTCTCTGTCTAACATAAGTAATTTTTTAAAAATATGAAAGATAAATTAATAAAAATAAAATTTAAAAAAATCTATGAACAAAAGAGTACAGAGAACTCTCAGTCAGTATATAACTTTCCTCGTTTCTTTTTACTAAAAAGATACAGTATGCTTCTCATAGAATAAAAACTTAAGTTAATCTTTTCAAAATTACCCTAGTGATTTACAAAATTATTTAATGACAGTGGTCCAGTTTCTCACTGGACCCATCACTAAATTTCTCCTCCCCATCGCTCCTCCTCCAACCGTGATATCCTTGCAAAAATCATAGTTTGACTACTTCTGTCTCTTTTCTTTTCAAATCCATTTATTTCAAATTTCCATAGTCCACCTATGATCAAAACCATCTTTCACCTCCTTACTAATTTTACACTATGTACAGTCTATATTAATAATAATCCATTGTGTCCTAAAAGACACAATATCATCTTTTGAAATAGCAGAGTACTTCTTCATTATGTTTTTATCTCATAATTTCTTTATCTACTCATCTGTTGAAGGGGCTAGGAGAGTTTTTTCCCCATTTATTGGAAACTGTGAAGGATACAATTATGAAGTGGAGCACCTTTTCTTTCTCCTCCTCCTCCTCCTCCTTCTCCTCCTCCTCCTCCTTCTCCTCCTCCTCCTCCTTCTTCTCCTTCTCCTCCTCCTTCTCCTCCTCCTCCTTCTTCTCCTTCTCCTCCTCCTCCTTCTTCTCCTTCTCCTCCTTCTCCTCCTCCTCCTCCTTTTTCTTCTGTCATCTATATATCTTCATTAGAAAACTGACTATTCAGAACTTGTGTACACTACTTAACTGGGTTATTTCTTATTGTTGTTACTGAGCCATATGGGTTCCTTATAGATAGTTGATATCGGTCTTCAGTCAGATATGTGATGTGCAGATATCTTTTTCCGACTGTTAGTTTGCCTATTTTCCTTGTGAAGTTTGTTTTTGACATATAAAAACTCTTCAGTTTGATTCAGTCCCATTTATTTAATCTCTTTAAAATATTTTTATTAATTTTTTTATTGGTTAGAGATAGAAAGAAACTGGGAGGGGAGTGGAAGGGGAGATAGAGAAGGAGAGAGACACCTGCAGTCCTGCTTCACTACTTGTGAAACTTTCCCCCTTGCAGGTGGAGACCAGGGAATTGAACCTGGGTCCTTGTGCACTGTGATGTAAGTGCTTAACCAGATGTAATACCATCAGGTCCCCCACTTATTTAATCTTACTGTAGTTTCACTTTCCCATGGGGTTAAATCTCCAAATACAACTTTGGGGTTAAGGTCCTGAAGTGTTTCATTGATGTTTCATCTTCTGTAGTTTAAAGTTTTAGGTCTAATATCTAGGATTTGGGTCCATTTTGAGTTAGTTTTGGTGTATGGTGTCAAGAAGTAATCTAATTGTCTTTTTCTACAAATAGCTAATACTTTTTCCCAGCACTGTTTGTTGGGGAGGCTTTCCCTTTCTCTCTGAATGGTTTCAGCCTTTTTATCATATATTCAGTGTCCATATATATGTGGATTTCTTTCTTCCTTTTTTTTAAAAGAAATGTTTATTCTCTGTTTTAATGAGTGAGTGATACTGAGAGAGAAGAGGAAAGACCCGAGCACTGCTCAGTTCTACTGCTGGAGACTGAACCTGAGACCTTTGGGCCTCAGGCATGAGAGTCTTTTGTTTAACCACTGTGCTATCTCTCCATCTCAAGGGTTTATTTCTGACCTCTTTGTTCTGTTCCACTGGTCTTCATGCCAGTTCTTATCCCAAAACCTTTAGTTATTGTTACTTTAGTTATTTGCTTATTTAGTTATTTGCTTATTTAGTTATTTGCTTTAGTTATTGTTACTTTGTAGTATAAAGTGAAGTTAGAGTAGTCCGGGAGGTGGCACCGTGGATAAAGCACTGGATTCTCAACAATGAGGTCCCAAGTTCAATCACAGGCTACACATGTACCAGAGTCATGTCTGGTTCTCTCTCTCTCTCTCTCTCTCTCTCTCTCCTCTCTGCCTATATTTCTCATGAATAAATAAATTGTTTTTAAAAATTAAAGTGAGGTTAGATACCATGTTACTTCCATTCCTCCCCACCTCAACTCCCATGCTAATTTTTGGATAGTTTATTCAATTTCATTGAAAAATGTCACTGGGATTTTTATTGGAATTGTGCTCAATTTAAGATTTCTTTTGAAAGGAAATTATTATATTATTCTTTTAATAATATTTATCCTTCCAATCCATGAACAAGGGATGTTCGTTCTTTCATTTGTTTGTGTCACCTATTTCTTTTCACAATGTCTTAGAGTTTTCATTATAAATGTCCCTCACCTTCTCTGTTAGATTTACTTAAAGGTATTTTGTCTTCCAGGGTTCAACTGGAACTGAGATTGATTCTTTCAGTTCTCTCTCCTATGATGCATTATGTATAAAATATGGTGAAGATTTTGAGTTTTTTCTAGGGATATTATTATGCCATCTGCGAATGACAGTTGAGCTTCTTTCCAGTATGAATTCCTTTGACATCTCTTTCTTTTTAATATATATTTATTTATTTTCCCTTTTCTTGCCCTTGTTTTCATGTTGTAGTTATTATTATTGTTATTGATGTCGTCATTGTTGGATAGGACAGAGAGAAATGAAGAGAGGAGGGGAAGACAGAGAGGGGGACAGAAAGACAGACACCTGCAGACCTGCTTCGCCGCCTGTGAAGTGACTCCCCTGCAGGTGGGGAGCCAGGGGCTCGAACCGGGATCCTTACCCTCGTCCTTGTGCTTTGCACCACCTGCACTTAACGCATTGTGTTACTGCCCGACCCTCGACATCTCTTTCTTTCCCGATTGCATCGGCAAGAACTTTCCAAACTGTGTTCAATAGTAATGGTGAAAGTGGGCTCCCTTATCTAGTTCTAGATTTTAGGGGGAAAAGCTTTCAGTTTTTTCCCATTGAGTATGATGTAACTGAACATCTGTCACAACCTTTATTGAGTAACTGTACGTCTTTCCTTAATTTCTTGAGAGAGATTATAACAAACAGGTTTTGGGTCTTGTCAAATGTTTTTCCAGCATCAGTTGTTATAACCATGTGATCTCTATCTTTAAGTTTTTTTTTTTAGGTTTAGCTAAAGTAAAATAACTGATAGCTTTAAAATTTGAATTGTTTAATCTCCTATAATCTAAAAAAAATGTCCACACAATTTTCTGATCTGATACTTTTAGTTCATGATGAGTTATTTAACTCACCACCAGAATCATTTGTTTTTCATTATTCTCTAGAATACCTACATAAAAAAATGTGTACCGGGGGCTGAGAGGTAGCACACTGGGTTAAGCACACATGGCGCAAAGCTCCAGGACCTGCATAAGGATCCTGGTTCGGCTCCCCACCTGCATGCAGGTCTATTGAGGGGAGGTGACAGAGGTCTGCAGGTATTTATCTCTCCCCCTCTCTGTCTTCCCATCCTCTTTGGATTTCTTTGTCCTATCTTTACATGGCTGCTTCCTACTATCTGTGTCTATGATTTTTCTTATAAGGACACATCACACATCTGGGTTGAGAACTAATCACCCCAATCCACTAAGATTTCATTTTGGCTTATATATTATTTACAACTGTGAATATACTATTTTCTTTTTGAGATTTTTTTTATTTGCAGTTTGTTTTTAATATTGTTATTGGGGGAGGAGATTAACGGTTTTAGTAAATGTAGTTTTTGATACATGGGATCCCAAACTATTAAATGGAGAAAGGAGAGTCTCTTTAACAAATTATGTTGGGGAAAAAAAAAAGGACCATATTTCTAAATAAGATCAAATTTTCAGGTACTAAGGATTAGGAATTCAACATATCTTTTGTGTCCTCATACAATTCATCTAACAACAAGCAGGTACCAATGCAATCAGCTGTCACTAATGGCTACAATTTATGAAGTCTAACTAGGATGTATTCAGTGCTTTACAGCTATGGTATCATTTGGTTTTCACATTTCGTCCCTACTTTGCAGATGGAAAAAAAAAAGATTCTCAAAGAAAACAAAGATATACTTGTTAAAATTTGGAGGCTCTAGCCGGGCTAGCTTCACGGGCGGGTAACAGAGACGCGGAGACAACGGCTGGGCAGGGAAGCTGTATTTCTTTATTCAGGAACAACGATTCATAAACTAAGGCAAACTAATCACCAAACAGAACTCTGCTGTCTCTTTGCGGCGGCGCAAGCACTCTCTCCAACTCTGCCACTCTCCAACTCAGGAACCCTGGAACTCTGGCACTCTGCAACTCTTCAACTCTCCAACTGTGTAACTCTCCAACCCTCTCTCTGGAACTCAGGAACTCTCTGCTGCCTCTTTGCCCCCGCGGCGGCACCCAGCACTCTCTAACTCTGCAACTCAGGAACCCTCCAACTCTGGAACTCTGAAACTCTCCTACTGTGGAACTCAGGAACCCTCGAACTCTCTTTTACTCTCGAACTCTGAAACTCTCCAACCCTGGAACTCTGGCGGGGTTCCTAGGGGCGGGGCCAAGTGGGCCCGCGAAATTAACAGGACTGATCTAATTCTCTTGGCGGGGGAGAACTAGAACCCAATGTAAAGCATACAACAATTCCCCCTTTTCTTTTTTTTTTTTTTTTAAAGATTTTATTTATTGATTGATGAGAAAGATAGGAGGAGAGAAAGAACCAGACATCACTCTGGTACATGTGCTGCCGGGGCTCGAACTCAGGACCTCACGCTTGAGAGTCCAGCACTTTATCCACTGCGCCACCTCCCGGACCACCCCCCTTTTCTGTTAACTAAATGGCTACAGTATCAAGGGTGTGGGGTGAACAGAAACATATATCAGATAGGCATTTTTATAAAAGAAACTGGCACAAACATGGAGAAACATGTAAGCAAGTAACAAGAACCAGTGTGCAAAACTTTATCAGCTTAAAAAAAACATTTCTTGCCTCTGAGGGGCATACCTGTCTCAATGGACATTTGTATGGGGGTGGGGAATGGCCTGGAGTCCCAAAGGCAGCTGGCTGCAATTTACTTACTACGAAACAAAATTTTTTATTAGCATATTTCTAAAAGAGAAGGAACTTGAGACTTTTACATATCAACAACGTCTTTTTAACCTTTTGTTACACCCATTCAAGATGGAGTCAGGAAAGGAAACCTCAGGCATGACAATAATTAGCATAGCCATTGTGCAATCTACCATTTCTAATAGAGAAGGTAATGGAGAGTTTTACATATCAACAAGTCTATTTAACCTTTTGTTTAGACCAACTTAGTTAAAATATATTGATTGTTAACTAATTTTTACCTCAGACTTTAAATGTAAGTTAATTTTATCTTTATGAGAATTACGTTGAAAACCTTTTTCATTTAACTTTGACTAGTAAGAATTTAGCCTTAAAGTTACTGTTTACCAAACTTTAAACATACACATAAACATGGTCATTAATACACAAGGAGAGAAACCTTTGTTACGAAGACATGTCATTTTAAACACGAATTTAGATCTGTACTGTCTTAGTTGTTGGGGGGGTTCACCATCCGGAGGTGGCTTCTCTCCCAGCTTCACTTCTAGGAATTGCAGGTTGCGATCTCTGCACAAATCTCTGTGTACTCCAGCTTGTCTGCCTTCAGACCGGACCGGCAGCTGGAGATCTCGTGTGCCCAGTTTCGGCAGGGAGCCCGGGGGTCTGGGAGGCCCGGGATCGTTCCAGAATTCATAGCAAGAGGGCAGGCGGGCCAGGCTTGTAGAAGGTGTGGGCCTAGGTGCCCAGGGGTGGCGGCCATGATAGGCCGCTGCAGCCCTGTCCCATGGCCCTGCCATGTCTGCTGCCCTGTTCGCAGTGGCCGAGCAGTGTGGAGGGATCATGCGTCCAGTGCCCTGCGCCACGCGGTGGCTCCTGTGGGCTGGCCTCGGGCTCTTGCGTGTTGGCATCGGGCTCCAGCATGTTGGCATCGGGCTCCAGCGTATTGGCATCGGGCTCCAGCGTGCTGGCGTCGGGCTCCTGGGGCTCTTGTGTGTTGGCATCAGCCTCCTGCGGGCTGCGGGGCTGCGGGGCTGCGGGCGCGGTGTGCGGGGTTGTCTGGGCGCAGCCGGCTGGCTGGCTGTTTAACCAGGTGGAAACAGCAGCTCCGCGCCTTGCCTCCCGCCCGCTGGCTATTCCTGCTGGCTGTTCTGAGTTCACCCGAGCGAGTGGAAACCACAGAGTGGTCCAGAGATAAATGTTCCAGAAACAGCGAAACAGTCTCATGAAGAAAGAGCAGAGGCCTTTGGAGATCTCTTCACAAGCAGAAGAGAAGGCCATAGTGTATAGGTAGCCAAATTGTCTTTACTTATCTGAGAGATGCGCAGGTCAGGTCCACGTGGGCGCCATTTGTTGTTAAAATTTTCGGATATGTAAAACTCTCCATTACCTTCTCTATTAGAAATGGTAGATTGCACAATGGCTATGCTAATTATTCTCATGCCTGAGGTTTCCTTTCCTGACTCCGTCTTGAATGGGTGTAACAAAAGGTTAAAAAGACGTTGTTGATATGTAAAAGTCTCAAGTTCCTTCTCTTTTAGAAATATGCTAATAACAAGTTTTGTTTCATAGTAAGTAAATTGCAGCCAGCTGCCTTTGGGACTCTAGGCTGTTCCCCGCCCCCATGCAAATGCCCGTCGAGGCAAGTAGCCCCCCAGAGGCAAAAAATGTTTTTTTTTAAGCTGATAAAGTTTAGCCCACAGAGGCAGATATGGCCCCCTCAGGCTTTCCCTTGGCAACATGCTGGTTCTTGTTACTTGCTTACATGTTTCTCCATGTTTGTGCCAGTTTCTTTTTTTAAAATGCCTGTATGATATATGTTTCTGTTCACCCCACACCCTTGATACTATAGTCATTTAGTTAAAAAGAAAAGGGGGAATTGTCGTATGCTTTACATTGGGTTCTAGTTCCCCCCCCCAAGAGAATTGGATCAGTCCTGCTAATTTCGCGGGCCCGCTTGGCCCCGCCCCAAGGAACCCTGAGAGAGGGTTCCTGAGTTACAGAGTAAGAGAGAGTTCCACAGTTGAAGAGTTTCAGAGTTCCAGAGTTGGAGGGTTCCTGAGTTGGAGAGTAAGAGGGAGTGCTTGTGCCGCCGCAAAGAGACAGCAGAGTTCTGTTTGGTGATTAGTTTGTCTTAGTTTATGAATCATTGTTCCTGAATAAAGAAATACAGCTTCCCTGCCCAGCCGTTGTCTCCGCGTCTCTGTTACCCGCCGTGAAGCTAGCCCGGCCAGCAAGAGCCTACGAATTTTTTAACAACATATACTTACTATCTTGTGTTTTAAAGTTAGTAAGTGGTAGGAGTAGACTTGAACGTACCTCCATTTGACCCCAAAACAAATGTCCTTAATGGTAGTAGTTAGTTTTGTCCATAATGAAATGATGTCTTATATTCAAAGATTCCCTGTCATAATTCATCACTTTAATCTCAGATGTAAGTAAAGCAGACTTCCCCAGCTCAGTCTACAGTTGTTTGTTGTCTCAGATCTCTAGGACTACATATGCTTCAACTCCTACAAGCTTTCATTTCTTGGACACGTAATTCATCATTATTATTATTATCATTATCTCCTAAGATCTGATGTTGATTTCCATACATTTGAAGTATGATTTTCATACCTCCTCAAGCTTCAGTCTTTCTATAACAAGAAACAGAGGAAAGGGAGCGACTGAGTTTTGTTATTTCCAATTACCTCTTTTCTTTAGCCTTCTTTCCTGAATCTACTGGAAATGTACTCGCTAGATCTACAGAGATAATATGTAACTTTACTAATTCAACAGTAAAACACACACTTATGTCTAAGGTTCTTACAGTGTGATGTTTGATATGAGTCTGATTTTTTACAAAGAATACCAACACTTTTGAAATTTGACTTTTAAAAGTCAAATCTTAGATTATATAAAATCTAATGTTTTAAGTTCAGTTGTTTGTAGGCATGGCTACATAGTAATTTAAAAATTAAATAGTTCTATTTTTGCCTAGTTAAGTTTAGTTATCTTTTTGCTTAAAGTTAGATAAATACAAGTTAATGTGACTTACACCAGAACTGCATATTATCACGATATGTTAAAGTTCCAAATGCTTCTTTGAAATGTCTTGACTATACTCTCATATTTATTCCTCCCCAAACTTGAGGTTTATTATGTCAGTAAATTCAACAGTATACTGTGTATATGACTATTGGATTTTGATTACATTTATTGATTGGTGGTAGGGGGTGATTGATACTACTAATTTGTTTCCTTGTTTATTTACTTATTGCCACCAGCATTATTTCCAGCTTTGGCTCTGGATGGATAATGCCACTGTGAATATATGGGTGCATATATCTTTTGGGTAAGTTCTTTGGACATATATTAGTGTGATATTTCTGGATCATAATGTAGTTCCTTATTTTTTATTTGTTTAAGACTCTCCACACAGTCTTCAGGAGGGCTGCACCACTCTGCATTGCCACTACCAGTGTAATAGCCCTGGTCATCTCTCTCCCACCTACGAAGCAAACCTAGCATCTGGCGCCCCGAACTGGGACCAGAATAATTGTCAGGCTAGCTTCACAGGCGGGAGAGAGATGACCAAGGACTCATGGCTGAGCTGAGTGGGAATGCAGTTCTATCTATCTCTAATCACAATCCTGTCCTTACATATCTCTTGAGGTGGAAGTGTCAGGTTGGAAGAGGATGTACATAGGATAAGGGGTGGGGAGAAGGAAAAAGCTCGCGAACCTTCACACTGGATTAAACCAGTGTGAACAAAACAATGATGTAAATAGACCACAATGCAATGCAACAGAAGGGGTCTTAGAAGCAGAATTTAGAAGCAGACCAACAGCTTTCCTATTCTTTAACCCTCCGGGAGTATGGACCCAAGGTCATTGTGGGATGCAGAAGGTGGAAGGTCTGGCTTCTGTAATTGCTTCCTGGCAGAACATGGGCGTTGACAGGTCAATCCATACTCCCAGTCTGCCTCTCTCTTTCACTAGTAGGGTGGGGCTCTGGGGAAGTGGAGCTCCAGGACATATTGGTGGGGTCGTCGGTCTAGGGAAGTCTGGTCAGCATCATGCTAGCATCTGGAACCTGGTGGCAGGGAGCTGACATACAAAGCCAAACAAATTGTTGAACAAGTTTTTTTTAATAGATGTTTGCTAGCACTCACTTGTCTGATGTGTGATGTGTAAATATCTTCTCCCAATTCGTAGGTTGCCAGGTGATTTTGTGTAATTAGCTTTCAATGTATTAAAGCTTTTTAGTTTGCGATAGTCCCATTTATTTACTCTTGTTTTTATTTCATATACTCACAAGCTCCAGTTTCCAAGCATGCCTTTCATGTTAGTATCTTGCAATGTTTTACTGATGTTTTCTTCTATATACTTTAACGTTTCTGGTCTAATATCCAGCTGTTTGGTCTCTTATGATGCCACCATTTCTTGAACTACTAACTATCCTTTGTAATCGTTTATCAGACCTAAGATCAACAAAATAAACTTAACAAACTCCATTTTTGTAGTTTTTCTTTTTTTGCCTCCAGGGTTATTGCAGGGGCTTGGTGCCTGCACCACGAACCCACTGCTCCTGGAGACCATTTTTCCCCTTTAGTTGCCCTTGTTGTTTTATCATTGTTGTGGTTACTATTACTGTTGTTATTGAAGTCGTTGTTGGATAGGACAGAGAGAAATGGAGAGAGGAGGGGAAGACAGAGAGGGGGAGAAAAGGAGAGACACCTGCAGACCTGCTTCACCACCTGTGAAGCGACTCCCCTGCAGGTGGGGAGCTGGGGACTCGAACTGGGATCCTTAAGCCTGTCCTTGCGCTTTGCGCCAACTGCGGTTAACCCGCTGCGCTACCACCTGACTCTCTGTAGTTTTATATATATATATATATATTTTTTTTTTTTACCTGCTCCGTTTCTGACCTGGGCCGGTTCACCCCTCCTTAGGCAACCTGGTGGTCCCCAGCTCCCGGGAGGTCACCATATTGATGCCGAACTTAGTGCAGATACCCGATCAGCATAGCGCACTGCAGCCCAGAACTCCTGGGCTCAAGTGATCCTCCAGCTGTAGTTATATTTTATAGTTTAAAAAATATGTTTCAAAGGCTAAGGGTAGTCTATATCATGGCAGGATAATTCAGCTACACTTCTAGCTGCTTAAGCTAGCAATGAGAAGCTCTTAGATATTCTGCTTCCAAATGGGCTATAGCTCATGTCACCTATGAAGAGTTCTTTACTCCATACCACTGACAAAATGGCATAGAAAAACCTGGGCAGAGAAATCGATTCTTATAAAACTTGTTAAATGAGAAATTGCTGATTTTGTAGGTTATAATATGATCAAATGCCAGTAATCAAGTCTGACTAAACCTGATTTGGATTACCAGAAAATACCAATATATAATTAAATCAAGATAAGAATTAATACTTACAGAGGCATGGCTATGGAATAAGAGCAGTTGCAAAAAAAAAAAAAAAAGAAAAGAAAAAGAAAAAAGAAAAAGAAAGAAAAGATAAAAGAAAACTCAGCAAAACACAACCAAGATTTCTTCAGAAATTCACTAAACCATAGGTGAGTACAGACATGTGTGGCCAGTGGGTGGTTAAAGGATAATGATGATGGGGAGTTGGGCAGTAGTGCAGTGGGTTAGGTGCAGACAGCACAAAGCTCAAGGACCAGTGTAAAGATCCCAGTTCGAGCCCCCGGCTCCCCACCTGCAGGGGAGTCACTTCACAGGTGGTGAAGCAGGTCTGTAGGTGTCTATCTTTCTCTCCCCCTCTCTGTCTTCCTCTCCTCTCTCCATTTCTCTCTGTCCTATCTCACAACGACAACATAACAATAATAACTACAGCAATAAAACAATAAGGGCAACAAAAGGGAATAAATAAATAAATATTTTTAAAAGGGTGATGATGAAATTCTCCTAACTCAAAAGGCCTTACTTGGTGATGGCTGGCTTTGAACTGGAAGTGAAGCAGCCAAGTACATTGCCTGGGGCTGAAGAGATGAAGGATAACAATTTGGTTCTTCATCAGAGCTCATCTGCCAGTGCTTGGCAGAATCTACATTTAGCTACTGGACAATAGGAGAGAGAATTTGGAGTCCAATCCCAATTTGTCCCTTTCTTTTGTGTGACAGAAACATTTTCCTTTCAGAGTCACTGTTTTATCTTTTCTCTTATCTCTCTTATCATCCTTATCTTCTCTTTGGCATCTTATCTCTGTCTTCTCTTAATCACAAGTGAGTGATTAAGTGAAAAATCTCCATATAGTTAAAAAGCCCTCAAGGCCTGCAGGGAAGGTAAAACATAGCCAGACTTACTGCCACATAATAAAGAACTAGCAGCTGCTTGATTTACCTTGGGGTTGCGGTAAAGCAAGAACAAACAAACAAGCAAACAAACAAAAAAACCTTGAATTTTACAACTGAGAATGCCTCATTTAGACAGGTGAGTATGATCAGTGGATTGAAAATAGGTAACAGAGGATCCTTTGAAGACTCAAGAAACTTTACTCAGTATTCAAAGGCACCATGTTGCTATTCCAGTTGTCTACTTCCTTCCTCAGTTTGAATATAGGAGACCCTACCTTTCATCTTCTGAAGGCAGTGGTGTCACTGTAATAACAACTCCACCCCAATCCTGAGACACTGCAAAGGTGATTGGCTTCAGGGTTCCTGAAACCAAAGACCACTAGCTACTTCACATAATACCTGAACAGTGGCACCCAGGACACAAATTTCAGAAGTCACCAAATTTAATGGTCAAAATAAAAATAGTAGAAATGAACCAGGACATACACCCAGAAAAGAAAATTCCAACAAGCTAGAAGCAAATAATAATGAGGAAAACATCCAAATACAACACTAATTGTGGCAGTAATTCCAGGAATAAGGAAAGTTATTGAAGGAAATATGGAAAATGAGGCAACAGCAAATGAGACTTTGAAAGAAAACATGAACTATCTCAAGGTAATTAGACAGCAAAAAGCTTAAATAGCTGAGAGCTGAGTTAAAAGTCCAGTGAGCTGAACAAGCTAACACAGTAACTGAACAGGGTAAAAAAAAAAAAAAAAATAGCTGAACTAAAGGAAATAGCTGAGGGAAATGAGAGCAGAATGTCTGAAGCAGAAAACACAATTAGTAAGGATGTACTAGGGAAAACTAAGAAAGAAGTAAAAGAACTAAAAAATACATTAAGAGACACTGAAAACATATATCAGGTGACCTCAAAAGAAGTTATATATGCATTATTGGCTTGCCAAAGGAAGAGAGGAGGGGAAAGAAAGCATAATATAGGAGATAATAGAAGAAAACTCCACTTTAAACAATGAAAAGTCATAAAGATTCAAGAACCCCAAAAAGTCCCAAACAGAATCAACCCAGATTTACAGACACCAAACCATATCATAATTGGAAAGGAAAGAAGTAAGAATAGAAAGTTTTTTGCAGGCTACAAGAAAAAAAAAACAAAGAATCATATACAGAGGAAAACCCATGAGATCATCAGTATATTTCTCCATGCAAACTCTAAAATCCAGGAGAGAATGGCAAGATATATATTGAGTGACGAACAGTGGCACACCTGGCTGAGCACACATATTACAATGTGCAGGGGCCCAGGTTCAAGCCCACAGTTCCCACCTGCAGGGGGAAAGCTACATATGTGGTGAATCAGTGTTGTAGGTGTCTCTCTCTCTTTCCCTAGACCTCTAATAGAACCCCTCTCTCCATCTTCACTGGTCACTTCTATCAAGAACATCAATATAACTCCTCTTTGGGCTTCTTCAGGATCCTACCTTCACTTTTAACTAGCAATGGTAAGGACAGCCGCAGTATTTAAAGGGATTCTGGGTCATCCTACTCTGACACTCTAGAAAAACTGGTCTTGAAATGAGTGCAGCCTAGAATGTTCCCAGCTGTGACCATGTACTATGAATGAAGACTGACAAGGGATTCAGAGGTTATACAAGTTCCTATGCTAAATTTGAATAGACAGGGGCCCTGGGTCAGACTGATGGAGTAAACAGTTAATTTCATTTATGTATTTTCAAGTTTGGAAGATGCTCTCTGCCCTGATCAAGTTTTCTATTCCTAAATTCAATTCTGACACCATCTTCCCAGACAATATTTTTACTCTACCTCCAAGCTATCAAACTCCAGCAAAAATTACTATATTCATGGACTCCTAGGAATATACCTAAAATAGACTTCCTAGCTCCTCTCCAGCCTAAAAATTTCTATTCACATCTGCTCTATTCCTACGTTTTGGTTGCTGTTTATTAAACATTTTTTCCTACTTTATATCTTATCTATATCTTATCTTATCTTTTAGCCAGAGTATCTTGATTGGGCTTCCTACATGGTTCAGTTAAGTCTGCTTACAGTACTTTTTGAGATTTTCCTTGAATAAAGGATAGAGAAGGCTTCTTTATCTATGTGAATGTTCAGCATTATCAGAACAGGTGGCTAATTACAACATCTTCTAACTTTAGTTGAGTCCAATAGAGCTGATATGAATCTCACCTGTAGAAAGAACTAGATATCCAACTGTGACACCATTCCCCCCCAGACATTAGCTTAGGTCACCTGCATATTAGATGTCAGGCACAGGAAAAAACTAGTTGGGGTCATAGGCCCTTTTGACTATACCTAAAATAGTTCTACTAGCTTTTTCCAAAACAGAGACCCCAAATCTTCATTTGCAATACTCCAGCCTTTAAGTTCATGAGTAGTCAACAATTTGTTCTGCTTTATATCTTAACTATTTTTTTAGCCCCAGGTTCCAGATACTATCATGATGCCAAACGGACTTCCATGGGCAGACAACCCCACCAATGTGTCCTGGAGCCCTGCTTCCCCAGAGCACTGCTCCACTAGAGAAAGAGAAAGGCTGTGAGTATGGATCGACTTATCAATACTCATGCTCAACAGGGAAGCAATTATAGAAGCCAGACCTTCTACCTTCTGCACCCCATGCTGAGTCCATGCTCCTAGAGGGTTAAAGAAAAGGAAAGCTGTTAGAAAAAAGGATGAGACATGGAGTTCTGGTGTTGGGAATTGTGTCGAATTGTACCCCTCTTATTCTATGGCCTTGTCAGTGGTTCCATTTTATAAATAAAACTTTAAAAATAAATAAATACAAAAACAAGAAGAAAGGACTAGACATTTACCTGTATACTTGAAGGTTGTAGAAAGAAAGTCATTTACCAGTATCCAAGTTGCACTCTGGGTTTAGCATTTCTTTCCAGAATATCTGAAAGCAAAACATAAAATAAATATAATCACCAAATATCCCCATGTTTCTCCTCCTGACTCTGGAGGCAATCCTAGGATAGCAGTATCAGATACCATATAAGTAGTTAAGAAATTCCTAGGCTGAGGGGACAGCATAATAGCTATGCAAAAAAGTTCCATGCTTGAGGCTCTGAGGTCCTGAGTTCAATCTCCAGTATCAGCATAGAAAAGAGCTGTGCAGTGTTTCCTTCTCTCTCTTTCTGTGTCTTTCTCTCTCATGAAAATAAAACAAATACAAAATTTTAAAAAACTTCAAGTAACTGCAAATAAAAAAATGGTCATGGTGACTTTGCGAAAGATGGTGGACTGAGAAGCTGCTAGTGGCTGAGCTCTGACCACATCTCCTGGAAACGGTAGTATTTTCTGCCTTTAGTAGGCCAGCCAATAAGGGGTCCTAGCGGTGACACTAAGGAGGTGACTATAACTTAATTTGGGTTAAGAATTAGAGTAGGAAAAAAGGGGAAAAAAATTTTTTTCTTCCTTTTAATTTCTAAGCATACACCCCCCCCCCATAACCAGTCCCTGGGGACCAGCTCCTAGCAGGATTCCCTGCTAGGAGCTCCTTTTCTTTACCAAATTCCTGTCTCACCAGGGAGTATCATTAATTCTAAGTCTATACACTTCTGAAACCTCTGGCCTTTTTTCTTTATAAGTAGCCAACTGCCCCCCACCTCACCCCGCATAGCTAATTAAATAATTAAAAATAAATACATTTAAAAAACCATTCCTTTCACTGCCCTTTTATGACTGTTCTTTTTCTTATCTTTTTCTTTTTTTTCTCTCTCTCTCTTTTTTCTTTTTCTCATTCTTGTCATCCTTTCTTCCTTAATCCTACAGCCTCCAAAGTCACAGCCCCCAGCCCCCACACCAACAAACAGTGTGCTTTTTTGAATTCACTGATACACATTTGGGAATTTCCTTTCACTGCTCTTTAATTACAGCTCTTTTTCTTATCTTTTCCCTTTTCTCTCTCTTGCCTCTTTTTTTTTTTTTTATCTTGTCATACACTTCTTCCTTCTTCTTTGCCTTTCTGAATTTGTGAATTATTTTGGGGAAGAAATCTGACTCAGAGTGGACTCTCTATGTGTGTATCTCTGCTCTATTTCCCTTTCCCCTCTTGTTACCCCTAGAATATACAGTGGAGAATAGATTTTCATAACTGTCTATTCTTGCTATCCTTTCTTTCTTTTCTCTTTCTTCTTCACTGAGATTTGGTTACTATTTATTCACGGACTGGAGAAATTGTTTGGCTAACTGGTAACGATTAAACTGCTTCAATACTTGCTTCAGTTGCTACTGTCATTCCTGAGGTTGGTGAGTGCAATTGTCATAAAGGTATTTAGTACAGTGTTACTTGTACTCAAGACACAACAACTGAGGAACAACAGAGCATTAAAAAAAGAAACACATAAATCAAAAAAAGGGGTAGATCAAAAACAAATAAAACTGCTACTCCAATGAATGAAGACAAGAGCCAAGAAGAAACTACAAATCAGCCAGAAGTAACCATAGATAAGAAAAGTATGCAAGCAATAATAAACTTATTAATCACAGAAATGAAAACAACATAGGAGGAAAGGAATGGCAGTATTAGGGAAACAACAGTTGAGACCCCCAAGGAAAATACTGATTATCTTGAGGCAATTAGAGAACTGAAAGCTGAAATAGTTGTAATGAAGAAAGAAGCGGAGTCAAGGGAAAGCAGACTAACAGAAGCAGAAAACAGAATTAGTCAGACAGAGGATGAGTTAGAGAAAACAAAGAAAGAGGTGAAAGAGCTTAAAAAGAGATTGAGAGACACTTAAAACAACAGAGACATATGGGATGATCACAAAAGAAGTAACATTCGTATAATTTGCCTGCCAGAGGAAGAAAGAGAGGAAGGGGAAGCAAACATTCTAGAGGAAATAATAGAAGAAAACTTCCCAGACCTGAATAACAGAAAGGACATCAAGATTCAAGAAGCCCAGAGAGTACCAAACAGAATCAACCCAGACCTGAAGACACCAAGACACATCATAGTCACAATGAGAAGAAGTAAGGATAAAGAAAGGATCCTAAAGGCTGCAAGAGAGAAACAAAAAGTCACATACAAGGGAAAACCCATAAGATTATCTTCAGACTTCTCCACTCAAACTCTAAAAGTCAGAAGGGAATGGCAAGATATCTATCGAGCCCTGAATGAAAAAGGGTTTCAACCAAGGATAATATATTCTGCTAGACTTTCATTCAAACTAGATGGAGGGATCAAAACCTTCTTAGACAAACAACAGTTAAAGGAGGCAACCATCACCAAGCCGGCCGTGAAAGAGGTTCTGAAAGACCTCTTATAAACAAGAACATCACTATAATACTTGCAATATATCAGAGCAAACAAAAAAAAATTTTTTTTGAACAATGGCACTACAGTACATTAAATCCATAATACCAATAAACGCCGATGGCTTAAACTCATTCATCAAAAGGCACAGGGTGGGGGGATGGATCAGAAAATATAACCCACAATGGAATACTATGCATCTATCAAGAACAATGAACCCACCTTCTCTGACCCATCTTGGACAGAGCTAGAAGGAATTATGTTAAGTGAGCTAAGTTAGAAAGATAAAGATGAGTATGGGATGATCTCACTCATCAACAGAAGTTGAGTAAGAAGATCTGAAAGGGAAACTAAAAGCAGGACCTGATCAAATTGTAAGTAGGGCACCAAAGTAAAAGCCCTGTGGTGAGGGGTAGACATGCAGCTTCCTGGGCCAGTGGGGGGTGGGAGTGGGTGGGAGGAATGGGTCACAGTCTTTTGGTGGTGGGAATGGTGTTTATGTACACTCCTAGCAAAATGTAGACATGTAAATCACTAGTTAATTAATATGAGAGGGGGAAAATCAATTGTATGTCTCAAAGTTTTTCAAAACACAAACTGAATGTTTTTAATATATAGGCTGTGTATTTGATATGCGGACTCTCTCAAAAGCCTAGACCAAGTAGATTAGAAGCATCCAATAGCACAGCTATATTCAAGATACTGGGTACTGTACAGCAAACCATAACAAAAGGACTTTTCAAAGTTAACCCAATTACCAAATAATGTGATGATAACATTAACTATCGATTGTCTTTTGGAACCCTAAGACAGCAGGAACCTCACATCTCCACTATAGAGCCCCTACTTCCCCCAGTCCTGGAACCCTTGGATAGATAGGGCCCACTTTCCCGTATGCCTCTCCCAATCCATATCAAATAATATTTCATCTGCCAATCACAACCTAACCAACGCAACGATTGCCACCTCAACATGCTTCACCTTAGACTGTGTCCAGAGACTTCACGTGTGGAATGACAACCCTTCAGCTTCATTACTCGGGTGAGACCTTTCCTTTTATAGTACACTCTTAATTTCATCTCAGGTGGTTCACTTTCTAACCAAGTCCCAAAACCTAGATATACACCAGTTTCTGTGAGAGAGAGCATATGTTCACATGTATCCATAAACTACTGCAAAATATATACCTGAAAGCAGAAGTACACTAGAGTTTGCAGTGAGTACCTCCCTAACACTTCCTCTCCACTATTCCAAGCTTTGGGTCCATGATTGCTCAACAATTTGTTTGGCTTTGTATGTTAACTCTCTTTTCAATTACCAGGTTCCAGATGCCATCAGGATGCTAGCCAGGCTTCCCTGGATTGAAGACCCCACCAATGTGTCCTGGAGCTCCGCTTCCCCAGAGACCCACCCTACTAGGGAAAGAGAGAGGCAGACTGGGAGTATGGACCGACCAGTCAACGCACATGTTCAGCGGGGAAGCAATTACAGAAGCCAGACCTTCTGCAACCCTCAGTGACCCTGGGTCCATGCTCCCAGAGAGACAGAGTGACCCTGGGTCCATGCTCCCAGAGAGACAGAGAATGGGGAAGCTATCAGGGGAGGGGGTGGGATATGGAGATTGGGTGGTTGGAATTGTGTGGAGTTGTACCCCTCCTACCCTATAGTTTTGTTAATTAATCTTTTCTTAAATAAAAAAAAAAATGGTCATGGTGTGGTATTGAAACTCAGAGGTGATTCACCAGAATATCTGAATTGCTAGGGTGAATGACAACATCAAGATAAAAAAATGGGAGAGTGGGGAGATAGCATAACAGTTATGCAAAGAGACTCTCATGCCTGAGGCTCAAAAGCCCTAGGTTCAATCCCCCACACCACCATAAACCACAGCTGAGCAGTGCTCTGGTGTTTTTCTGTCTCTCTCTCAACCATTCTCTCTCTCTCTCTCTCTCTGAATCTGTCTCAAAAACAAAATAAATAAAATTTTTAAAAAAGATAAAAAAGGGAAGATGAAGAAGATAGTGTAATGGTTATACAAATCGACAAGCTCCTAAAATCCCTGAGGCTCCCAGACCCTAGGTTCAATTTGTCACCCCACCTCCCTGATCCCCACTACCATGATAATCCAGAGATGAACAGCATTCTGGTATAAAAAATGGAAAGATATAATACAATACAATATAACACAGCACAATACAATGTAAAACACAGGACAGAGGATGTGTAGTTTGGGCTGTCATTTCTTAGATCTCTGATCATCCCATTTTGGGCTATAGAATTCTGACTTTTCTTTTGATTAGCTTTACCTAGTGCACCTGCTAGGAATGCTAAAACTCATATAATCTTCCTATAACCTACTGAATACAAATCTCTAGTAAGGACCCAGGGAGTTCTTTCTTTAGCAGGTCACTCCTGTCAGTAAGGAAAGTTGAGCATTGCTGATTTAAGGAGACTTCTAGAAAAGTACAGTTGTGAAAAGGGATCTGACTATTTAGCATGTAAAAGATATTGACACAGCAGAACTGTTAAAGTAAAGGATGCTGGTTGGTGGAACATAGAGGACATTTGGGTGAGAGTTGTAAACAGTTTTGAGTTGGCAACTCTGCAGATGTCAAGCAGTATCTGTGGCATGCATTAAACAGGCCACAAATCTTGGGCAAGAGGGACAGTCTGCCATGAGCAAATGTATCATAAGTCTTTCTTTCAAAGAATTCTCCTGATGATGGCATAGGAAACAAATCTAGATATTCCACTGAATCAATGTTGTCATTAACAGATTTACAATTTAATCAATAATATAGGCACTTTAGTCAAGTGAACCACATAGGAATAGCAATATTAGATGCCTGACAGCTTTAGAATTTATTTATCTAGTTCTCTCGCTATCCATCTTTATATATATTTTTTCTATCAGTAGAAAAAGGAAGTGCATGTAGAGATACAGGTATAGCCCTTTGAACAACTGTCAGCTTCAACTTCAACTTAATGCAGTTCTCAAATGACATTCTAAACGTAAATGAAGTGTACCATCCATTTGTGGAGGTAGGGGTTGAAGTAAAATAGCCATGCCTCAGAAGATAGAAAAGTGGTGTGGAAAAGAAAGTACAAGAGCTAACCAAACACAACTCTCTCTATGCTTTTATAGGATGTGAAATTCTCTATAAATATTAAACATGTATTTCAGATTACAGTTATCCTGCTACTCTTAACATTTATTTGCATTTCTTGTCTCCTGTGGGTCTGGCTGGAGTTCACATAAATTGCAGAGGTTTTCCTACCAAGAGAAAAAGTCATTCAAGTTAACTTTCATTTCTTTGCTGAAATTCACCCCCCATTCCCCCTCCTTTTCTCTCTCCCTTTTCACCTTCTCCCCTCTCTCAGCCCAAGGCTGCCCTTTCCTTGAAAAAAGTTGCATTAGTTCTTTACAAGTGAGCAAGAACAGAACCAAATGTTTCACATCTGCTCTCTGAGTTCACAGATTAGCATGAGAATGAGTAGCCAGTGTTTCAATGATGCACAGTCCAGTGGACTAGAATGAGGGCTCAAGCCTGGTATCAGAGAGCTCTCTGGCTCCTGCCAGATGTCCTAGGCCCAGGACACAAAAGCAGTGAACCCAGGGCTTTAACAAATCACCTTTCTCTGGGGCTAATCACTCAAGAAAAGGTTTTGTTGTGGCTTTGGAGTGGGTCAGGTTGGTATTTCTCCAGTGATCTGTAGCCTTGCCCAACCCCTCTACCCTTCGTTCTTCAGGATTTTCAAAAGAAACCCCTTATTTCTTTCCTCCAAATGCAGAGCTCTGGGGGCAAAAGCTGCAGCTAGAGGATCCCAAAGGTACAAGGGAGGCAGTGGGCTCATTAATCAGTAATGGCCATGTTGCTGGTCTAGTACACACTGTCTTCTAAACAATACAGTCGTTAGTAAGAAGAAAATGACTCAATGAGTGTATGTATAAGGTCAGGTTTAGTGGCAAGATGGTTCTGGTATATCCTCCTTCAGAGGAATCCGGTACTCTCTGCAGTGAAGTTCCCTAGACTGAGAAATGGTTTTCAGATTCCATCCTTGATCCAGCAACATCACATCATTTGGAAACTTACTACAAAAGTAGCTTGTTGTGGTCCAGGAGGTGGTGCAGTGGATAAAACATTGGATTCTCAACCATGAGGTCCTGAGTTTGATCCCCGGCAGCACATGTACCAGAGTGATTTCTAGTTCTTTCTCTCTTCCTATATCTCTCATGAATAAATAAATAAATTCTAAAAAAAAAAAGTAGCTTTTCTATTCTAGCTTCACCTTCTGAATCAGAATTTCTGAGGAGAGTTTAGCGGTTTATTTAACATATATAGTTTCTCAAGATGCAGGAACTTTGGGACTGGGTAGACTGGCCCACATTGGTGCCCTTAAGTGAGAGCAGGATTGGTTTGGATTTCCCTAGACTTAACTCATATATTCTGTTCTAGATGTTTCTGTCACCACTGACATAGCACCTACTCAGCTGACCTGAGAAAAGAAGAGATGAAAGAGATAGGCTTTGCAGAGAGAGAGAGAGAGAGAGAGAGAGAGAGAGAGAATTTGATAATTACAAAAGGTGAGGAAAAAAACTTTATAGTGGTCTTTGTATAGGGTAGGGGAAATAATACAATGGTTA
Organism: Erinaceus europaeus; assembly: GCF_950295315.1. Classification (NCBI taxonomy): domain Eukaryota; kingdom Metazoa; phylum Chordata; class Mammalia; order Eulipotyphla; family Erinaceidae; genus Erinaceus; species Erinaceus europaeus. Next base: position 91,876,805 of record NC_080173.1, read on the forward strand.
TGAAAAAGACATGCCTGAGGTTCAAAGTCTTAGGTTCAATCCCCAAAAACAACCACCATAAATTAGAAGTGAACAATACTATATATATATATATATCCCTATGTAATTTTTTTCCAATTTGGTAACTTTTTTCTTTCTTTCTTTCTTTCTTTCTTTCTTTCTTTCTTTCTTTCTTTCCTTCTTTCTTTCTTTCTCTTTCCTTTAACTCTACACCTATATAGAAAATGAAATACATGAATCCTTGTCCTAGCTGGAATAACTCTTATTGTAGTCACAACATTACCTCCACTTTAAGGGAAGTCCTCACAAAGAAATATGTGTAAGCTGCTTGAGAAAAATATCATCTTGAAAGGCTTTTTGTTGCTGTTGTTATATTTTATTTAATTCATCTTTATTTTATTTCATTGGAGTGGGTTAATGGTTTACAATATAGTCCTTCACATAAAGACATAACCCATTTTTCCCTTTATTGGGGGAATAATAGATTACAGTTGGCAGTAAAGTTCAGTAGTTGGTACATGTGTAACATTTCTCAGTTTTCTGCATAGCTCTCTAACTCCTCATCTAGGCCATCATGTCCCATCATGTTCTGTCAAAGGTTGACTTTGGACCAAATACAACCTCTCTTACTCTACAAAATCAGATGACTTTAATTTTGCATAGTCAGAGAGGTCGTATTTGGTCCATAAAAATAAAAAGAGTGCCTGCAATGAATGTGTTAATTTTGCATAAGTGGCAATGAATTATTCAACCTTTGACTGAATATAATGATGTTCTGTTAAAAAACAGAAAAAGAAAAGACAGTTGGAAAATTGAGGTGCAGTGGTCTGGGAGGTGGTACAGTGGGTAAGGCATTGGATTCTTCTTTTATTTCTTTACTGGGGATTAATGTTTTTACAGTCAACAGCAAATACAATAGTTTGTACATGCATGACATTTCCCAGTTTTCCACATAACAATACAACCCCCATTAGCTTCCCTGTAGGCATTGGACTCTTAAGCATGAGGTCTTGAGTTCAATCTCTGGCAGCACATGTACCAGAGTGGTGTCTGGGTCTCTCTCTCTCTCTCTCTCTCTCAATCTCTCTCTCTCTTTCTTTCTTTCTCTCTCTCCTTCTATGTTTCTCATTAATAAATAAATAGTATCTTTAAGAAAAAAATAAAGTTGAAGTGCAATGGCAAAAGGCATATGATTTTAAACTAGATAAAAGACAGGTTTAAATCTTGCCCCTTTTCCAAAATGGAAATCCTGAAACCCATTTGTTATATTTTTGCCTTTAGTTTCCTGACTATTAAACAATTTATTCTGTTTTATATCTGAATGATTTTCAGACACCAAGTTGCAAATGCTACCATGACTTGACTCAGTAGACAAACTCACCAATTTGTCCTAGATCCCTACCTGCTCAGAGCCCTCCCACACTAGGGAAAGAGAGAGACAGGCTGGGAGTATGAATTGACCTGCCAATGCCCATGTTCAGCGGAGAAGCAACTACAGAAGCCAGACCTTCCACCTTCTGCCCCCCATAATGTTCCTGAGTCCATACTCCCAGAGGGATAAAGAATAGGAAAGCTTTCAAGGGAGGGGATGGAATTTGGAAATCTGGTGGTGGAAATTGTGTAGAATTGTATCCCTCATATCCTATGGTCTTATTAATATTTTATATTTATTTTTTTAAATTTCTTTATTGGGGGATTACTGTTTTACATTCTATAGTAAATACAATAGTGTGTGTATGTATAACATTTCTCAGTTTTCCACGTAACAATACAATCCCCACTAGGTCCTCTGTTATCCTTTTGGAACCTGTACTCTCCCACCCACCCACCCCAGAGTCTTTTACTTTGGTGCAATACACCAACTCCAGTTCAGGTTCTACATGTGTTTTCTCTCCTGATCTTGTTTTTCAACTTCTTTCTGAGAGTGAGATCATCCCATATTCATCCTACTGTTTCTGACTTATTTCACTTAACATGATTTCTTTTTTAAAAAAACTTCTTTATTGGGGAATTAATGTTTCACATTCAACAATAAATACAATAGTTTGTACATGCATAACATTTACCAGTTCTCCATATAACAATATAACCCCCAATAGGTCCTCTGTCATCCTTTTTGGACCTGTATTCTCCCCCCCACACACACACTAGAGTCTTTTACTTTGGTGTAATAAGTCAATTCCAGTTCAGGTTCTACTTGTGTTTTCTCTTCTGATCTTGTTTTTCAACTTCTGCCTGAGAGTGATATCATCCCATATTCATCCTTCTGTTTTTGACTTATTTCACTTAACATGATTTCTTCAAGCTCCATCCAAGATGGACTGAAAATGGTGAAATAACCACTTATGAAGCTTTCTCCCTGCAGGTGGGGGTCGGGGGCTTGAACCAGGGTCCTTGGACACTGTAACAGGTGTGCTCAACTAGGTGCACCACCATCTGGCCCCCATAAAATTAGTTTATTCTGACCATAAAACTGTGAGGTTAGAAATTAACGTAGAAAGGGAGAGAGGAGAGAGAGAGAGAGAGAGAATTACTCAACATATAGATTCTAAATATGCTTCTGAATAACACTTGGGTTACCAACGAAATCAAAAAAGAATTTGAAAACTACTTGAACAATAAGAATGGAGAGATCATCTATCAGATCTTGTGGGAATTCAGCAGAAGCAGTCCTAAGAGGACAATTTATAACAAGACAGGACCACATTAATAAAAATGTGAATATCTCAGGTTAATTATCTAACATTACAACTGAACCAACAAGGAGCAGCAAAGAGACCAGAAATAGTCAAAATTAAAGTAGAAATTAATGAAATAGAAACCAGAAATATTATTCAAAAGATTAATGAAACCAAGGTCTGGTTCTTCGGAAGGATAAATAAAATTGATAGACCACTGGCTATATTTACAAAAGAAAGAAAGAAAAGTGAAAGAGATAAAGCTCTGATAAGAGGAATCAAGAATGAGAGAGGTGATATTACAGCTGATGCTGGTCAGATACAAAGAATCACACAAGGATATTATGAACATTTCTATGTAAATATACTAGATAACCTAGAAGAAATGGATTCTCAGAATTACACCACCTGCCAAGATTAATCCAAGAGGAAGCTAATAGCTTTAACAGGCCAATTACTTATATAGAAAAATCGAATCGATAATAAAGAGTCTTCCCAAGAATAAAATTCTAAGTTCATGTGGTTTTACTTCTGACTTCTATAAGACTTTTAAAGAAGAAATAACTCCAATTCTCCTCAAACTCTTCCAGACAATCAAAAAGGGAACCATTACCAAAAACATTATGTGAGACTAATATCACACTAATACCTAGAGTAGAAAAAGACTCTACCAGAAAAGAAAATGAAACACCTATATCTTTGATGAACATTGATAAAAAAATCTTCTCAGCAAAATCTTGGCAAATCAAATCCCATAATATATCAAAAGAAGAAGAATTCACCAGACCATCAAACGGATGTTCCCTGGGAAACAGGGATGCTTCAACATTACATTCTCAAGTCAATCAATGTAATCCATCGTTATGTAATCCATCATTTCAAAAAAAAAAAGAAAGAAAAAAGGAAGAAAGAAAACTATAACCACAGGGTCATATTAGTTGATGCAGGAAAGACTTTAGACAAGATCCAATATCTATTTATGATAATGACCCTCCAGAAACTGGGAATGGAAGGGCAATTACTCAGGATAATAAAGTCCATGTATAATAAATTCACAACTAACATCATCCTCAATGAAGAAAAACTGAAAGCTTTCCCCTTAAAGTCTGGAATTAGACAAGGATGTCCACCAACACCGTTATTACTCAAGATAATCTGGGAGGCTCTGCTACTACAAGAAAAAGGTATCAAAGATATACATATTTGAAAGGAAGAAATCAAACTATCACTGGACATTGATGACATTAATATACTTAAATAATCTCAAAGACTCCAGTAAAAAAAACCTTCTAGAAATAATTCATAAAGTAGTAGGGTACAAAATCAATACCTACAAACCTGTGGCATTTCTATATACAAATGATAAATTAGAGGAAAAGGAATTGGAGAACTTAATCCCATTTACAATGGAAACAAAAAAAAAAAGAAAAAAATACCACAAAGTAAATCTTACAAAAGAGGTAAAATGTATTTACAGTGAAATTATAGAATATTGATCAATGTACAAAATTTGGCAATGAACTGAGCTTTATCCTAACTCTGGTAGTAACAGGACCAATTTAACCTAAGTTCTGGGTCTGGGCAAAGCAGTCAGTGAATGACTGGGTGTCCAGTGAGTTTTCTGTCTGCAGAGCTTAGACAGGATGAGGCTGAGGATAGAGGATACTGGGCTTGGATTTGTGACTTTACCTCCCCATGAGCTCTCTTTTAGGGAGTGAGTTCTCCCTCCAGCTCCATACTCCACAACTTTCTCTAAGGGTTTGGGAGCCTAGTAGGATGGAGTCCTGGCTTGACTTCAACCGATCTCTGGTTTTCCTTTGGCCTCAGTGTCTATGCTGTTTTTCTGGCAACTGATAGCCAAAGGGAGGACCTTGATGCAGTAGCCACTGTCACTGCTCCAGCAATGTTCACAGTGCTAGAACTCCTCATCCCAGGAGTTCCTCACTGAAGCAAAAACAAAGCAGAACAGCATGTGGAATTTCTCTGAGGATTGACTTCAAATAGCTGAACAAGCCGCTTGGTGTCATATAGCTGGTATGTGGCATGGTTACTCTGCCATTCAAGGAAGATGGGTCCGGCAATGAGTGCAGGCCAGAATGTTTCTAGCTCTGACCGCAGAATTCCAGCTCAAACTTATAGGAACAAGAGGTTACACAGGCTCCTGTGCTGAATAGACATGGGTCCTAGATCAGATCAATAGGGTCTACAGTTAATGGCATTTATATACTTTTTCCATCTTTGGGGAGCTACTCTCTGCCCTGACCCAGCTTTCTAGTTCTATTTCCAACTCTGACACCAACTCCCTAGACAATACCTTTGGTCTACCTTCATTCTGTTGGGCTCAGGAAAAAATTAAATTAGTAAAGTCACGGCCCCTTGGAATCAACCTAAAATAGACTTCCTAGCTTTTCCAAAATGAAGACTCCAAATTGCATCTGTTATATTCTTGCCTTTAGGTTCCTGATTATTAAACAATTCTTTCTGCTTCATATATTCATATTTTTCAGCCACCAAGTTGAAGATGCTACCATGATGCCAGCCTGATGTCCCTGGGCAGACGACCTCACCAATGTGTCCTGAAAACCTACCTCTCCAGAGCCCTGTCCCACTAGGGAAAGACAGAAACAGGCTAGGGGTGTGAATCTACCTGCACACTTTCATGTCCATCAAAGAAGCAATTACAGAAGCCAGACCTTCCACCTTCTGTACTTCATAATGATCCTGGGTCCATGTCCCCAGAGGGATAAAGAATAGGGAATCTTCCAATGGAGGGAATGGGATATGGAACTCTGGTAGTGGGAATTGCATGGAATTGTACCCCTCTTATCCTACACTCTTTTCAATCATTATTAAATCAATAAAAAGAGAAGAACCCCCCTCCCTCAGCTAAGCCTCTTCTTTCCAAGCTACCCTACTAGACTACCTTACTCCTTCACTTGACTCCCAGATGCCTCCTCTACAATATGAAAGAGTTCTTTGTGTGCTAAGAACTCTGGAAGGTAGAGAGACAGGCAGATTGGACATCTATAATCCAAGAACTCACCACACTTTCCCCCTTTCTCTGAGTGGCAAATAGTGTTGTTTAGTTCAGAGCAGAGTTACAGTCAGAGTCAGTCTGTCAATGTTGAATACTAACCATGACTTTGAGAAGGTTCCCTTCTTTGAGAAGTATTTCTATGCCTCTTCTTCCTTATGCATGACAAAGTTAGAATAATGAATCTAGTAAAAGCCACACAGAGTTGTGACATTTGCAATGAATTGATATATACACAAACCACAAGGAACCATGCTTTACACTGAAGGCAGTTAAGTGCTAACTACCCTCTCTGTATTGTGATGCAGATCCATTTATGTGGATTTCATCAGAAGGCTGGAAAATAGGTATCTCTTGATTTAAATTTTCACTTGCATTTGACTGACTCTATTTCTGGCTTGACCCCCTAATTATGGTATGAGTTGAAACCCTATAATCAAAGAGAGAATTACTATTCACTGAGTTATATGCACTACGATGTACCAGGTAGTTTTCTAAACTCATGATAATGAACTGATCTCACCCATATGTGGTATTTATGAAACAAAGAAAGGGAAAAGACAGGGTGTAACACTGGTAAACCCTTGGTCTAATCCTGTAAGTCAAAAGACTCTAATGGGAAGGGTAGAGGGGGTTAAAAACTGGCCATGCCCACCCCATCATCTGAGACCCCAGTCAGGGAATACTGAGATTCCCACACAAATACAATGAGCCTAGACCACAAATAGATCCCTCTCTCCATTATTACTCGTCATCTCCATCAGGAACAACATAATGGGCCCCTTTAGGGTCCCTCAGCGGACCTTGTCCTCAGTGTGGATCAACAATGGTAGAGAATGTTCCATCCTCTGAAGGGGGGGTTGGATAACATACTCTATCTACCACCTGAATAAGATGGGTCCTGAAATTGGTGCAACTTGGAATGGTCCTACTGATGACCATAGAAGGCAAGTTTGGACCTACAGGGATACAGAGGTTACATAGGCTCCTATGCTGAATATGGGCCCAGAGCAAATCAATGTGGTTTACAATCAACAATATTTATACACTTTTCCCATATTTGGGAGCTACTCACTTTCCTGATCCAGCTTTCTAGCCATGACATCATCTCCGCAGACAATACCCTGGGTACACCTACATATCAGACGTCAAGCTCAGGCAAAAACTAATAAAGTAATGGTCCCTTTGGAATAAACCTAAAATAGACCTACTAGCTCTTTCCAAAATGGAGACCCCCAAATCTTCATCTGCAATATTCCAGCCTTTAGGTTCATTATTAAGCAACAATTTCTATATATGTTAACTCTTTTTCAGCCACCAGGTTCCAGACGCTAATATGATGCCAACCAGACTTCCCTGGAAAGATAACCCCACCATTGTGTCCTGGAGTCCTGCTTCATCAGAACCCCCCCCCCCCCAGGAAAGAAAGAGACAGGCTGGGAGTATGGATCGACCTGCAAATGCCCATATTCAGCGGGGAAGAAATTACAGAAGCTAGACCTTCCACCTTCTGCATCCCATAATGATTTTGGGTCCATAATTCCAGAAGGATAAAGAATAGGAAAGCTATCAGGCGGAGGGGATGGAATACGAAGTTTTGATGGTGGGAATTATACCCCTCTTATCCTATGGTCTTGTCAGTGTTTCTATTTTATAAATAAATAGTTTTTTAAAAAAAAAAAAAAACAGTGGCCATGGGCAGGTGTCGTACAGTGGTGGGAGATGGAAGTTTGATGGTGGATGAAGTGAGGCTAGTTCATAGTTTAGGAAAAAGTGAAATTATACCCCTGAGACAATGACTGCCTTGTGTAACAAAATTTCCTCAATTAAAAAAAAGTTTGAAAGAATTCATCTGTGAAAATAAAATCAGTACATCATAATGCTCACATATTCCAACCTTAAGGTTGAGAACACAGACATAGAGGCACTAAGTTGCCCATGCCCATGGTGGATAGTCCACAGACCAGGCTGATTGATGGAAGGCTGTCAAGACCAACAACATGGTTTGTCAAGTGATGAGTTTTCAGAGGAGCTGAAGGAAGTAATGAAAGGTGAGTCCAGTGAACCTGGAGTTGATTTCATAGTCAGCAAACTCCACTGCTCCCAGTGGGCCCTTTGTAGCTTCATTTATCCTATAAAGGGGCGGGGGAGGGATAAGGGCGGAAAGGGATAAGGGCGTGTTTAAAGCTGATCTCCCAGCAGCCATTGCTAAACAATCCTTTCCCTTTGTGTTTGTAAATCCTAAGTGGAAGACATTTTTGTACTCTTGGCAATTATAGCTGCACCAGCCTCTGGCTCTATCTCCCATTTAGAATGAGTCTGGCTCACTCATTCTATTTCCAGTCCTGAGTAGAGCAAGGAGCACCACTGGGAGACATGCATAGACTCATTCCCTGTCGAATCTTTCTTGCAGCTTCGCAAGCAGATGGTAGCATGAGTCCTGCTGTGGCTGGACGAAATGAGCAAGTCCCAAGCACCAGCTTACTAGGGGCTCCCTTCATGCTGTAAATCAGGGCATAAAGCAGCCTGAGGCCTCAGTAAACTAAACAAGGGGCAGCCCCATTGCCGATCTAATTGCCCACAAGCACGACGCCAAGTGGAAGTGGAACAAAAGGCAGAAACCCCTTGCAGAACCCAGCCAAGAAGAAGAGCAGCTCAGGCTGACTTGCACAGGCCTTTGGACTCTAAATCTTGAATCAGGATTCAAATGCTATTTAGCATTGGTGAATTGGGACTTGAAGCAGAATTAATTGCCTCCAAATTGTATCTTTCCTCCCAGCCATCCATTAGTTTGCTCTGGCAGAAGGATAATGACATTTCATGAAATATAGCTACAAAATCAAGCCTTGTTCATCACATTCCTGGAATGAGCTGGGAAAAAAAAGAAAAGGAAAAAAACTTTCAAATAATATATCTCTCCCTAGGGTAGGAATGCATAGAAAACCTTTAGGTCAATTTCAAGTTGACTTAAAAGACAAATATTTGTTTGTAAATAAGGACATTATAGAAACTTTCAATCTCTGGAAAGTTGGTGGTGAAAGTCAAATGCTGAAACCTACATTCCACTAGATGCTGAGAGTACAATAGGAAACCTGTTGGCTTCATTAAGAAATAGTTATTCCAACAGAATTTCAAGTCCTTTGAAGGCAGTTGGTGTTCTAAGCAGATAGCAGGAGTATGTTAATGAGATTTTTTATTATTATTATTTAAGAAAGGAGACATTAACAAAACTGTAGGATAGCAGGGGTACAACTCCACACAATTCCCACCACCTGATCTCCATATCCCATCTCCTCCCCTAATAGCTTTCCCATTCTTTATCCCTCTGGGAGTATGAACCCAGGGTCATTGTGGGTTGTCGAAGGTGGAAGGTCTGGCTTCTGTAATTGCTTCCCCGCTGAACATGGGCGTTGACTGGTCGATCCATACTCCCAGTCTGAGATGTTTATAGTTTGCATTCCAACAAGCAATCGATAAGCTGCTGAAAACGGTCAGTGATGTCTAACTGCAGTGCAAATAACTACCAGTAGTATGTGTGTTTGCATTTCTTCATATGTACACGTGTGAACAGATGTATGCTTATATATGTATATATACATTTCTTACCTAATTTATAACACTGTTTTATTAATGCTTTTAAAATTTATTATTAAATAAAGACAGAGAAGTTGAGAAGGGAGGGGTAGGTAGAGAGGGAGACACCTGTAGCCCTGTTTCACCACTCATGAAGCTTTTCCCCTGTATGTGGGGACCAGGGACTTGAACCTGGATTCCTGTGCACTGTGGTGCGTGTGATCACTACTGCCCGGCCCCTATATCGCTGTTAAAAATAAGGAGCCCCAAATCACATGTCTGTAGGGAATCATAAGGAAAGTAAATACGTGCAGCTGTGCATAAGGGTTGGCCAGCTGATCTAACTCAAGTATTATTAAGGCAAATCCCAAACCTAGTATTGTTGTCTATGTTGGTTCTTTGAGGGAATCTGAAGGTTTTGTTCTTTCAATATAAAACTTACAAATGATGGCTTCATAATTAAATTCACAGAGAGATTACCCCATCTGTAGTCCTTTTCCCACCCCACAGTCTTCCAATTTGAAGCCTCGAGACTAAATAAATGTTTTTGCCTTTAGAAAAGATAGTGCACAGGCAACAAATTGTTTGGCTTTATATGTTAACTCTTCTTTCTGTCTCCAGGTTCCAGATGTTAACATGATGCCAACCAGACTTCCATGCAGAGGACACCACCAATGAGTCCTGGAGCTCCGCTTACCCAGAGCCCTTCCCCACTAGGGAAAGAGAAAGAGACAGGCTGGGAGTATGGATCGACCTGCCAATGCCCATGTTCAGCAGAGAAGCAATTACAGAAGCCAGACCTTCCACCTTCTGCACCCCATAATGACCCTGGGTCCATATCCCCAGAGGGATAAAGAATAGGAAAGCTATCAGGGGAGGGGAGGGGATACAAAGTTCTGGTGGTGGGAATTGTGTGGAGTTGTACCCCTCTTATCCTATGTTTTTTGTCATTGTTTCCTTTTTATAAATAAAAATTTTTTAAAAAGAAAAGATAATGGAACTATTTCAATAACCACAGGCACTTATGCCATCTCAGCTGCCTCTGTCCAAGGAAGAGAAAGTAGAGGGAAGCCCTGTGAGCTAACTGGGATTGCCTGCAAGGAATCAGAAGCTTTTTGTACAAAACTCTTACACATGTAAGCCGTCAAGGGAAGACAGTGATACTTAGGGCCAACCCTTTACTTTTCTTTTCAATAATTTTTCTATTTTATTGGTTAATTTCTTTTGGATAGAAACTGAAAAGGAAGGGGGGAAATAGGGAGAGAGGAAGAGAGACACCATTAGCACTGCTTCACTGCTTGTGAAATTTCCCTACTGCAGATAGAGATGGGCATTTTGAACCTGGGTCCTTGTACCTGGTAGCATGTCTGCTCAACCGACTGAGCCACCGCCTGGGCCCTGGTCAACATTTTCCTGATAACCTTTTTATTATCTGCCCACCTGTCACAAAATGTACATTTTAATTTCTGGATGATTAGCTCTTGATAATTTTTTAAAATATTTATTTATTCCCTTTTGTTGCCCTTGTTCTTTTATTGTCATAGTTATTATTGTTGATGTCATCATTGTTGGATAAGACAGAGAGAAATGGAGAGAAGAGGGGAAGACATAGAGGGGGAGAGAAAGATAGACATCTGCAAACCTGCTTCTCCACTTGTGAAACGACTCCCCTGAAGGTGGGGAGCCGGGGGCTCGAACCAGGATCCTAATGCCAGTCCTTGCTCTTAGCACCACGTGTGCTAGCTCTTGATAATTTAACAGAGAAAAATAATAAGAACTCTTAAAAAGAACTCTTTTTTTCCCCTACATGTTCAATCATCACTGAAGCAATCTAACCATGAAAATGCACATAGATTTTTTAAAAATATCCCTGAGGCTATCAAAATGTGACAGATTCAGGAGGGTATATAATAGGACAAGGGTCTGTGAAAAGGAAGTCGGGAATCAACTCTTGATCTGCCATTGAGTGTGTGATCCCATGGAGGTTAATGTGAAGCCTTTGGTTGGGGATGACATCTTAGGCTTTTCTTAGTTGTGATCTGTGACATGTGCTCTATTCATCTTTTGTTTCATTGGATGGGGCAAAGTTCTTTGGCTGACATTGAATAGTAAATAAATTCAACTTCTTACAAGAAATGTGGAGTGTATGAGACACTGAACTGGTGTGACAATGAATGAGGTAAGATTAATTAAGCACATAGAATCTAATAAATAAAAATTATAGTGAAATATTATTTTGAGGTACTATTCCAAGTTCTTGCACATTCTCCTTACTTTCCTTTCTTCCCTCACACCAAGTGAAGTAAATAATGTGTTCTATCTATATTACTATGAGGGAAACGTTAATAGAACTTACACAAATGTGAAAGTATAGTTTGTCATCTGAAAATGACTTCAGAAAGGAGAAGATAAAGTTTCCTTTATCAAAACCAAAGGGAAAGCAGTGACGATAAGTAAGGACAGATGGTAACAAGGGCTGCTTGCAGGGTTTATTCACCTAGGCATTATATGTTTATTTTGGTACAGTGGGAGTCAGACTACATGATGGTCCCTGATGACCTGCTTTTATTGACGTTCAAACTCTTGAAAGGTCCACTCTTTCTGTGTGTCAGAGATGTCCCTTATGACCAGTAGGATAGATAACAGTGACATCATGCGACTTACAAGACACTCCATGAAAGGTATTTTAACTTCTGCTCTGGCTCTTTTGAAATGCGCTTTGTGGAAGACACACAGTCAGGTCTTAAAGACAGAGCAGTCCTGGGGAAGGGCTCCTGTAGATAGAAACTGAGATTTGTTCATCTATAGTAACACTCATCCTTGTTCTCTTCTGTTTGGAGAGTCTCTATGCTTTGTGTGTGACTGTTAGCACATCTGGAGTTGTAAGCAAAGAGCATGGATGAGTAGACCAGAGCTCGGTGACTTATAACCATCGGAGTGCACACATCACAGTGAACTGTCAGAAAGAAGAATAGTGCAAATCAGCCCATTACCTTCTATCATTTTTTACTATCTATTTGGCATGATTTATGTTCTGAAGTGCTCTTAAGATGACGCTCAGGAGATTTGATCCAGATAACTGATGCAGAAACCACAAAATGAAAGGATTTTCCCCCAAAGATTCATGACTACAAGATAAGTCTGTGGCACTTGATCATTTAGTTACACAAACGATTTCTTTAGTTTTTTTTTTAAGGCTTTTGTCTTTGCACATGAAAACCATTTTCTTTTCTGTGCTCACAAAAAAGAATGTAAATATATATATATATATATATATATATATATATATATATATATATGACTTTTTGATAATAATATACATGGACTTAAGGTTCCGACTATATATATTAACATGACTTTTTAATAATAATATACATGGACTTAAGGCTCCGAATGCAAACATTGCTTTCTGAATCATTATATCATCTACTGACTATTTATACACTCAATAGTCTCATTTATTGAAATGCCATTTGTCTTAGTCAGAAGAGGCTGCCATAACAAAATACCATAGATTGGGTGATGCGAACAAGAGAAGTTTATTTGTTACATTTCAAGAAGCTGAAAGTCTGAGACCAAGGTGCTTGGGGGATTTGGTGTCTTGTGAGAGCTTTTGTCATGTTTTGAACATGACTGTTTCACTCTGTCTTCCATTCATTTATGGGTGTATGAATATAAAAATCCCTTAAGATATTACCTCAATCTCTCTCTCTCTCTCTCTCTCTCTCTCTCTCTTTCTACCAAAGCATGGCTCAGCTCTTGCTTATGTTGGTGTGAGGATTGAACCTAGGACTTTGGAACCTCAGGCATGAGAGTCTCTTTGCCTAACCATTATTCTGTTTACCTTTGCACTCTGTGTTAGCTTTCCCATGATAAGCATTTATATTATCCCTTTGGAAGAAAAATGTAAGCAGTAGTATATCTAAAGCCATGTTACATAAATGAAGTAATCCTCTACTTTGTAAAGTAATAACATTTACACCAAATTAAGCCTAAAAATAAAAGAACAGTGAGCTACATGGGAACTAATGTATGTAGTTATTGAAAATGTGTTCTCAGACTAAGAAATTGCCTATTTAGAGTATTATCCCAAACTGTTGGTAAATCATCTTTAAAGAATTTACAAATAGTGTTTTGTTCAAGACAGAGCACAAGACATGAATTCTAGTAATCAATGCTTCTGTTGGTCCCTAGTGATGCACTGGGCTCTTGGAAAAGTTACGACACATCTTTGCATAGAAAAACTACATCATGACTTTTCCATAGCTCAATAATAGGACTCCATTGAATTCCAGGGAAAGTACCTAGGCTCTCAACACCTGAAACATTTTATCTACCACTGAGACTAATCTCTGGCCCTTAAACACTCCAGACATTTTTTTTAAATATATTTTTTTAAATTTATTTATTCCCTTTTGTTGCCCTTGTTGTTTTATTGTTGTAGTTATTATTGTCGTTGTTGTTGGATAGGACAGAGAGAAATGGAGAGAGGAGGGGAAGACAGTGAGGGGGAGAGAAAGATAGACACCTGCAGACCTGCTTCACCGCCTGTGAAGCGACTCCCCTGCAGGTGGGGAGCCGGGGTTAGAACCAGGATCTTTATGCCGGTCCTTGTGCTTTGCGCCACCTGTGCTTAACCCGCTGCGCTTCAGCCCGACTCCCACTCCAGACATTTTAAAAAATTTCTTTATTATTTTTTAAAATAAATTTATTGGATAGGGACATCACAAAATTGAGAAGTAAGGGGGTGATAGAGAGGCAGAGAGACACCTGCAGCACTGCTTCACCACTTGCAAAGCTTTCTCCCTGCAGGTGGGGACCAGGGGCTTGAACCAGGGTCCTTGCACATTATAACATGAGGACTCAACCAGGTGCGCCATCACTTGGCTCCCACTCCAGAGTTTTTTTAAGAAAAAAATTATTTTTGTAAAGAGAACTTCAGAGAAGAAAAGACAAAAATTTCTTCTAGCAAAACAGAAAGGAGGGAGTCGGGCTGTAGCGCAGCGGGTTAAGCGCAGGTGGCGCAAAGCACAAGGACCGGCATAAGGATCCCGGTTCGAGCCCCCAGCTCCCCACCTGCAGGGGAGTCACTTCACAGGCGGTGAAGCAGGTCTGCAGGTGTCTGTCTTTCTCTCCTCCTCTCTGTCTTCCCCTCCTCTCTCCATTTCCCTCTGTCCTATCCAACAACGACAACAACAATAACTATAACAATAAAATAACAAGGGCAACAAAAGGGAATAAATAAATAAAATAAATAAAAAATAAAAAAATATTAAAAAAAAACAGAGAGGAAAGCAACAAAGATGGATGAGGACAGGTGATAATAAATTTTCATTGCTGGCTTTCATCTGAGGCATTTGAAATTTACTCTGGGCAAAGATGATCAAGCTGTCTTTTCACCTGTTCAATTAGATTTTATTTTCTGACAAGAAGATGGCCATGGGGCGATGTGTAAGAACCATGAGAATTTAATCGTTAAATTGTGATTGTGGTAAAATATAGATGATATGAAATGTACCATTGTAAATGTATACATCCATGGCATTAAGTGCATTTGTACATTGTTCAACCATTACTATAATTCACCTCCAGAATATTTTAATCATCACCAACAGAAATATCCCTCATCTTAGCCATTAAATAATAGCTCCCCATTCACTCCTACTCTTTCCCCAATAGTCTCTATGCTTCTCATGATGATTGTTCTTAAAATCTCATTCTTAACATCTTTCGAATACATGCAATATTGCCAAGTAAGCAATTAAACTGTACATTACACTTACACTCCTACAATTCATTCACTTTGTAGTTAGAAATTTGCACCTTTCTCTCTCTCTCTCTCTCTCACACACACACACACATATATATACCAGTGCACTGCTCAGCTCTGGCTTATGGTGGTACAGGGGATTGAACCTGGGACTTTAGACCTTCAGGCATGTGAGTCTCTTTGTATAACCATTATGCTATCTACCCCCACCCCAATTTGCCCCTTTAGCTGAAGTTTCACCCAAATTGCTACCTAAAATCCTCATCTCTGGCAACCATCAATCTGTTTGTTCTCTGTTATCAATGAACAAAATTTCTGTCTTTTTTAAAAATTTTGTTTTGTCTTTAAATTTCTCATACAAGTGAGGCCATATTCAATGTGTCGTTTTCTGCTAATTTATTTCACTTATTATAATGCCCTGTAGTTCATTCACTTTGTTGCAAAACAGCAATATTTCATTTTTATTGCTGAATAACATTCATCTCTAGAGTTATTCATTATATCACATACAAATACATCTATCATAACATAGGGAATACAGATACAGATGGCATCTTCTTTACCCATCATTCTGTCATAGGCAATTAGGTTATTTCAGAATACTGGCTACTGTGAATAACACTACTATGGAATGTGATCATAGGAATGCATATGTCTTCTTTGAACTAGTTTTATAAGATTGTTTAAATAAATACTTAGAAGTTATATTGTTGTATGATGTGGTATTTCTATTCTGTGTGTGTGTATGTGTGTGTGTGTGTGAGAGAGAGAGAGAGAGATGTGGGAATCTTACATATGTGATTTCACTGTAGTCAAGCTGATATTTTCATTTGACATATTTAATTTTTTTTTGTTTTCTTATTTATAAAGTTGGAGAGTTCATAAACACCATTCCCACCACCAAAAGACTGTGTCCCATCCCACTCCACCCCCAGTTCAGTGAAGCCAAACACCCACCCTCACCCTCAACCCAGAGATTTCTACTTTGGTGCCCTACTCCACACTCAGTCAAATCCTGCTTTGAGTTTCCCTTTCTGTTCTTCTTTCTCAACTTCTGTTTATGATATATTTTTTTAAATAGACAAATAAAAAGAGACAGGGAGAATGATAGAGAAAAGGAGAGAAGAAATAGCACCATTCCACCACCTGTGGAACTTTTCTAAAGTTCTCCTATGTGGTGCCAAGCCTCGGACCCAGAGACTCAGTCATGACAAGGAATATGCTATGCCCATCTAGATGGTGGTCCTTTATCTTTTTTTTTTAAATATTTATTTTATTTATTCCCTTTTGTTGCCCTTGCTGTTTTATTGTTGTAGTTATTATTGTTGTTGTCGTTGTTAGATAGGACAGAGAGAAATGGAGAGAGGAGGGGAAGACAGAGAGGAGGAGAGAAAGATAGACACCTGCAGACCTGCTTCACCGCCTGTGAAGCGACTCCCCTGCAGGTGGGGAGCCGGGGTTCGAACCGGGATCCTTATGCCAGTCCTTGTGCTTTGCACCACCTGCGCTTAACCCGCTGCGCTACAGCCCGACTTCCTATCTTTTGTTTTTAAAGGAATCTTCATACTGTTTTCCATCAAGGTGGTGCCAATTCATATTCCCATACCCTTGCCAAACACAGTCATTCTGTATTTGCCAGCATAGTAGTTTCCTTCTATCCAGTTTTTAATTTTCTTCTATTTCAGATACCTGGTGTCAACAGTCATCCAAAAATGCATAGTAATGTCTTTTGAAAGAGACCCCATATTCACAAAACTTTTATTAAAGTGTATTGTTATAACTGTTCAGCTTACTACTGTTGTTAATCTTTCACTGGACTCGGTTTACATTAAACTTATCAGATGTAGATAAGTGTAGGGAATAGCATCATGTGTGTTTATAGGGCTCAGTCATACCTGCAGTTTGGAGCATCCATTGCATTTAGTTTATATTCTTGATATGACATTCTTATTTGGATTTTAAAGTCAAGGAATTTCAGTTAGAACCAGATGCCCTGATACACTGCCTGAGCACTCTCTTCATTACCTCTGCTGACTATCTGATACAGAGTCAGACCCACATAATTCAGAAGGGAATCATGTTCTACTCTATGTCACTTCGGCTTTACATCAAACGGTCTCTTGTTCTGGCTGTTAATAATACAATACTAATATCCACACTCAGTTAAGTAGGCTTACCTTGGGAAAACAAACATCTAAAGAGGCCAAGTCAAAAGAATTGATATAATTCAAATTCTAAAGCTACAAAGAGTAGTTGGCTGAGGGAAGTTGAAAGGACATACAGCCATCTACTCCGAATGTGTCTGTCTTTCTCAAAGCAAAGTGATTAAATTTTTTAGCTGAGGTATAAGAATGGAAAGGATCACAGATAGACTCTGGGTAGGGGTAGATAGTACGATGATTAAGCAAAGAGACTCTCATGCCTGACGCTCTAGAGTACCAACTTCAGTTCCTCACACCACCATAAGCCAGAGTTGAGCAATGGTCTGGTAAAATAAATATAATGTAATGTAATGTAATGTAATGTAATGTAATATAATGTAATATGAAAGACAGATAGACAGACAGACAGATGGATAGACTCCTACAGACCTGCTCGAGAAATGACCCTACTGTAGGTGGGGAGCAGAGGCTCAAACCCTGGTCCCTGTGAAGGTCCTTCCGCATAGTACTATATGTGCTTAGCTGGGTGTGCCACCACGTGGCCTTCTCTATTACAACTCTTCTTTGCAAGTCTTCCTAAGCCACTTCAACTTCATGAATCATGCCATTTTAGATCCTTCACCTATAGCTAGAAATTGGGTTTTCTGTGTCTTCTCCCTTCCTTCCTTCCTTCCTTCCTTCCTCTCTCTCTCTCTCTCTCTCTCTCTCTCTTCTTCCCTGCCCCGCCCCCCACCAGAGCATAGGTCTCATTCACGAATTATTTCATCACTTCTTGGTCACTGAGAGAAAGACAGAAAAAGAAAAAGGGGGCAACATCACAACACCAGAGTTTCCTTCACTCCATGGCACCTCCCTCATTGTGCCAAAACTCAGAGTTTGGTTTTCCACATAGCAAATCACTCATCCTACTCAGTGAGCTATCTCTCCAACCCTGGACTCCTCATGGCTTAAGGACAAATTTCTTGGCACTATTTGGAACAGTTTATGTGACAACCTCAGGCAAAGATCTGAATTAGGATTGTGATTGGAAAGCACAGAAGTACAGGAGAGACAAGACTTACATACAGAGGCTCTCTGGTAATCTCTGGGGAAGAGAAGGACAGGTATATGCAGACATACATGATCTCTAAGAGAATCATAAACTTAAAGAGGCTGATTACTTCGAATCATTCTTTTACTAAAATATTTGCTAGGATTTGGGTTAGTGAGAAGAAAGATGTCAAACCAGCTTTGCAGCTATGGAAGAGATGATGTAGTAAGCCAGACCTGCAGCGCAAAGCTAATATATCATCACCTGGCTAAAGTCAATTCACTTCTCACTAACTTGGAATTGACAATGGTTTTATCAGCGCTTGATCCTCCAGAAAAGTCTAGAAGCATAAACTCTTTAGATTTGTGGTCCTGATTCTAAAAGTTAAGGTCAGTCAACTCTCCATGGTCACAGTCACTCTCTATTTGTAAAGCACAGCTATTGTTTCCTAGAATGAGATTTTCACAGAACTTTTGACAAAAGATAGGTTTAGTGGAAAGACTCCAAATGAAGACAAGAGATTCCAATTGACATAGCAAATTCAGCTCTTCTGAACAAAGTTTTAATGTCAGGATATACTTTCTTGGAGCTCCCTCTTTGACTCAGATACTCTATCATCTGTCCTTTCCTTTTATTCCTTCCTTCCTTCCTTCCTTCCTTCCTTCCTTCCTTCCTTCCTTTTTTCCTTCCTTCTTTCCTTCCTTCCTACCTCCCTTTCTTCTTTCTTCCTTTCTTCTTTTCTTGTTTCATATTAGAGAGAGTTTGACTGGAATTGGCGTATTGCACCAAAGTAAAAGACTCTGGGGTGGCTGGGTGGGGAGAATACAGGTCCAAGAAGGATGACAGAGGACCTAGTGGGGGTTGTATTGTTATATGGGAAATTGGGGAATGTTACGCATGTACAAACTATTGTATCTACTGTTGAATGTAAAACATTAATTCCCCAATAAAGAAATAAAAAGAGAGAGAGAGAGAGTTTCACATGAAGCAGAGAGAAGGAGAGGAAGAGAGACAACCCAGAACACTCCAGTACTTGCTGTACCCAGTTGAACTATTGTCCTAGCTTCCTTTCTATTTATTATTCCCAGAGGGATCCACCTTTGTAGAGTGGTTGAGGTTTAGAGATAATTGCTCCTAGCTTGGCAAGGTTTTCTGAGTGCATTAACATGGAAAACAGAAGACTGAATTTCAGATCATTCATACAAATTTGTATAGTATTTTCATTCCTTTAAGTGTTGAGTCTAGTGGGCAGGCAGTGGCAGTTTTGTTGAGGACACTTATTATCATGTATAAGAACTGGGTTTCAAGTCCTGGGTCCCCAGCTGCAGGGAGAAAGCTCCCTGAGCTGTGAAGCAGGATTTCAGGTGCCTTTCTTTCTCTCTTCCTCTACGTCACCCCCCTACCCTCTCAATTTCTTTCTGTGCAGTTAAATTATAAAAAATAAAATTAAATAAATAAATAAAAAGAGTTGAGTCTAGGGCCAGCCAGCTAGTTCACTTGGATAGTGAATCTGTTTTGCCATGAGCAATACCCAGGTTCAAGACTAGCTCCCTCTACACTGAAGGGGTTTTTGTACTGTGGCCTCTCTGAAAAATAAAAGCCAACCCAAAATGGTGAAGCACCAATGAATGACAACAACAACAAAAAGGGGGAATTGAATTTAGTGGCAGATGAGCCGGCTCTGTGGGTAGGATATAACATTTTGCACGTGTGGGCCCTGTTTTGAGCCTCGGCATTGGATGTGCCAGAGAAGTACTCAGCTATCTCTCTCCCATACAAAATCAACAAATAAATTTTAAAGAATGGAGTTACATACCAACCCTATTACTTGACCTATGGATGGTCCCATTTTTCTATGATGTCAACCAGTAACTTTCTCCAAAAAAGATAAATCTAGGATAGGCTTGATGTAGATTTTCTCGAATTTCTCTATAAATACTAGAAATGTAGAGTTTATTGGAAAATGGAAGAAGTCACTATGTGTGTCTAGCGTCACTGACACAAATGCCCAGTCATTTTGAGCCAGTCATTTCATTTCCCAGGGACTCAAGTCTACACATTTGTAAAATGACAGTGTTGATCTAAAGTAACTCTTGAGATTTCCCCAGCTCTAGTATTCAATGCTTCTATGTTTTCAGTATTTGTTGATGTTTTAAATAATATTACTTCATTCCCAGAGGCCCCCAGTCTGCTATACCTCTCTCCAGATTCCTTCACAGATAAATAGTTCCAGGTGGACTTATTTAGATTTATTATTATTATTTTAATAGCTATCATATATCCAATGCTTACTATGTGCAGAATATATATTATATGACATAATCCATATGTAACTCAAACATTAGGCTTACCTTACTTCTTTTTGGGGGGTGGGAGAAGAAGGGGAATTTTCCTTAAAATTGTTGCTCGTTCCTACTGTCAGCTGCTTCTCTGGGTTACAGTCTCTCAGCTGTTCTCTGATCCTAATGGATCACAGCCATTTGCTGTCAGACATCACCTAAAACTCCAGGATGGTGATCTTCCTTGAGGTTTTACTGCTTCTGCTGCACTGTGCTATCATCAAGGGATGGGAGACACGTGGAAATTAGGGAGGCAAAGTCTCTTGCCTCTCTCATTTCTCTCAACTCCATCATACAGATCTTCGTGTTTAAAACAGGTATAATTTTCAGGTTGGTTAGAGATGGTTGTCATCTATATACAACAGAGGAAACAATAACATAAAGTTGGAAGGTATATATTGGTGACCAGAGCTCAAAATAAAAGTCAGTTTAATAAAATAAAAGAGATGGATAAATGAAAAGGGAATTGAATGAAGAGGTAAGGATCTCTACCATCACATCCTATAAGAAGAAGCCCAAGACAAACTCTTCTGTCTACAGAGCTCCTCTTCTTTCTCTCTAAGAGCTATATTCTTTTATTCTTATATCAAATCTATTTATTTTTCATGAGAATCACTCAAGAAATCCACAAGAGTTGGATTCCAGGTTAGACTTCATCACTCTCAGGAAAATCAAAAGAAGTCCAGTGATGTATTTCACCAAAATGTTAATTACTAGGCTGAAAGACAGCATACTGGCTATGTGAACAACTTTCATATCTGAAATTTTAACTTTCTGAATTTCCAGGTTCAATTCCCAGGGCCACCAAAAAAAAAAAAAAGTTGAAAGCCAAAAATATGAGTTACTAAGTCAAGAATGAAATCAGAGGTTGCTTCACCAAAGCATTTCATTTATGTTTTCATTTATATATTTTATTTAAGCATTAGATAAGTTCTGGGTGAGTTTTATCTTTCAAATTCAATCTTATCTAAAGGCTTTATTCTCATAAGAGATCTAGAATGTGCCCACCACCTTCTTCTTTTGACTCTCTTAACTATAAAACCAAAGATTTAAATATGTCTCCCAATACAAGCAAGCAATTTTTTAAAATAGAACATATGGCTTAAGTGGAAAATATAAATCTACAATGATATTTTCCCCACAACAGACACGGTACTATATATCATTCAGTTCTTCTTTGTCCTTTATTCCACTCATACTCAGAAGAACTGTGTCTGTACAAAAGAACATGGATAATTTACTTCTTCAAACCACAAAGCCAAGTAGCTGTGTGAAAGTAAGCAAACAATGGGAGTGGGGGTGGTGGTGATGGTGGAGAGGATCTTAAAGTCTAAGATTACCCTGAATAAAGTGAAACTTATCAACCTAATACCCTCTCCAATTATCTCTTTAAGCACAAAATAGCAGTATTTATGTTATGTATAATACATGCATTGAATTTACAATGAGTTTTTAGGGCAGTAATTACTATCCTAGTCTTGGGAAATTGAAGGGGGTCAGAATGATATTCCATATTCAGATTTACAGTGGCTCAGATTTCTGAGATTTTCACAGTGCCAGTGAAATGCTGATATATATGATCATAATAAAAGAATTCACATTGTATATAGGTGTCTTCTTACTCAAGGAGAGGGTGTCTATCTCCCTTTCTCCGGTGTCTTATTTTCTGGTGCATGATTCTCTTGTCCTAGTATACATTTTCTACTTTTAAAAATTTAGTTAATTAACTAATTAATTAATTTTAAGCACTTAGCCATTTACCAGACTCTGGTAGGTGTTCCCAATGAATACATTGTTATATGGTCCTCATATACTTATATAACACACGCTCTTTTTTTATTTTACAAATACAATTTTTATTTGCTTTTTAAGTGTTTCTGTTATTATTATTTATTTATTTATTTATTATTTTTTATTTTTTAATTTTTTTTAAATTTTTTATTTAAGAAAGGATTAGTGAACAAAAACATAAGGTAGAAGGGGTACAACTCCACACAATTCCCACCACCCAATCTCCATAACCCACCCCCTCCCATGATAGCTTTCCCATTCTCTAGCCCTCTGGGAGCATGGACCCAGGGTCGTTGTGGGATGCAGAAGGTGGAAGGTCTGGCTTCTGTAATTGCTTCCCCGCTGAACATGGGCGTTGACTGGTCGGTCCATACTCCCAGTCTGCCTCTCTCTTTCCCTAGTAGGGTGGGTCTCTGGGGAAGCTGAGCTCCAGGACACATTGGTGGGGTCTTCAATCCAGGGAAGCCTGGCCAGCATCCTGGTGGCATCTGGAACCTGGTGATTGAAAAGAGAGTTAACATATGAGGCCAAACAATTTGTTGAGCAATCATGGATCCCCAGCTTGGAATAGTGAAGAGGAAGTGTTAGGGAGGTACTCACTGCAAACTCTGTTATTATTTTTTAAAAATTTTATTAGTGATTTAACAATGATTAACAAGAATACAAATTAACAGGGGTACAATTTCATACTTGTCCCACCACCAGAGTTTTGTCTCCCATCCCCTCCATAGTCCTAGGTTAATATAACATCCCTGAGATAACAATCATAATTCTGTGTCTGCCTCTTTCAGAATGAATTAAAAAGTAAACCTTACATTATGCTAGATAAATACAAGGACTTACCCGTAGGAAAGAAGATGCTTTTAAAAATTTCATAACAGAGAGTCGGGCTGTATCGCAGCGGGTTAAGTGCAAGTGGCAAAGCACAAGGACTGGAGGAAGGACCCAGTTCGAGCCCCCCCGGGTCCCCACCTGCAGGGGAGTCGCTTCACAGGTGGTGAAGCAGGTCTGCAGGTGTCTACCTTTTTCTACCCCTCTCTGTCTTCCCCTCCTCTCTCCATTTCTCTCTTCCCTATCCAACAATGACGACAATAATAAGTACAGCAATAAAACATCAAGGGCAACAAAAGGGAATAAATAAAATAAATATTAAAAAAAAAGAATTTCATAACCAAGAATCAAATGCCATTTCTACCTTACAGAGAAGTCACTACTTATCTTACAGAAAGTAAGGTTGTTTCCCTATTTCATATAGTTTTTGGACAAGAGAATGGAAATAGTCTCTAATGTAGTTAATGGGGGTATTTTTATCGCAATAAAATGTTTTTCTGTTTGTTTGTTTAAAGATTTAAGGCCACACATATTCTGGGATTTGATTTGAAGAATATAAGTCAATGATTTTTTTTCTTTGTCTGTTCTTCTTTTCTAATTTAATTTTTTATTTATGATTAGTAATAGGTTACAAGATTGTAAGATGACTGTGTATATATACTAGTACACCACACCCACCACCAAAATTCTGTGCCCCACTCTCCCACCTTCCAAACATAATCACCATAGTTCTCACAAGCTTTGGGCAGAGCTCAAATTTTGCTAGATTTTTGTGCCTGTTCAATGTTGCCTGAAGATGTAGAACGTTCCCACTAGCCCTGACAGATATACCATGATAGTTTCTAGGTAATATTCCCCTCTCTGAGGAATATTGATTGTTCAGCTTGCTACAATTAGTGATTGTTTTTGTCTGTTTTTGAACTTCATTTTAATGGGATCATTTAGTTTGTAGTCTTTTCTGTATGTTTTTTTTTTAAACTCAACTTTTTTTGTGGAGAGCCATTCATGTTTTTACTTTCTTCACTAAAATAAAAAAAAATTCTTCTAATATTTTGAGAAACTTTATGTTGTGCTTCTTATAGGAAAAGACTCTGGAGTAGGGTGGGGGGTGGTAAGGATTCAGGCCCTGGAACATGATGGCAGAGGAGACCCTAGTGGGGGTTGTATTGTTATGTGGAAATGTTATGCATGTACAAACTATTGTATTTCACTGTCAACTGTAAACCATTAATCTCCCAATAAAGAAATTTAAAAAGTCTGCTTCTTATAGTAATTCTTGTTGAAAACACTTCTTCCCCCATTAGATTTTGCTGATGTCTTTTTAGTAACTAAATTCATTAGTACAACTATTTCTAGTCTTTTTAAATCTGAACAGCTTACCTACTCTTATGTCTATAGATAATTATCTTAAGTATATTTAAAACAGCTTAGCTCTTCTAAATTTGCTCTTCCTCTAGAATACTTCGGCCCTTCTAGTCTCCTTGAATTTTTACATGCATTTTGTGATCAGTTTGTCAGTCACCCCTCCCCACAAGAAATCTACCAGAAATTTACTGGAGATTATATGAATTTATATTTTAAGTGGGGAGAAATTAATTATAGTACCAAATTTTCAAATCAATGAATCTAGCAGATGTCTCAATTATTTGGATTTTCTGTCTGTCTGTAAATAGATGTCTCTGCACTTTTCATGTTTTTTTTTTTCTATAAAATAAGTAAATGTTGGGTAGGCTGTGATGGATGAAAATTTTTTTTAATTTCTTTATTGGGTAATTAATGGTTTACAGCTGACAGTTAAATAGAATAGAGGAGTTGTACATTTCTGTTTTCCACATAACAATTCAACCCCCAATGGGTCCTCCTCTGCCATCAGGTTCCAGGACCTGAACCCCCCACCCACCCAACCCAGAGTCTTTTACTTTAGTGCAATACACCAACAGATAAAAACTTTTATACTGTTGGTGAGAGTGTAAATTAGCCAATTCTTTGCGGAAAGCAATACAAGAATTTCTCAAAAATATTAAAAATAATCTTCCATGTGGCCTAATAAGTTTTCTCCTATGTTTCTATGTAAAGAATACAAAATACTTAAAGAGGTAATTCATTTCTATGTATGTTGCAGGACTATTTGTTTTAATTTTTTTATTATATTTATCTATTTATTTGGTAGAGACAGCCAGAAAATAGAGGGAAGGGAGTGATAGGGAGAGAGACAGAGAGACACCTGCAGACCTGCTTCACCACTCGCAAAGCTTTCTCCCTGAGGGTAGGCACTAGGGACTCAAAGCCAGGTCCTTGCACACTGTAACATGTGCACTCAACCAGGTATGTCACCACCCAACCCCTAATTTGTAACAGTCAGTATGTGGAAACAGTACAGGTTTTGAAACAACAGGTGAGTGAGTGAGTGGCTAAGGTATGATGGTATGCATGCATAATCCTCAGTGGAAATAAAAGATGAAATCTCTCTTGATACAACTGGAGGGTATATTGTTAAGTGGACAAAACCAGGAAGAGAAGGACACATAATAAATGATTTCACACTTAAGGACTTAAGCAAAACAGCAGAAAATTCAGGATAGAGCAGTGCCTACTTCAGAATATCTAACAACTCAAAAGGGTAGAGATTGGTATTCATTGAAATGGTTATGGGAACCATTACTCCATGGAGATGACACAGAAGTATGTGAGAGCCCCATGAAAATCACTAGGTGGGTGAGATGTGCTGTCACCTATCTTGAGAAAACATATACTGTACTTCTCTGATAACAGTAGTCTTGTAAATCATTATTTCCTCAATAAAGTGATTTTCCCCCTATGGATAAATTAAATGGCTATTATAAAATATATTGTTTTTTAATTTTATTTTCTAGTTATTGTTTATAAATAATTACTTCCAGGTTTTCATTTTAAAATTTTAATATGTTTCCACAGATTCTTTTATGTACCGAACCATTTCAGATACAGGTAAGGACTATATTGCTTCTTTTGTAAATGCCTATTTGGTCTTGTTATTTGGATCTTGCTCTGTTTTTCTGTTTTCTTGTTGTTCTTCCTATATAATACTAGACAGAAATGGTGAGAGGAGAGATAATAGTTTTGTTCTTAAATTCACAGGAGAAGAGTTAAATATATTTCACATTTGCTATGGTACAACAAAAGTTAATGAGTTTAAGAAAGTTGTCATACATTTTTACTTGCTAGTGTTTTATTTTATTTATTTTTAAATAGTGGAATATTCTTTTTAAAATATTTATTTATTATTGTGTTTGTTCCTTTTTGTTGCCCTTGTTGTTTTATTGTTGTAGTTATTTGTAGTTATTTGTTGTAGTTATTTGTTGCTATGCTTCACATTGGTTTGGTCTCACACACACACACACACCCTGCCCCCCCGCTTCTGGGAGATTGTGGTTTAGCCCTTGCTAGTTTCCTGCTTTCCTGCCACAGCCCCGGAGGAGAAGGATTCAGGACAGACCTGTGTGGTGATTAGTTTAGGAGTCCCTCTCTGCCGCAGGGGGAGAAAGACAGGAGAGCACATGTTTGCCCACTCGTGAATAAAGATTACACTGTGTTCTCAGCTCAGCCGTCTATCTCTGGTCGTCTCTGTTACCCGCCTATGAAGCCAGCCTGGTTCAAACAAAATATGGTGCCCATGTGGGACCTGACCTGTGCATCCCCCAGATAAGTGACAATTTGGCTACCTATGCACTATGACCTTCTCTTCTGCTTGTGAAGAGATCTCTAAAGGCCTCTGCCCTTTCTTCACGAGACTGTTTCGCTGTTTCTGGAACATTTATCTCTGGACCACTCTGTGGTTTCCGCCCAACACCAGCCTGCAGGAGCCCAACGCCAGCCCCGCATGAGCCGGCTTTCCGCCGCGTGGGCAGACCTGTGTGGTGATTAGTTTAGGAGTCCCTCTCTGCTACCTGAGGAGAAAGACAGGATAGCACATGTTTGCCCGCTCATGAATAAAGATTAAACTGCGTTCTCAGCTCAGCCGTGTGTCTCTGATCGTCTCTGTTACCCGCCTGTGAAGCCAGCCTGGTTAAAACAGCAGTTATTATCGTTGTTGTTACTGATGTCATCGTTGGATAGGACAGAGAGAAATGGAGAGAGGAGGGGAACACAGAGAGGGTGAGAAAAAGATAGACACTTGCAGATCTGCTTCACTGCTTGTGAAGCGACTCCCCTGCAGGCTCAATCCTTGAGCCAATCCTTGAGCTTGGCACCACGTGTGCTTAACCTGCTGTGCTACCGCCCAACTCCCGCTAGTGTTTTATTTTATCCTCATTTAAGAATGAGTATTGACTTTTATAAAAGCAAACATGATATATCTCAAATCCTTCGTGATATCCTAGATGACATATTCATTAGGTATTCTTCCATCAAATAGAACAGTATTATCTAAAATTCAGACATAATTAACAAATCTTTAGCATTTTTTGAATTTTTTTATTTATAAAATGGAAATATTGACAAGATCATAGGACAAGAGGGGTACAATTCCACACAATTCCCACCACCAGAAATCCATATCCCCTCCCCTCCCCTGATAGCTTTCCTATTCTTTATCCCTCTGGGAATATGGACCCAGGATCATTATGGAGTGCAGAAGGTTGAAGGTCTGGCTTCTGTAATTGCTTCTCCACTGAACATGGGCATTGGCAGGTCAATCCATACTCCCAGCCTGTCCCTCTCCTTTCTTTAATGGGGCAGGGGTCTGGGGAAGCGGGGCTCCAGGACACATTGGTGGGGTTGTCTGCACAGGGAAGTAGGGTTGGAATCATGGTAACATCTGAAACCTGGTGGATGAAAGAAGTGTTAGCTTATAAAGCCAAAGAAAGTGTTGATTAAACATGAACCTAAAGGCTGGAATACTGCAGATGAAGATCTGGGGTCTCTGTTTTGAAGATAGCTAGCAGGCCTATTTTAGTTATATTCCAAAGGGCCCATGACTAAACTAGTTTTTTTCCTGAGCCTGACATCCGATGTGCAGGTGGACCCAAGTTGCTGTCTGGGGAGATGATGTCATGGCTAGAAAAAGGACTAGGAATCTGCATCAGGGAAGAAAGTAGCTCCCAAATGTGGGAAAGGTGTATGAATATTGTTGACTGTAAACCCCATCGATTTGATCTGGGGCCCATATTCAGCTTAGGAGTCTGTGTATCCTCTGCATGCCTGTAGGTCTGAGCTCGCATTCTGTAATCGTGAGTAGGAATTCTATGGGTCTTTTTTTTTCTTCCTGTTTTAATGTGCTATTTACACAACACATTACATTTACTTGGTTGTAAGTTGATTCAGATACCATTTGGCTAGTGTAGATTTTCAAAACTTACATTGGTTTTGAAGGCCATGACAGTTTTGAGGAGTTTTGAATACGTACTTTGTAAGCTGTCAATGCTTTCCTAATAACTATGCTTTGATTGTTAGGAGACTACCAAGATAGTAGTTTCCATTGCATTAGAAAGAACTGCATACACACTATCAATTGGACACCAATATTGAAGTCAAATCTGCTCACCCTGCTGGATTATTATACACAGACAGTTATAGAAAAAATAGTCAGCCCATATCTGTGACCTTGGGAAAACTACTGCAGTTTCCAAAGGAGGGAATGGAGACACAGAACTCTGGTAGGGGGAATAGTGTGAAATTATGCCCCAGTTATCTCATACTTTTGTAAATCAATGTTAAATCATTAATAAAAATTTTAAACGGTGGGAAAAGATTTCCCTTTTTGATATTTTATTTTATTTTATTTTATTTTATTTCCAGAACACTGTTCACCTCTGCTTTATGGTTATATGGGGGATTTAACCTGGGACTTAGGAGCCTCAGGCATGAGAGTTTCTTTGCATAACCATTATGCTATCTACTCCCACCCTCTGTTTTTTTTTTTTTTTCTAGTTTTATACTATATTCTTTGAAATGGTATCTCCAAATACAGTCTATGATGTAGAAAAAAAAATCATGTCTCAGCTGCTTGAAGATTGTTTAGAACTATTTAGCCTAGAGATTAGTCTATTCTCCTCAATTTATTTACTTATCCAGTCAATTATTTATATCATCATAAACTCATGAATATTTACTTTGGACTTTGGGTTAGAATAT
Organism: Erinaceus europaeus; assembly: GCF_950295315.1. Classification (NCBI taxonomy): domain Eukaryota; kingdom Metazoa; phylum Chordata; class Mammalia; order Eulipotyphla; family Erinaceidae; genus Erinaceus; species Erinaceus europaeus. Next base: position 91,906,124 of record NC_080173.1, read on the forward strand.
AAATCTGAGTTGTTTACTTTGTTGCTCAAATTGTTTTAGTTTCGATCGTCAGGAGGCTTTCCATTTGACTAGTGTATGCATCTAACATGTCCCATTATTGTGGGATTAAGTGTCTATCACATAACTCCCTTTAAAGCACTCCCTTACATGTACCACTCGATGCTCCAAGTTCATTTACTGGTAGTCCATTTCCTCCTCTGCTTCTATAATCCTCAACGTCTCTGTGAAGCATTGGTGGACTTTACTGGAGAATGGTACTTAAGACACAAATCAGAGTACTTAGTTGTATTCACTGCTCTTGGAATTGTGTTACATTTAAACCCACATAATTTACCAAGGATATGTGGAGATCCAGTAATTTATGAATACAAAATATCTTTTAAAGTATTGTATGTTGTTTTGCATCTATTTAAACTAAATCTGCGTATATACTGGTGCTTCCAATTAAATCTATTACATTAATTAACCTAATCTTCCCTTTTTGTTTATTTGTACTCTTTCTCAACAGGCAAAACTTGGGTCCTCGCCATCCACCATGAATTTATATAATTATTCAGCTTCATCAGATGTTTACAGGTTTTTTTTTCCCTAGAAATTTAAGTCTATATTTTCATAAAAATAACTATTAACTAGAGTACAGAGTTAATGAAATCATGATAACATCTGCAACATGGTGGCTGAAAGGTGGTAAGATATAAAGCAAGATTGGGGTCGGGTGGTGGCACACCTGGTTGAGAGCACATGTTACAATGCAAAAGGACCCAGGTTCGAGTCCCTGGTCCCCACCTGTGGGGGAAAACTTCACGAGTGGTAAAGCAGTGCTGCAGGTGTCTCTCTGTCTCTCTTCCTCTTTATCCCACCCTTCCCTCTCAATTTCTGGCTGTCTCTATGCAATAAATAAAGATAATAAAAAAATTCAAAAAAAAATAGATATAAAGCAGGACAAAATGAATGAACAGGAACCAAAAAGTAGGAATACAGCAAATGAGAATAGGGGTCTTAGGATGGAAAGAGTGGAGGAAGTCTATTTTAGGTATGTTCCTAGGAGCCCACTTTCATGATTTTTGTTGTTTTCGATGGGCTGGCTTCACGGGTGGGTAACAGACGACCTGGGACTCATGGCTGGGTTGTACGCAGTATCTCTTTATTCATGCAGGACGCAGCGCAATCTATACCAAGCTAAGCTAAACTAAACTAAACTACAAACAATCTTGTCCTTATAAATATACTAGCCCAGTAGGGTGGGAACAGGATGCGACACAGAGAGGGTGGAGAGAAAAGTGACTGGTGAAAATCAGGGTATGACAAGGAGAGGGGGTGGAGCAGGCAAGAATTCTATCACTGAACCACCAGTGCCCTGGAGGGAGGGTGGTGCTTGTTAACAGAGGTTATGTAAATAGAATGAAGTGGTTATGTAAATAGAACAGTGTTAAGCAGGGGGGATTAAACTAATGAAACAGAAGGGGTTTTTTAAAGCATACCAACAAATTTTTACTTGAGTTTGATAGCTAGCATGGAGTTTGACAAAAATATTGTCTGGAAAGATGGTTTCAGAGGGATAGAAAGAGGATTAGGACAGAAAGTAGCTCCCAATCTTGAAAAAAATTATTGAATTAATTTTAATTAATTAATTAATTAATTTAGTTAGTTAATTTATTGAATTAAAATTAACTACTTACCCCATCAACCTGAACCAGGGCCCATGTATATATTTATATTTAGCACAAGAGCCTATGTAACCTGAGTTCCTGTGGGTCTAAGCTCACAGTTTTTGGTCACAGGTGGGGGAATATTCTAGGCTGCACTCATTTGGACCTCTTCCTTGAGTGGCCAGGTAGGACCACCCAGCCTCTGGGTTGGAGAGTTTGACTAAACCATTTGGATAAGAGGGGTACAACTTTGGAGAGTTTGACTAAACCATTTGGATAAGAGGGGTACAACTTTGGAGAGTTTGACTAAACCATAGGATAAGAGATGTACAACTCCACACAGTTCCCACCACCAGAACTCCGTATCCCATCCCCTCCCCTGATAGCTTTCCTATTCTTTATCCCTCTGGGAGTATGGACCCAGAGTCATTATAGGATGCAGAAGGTGGAAGGTCTGGCTTCTGTAATTGCTTCCCCACTGAACATGGGCATTGACAGGTTGATCCATACTCCCAGCCTGCCTCTCTTTTTCCCTAGCGGGGTGGGGCTCTGAGGAAGTGGGGCTCTAGGACACATTGGTGGGATTGTCTGTCCAGGGAAGTCCGGTTGGCATCATGGTAGCACCTGGAACCTGGTGGCTGAAAAAGACTTAAGATAGAAAGTGGAGCAAATTGTTGTCTAATCATAAACCTAAAGGCTGGAATATTGTGGATGAAGTTTTGGGGTCTCCATTTTGGAAAAAAACTAGGTCTATTTTAGATATATTCCAAAGGGCCCATGACCCAACTAGTTTTTGCCTGTGTCTGACATCTAATATACAGGTGACCTAAACTATTGTCGGGTGTGTGTGTGTGTGTGTGTCATAGTTGGAAAAAGGACCAGAAAGCTGGATCAGGGAGGAGAGTAGCTCCAAAAGACAGGAAAAGTATATAAATATTGTTAACTATAAACCCCATCAATTTGATCTGGGGCCCAGAGTCAGCACAGGAGCCTATGTGACCTCTGTATCCCTGTAGGTCTGAGCTCACATTCCGTAGTCACTGCTAGAAACATTCCAGGCTGCGCCAGTTTCGGGACACATCATCCTCAGGTGATAGGCAGAGTATGCTATCCAACCTCCCTTTGGAGAATGGAGCATTTCCTACCATGGTTGATCCACATTGAGGGCCAGGTCTGATAGGGAACTATGGAGGAGTCCATTATGTTGTTCCTGACAGACACAGTTTCTTAATACCCATCATTATGGTATCAGAGACTATTTTTTACCTCCCTAAAGATACTTTTTAATGTTTTTGAAATAATCAAGATATTCCATTTTTCATTTAATATTTATAACCAAAAGCTCTTGCAAACGATTGTTCTGTTTTCTGTCTCTATAAAATTTGCTTTTTTGCATATAAATGTAATCATGTGGTATGTAAATCTCAGACACTCTAACTTTGAGATATACATCTAAGATTCATCTATATCTTTTTATAGTTTCATGAAACTTCCATTTTAATTGCTAAATAGAATGTCAATTTGTGACATTCCTTCAAAGATCACTTATTGACTATAACACCGACCCATCCACTCTGGATAGTTAAAATAGGTTTTATAATTCTTTTTTACTAGTAATTTTAAATAATTTACAAAATTATAAAAGTACAGGATTATAGTTACACATGATACCCACCACAAAATTTCTGTGTCCTCCCTGCCCTGGATGACTTCCATAGATAGTTCTCACAAAGACTTAAAGACAATTTAGTTGTTCTCCCCCCAACTTTTTTTGTTTTTGCAAGTTCATGCATTTACATTGTTTATATTCTACAACTAAGTGAGACCATCTGGTGGTTGTGTTTCATCTTTACTTCACTTCACATAATCACATTCAGTTCTATTCATTTTGTCCCAAAGGATATAATATTGTCTTTTATAATTGCAGGGTAGTATTCCATTAATTCACCCCAAATTATTTTTTTTCAATCAAGAAATCAACTATATATATATATATATATTAACAATGAATAATACAAGATGAAATGAAGAAAATAGCATCACAGTAATGTTTTTTGAGTAGCTTGAAAAATCATGTGTAAGTTCTTCAAGATACAGAATGTGGAATTACTTTTTTCTTTCTGAGCGAGAGGGTCTACAGGTCTTAGTTTGTGATCACATACCTTAAATATCCACTAAACTTATAAAAATATATCATTATAAAGACGGTATATAACAGAACACTAAAAACTATTCGGTTTACTCAATATAAAACAGAATTGTAGCAGTAGGTAATCAATAATAGAAACCAGAGAAGACAAATGGAAACTTTATGTAAAATAGTGACTTAAACACACATGTCAACAATCACATTCATTGTAAATGGACTAAGCACTTCATCTAAACAACAGATTGACTGCCTAGATAAAAAAAAAAAGTAATCTACAGTCTATAAAAGATACACTTCAAATTTAAAGCTGCAAGTAGGTTTACAAATGAAAGAGTAAATACAGCATCAGTACACTCAAGATGACACAGTTAGACTAGTGTAAACAAAATAAAATTCAAGACAACTCATGTCAAAGGAAAAAAAGAAGACAAATCTTTGGGGACAAAGGAAACTTCCTGCACTGTGGTGAGAATGTCAATTGGTCCAGCCCCTGTGGAGAGCAGTCTGGAGAACTCTCAGAAGGCTAGAAATGGACCAGCCCTATGACCCTGCAATTCCTCTCCTGGGGATAGATCTTAAGGAACCCAACACACCCATCTAAAAAGATCTGTGTACACATATGTTCTTAGCAGCACAATTTGTAATAGCTAAAACCTGGAAGCAACCCAGGTATCCAACAACAGATGAGTGGCTGAGTAAGTTGTGGTCTATTTATTTTTCATCTGTGGAATACTGCACAGCTATTAAAATGGTGAATTCACCTTCTTCACCTCATCTTGGATGGAGCCTGAAGGAATCATAATAAGTGAGATAAGCCAGAAAGGGAAGGATGAATAGGGGATGATCCCACTCATCAACAGAAGTTGAAAAATGAGGAGAAACACAAAGCAGAACTTAGATTGGATTTGCAATACCACACCAAAGGAAAGGACTCTGGGGTAAGGGGAGTGTTCACGTCCTGAAATAAGATGGTGGAGGAGGGGGAGTCGGGCGGTAGCGCAGCGGGTTAAGCGCAGGTGGCGCAAAGCACAAGGACCGGCACAAGGACCGGCACAATGACCGGCATAAGGATCCTGGTTCGAACCCCGACTCCCCACCTGCAGGGGAGTCGCTTCACAGGCGGTGAAGCAGGTCTGCAGGTGTCTTTCTCTCCTCCTCTCTGTCTTCCCCTCCTCTCTCCATTTCTCTCTGACCTATCCAACAACAACAATAATAACTACAACAATAAAACAACAAGGGCAACAAAAGGGAATAAATAAATAAAATAAATATTTTTAAAAAAGGTTAAAAAAAAGAAAAAAGAAAAAAAAGATGGTGGAGGAGGATCTAGATGAGGGATTAGAGTGCTATGTGGAAAAGTGAGAAAATTTTGTACACTTGTACCAACTACTGTATTTTATTGTCTATTACAAACCGTTAATCCCCCCAGGAAAGAGAAGGAAAAAAAAGAGAGAGAGAAGGCAAATCTTCAGCGAGGTAAAAACAACTGTAAATGTATTTGTGAGTACCAAAGGGTGCAAAATACACAAAGCAAAAAATGACACAGTTAAAAAGAGAATGAATCAATCCATAATTAAGGTAGCTATATTATCTGCCAATTTGTGTGAGTGGCTTTCCATGGTGTTTTGACACTTTTGATGTGTTCTCTGCTCCATATTTTATCTTTTGGTTAGCACCTATTTGTATTCAATTTACTATACCTAAAAAAGGTCTTTTAAAAACTGTTCTCATGTATGGTCTGGGTGGTGGCACAGTGGGTTAAGCATTGAATTCTCAAGCATGAGTTTCTGAGTTCAGTCCCTGGTAGCACATGTACCAGAGTGATCTCTGGTTCTTTCTCTCTCTCCTCCTATCTTTCTCATAAATAAAATAAAATATTTATAAAAACTGTTATCACCACACCTTCTTTTGCTTGAAACATTTCTGTCAATTTCTTTCACCCCTTTTGAATTCCATAAGTATCTCATAATTCTTTTCTTTTAATATTTATTTATTCCTTTTTGTTGCCCTTGTTTTATTGTTGTAGTTATTGTTGTTGCTGCTACTGATGTCGTTGTTGTTGGATAGGACAGAGAGAAATGGAGAGAGGAAGGGAAGACAAAAATGGGGAGAGAAAGACACCTGCAAACCTGCTTCACTGCTTGTGAAGCAACTCCCCTGCAGGTGGAGAGCCTGGGGCTTGAACCGGGATCCTTATGCCGGCCCTTGCACTTTGCGACATGTGCGCTTAACCCGCTGTGCTACTGCCCCACCCACGGTATCTCATATTTCTATTATTTGTGTTTCCTGGTCTGCTTTACTCTGTAGCAGAGTTAAGTATCCCTTGCTTATTTTTCTTCTTTCAATAATTCTTGCAAGGCAGATCTGATAATGTCAAACTCTTTTATGTCAGGTACCGTATGTCAGGTATGGTTTTTATTATTCCTCCACATTTAAATGGTAGTATTATAGTCTAAAATATTAATGGCAGGTGGGGACTGTGGACTTGAACCTAGATCCCTGTATATTGTAACAAGTGTGTTCAACAAGGTGCACCACTACCCAACCCCTGTATCCCCAAGTCTTATGGTAAAGTTTTGTTTAGTCTTTAAAATAAACTCCTAAATAGGTTTTCATGGGGACAATAACATTTTGCATTTCTCTCAGAAGTGAATGAAAATCTTAGTTGTTTCACACTATCACAAGCAAACTGCCTTGACTTTGAATTTCAGCCATTCTAATAGATATTTATGAAACGTTTTTCACCCTTCCTTCCTTCCTTCCTTCCTTCCTTCCTTCTTTCCTTACTTTCTTTGTCTTTCTCTCTTTCTCCTTCCTTTATCCATTTCTTTCTTCCCTCCTTCTTTCCTTACTTCCTCCCTCCATCCCTCCCTTCCTTCCTTTCTCTCTCTCTCTCTCTCTCTCTTTCTTTCTTCCTTTCTTGCTATTGATAGGACATAGATAAATTGAAAGGGGGAGGGAAGATAAAGGGAAAGAGGGAGAGAGATAACTGCAACACTGCTTGACAGCTAGTAAAATTTCCCCACTGCAGGTGGGCACTGGAATCTTGAATCCAGATCCTTGTGTGTAGTGAGTGACACTTGTGTGACATTTGTGCTCTATTGAGTGAAACACAGCCCAGTTCCTAGATGTATAGTATGAACTCACTATAGTTTTAATTTTCATTCCCCCATTGACAAAATATCAATGAACTTTTCATGTTTATTTTTCATCTGTATATAATTTTTGGTGAGGTTCTGTTACCTTATCCTATTCACGTGAGAATCAGTTAATACCTACCTACACATTCATATACTGGAATCATTGCAATTGGCATTCTTCTTCTAGCGTTTGCCCTTCTTCTGTAGCCAGTCAACAGGTCAGGTTGAAAGCTGTCAGGAGCTGCTTGTTGCTGGCTTTGAAAGTGACTGGGATCCATGTGGATTCAGTCGGCTAGGAAGGATCGTCAGTTTCCCCAATGAATGGGTACTCACGGGATGCACCACGAGAAGGTCGATCCAATTGACTCCACAGATCAAGTTGGGAAGAATTGAAACCATACCAATATTGACTATTTCAGCCATTCAATTAGCACTTTAATTTCATTTAATGGTTGATCATTTTCTGCATACATATCTTGTTACATTTGTACTATAGCACTGCATGGGAGAAGGGTAATTTCTTGCTAGTTGTACTTTTTGGTTCAAATCCCATTTGTTCCAAAAGGGGAATCAATTGACCTTGGTGCAATTAATGTTTTTAATTCTTTATTAGTGATTTAATAGTGATTGACAAGGTTGTGGGGAAAGGGGTACAATTCCCTACAATTCCTACCGCCAGATTTCCATATCCTGTCCCCTCCATTGGAAATTTCCCTGTTCTTTATCCCTCTGGTAATATGGACCTAAGCTCTTTTTGGGGGTGCAGAAGGTGGAAGGTCTGGCTTATATAGTTGCTTCTACACTGAACATGGACATTGGCATGTAATCCATACCTCCAGCAACTTGCTTCCTTCCTTCCTCCTTTCCTTCTTTCCCTTCTCTCTCTCTCTCTCTCTCTCTCTCTCTTTCTCTCTCTCTCTCTCTCTTTTTCTTTATTGGGAGAGTAATAGTTTACAGTCTGGAGTAAAACACAATAGTTTGTACATGCATAACATTTCTGCATAACAATACAACCCTCACTAGGTCCTCCTCTGCCATCATGTTCTAGGACCTGAAGCTCCCAGAATCTTTTACTTTGGTGCAATACACCAACTTCAGTCCCCAGCCTGTATCTACCTAGTGGGGTAGAGCTCTGGAGAGGTGGGGGGTACAATTAATTGATCCTTATTAATTGTTAACTCAAAGAACTGACATCTGTTGATCATATTTTCCATAGGTGGGAAAGGAAGACTAGAAGTGAGTGAGGAAGTAGAATATGACTCCTATAAAGTCTTTTCCTTTATAAAAGCTTTTCAACAAAATATATATTCATTATTTATTTTCCTTAAATTTATTTTTGATATCTAATTTTGACAGAACAGAGGGAAAAAAACTGAGAGAGGGGAAGATAAATCAGATGAGGGGGAAGTAGATAGATAGCATAATGGTTATGCAAAGGCCCTTGTGTCTGAGGTTCCCAGGATCAATCCCCCCACACCACATAAGCCAGAGCTGAGCAGTACTCTGGTAAAACAAACAAACAAAAAATCAGATGAGAGAGAGACATGTGCAGCACTGTTTCACCACTCATGAAGTTTCCCTTTCACAGGTGGAGGCTAAGAACTTGAACTTGAGTCCTTGTACACGGTAATATGTGCACGCAATCAGTGTGCCATCCACTGACTAGCTTATTATTTATTTTCATGAAAAAAAAATAGAAAGAGAGAGAGAAACACACACACACACACACACAGAGAGAGAGAGAGAGAGAGAGAGAGGGAGCCAGTGCAGTGCAGTACTTAACTATACCGTATAGTGGTACCAGAGATAGAACCTCGAGCCTCTGAGGTCCCATGCATGTAAGTTTGGTATATTATCATTGTGCTATCACCGTAGCCTTGGAAAAGTCATTTTTGATAGAAAATATTTGTGTTTCACATGATTGCTCTTTTCTTGTCCTTGCCAAAACCAGAGGGAGGTTTTTTTCTTTGTCTTTCACTGTAAAAACCTGATTGTTTTCACAGGAGTTAAAACCCATAAGTGTGTAAGAACTTCTTCTAAGATTGTGATTCCTAAGTTCTCTCTCAGATAGTCAACACCTAGCCTGCTAACAACTGAAGCTTCAAGCAAATTATTTTCAGCTCTCTCTCTCTCTCTCTCTCGGCCTTCAGGGTAACTGCTGTATTGCTGTGGCTCGGTGCCTGCACCATGAATCCATGAATCCACTGCTCCTGGAGGCTATATCATTCCCTTTTGTTACCCTTGTTGTTTTATCATTGTGGTTATTATTGTTGTTATTGTTATTTATGTCATTACTGTTGGATAGGACAGAGAGAAATGGAGAGAGGAGGAGAAGACAGAGAGGGGAAGAGAAAGATAGACAACTGCAGACTTGCTTCAGCACCTGTGAAGTGACACCCCTGCAGGTCGGGAGCTGGAGACTTAAACTGGGATCCTTCTGGCAGTTTTGCGCTTTGTGCCATGTGTGCTTAACCAGCCATGCTACTGCCCGACTTCCTCAGCTATATCTCCTTGAATGAGTCTCTCTAGAATTTTGCATGAATAGGTTTCAGCCTTCCATTTGGGGGTTTTGTTGTTGTTGTTGTTATTGTTGTTGTTGATTTACTAATGATCAACAAGACCGTTCCATATCCCATCCCCTCCATTGGAAGCTTCCCTATTCTTTAACCCTCTGTGAGTATGGACCCAGCATTGTTATGCGGTGAAGGTGGAAAGTATGGCTTCTGTAATTGCTTCTCCACTGGACATGGGTGTTAGCAGATGGATCCATATTCCCAGCCTGTTTCTAATTTTCCCTAGTGGGGCAGGGCTCTGAGGAGGTGAGGTTCCTGGACAGATTGGTGAGGTCATCTTCCTAGGAAGTCAGATTGGTGTCATTATACCATATGCAACTTGGTGACTGAAAAAGCATTAAGATATAAAGCAGAACAAATTGCTTAATAATCAGGAACCTAAAGGTAAGAAGAAAGCTGATGATATTGGGGGGTCTCCTTTTTAGAAAAAGCTAGTAGGTCTATTTTAGGTATATTCCAAGGGGCCCGTGACTTTACTAATTTTTGCCTGGGCCCAACAGCTAAAATACAGGTGGGTTAAAGGCATTGTCTGGGGAGATGGTGCAAAAGTTGGAAATAGGACTAGAAAGCTGGATCAGGGAAGAAAGTAGCTCCCAAATATGAAGAAAGTATATAAACACCATTAAATATAAATCCCATCAATATTATGTGGGGCCCATATTGAGCACAGGCACCTGTGTAATCTCTGCATCCCTGTAAGACTGAGTTTGCATTCTGTGGTCATATCTAGGAACATTCTAGGCTTCACTCATTGCAGGATCCATCTTCCTCAAGTGGCAGAGTAAGTTGACCCAGCCTCTTTTCAAAGAATGGGGCAGTCCCTACCATTGTTGTTCTGCACAATATAGTGGACCCTCTACAGGACCTGCCTCTCTATTTGAATGGGTCTCTCTCTCTCTCTCTCATTTTGCATAAGGATTGTCCTGAGATTGACTGAGGAATAGCTCTGCAATTGAAGAATCAATGCTTTATAGCTAGTTCAGCTCTTTGTAGTAGAAATGATTGTTCGTATGCTTCTAAATTCTGCTTCTAAGACCCCTTCTGTTTCATTGGTTTAATCCCCCCTGCTTAACACTGTATTCTATTTACATAACCACTGTTAACTAAGCACCACCCTGCCTCCAGGGTATTGGTTTAATCCTCACTGTTTTGCACACTTTTTCCTTCTCCCCAATCCTTATCCTACATACATCCTCTTCAGACCTGACTCTTCCACCTCAGGCTATATAAGGACAAGATTGTGATTAGAGATAGCTTAGATTGCACTGCGTTCCACATGAATAAAGACTGAACTTCGTACCACTCAACCATGAGTCCCTGGTTGTCTCTCTCTCCCACCCGTGAAGCTAGCCCAACATAATGGTGCCTGAACAGGGACCGGCACCAACATGGGACCTAACCCGCCCATACCCTAGATAAGTAAAGTTGGCTACGCATCTGCCATGGGCTGCCTTTCTACTTATGAAGAGGTTTCCCAAAGCCTCTACTCCTTCTTCATGAGACAGTTTCTCTGTCTCTGGAACATTTTGCTCTGGGCCACACTTTGGTTCCCTGACCGGGAACTTTGGTTCCTTATGGCCATGATCGCAGAGCTTGGGAGATGCACAGAGATTTGTCCTGGGACTTTCTAGACTTCCTCTCCCATGTTTCCTGTGGAGAAGGACTATTCTAACTTGAAAAGCTTTATCCAGTACCTTGGTAGTCCCCAAGAATGGAGACACGTGGTTAGTTCTACCCTCCTGATTCGATTCTTTCTTTGATGGGAAGACACTCTTAAAAATGGGTGCCTGCAGCAACCTAGCAGGAACCGTCAGAAGCACCCTAAATGGAATTTCAAGGAGCTTTTTGGACTAGGACACCCTCTGGGGACTCATGATGCTACATGGTGAGATATGGATAATCTGGTTCAAGGTAAAAAAAAGCAAAAACTGCCTACGGCTTTTCTCTCGATTTCCCCCTCATTGTTCTCTCTGAATATCTTAAGTTTGATGTCTGCTTTCAGTTGTGTTTAATAAGAGAGTGATTTGAATGACTAAATTTTTGTTTGACATTGACTTTACAAAAAAGAAAATGCTGGATGCAGCCATGATTTCTAGAGACATCCTGAAACAATCCAAAAATTGTTTTTTTCTCTTTTGATTTTTTTTACGTCTTGGCATAAATGTGAAATGTTTAATCCTGAAAACTGTATGAATATGGGTGGGTAGATAGCATAATGGTTATGCTAATGATTCTCATGCTTGAGGCTTCTAACCATGGTTCTTCTATTGAGCTTATGCTGTTTAAACAACCTTATAAAGTTTTGTTTCACAAGTAAGTGAATTACAGCTGCCATCTTCACATGAAAAAAATGTCTGCTCAAATGGAATCCCCGGAAATCCATTTGGACCCCTGTTCTCTGACATTGCCCACAAGATGGCATGACTACAGCAGACCCCCAAAACCAGTGATGTGACCTGGCACGACCTGAAGAAACTGATTCACAGACTCCAAAGCTCACTCTCAACAGAAAAGCGGAATTACAGTGGTTGACCTTCTCCATCAAGACAGACGTGCAGCATTTCATCCCCTGGCATTTCATCCGTGGTCATCTGCTTTGGACTGACACTTCTATCAAACTTACTGGCACACCTCTTGGACACTTCACACAACTTTAAAGCAGTTTCCCTTTACGCTGCTGGGTTTCTCAAAGACTGACCGCAGCAGTGCATGGACTTTGCAGCCAAAGCCTTGGGACTCTATAGGCGACGTCCCCTCACCTGCAGGCTCTGCCCACAGATGTAGGAAACACCCTTTAAGGCATAAAACGCCCCCAGAGACAAGAGATGCCCACAGAGGCAGGAAACACCCTTTGAGGCATGAAACACCCCCAGAGGAAAGAGATGTCCCGAGAGGCAAGAAATGCCCTTTTGCCTGATGGACCTTGCCCTTTGAGGCAAGAAATGCTCCCTCAGGCCTCCCCTTGGCATCACACTGGTTCTTGGTGCTCTCTTACTTGTTCCTCAATGTCTTCTGCCAGTTCTTTTGAAAATGCCTGTATAATATAGGTTTCTGTTCACCCCACACTCCTGATACTATGGCCATTAGTTAAAAAGAAAAGGGGAAATGTTGGTATGCTTCTAAATTTTGCTTCTAAGACCCCTTCTGTTTCATTAAAGACTGAACTGCATACCACTCAGCCATGAGTCCCTGGTCGTCTCTTTCTCCCGCCTGTGAAGCTAGCCCAACAAATGATGACTTTCAACTTCTTTATATGGAAGAGCTGAAATTATAATTCCTGATACCGTATTTTTATTTTTGCAGTTCTAGATTTCCAGTTTGTAAAGTTTTCACTTCTATGATGAAATTCCACACATTTATGTAATATCTTCATTTTTTCATTTTTTATGTTATGTCTCTGCATACAGATAGTAGCTGCTATGATTTCTCATTGCTTTTTCTAATATCTCAGCTATCTAGAACATTTTTACTGTTCATTTTCCCTTTTCATTATGAACCACAATTTTTAACTCTGCTTACTAGATTGATTATACACTTTAAAATCCTGATTGTGTTGTTTTCATTGAAATACAGTTTAATTTAAGTTCAGCAGGAGTCAAAATCAGCAGGTCAACTTGATTTTGTAGTTTTGTCTGAGGTCTTATTAAGACAGCCTCCTTCTCTTCCTTTTCCTTCTTCTTCTTCTCCTCTGCCTCCTTCTTCTTCTTCTGTAAATAAATAGGTTCATTCTCCTATTTATTTATTTATTTGCCTCCAGGGTTATCACTGGGGCTTGGTGCCTGCACTGTGAATCCACTGCTTCTGAGGTAACTTTTCCCATTTTTCTGCCCTTGCCCTTGTTATTGTTGTATTGCTATTGTTGGAAAGGACAGGGAGAAATTGAAAGAGGAGGAGAAGACAGAGAGGGGGAGAGAAAGATAGATACCTGCAGACCTGCTTCACTGCTTGTGAAGCGACCTCCCTGCAGGTGGGGAGCTGGGGACTCAAACCAGGATCCTTATGCCAATCCTTGTGCTTCATGCCATATGCGCTTAACCCGGTGCACTACTGCCCAGCCCCCTTTTTTTAATTAATTGATTAATTAATTAGTTAATGCCACCAGTTTTATTGCTGAGGGCAGGTGCCTGCGCTACGAATCCACAGCTTCCAGCAGCCATTTTTTCCTTTTTTTTTTCCTCTCTATTTTTATTTGACATGACAGAGAGAAATTGAGAGAGGATGGGAGATAGAGAGGGAGAGAGAAAGATAAATACCTATATACCTGCTTCATTGCTTATGAAGCATTCCCATTGTAGGTGGGGAGTGGGGGCTTGAACCCAGGTTTTTGTATATGGTGGTATGTGTGATTAACCAGGTGCACCACCACCTGGCCCCTTTTTTTATTTCTTTTTTGAAAATGAAATCCAGAGTTGTATTGGTAATAAAATCAAATTGGTTGACATATTAAAATCTTAATGTTTTCAAAAAATACTTTATCCGAGGAAATAATGGCTATAGGACAGCTAATACATGAATACAGTTTCGTATCTCCCTGTGATAGTTGCCTGTTTGCCACTCCCACCAGCAACCCAATTCTCTCTATACCACTGTGTCCTGAGTACCTAGTCCCTCCCCACTTCACCTTGGCCCTAGTTTAGTCTTTTGCTTTTCTATGATACACCTCACCAAGTCCACGTTTCACCCTCATATTCCTTTTCCTTCCTTCCTTCCTTCCTTCCTTTCCTTCCTTTCTTTTTCTTTCCAAGGTACTACCTAGAAGTTGGATCATCTGACATTCATTGTTCTCTTTCTGGCAGGTCTCTTTTAGTTTTGTTCTTATTTTTAAAACAATATCTTCCCCCCAAAGATTGTGAAGGTTTTATGCTTTTTGAGTTAAATGATACTTGTGCTACTACTCAGCTCTGCCATTGTAGTGTGAAAGTGAATATGCATGCATGATTTGCATATATACACTCTCAGATTTGGCAATTTGCTAACTTTTTTTTTCAATTTGCTAATTTTTTAAGGCATACTCACTAGTCTTGAGATGAAGCCCTAATTCCTAATGTCTGACCCTTTTTGATTTTCTGTAAAAAAGAAAAAAAAAAGCTCACTTGTTTACTTATTTACTATTTACTTATTTATTCATTCTACTTGGAAGTACTTCAACTCAAAACACTCTAACTCCAGAAATTTGCTTTAAAAAACTCTATTGTGTTATTTATTTAGATTTTTAGTTGTTAGTTTCTTGGGGGTTCCACTGGTTATTTTCCTGAATATGCCTAGTATAGGCAACAGTAAGTAGAACTTTTGGAAAATATTTAGGATTCCCTGTTTCACATCTCCCTCTGTAGGGATTCTCTCTCTCTCTCTCTCTCTTCTATTTCAAAGAATGCTGGTAGCTCTGAACTCCGAATTTTGATTTCTTGTTCTTGTTTGTAAGACTACTACTTCTTATATTTCTGTGTACAGGTGAGAATTAAGAATTATTTCAGGGAAAGATTACTTAGCTATAGAAGTCTGTGGCATTTTTCCTTTCATCTTTCATGCCTGTTCCAATTTCTGCCATCTTTGAATTTCTCTGCAGTCCTTTCAAATAGCCTGTATTTGTGTTTTGCCTAGTAAGTATCATTGGAAGAAGAGAAATCTCATAAAAATGGTGACTGAACAAAGCAAGGTGTTTAATTCCAGCAACATCTTATAGATTGGGATGAAATATCTAATGGAATGTTCAGCAGGGAAGCAATTACAGAAGCCAGACCTTCTACCTTCTGCATCCCACAATGATCCTTGGGTCCATACTTCCAGAGAGATAAAGAGTAGGAAAGCTATCAGGGGAGGGGAGGGGATACAGAGATCTGGTGGTGGGAATTGTGTGGAGTTATACCCCTCTTACCCTATGGTTTTGTTAATGTCTCCTTTTTTAAATAAATTAAAAAAAGAAAAAAAGAAATATCTAATGGGTATATTCACCAGTCAGGATTAGGACTTTTCCTTGGCAAATTCAGAAAGTTACACATGCCAGGCTTACCTATGTATAATAACCAAACACAAGACTAACATATAAAATCAGAAAGCCATTTTATAAAATTCTTAATATAAACAAGACTTGGATCAGAGTCCTCACAGCTGCATGAGCAACAACTTTCTCTTCCTGTAGGCAAACCTTCATGGGAAGTCAAATTATAACCAGGGGTTTGTTTGTTGAGCATGAAATTGGAAAAAGGAGTTGGTTAGATGTTTAATGGAATCAAGCTAATACAGCCTCAGGTATACATTTCCATAAAATGGAAAACTTGGCCATAGAACAAGGTCCTTCCAAGTTCATTAACTGAGCATCTCCTCATTTGAGAATACTTGTTTATCACTCTCTCCACCTTTAGCTGTAGACTTCCAAGACAGACCTGCACCCCTACCCAAAGACACCGTTCTTTAGTGAGGATCCCAATAGTGTTAATAGATATATTAGCCTCAACATTATTCTCCTTGGGATGTGTGTGTGTGTGTGTGTGTGTGTGTGTGTGTGTGTGTGTGTGTGTGTGTGTGTGTGTGTGTGTGTGTGTGTTTCCAACCAACCGTGTATCTAGTCATCATTCATAGTTTCATTCTAGGGGATAAAATATCTTCTTTCCCTAAAGTTGAAAATCTTGGAGAAGGGCCTCTAACATTTCCCAAGCGGACACTATATTTTCTACTTCCTTGAGTCTGAAGAGTAACTGGAGTAACAGGTATAATGCTTCTAGCACTTAGTTGATAAGTATTTGAATAAGATTTTAGTTTCCTTCCCTTTACTTAATGAAAACAGACGTTGAAGAAAACACAACCATCTTCTCTTCTTTGTTCCGCACATGATAATAGTTTTCTTAAGTTTTTTACTGGCCAGGAAAAATATGGATCCTGAAATCATTTTTCAATCACAAGGCTGGATAGAGATTAAAAAGCAAATCAAAACAAAACTTTAAGGCTTTTAATTACCAATCCTCATTAACAAGACACTGGTAAATCAGAACCTTTCTCTCCCTAATAAACAGCATTATAGCTTCATATGTTCTAACTCTTGCCAATCACTAAGAGATTAAGCTAAGGATTTCAATGGTAGTAAACTTATCACCTGGGCAGGTATTTCATAAACAATAGCTCTAATGTGTATATATGATAAGTTTATTCATATATAAATACATATATATGTATAAAATAATGCAGTTCATTTTATACCCTTTGATATCTGCCATATCAGTTAAATATCACCCTATGATATTTAAACAGTGGTTTGTAAAATGGTCAATGTAAGGTAGTTAAAGATACTATAGTGAGATGGGGAATTCCCTACAGTAGATACAAAAACCATGATAAATCGAAAGAAAGTCTTTTTTCTTTTTGTAAAGATAAACACTAGGTAATACCGTGTGTTTATTTCATGTAATTCTTACATCACTGTTACCTAGTGTTATTTCTCATTTTCAAAGGCAAAACTTATGTAAAGTAAGATCTACAAAAGTATTTGAAAGAAAATGAATGAGAAGAGTTAGTAACTAACTGTAAATTAAATATTGCCAGCTTTAAGACTAGCATATAAGACACTAAGGACTGGTTTTATGACCTCCACTACTTCAGAGTTCCTTTAAGAGAAAATTGTCATCTTAACAAGTGCTGGTACAGATCATAATTAAAGAACAAATTCTTGTAGTAGAGATCTGGAGAACTTGAGCATATACAGTTATTTTCAAAGAAAAAAAATTACGGTGATATCTATCAAAACCCAATGCTGTTATCTTTTTTATTTTTTATTTTACTCTTTCTGTACCAGCAGGGGTAAATTTGAACTGAACATGTGTAATGTCTAGATGACATAACTTTTACTTATACCAAGAAAATGTTTTCTTATTAGTGAAGGTCTGTATCAAATGAAAAGAGTCTGGAACTTTATGTTTGGAAATCTTGTCAGGGCGGTGTAGCCATGGAGTAATTGGGAACAGAACTGATCTCCCTCCAAACAACAAATATCTATAACTACTGAACTTAACAAAAGTCACCAACTGCAGCTGAGACATCTGCAGAGGCACCACAGCCTCAGGTGGGTGCTCATGCCTATGGTTGGGTGAGACGAGGTGTAGGGAAGGAAACCAAGCACAAAGAACTAAGAGCATTGGCAGGGGGCTGCGCTATTTTCCCCCTACACACAGCAGTACTCATAACTACACACAGCTTTAGAGGCAAGAGAAAGGAACCTTTCAACTTTTAATCCATGAGCTCAGAGCCATTAACCCACTTAATTATATAGGCAAGGACACACCAGCAAAGCAGGGAGCATCTATAACCAAAAGAAGCCCTGTCACCAAAACATAAAGGTAATTTGTAGTAGATGGTGGCTCAATGGTAAAGTGAGCCATGCCCTTCTGACCACAGCTGCAGCCCAGGAGTAAGCCCTGAGGCTTGGTTTCAGACTGAAATCATGCAGAGAAAAAAATATAGTACGAAAAGCTCAAGGAAACAACAAAAAAACAAAACCCCAACCCCCTATCCCTCCACTGCTCAACATATAAGCCAAGTGAAACCCAGAGATCACAATAGGACCACCTTCTAGGCAGCAATAATCAGTACAATAAATTTTTAAACAGAATTTCAAAAACAAAGTACCAAACATGCCAAATCAGACAGACAGAAATGAAAAAGGAGTCCAAGAAAACATAAACATAGAGAGATTATCAAAGAAAGACTACAGAAAGCTCATAATGAGGACAGAAAGCTCATAATAAGGACAGAAAGCTCATAATAAGCATAGTATGGAGAAGCATATTCAAGAATTGAAAGTAAAGTAAAGGAATACATGTTCTAAGTGAGGTGAGCAGCAGTAGACTAGAACTAAGAACACAATAAAAATGGAAAGAACAATAAAACAAGAAAGAGGAGGGAATTAATGAACAAAGTGGTTCTAACTAATGTTAGTTAATTAAGATTAGCTCAAAAGAGAATGTTTTAGATGCACTATGTACTTATGTTACACTTATGGTAACTTATGTTACTTATGCTGCACTTATGGTAACTGTAACACAAAACAAGGAATAGAGATTTACAGAAAACACACAAGAAATCAGTGAGGAACTCATTACAGAAATCCATCCGCGTGTAGTGCACCACAGTAAAAGACTCTAGGGTTGGGGGAAGGGTTCAGGTCCTGGAACATGATGGCAGAGGAAGAAACCTAGTGGGGGTTATATTGTTATGTGGAAATGTTATGCATGTACAAACTTTGTGTTTTACTGTCAACTGTAAACCATTAATCTCCCAATAAAGAAATAAACAAACAAAAATGTAGAAAGAAACAACAATTTAAAGAAAAAAAAAAAGAAAGAAGCCCATCCACATAAAATGTTTCTGTCACATAAAATGACAGAAACAAATGGGCAAAAAAAAAAAAATCAATTTATTAAACTCAAAACAAAATTCAGAATGGATGTAAATAAACCACAAATATTCATAATAATTCTAAATGTGAATGGCCTAAAGTTACCTGTCAAAAAACTTAGAGTAGCTAAATTGATTAAAGAAAAGAATCCACCCATTATATGCCTTCAGGAAACACACATCCCAAAAAATCACAAATGGAAGCTTAATATCAGATACTGGAGCAAGATGTTCCAAGCTAATAATTCAGATAAAAGGGCAGAGGTAACCATTCTGTTCTCAGATAAAGTAGACTTTTCAGGTAAAGAAAGTAAGCAGAGACAGAGAGGGACACTATAAAATAGTCAAAGGTGTAATCCAACAAGAAGACATAATCATATATATGCCCCAAACTCAGGTGCATATATTAGTATAGATGCAAAATATATAAAACAAATATATAAAATATATAAAACAAATACTTGCTGAACTGAAGGAAGATATCAACAGCAACATAATATAAGTAGGATCATAAAAAATAGGTAAATATATATAAAAATGGATAGTTATAGAAATAATAGTCAACCCATATCTGTGACCTTGGGAGAACAACTACAGTTTCCAGTGTATTGAATGGGAACAAAGACTTGGGTGGTGGGAACTATGGAATTATACCTCTGTTATCTCATAATTTTCTAAATCCATATTAAATCACTAATAAAATTAATTTTAAAAAAAAGAAAATTCAGAAGATCACAGAGCCTCATTGAACCTGAGTTTCTTTATTATTCAGTGACGAGCATTAGCCCAAATGAGCCTTAAGGTCAAAGAATTCAGAGTTCTCAGCATCCATCACATTCATTCTCTTCTTTTCTTTCCTTTTCTCTTCTTTCCTTTTCCCTTTCTCTCTTTCTTTCTTTCTTTCTTTCTTTCTTTCTTTCTTTCTTTCTTTCTTTCTTTCTTTCTTTTTGTGATCCACTTTCCCAGCTGCCTTTTAATAGAACAGATTGACAACAGAAATTGCAGAGTCAAATTCCCATTCAAAATACAAGTCGAGTTATTTTGGTACCAATTACAAGGTTATGGATCACGCTTCAAGGTGTTTAATATGCTGTAATGTTTAGACACACTTGGCTCCAAAATTTATGAAGGCTGTTGGTAGCAACAAGGAGCATGCTCTCACTCCATAAGGGTGTAAGACTGCTGTAAAAACTGTGCAGATGGGCCACAAAGAACAAACTCCAAACTAGCTACAAAGGAGGATAACGAGTGTTTTTGACTGCCCTGTGGCTTTACATTCAACTAATCGCTCATCAGTCAGAATTTTCTTTTACATAAACGTAATTTATTTTTTTACTTTGTCTCAATCTTTGATATAGACTACTGTGGAATTGGTATGAAGAGTTTTTACAGTCTTGCATCACTGCGTCTTACTCAGGAGTCATATATTTCTGAATGAGGGTCACATTTCTAGTATTCATGCTTATCTCTTTTTGCCTTATCAAGATGACAGATGAAGACTATTTAGGTGAAGCGGTCCCTTTAGATGCTGGTGATGCATTGGTAAGGATTAAGAGTGGTCTCTCTCTCTCTCTCTCTCTCTCTCTCTCTCACACACACACACACACAATTAATAATTTAACAGAATTTTACAAAATTATAAGAATTTCGCACTCATACCTGGTGTATGTAAGTCATCACAGCTTCCATCAAAGTCCTGTGTCCTGGCCCCTGATAACCAGTTCGGTAACCACATATGAATGAAACCATCAGGGAGAGAGACAATAATGCCAAAGTTTCCCCCAACTGCTGTAGTAGTCTCATGTGGTATACTTTGGCTTAAACCTAGGCTGTGTGCATGGCAAAATAGGACCCCTCTCAGATGGTCTATATCAAAGCCTACCCTCCACCCCAGTTTTATTTTTGTTTGAGTAGTGAAAGGCTAGGATTTCTGAGGCCACTGCATTCTCTCTTTATTCAGTTACACTTTTAAACCCTGAGAAGAAGTGAAGTTTATACATTTGAAAACCAGATTCTGGGTGGAAATCAAGTTTTATAAGTTTGAGTTGGAAAGGTTTGCCTCTCCACACACATTAGCTCACAAATGATCAATATGCTAGAATAGTCATTTCCATGTTGAACATAGGCAACCGTGTACGTGTTTCTACAATCTCTCAGAGAAAAAAAAATAGTTGAAAAGAAATGAAGGGAGAGAAAAAGAGAAAAAATTCATGGACCTGGCTCCAGGTTGTTGATCTAAAGGAATTCTATCAGTAATGAATAAACTGGATTTGAAGTGACTAGTTTAACAAACTAGAACATGTAAAAAATGCCAAAGATATATTACAAAGTGGTAAAAGGTGTGGAAAAACTCACAGAAGCAGAAAACCATCAGAGCAATTCAACCTTAGCACAGAGGGATCAATTTAATTCCGTTAAACATTTTGAACATTTTTCTTTTCAGAGATTGTGCTAGGCATTAGAGTGCACAAATCAAGGCAAAGTGTGATTCTAGTCATTCAGTTTCCTTTTAGGGCCAGAATTATGCAGACAAAATACAGTCAGTGGGACCAAATGACTGGTTTCTGTACTGCTAAACCGAAAGAGAACTAAAATAAATTTGTATTTTCAAATACTGTTACATCTAAGAAAACTAAAAGGTTTAAAAAGACATAAAAATATGCATAACTTCTTGTGTCTCAATAAGTCTAAATGAAAGATTTACTATTTGACTTTTTTTCCAATTTGTTGGGGCGGGGGGTGATGGTTTATAGTTTAATTATTTTCACATAGGTCTATCCTCTTTCTCACCATTGATAGACATCTGCAAGATACTTTACCACCTCCCCCACCTAGGTGCTCTTTGATAATCTGCCTCCAGATCCCAGCATCTCTCTATCCATGCCCTTCCTCTCCTACCCCAGAGTTCTTTACTTTGGTGCAATACACCATACCCATTCCAAGTTTCACCTTATGTTTCTCCTTACTGTCTTTGCGCTGCTCCACAGTGAAGTAGTGTCATTAGCTATGAATTATAATCAAAGTGATAAGGGATAAAGTTCCAGTAAAGATCTTCCTAATCCAAATTTGAGAATTCACAGGACATGGCAACGCCCCTCAGGTAGATAAAAAAAAAAAGTGGGAATTAGAAAATGATTGATAATGAACGTGGTGAAAGAATATGCAAGTCTGATGGAACAACCTGGTCTAAGTAGTCACTCTCTTTCTGTGCCTCTGCTTTTGTTTGTGGTAGAAACATAGATGGAAAATGAAGAACTGACTAAAACCCTTTCTCCACTACCACTGATAATTTACATAAGGAACAGCGTCTTATGGGCCCTCCCAGGACCTTGTCTCTACCATAAAGCAATGACAATAAGGACACCCCCAGTCTCCAAAGGGAGGCTGCCCTGCCACTCGAAAAAGACTGGTCCTGAAATGAGTACAGCCTGTAATGTTCCTCAGATGTGACCATGAGCTATAAGCTCAGACCAATAGGGACTTAGAGGTTACACAGGCTCTAGCACTAAATATAAGTATGTATTTACATATGGGCCCTGAAGCAGGTGGACGGAGGTAGTTAATTTTAGCCACAGAATTATTTTTTAATTTATTTATAAAAGGAAACACTGACAAAACTATAGGATAAGAGGAGTACAACTCCACACAATTCCCACCACCAGAACTCCATATCCCATCCCCTCCCATAATAGCATTCCTATTCTTTAACCCTCTGGGAGTGTGGGCCCAAGGTCATTGTGGGATGCAGAAGATGGAAGGTCTGATTTCTGTAATTGCTTCCCCGCTGAATATGGGTGTTAACAAGTTGATCCATACACCTAGCCTGCCTCTCTCTTTCCCTAGTGGGGTGGTGTTCTGGGGCACCTGAGATCCAGGACACATTGGTGGGGTCGTCTGTCCAGGGAAGTCTGGTCAGCATCATGCTACTATATGTAACCTGGTGGCTGAAAAGAGAGTTAACATAAAGCCAAACAAGTTGTTGATTAACCATAAACCTAAAGGCTGGAATAGTGCAGATGATTTGGGGGGGGGTCTCCATTTCATAGATAGCTAGTAGGCAGAAGTTTTTTTTTTTTTATAAGAGTGGGAGCTACTTCCTCCCCTAATCCAACTTTCTAGCCTTTTTCTCTACTTTAACACCATCCTCTCAGACAATATTCTCATCCAACCTCTGTCTAGCTACCAAACTCAAGCAAAACTACTATAGTTGTGTGCCCCCAGGAACACACCTAAAATAGTTCTAGCTTTCTTCTACCCTAAAATCCCTAATCTCATCTGCTCTGATCCTACTTTTTGGTTCCCGTTCATTAACCATATTGTCTCAACTTAGATCATGTCACCTTCCAGACACCAAGCTACAGATGCTACCATGACTCTACTCTTACTTCACTGGGCAGACAACCTCACCAATGTATCCTGGACCCTCATATCTCCAGAGCTCTCATCCACTAGAGAAAGACAGAAGCAGGCTGGGTGTATGGATCAACCTGTCAACGCCAATGTTGAGCGGAGAAACAGCTACAGAAGCCAGAACCCTTACCTTCTGCTCCCCATAAACAATCTTGATCCATACTCCCATCAGGAGAGAAGTGATAGGATTAAGATAAGAAGGCTCTGCACTCCAGCTCCATCAGCACCCAGAGAAAGAAGGAAACAGAGAGGGATATAAGAGGTAGTTACAATCTTAGAGGGGAAGAGCAGATTGAATCAGAAAAAGGAGGGGCAACTATGTATAAATGTGGACAGACAATTATAGAGAAGATGGTTGGCCCATGTCTACAACTTTAGGGGAACTTTGGTGGATTGCAGCGGAGAGAGTGAAGACTCAGAACTCTGGTGGTGGGAATGGTGTGGATTTAAACCCCTGTTGACATGTAATTCTGTAATATAAAAATAAATTAAGAAAAATAATTAGAAGAAAAAGAAAATGAAGATTTGAAAGTGGTAAGAAGAGATACTCAGTGCAATTAGGGGTGTCATCTCTCTTTCCAGGTCTAGCTTCCTTAGATTGTAAATCCAGACTGTTCTTTGAGCATTTGACTCCTCACTCACAACTAATAGTCATCAAGACACATTTTCCACCACAACTTCTAAGGATAATGTTAATCTAGAATGAGGAGGTTGCAGATGGAGAAATGGTGTGCTCTTCAGTTTGGGAGAGGAACTGTGAGAGGTATTTTCAGCTTAAGACATTTAAAAAAAAATTTTTTTTACTATTTATTTATCTATTCCCTTTTGTTTTCCTTGTTGTTTTATTGTTGTTGTCAGTGTTGGATAGGACAGAGAGAAATGGAGAGAGGAGGGGAAGACGGGGAGAGAAAAACACCTGCAGACCTGTTTCACCACCTGTGATGCAACTCCCCTACAGGTGGGGAGCTGGGGGCTCGAACTGGCATCCTTACACCCGTCCTTGCACTTTGCGCCACCTGCGCTTAACCCGCTGTGCTACCGCCCGACTCACAGCTTAAGACATTTTTGTCTCCATGTATATATACTCTCTTTCAGGTGGGACATAGTTTGCCATGACTGAAGTTTGTTAATCCTGAGTCATGGCAGAAAGATTCCTACCTTCCTAAACTGAGATCTCAACTATCTTTTCCATCGATCTCCTTCTTGGAATCCAGCCTTTTTATCCCCCTGGTATCACAAAGACTTCATATAAGCATTTATTTTTCTAGACAAAGAAACCTTCATTATATTGTCATTAGCCAAGTGAGGCTTCGACTTATAAAGATGCCTTTGGAAATAGTCAAAGGTGAAGACATATGGGAGATTTATAGCAAATTTACCTTCCATAGCCATTGACATTGGTGGTCAAGAAAATTCAACTTTCTTTTCTTCTTTTTAAAAATTATTTTATTGGGAGTCGGGTGGTAGCACAGTGGGTTAAGCACACATGATGCAAAGCACAAGGACTGACATAAGGATCCTGGTTTGAGCCCCCTGCTCCCCACCTGCAGGGGAGTCGCTTCACAGGCGGTGAAGCAGGTCTGCAGGTGTCTATCTCTCTCTCCCCCTCTCTATCTTCCCCACCTCTCTCCATTTCTCTCTGTCCTATCCAACAACAAATATACCAGTAACAACAACAATAAACAACAAGGGCAACAAAAGGGAATAAATATTTTTTTTAAAATTATTTTATTATCCTTATTTATTTATTGGATAGAGACAGCCAGAACTCGAGAAGGAAGGGCATGACAGAGAGGGGGAGAGACAGAAAGACACCTGCAACACTGCTTCGCCTATGAAACTTTCCCACTGTAGTTGTAGATCTGGGGCTTGAACCTGGGTTCTTGCACATAGTAATATGTGCGCTCAAACAAGTCCACCACCACCCAGCCCGTTTTCCTATAAGTGAGTTAGACATGTGACTCCAAGTTGAGCTTGCCAATTTACTAATATAGACCCTGAGAACAGAAGCATAGTCATTTTTGGAATTACAAAAATGGGGTCATTTTATGCATTAACCTTGGTCATTCCAGTATTATATTTTTTAAATATTTATTTATTTATCCCCTTTTGTTGCCCTTATTGTAGTTATTATTGCTGTTGTTATTGGCTAGGACAGAGAGAAGAAGGGAAGAAAGAGAGGGGGAGAAAAAGATAGACACCTGTAGACCTGCTTCACTGCCTGTGAAGGGACTCCCCTGCAGGTGGGGAGCTAAGAACTCAAACGAGGATCCCTACTCCAGTCCTTATGCTTTGCGCTACTGCATGACTCTCGGTCAATCGAGTATTTAACATGTTTCATTGATATTCTTCTCCACCTTTAATATGGGTGATAAGCCAAATCCTGAGGGTTTCCATACCACAATATTCTGTTTCATGGCATGTGCTTAAGCTCATCAGTGTTCATCTGTTGTTTCTGCTGAAATATATAACCTTCTCTAACCTCTCGTTATGACTATCTATTTTTCTACATTCAGAACTGAAACATCACATTCTCCATCCACTCTGACATCCAGTCCATGAAGGTCACTGTCTCCCTACCTATAAAGGCCTATTATTGGCCAGTTCTGAGGTATGTTTAGGACATAAAAATGCGGGGCATTCTCTAGGGCCTTACAGAAATATTTCAGGCCTCCTCTACTTAGAGATATCTGATCACCGGGGCTGGGTGGTTGTGCACCTAGTTGAGTGCATATATTACATATATTACAATGGTCAAGGACCTGGGTTCAAGGCCCCAGGCCCCACCTGCAGATAAAAAGCTTTACAAGTGGTCAAGCAGTGCTGCAGATCTCTCTCTCTCTCTATCTATCTATCTATCTATCTATCTATCTATCTATCTCCCTTTTCTTCTCACTTTCTGGTTGTCTATATCCAATAAATAAAGAAAGGTAATAAGAGATATCTGATCGCCATTGTCTATTTTTTCTCTTTAAAATAAAGGAAAAATAATATAGCAGAAATTCTGCCACTAGCCATTTGTATTGTATAACTCAGTGACACTGGCTTCTGGCTATCTCTATCAAATGAATAAAGAAAATTTTTAAAAATTAAAAAAAAAGAAAGCAAAGACATTCTGTTTTGTTAATCCCACAAATTGCTCTTAGCTCCATGAACTCAGGATAGTGTGAGGAGAGCATAGCCCAGCATCTCACTGAAGTTTACCTTCGACTGATATTCTTTGTTTTTCTGTTCACATTATCTCCTTAAACTTGATCTCTTTCAGTTAGGAAGACCAGATCTTGTTGTGTCTTCTTTCCTTATTCCTGACAATATACAGTTTCTGCTGTGAGCACCCCCTCAGACCTAATCTTCTGGAACCTAATCTCTCTCCCCAAAGAGCCCAACATTTGTAGAGAAAATCTTTTCCTTCTAAGACTTTAATCTTAGCTATTGGTGTCAAGAACATAATGTAACTTCAAAGACAAGCACCTGAATCTAATCTCAGCCCTCTCTAGCCCTTCCCCATAAAGACAGAGGACATTAAAATCTTTCAGGACTGTGGGGAAAACATGTATGATTAATTATTGATTAATGTCTGAAAGTATTGAAGTTGTAGCTTGTGTTTTTGGAATAGAAATAAAAGAATGTATTCTTTGAATAAATGTCACAGGTGAAATGAAGAATGTAGCTAAGGCTCATGGTGGTCAGTAGACATGGCTAGAAATCAGATTAAGAGAGATTGGTGAGGACATTAAGTTTAGCTTCATAGATTTTCTTTAATGTGCAATGGTGACAAGAATTTATAGATATTCACAGGAAGTGTTGGAAGTGATACACTTACTATGGAACCCAAGATGAAGAGAAGTGACAGCCAGCTAGATATTTAAGAAAAGAAGCATTGGGGGAAGTCGGGCGGTAGCAGCGGGTTAAGGACACATGGTGCAAAGCGCAAGGACTGGGATAAGGAAGGATCCCAATTTGAGCCCCCCGGCTCCCCACCTGCAGGGGAGTCGCTTCACAAGCAGAGAAGCAGGTCTGCAGGTGTCTATCTTTTCCCTGTTCTGTCTTCTCCTCCTCTCTCCATTTCTCTCTGTGCTATCCAACAACAACAGCATCAATAACAACAACAATAAAAATAAATAAACAAAATATATTTTAAAAATGGCCTCCAGGAGCAGTGGATTTATGGTGTAGGCACTGATCCCCAGCAATAACCCCGGAGGCAAAAAAATAAAAATAAAAAGAAGCATTAAAATTTTGAAGTACTAGTTGTAGTTGTGATATTGAGAAATTATTTCTTATTTTAACTATGAAGACTGAAATAGAAACAATCATTCTTCTGTGGGAAGCTAGAAAATCTGACATAACTAAAGAGAATCTTCTCCTTGAAATATATGGAGAGATGACAGAAATAAAATTACTTGACTCTAGGGTCCATGCATTGTTGGATAGTATGCCAGCTCCCCAGGCTTAAAGCTTCTGTCTCTAATCCTGCTTAACTAAGCACCAGCATGCCTGCAGGGCATTGGTTTGATCCCACTCAAAGCTGCGGTCTATTTACATAACCACTGTTAACTAAGCACCACCCTGCCTCCAGGGCATTGGTTTAATCCCCACTGGTTCACTATGTCTTTTTGCTCTGCCCCCTCTCCTAGTACACCCTGATTTCCACCAGTCTTTATTCGCTCCACCCTCTCTATGTCACATCCTGTTTCCACCCTACTTGGCAAGTACATATACAGCTGCTTTTCTGAGTAAAAACACTTGGAATTGCTTTCCGGCTCTGAGAGTTCCAGAGTGTATCTCCTGCGACATTAGCTCGGCAGGAGTTCCTGATCCCTCTCCCACACAGCAGCCTAGATTGGCTCCAGTTGAGTTCTCTCCAACCCAGAGTGCACTTGCTAGGGAAGAAGCACCCTCAGGCTATCCCGGCAATGCATGATAAAGTATGCACACCCTACCAAATGAGCTATCTCCTAGCCAACTAAAAAATGTTTGTAACCTATAAAATGGCTTTTTCTGTGTAAATAAGTAAGTGCAGTTTTACTGATTTTAGTCCTTAAGTATCTTCCTTTTAGGGATTCAGGCAGTAGCGTAGAGGGTTAAGCACACGTGGCGCACAGCACAAGGACCAGCATAAGGATCCCACTTTGAGCCCAGCTCCCCACCTGCAGGTGAGTCACTTCACAGGTGGTGAGACAGGTCTGCAGGTGTCTATCTTTCTAAACTCCCTCCCTCTCTGTCTTCCCCTCCTCTCTCCATTTCTCTCTATCCTATCTAACAATGACATCAATAACAACAACAACTACAACAACAATGAAAAAAACAAGAGAAACAAAAGGGAAAATAAATAAATATATTTTTTAAATTTTTTATTTAAGAAAGGATTAATGAACAAAAACATAAGGTAGGAGGGGTACAGCTCCACACAATTCCCACCACCCAATCCCCATAATCCACACCCTCCCCTGATAGCTTTCCCACTCTCTAGCACTCTGGGAGCATGGACCCAGGGTCGTTGAGGGTTGCAGAAGGTAGAAGGTCTGGCTTCTGTAATTGCTTCCCCGCTGAACATGGGCGTTGACTGGTCGGTCCATACTCCCAGTCTGCCTCTCTCTTTCCCTAGTAAGGTGTGTCTCTGGGGAAGCTGAGCTCCAGGACATATTGGTGGGGTCTTCAATCCAGGGAAGCCTGGCCAGCATCCTGGTGGCATCTGGAACCTGGTGATTGAAAAGAGAGTTAACATATGAAGCCAAACAATTTGTTGAGCAATCATGGATCCCCAGCTTGGAATAGTGGAGAGGAAGTGTTAGGGAGGTACTCACTTAAGGATTTTAGTCCTTAAGTATCTTCCTTTTAGGGAGTCAGGCAGTAGCATAGAGGGTTAAGCACACGTGGCGCACAGCGCAAGGACCGGCATAAGGATCCCAGTTTGAGCCCAGCTCCCCACCTGCAGGGGAGTCACTTCACAGGTGGTGAGACAGGTCTGCAGGTGTCTATCTTTCTAAACTCCCTCCCTCTCTGTCTTCCCCTCCTCTCTCCATTTCTCTCTATCCTATCTAACAATGACATCAATAACAACAACAACTACAACAACAATGAAGAAAACAAGAGAAACAAAAGGGAAAATAAATTTTTTTAAAAAAGTATCTTCCTTATAACTTTCCACATCCTTGAAAAAAAACTCATACCAATAAAAATGATAACTAAAACCGCTACATTCTAATAAGAAATAATATTTAGCCAATTTTAAAATGAAATAATAAACCTCATTTAATAATGTTTCCCTTAAGTGATGAATTTTTTTATGCTCAGTGCCCCAGAAAGAGATCATCTGGCTCTAAGTTTGCTTCGGATATGCTACCTTAATTAAATTCCTGGTGTCAAAGCTCCATTAAAGTAGTCAGGCATGAAAGATACCTGGTTTGTTGCACTAGATAATTAAATTGTGTCAAGAGAAAGATTGGCTCAATGAAGTAGTGTCAGTGCTTTTTATCTCTTAGCCTGAAGTAACTAACTTAAATTGCTCTCTTTCCAGAGTAAGTTGGAATCTTCCACAAAGAACTTTCTGTAAAGAATGCTTTATGATTTTAAAAGCCAGAGTAAGAAAACTACAAATAATTCATCTGAACTCATATTTCATCTAGGAGTTGCAAAGGAGAAGAGAGAGAGATACACAGAATGAAACAGGAAGAGGGAGGAAGGGAAATCAGTAGGCATGAAGTTAAGGCAAAAGAGATGGCTATTGAATGAAGAAACACAAAGGAAAATGAAAAAAAAAGATGGAGAGTTTTCTATACTTAGAAATTAGTCTTTAAATTTTCACTACTCTAGCACATTTTCATTGATCCCCATCAGCACATGTGCCAGAGTGATGTCTGGTTCGTTCTCTCTCCTCCTATCTTTCTCATAAATAAATAAAATCTTTTAAAAAAATTAAATCTTTATTTGTTGAATAGAGATGGCCATAAATTGAGAACGGAGGGGGAGGGGGGAGCTAGAAAGGAAAACAGACAGAGGGATACCTGCAGCCCTGCTTCACCACTCCTGAAGCTTTCCCCCTACAGGTGGGGACCAGGAGCTTGAACCTGGGTCCTTGTGCATTGTAACATGTACACTCAACCAGTTGCGCCACCACTTGGCCCCTGAGATAACTCCTCATTTACTATGGAGTTACCACATAGTTGGTGTCCTGACAGTTCTGTTTGCACATGTAAAGGGCAGAGGGATTCAGACTAGTTTTGATGAGGGGACAGGTGACAGTATCCCCACCCCATCCAAAGAGCAGTGAGTGTCCTACCCTGTGTATGAGGAGACAACCATAGCATTACAATTCCCTCTATGTGATCACACCACTAAGAATATGAACTCAATATTGAAAGGTGTTGTAAATTAACTACCTGTATGTGTAAACTTATTTCTGAGTTCTCAGTCTGTCCCACTGATCATTGTATCTACTTCTGTCCCAACACCATGCTGTTTTGATTGTATATTTTTGTTTTGATTGTATATTTTTGCTTCATACAGTAATAGAAAAACATAGAAGTTGGGGAGCATGACCCCTTAAGTTTTTGTCCTCATTTATATCAAACTGAAAAGTTCTGTACAGTAAAAAGAAACATCACCCAAAATGAAAGATAACGTATTGAATGGAAGATCTTTACATGCCAAGCATCAGTCATAGGGCTAATAATCAAAGTACATAAGAAATTCAAACTCAGCAACAGAAGAACAAAGAACCCCATAAAAATGAGAAGAGGATTTGAAAAGAATTCTCATGAAAGATGTTATTTAGAGGTCCACTAAATTATGTGGAAAAAATGTTCAAAAATGACTGGTTATCTGAGTGGTGCAAATAAAGAGAGCAATAAGGTACCACCCTACAGCTGTGAGAATGTCATACATCAGAAAGTTCTGGTAAAGGTGTGAGGCAGAGGGGAACACTACTACTGGCATGTGCATTGGTTCAACTCTTGTGGAAAACAGTCTGGAGACATCTCAGGTCATTAAATGGACTTACCCTATGACCTGGAAACACATCTCCTAGGGAACCTATCCAAAGAAAACAAAACACCTTTCATACCTGAGGCATCAAAATTCCTGTTCACTCTCCAGCACCACCATAAACTGGAGCTTAGCTGTACTCTGGTAAAAACAAACAAACAAATCAATCAATAAAGAAATGCCAAACTCTAGCCAAAGAGATCTATGTACCCTTGTTTTCTTAGCAAAACTATTTGTAGAAGCCCAAACATGGCAACAGCTCAGATGCCTCAGGACAGATGAATGACTAAGAAAGTTGTAGTTTAGATACACAATGGAATCTTACTCAGTTAATACAAATGATGGAACAGTCTCATTTTCCTCATCTTGAGTGGAACCTGAAGTAATTGTGTTAAATGAGATAAGCCAGTAGAAGAATGAATGCCAGATGATCTCACTTATAGGTGAGAAACAGGTGGGAAAGGCAAAACATGTAGTGAAGCAGAGGGTGAACAGCTGAGAGGGTACTGGGGACCCAAAGCACAATGTTTGAGGGAGACGTAAGATGGTAGTGGGATTGGTGTGCAGACATTGATGGCATAAGGATGAAAAATTATATCCATATGACAACAACTGTCTTGTAAACATTATTTCCCCCCTAACAAAGTACGATTTTAAGAATTTTTTTTTTTAATTTTTTATTTAAGAAAGGATTAGTGAACAAAAGCATAAGGTAGGAGGGGTACAACTCCACACAATTCCCAACACCCAATCCCCATAACCCACCCCCTCCCATGGTAGCTTTCCCATTCTCTATCCCTCTGGGAGCATGGACCCAGGGTCTTTGAGGGTTGCAGAAGGTAGAAGGTCTGGCTTCTGTAATTGCTTCCCCGCTGAACATGGGCGTTGACTGGTCAGTCCATACCCCCAGTCTGCCTCTCTCTTTCCCTAGTAGGGTGTGACTCTGGGGAAGCTGAGCTCCAGGACACATTGGTGGGGTCTTCAATCCAGGGAAGCCTGGCCAGCATCCTGGTGGCATCTGGAACCTGGTGATTGAAAAGAGAGTTAACATATGAAGCCAAACAATTTGTTTAGCAATCATGGATCCCAAGCTTGGAATAGTGGAGAGGAAGTGTTAGGGAGGTACTCACTGCAAACTCTAGTGTAGTCCTGCTTTCAGGTATATATTTTGCAGTAGTTTATGGATACGTGTGCACATAAGCTCTCTCTCACAGAAACTGGTGTATATCTAGGTTATGGGACTTTGTTAGAAAGTGAACTACCTGAGATGAAATTAGAGTGTACTATAAAAGGAAAGGTCTCACCTGAGTAATGAAGCTGAAGGGTTGTCATTCCACACGTGAAGTCTCTGGATACATTCTGAGGTGAAGCATGTTGAGGTAGCAATCGTTGCTTTGGTTAGGTTGTGATCGGCAGATGCAATGTTATTGGTTTGGATTGGGAGATGCATACGGGAAAGTGGGCCCTATCCAAGGGTTCCAGGACTGGGGGAAGTAGGGGCTCTATAGTGAAGATGTGAGGTTCCTGCTGTCTTAGGGTTCAAAAAGACAATCAATAGTTAATATTATCATCACATTATTTGTTAATTGGGTTAACTTTGAAAAGTCCCTTTGTTATGGTTTGCTGGACAGTACCCAGTATCTTGTATATAGCTATGCTATTGGAACCTTCTAATCTACTTGGTCTAGGCTTTTGAGAGAGTCCGCATATCAAATACATAGCCTATATATTAAAAAGATTCAGTTTGTCTTTTGAGAAACTTTGAGACATACAATTGATTTCCCCCTCTCATATTAATTAGCTACTGATTTATATGTCTACATTTTGCTAGGAGTGTACATAAACACCATTCCCACCACCAAAGGACTGTGACCCATCCCTCCCACCCACTCCCACCCCCCACTGGCCCAGGAAGCTACATGCCTACCCCTCACCACTGGGTTTTTTGTAATTGTGTTAAATGAGATAAGCCAGTAGAAGAATGAATGCCAGATGATCTCACTTATAGGTGAGAAACAGGTGGGAAAGGCAAAACATGTAGTGAAGCAGAGGGTGAACAGCTGAGAGGGTACTGTGGACCCAAAGCACAATGTTTGAGGGAGACGTAAGATGGTAGTGGGATTGGTGTGCAGACATTGATGGCATAAGGATGAAAAATTATATCCATATGACAACAACTGTCTTGTAAACATTATTTCCCCCCCTAACAAAGTACGATTTTAAGAAATTTTTTTAAAAAAAATGTTCTTAGTTGCCGGGCTAGCTTTGAGGGTGGGAGAGAGATGACCAGGGATTCATGGCTGAGCTGGGAATGCAGTTCAATCTTTATTGACGAGTGGGGATGCAGTTCAACAATCTAATCTCTCCTCATTAGAAAATACTGTCCTTTTATATCTCCTGAGGCGGAAGTGTCAGGAAGAGGAAGTACGTAGGATAGGGGGTGGGTAGAAGGAAAAAGTGCGCAAACCAGTGGGGATTAAACCAATGAAAACAATGATTATGTAAATAGACCACAGCGTTAAGCAATACAAGCGAATGTGATGATCAAAACAGAAGGTCTTATAAGCAGAATTTAGAAGCATACCAACACTTAGTATTACTTCAACTGTTTGGCTTTTCTTGTGGTTCCATACAGGCCTCCATAATGTTTGTTTTATGTCCTTGAAGATGACCATAGAAATGTTTATAAGAATTGCACTGAATCCTGATAGCATGTTGCTAAATGATTAGTTCAGAGATGATAATCTCAAACTGTTGTTTAGATGGATGTGCTGATCACTACCTAAAATCCAATCCTGACTTTTTATATATTTATTTATTTTATACAGAGACAGAGAGAGACAGAGAGGCAGAAGGAGTGAAAGAGACCACAGCATCAAAGCTTCCTTCAATGAATTCCCTCTACAGTAGTTAGCTATTGCATCTTCAGCAGATCCAAAGACTGAAGAGAAGCACATGGGAGTGGGGTGAATGGGTATTGGTGACCCAGTGCCCTGTGCCAGTGGGAAATGATAATAACCAATGAGGTGCTGACATCTGTCTTAGATGATATGATACTGAACACATACATGACAACCATAGTTTATAAGTCACCATTTCCTTCATCAAACACATTTTTAAAAATAATAAAAATGTTTGCCTCCCAGGACCTAATTAGACATCATTCAGAGGTAGAACACACATGTACAGGGTCCCAAAGCCACATAAGAAAATAAAAATAAAAAAAGCAAACAAATAAATAGCTGGGAAGGTAATTGTGTCACTATCACAGAAGCCAAATCCAGCGATGTCTCTCCCTTCAACATTTATTAATGCCTTTTCTTGTGTTGGTCTTAATGACTTTGAATCACAAAACCTGAATATGGGTCCCAGACCAAAACAAATCAGTGTGGTTTATAGTCAACACTATTTATACCCCTTTCCCATATTAGGAAGCTACTATCTTCCTTGACCCAGCTTTTTGTTCCATTTCCAGCCATGACATCATCTTCCCAGACAATAACTTAGATCCGCCTGCATATCAGATTTCAGGCTCAGGGAAAAAAAAAAAAAAACAACTAGTATAGCTACAGGTCCTTTGGAATATAACTAAAATATGCCTACTAACTATCTACAAAATGGAGGACCCCCCAACTCTTCATCTGCACTATTCCAGCCTTCAGGTCCATGACTGGTCAACAATTTGTTTGGCTTTGTATGTTAACTCTCTTTTCAGCCACCAGGTTTCAGATGCTACCATGATGCCAACCGGACTTTCCTGGACAGACAACCCCACCAATGTGTCCTGGAGCTCCACTTCCCCAGAGCTCTTCCCCACTAGGGAAAGAGAGAGACAGGCTGGGAGTATGGATCGACCAGTCAACACCCATGTTCAGTGGGGAAGCAATTACAGAAGCCAGACCTTTCACCTTCTGCACCCCATAATGACCCTGGGTCCATGCTCCCAGAGGGTTAAAGAATAGGAAAGCTATCAGGGGAGGGGATGGAATATAGAGATCTGGTGGTGGGAAGTGTGTAGAGTTGTACCACTTTTATCATATGATTTTGTCAATGTTTCCTTTTTATAAATAGAATAAATAAATAATAATAAAAACCCTGATATCTAAATTTCTAGTTCTTTTTTTCCCCTCCAGTTTTATCACTGGGACTTGGTGCACTTTTTTTCCATATTATTGGATAAGACAGAGAGAAATAGAGAGAGTTTGGGAGATAGAGAGGGAGAGAGACAGACAGACACCTGCAGACCTGCTTCACTACTTGTGAAGCTTCCCTCCTGAGAGTGGGGAGCTGAGGGGTTTGAACTAGGATCACATATTTCTCCTCTTACAGAGAAATTCCTATCACCCGCCCAAGCTGGTTTCCACCCAGGAATATCTACCTGCGAACAAATCCTGGCCCTGTCAACTTACATTGAAAATGGATTCCAGAAGAATTTAAAGACAGATGCTGTCTTTGTTGATCTCACAGAAGCCTATGACATGGTCTGGCACCATGGTCTCCTAGTCAAGATCTCAAGATGCCTGCCTCCATGGGTGGCCAACACTATATCATTTCTTCTCCAAAACAGAAGATTCCGGGTGCATCTGGGTGACAAGTCTAGCAGATGGAGACTTGTCTCAAGTGGCCTCCCCCAGGGCTCTGTTCTGGCTCCTCCGCTATTTAATATTTACGTCAATGACCTCCCAGAAACTTCTTCAAGGAAGTTCATCTACACCGATGACATCTGCTGTGCAACTCAGGCATCCAAGTTTGACATCCTCGAGGAAACACTCACGAAAGACATGTCTCTGATATCTGATTACTGTAAAAAAATGGCGACTAATCCCTAGCACTGCAAAAACGGTATCATCTGTTTTCCATCTACACCATGCCTCGGCCTCCTGTGAGCTTAATGTGCAGCTTGGCGATACAAGAATCCGGCATGAAGCCCAGCCAGTCTATCTTGGCGTTACTCTCGATCGCACTCTGTCATTTCACGAACATCTCATAAAAACTGCAGCAAAGGTGGGTGCAAGGAATAACATCATTGCAAGACTGGCCAGCTCCTCATGGGGCGTGAGCGCTTCCACACTACGATCATCATCTCTGGAATTATTCTAGTCCACTGCAGAATACTGTGCCCCAGTATGGTTCCATAGTCCCCATGTCCACTTGGTCGATTCCAAATTATATTCCTCCATGAGGATAATTTCTGGAACCATCCGTTCCACCCTGGTTCCATGGCTGCCAGTTCTTAACAACATCGCCCCACCAGATATTTGTCGGAATGCAGCATCATCTAAGTTCATTTTCCACGTCTACGCTCGACCGGACCTGCCAATATACGTGGATATCTTCACCCACCCTGTCCAACGCTTGACGTCTCATCATCCAATCTGGTCCCCTACGCCTACACTGAACTTCTCTGTTCCAGACTCTTGGAAACAGAGTTGGCAGTCAGCTGAGGTAAAGAACAAACACCTCATCACAGACCCCTGCAAGCGTCAACCCGGCTTTGACCTAGCACGTTATGATTGGGCCCTCCTCAATCGCTATCGAACAGGCCATGGCCGGTGCGCCGCTATGTTCCATCGCTGGGGAGCCAGAGATGACCCGAACTGCCCCTGAGGCTACAGACAGACTATGACCCACATAGTCAACGACTGCCACCTCTCCAGATTCAAAGGAGGTCTCAAAACTTTACATCAGGTTCAACCTGATGCTGTTGACTGGCTACGGAAGAAGGGCAAATGCTAGAAGATGAAGAAGAACCAGGATCCTTGCAGATGTCCTTGAGCTTTGTACTATGTGCACTTAACCCAGTGCACCACTGAGTGGGTCCCCCTTATTATTCTTTTTCTTTAATCTGCACAGAATTGCTTGCTATTTAGAGAATGTAAACCTTTTTGTTACTTCTTCCTTACTGTGAATCTTCTCCCCTTCACTATTATTACTGAATGCCTGGTTAGCCTTCACACACCAGGTCAAATATTGTTGAAGATGCAGGCTTCCCTGACTCTCCTAAGTAGACATAGTCTCTTCTGTGAGCTCTCTTGGCATTGTGCACAACAGATGGCTCTCTAATAACCTTTCATTTCATTGGAATTGAAGATTATGAATTCCAGAAATTAAAGAGCAGATTTTCATCACTATGCTCTCCGACACTATAGTCTCTGACATTCAGTAAGGACTCAACAAATATTTGTTAAATATTTACGGCCAAGGCACACTTTATTAAGAATATGCTATTGACCGTGTAGGAATGGGCTTTTTGACCTCCATATTTTTCACCCTCAAAATCTCTCGTAAGCCAACTGTTACCTGCCCAGATTCATCCTCTCTATTAACAGAATTCTTAGTATGGTCATTAACAGTCTCTCGGTGGGTGGATATTTTGACAGTAGCAGATATGAAGCTGAGGGTGGTCTAAGAAAGGACTTTGTGTAACGAAGTAACACTGTAACACTTCTACTGTTTCTTTCCCTCTCCCTCTACTCTGAGTCAGAGGACAGGAGTCACATTGCATCTTCCAAACTCAACATCTTAGAGACTAGAAACCTGCAAGACAGCTGGAATCCACAGCTTCCTCAGAGAAACCCCAGGGTGGCAGTGACCCAAAGTAACCCAAATCCCAGGGGCTTGGGTTGAAACAATCTGCCTGGGGAATGTAATACTCCAAATAGTTTTCAGTTAGTTCTGGTTTCCATTTATCTTTCTTTCTTGGCAGGTAGAGCAAGGGTGAGAGGAAAATGGGACAGGTGGAGAGTGGAATTTGATTGAATTACCTGCCAGGACTGCCAGAAACCCACACAAAAAAGAAACTCACACAATTCTACTTGGCATATTTTAGGAACAATTCCTGGAAGGCTGTGTGGATGGAGAAACAAGTGCTTCACAGAGCATGAGGTGGCCTTTAGATAATATATGTGGCGGCATCAGTGTAAGAACATATTGTTCTTGGCAAAGGTGTAAAGAACTTGCTGAGATGGAGAGGCAGATGGGGGCCTTTCTCCCCAGCATATCCTCTGTCTGTTAATGTTATTTACACCCTTGCTTCCCATGTCACTGAACAACTCTGCCAATGTTTTCTGTCCTTGAAAGGTTTAGGTTCACAATTCCCGTGCAATATTTATCACACACACCCCCCTTTTTAACATTGAGCTGCTTATCTTGGCCACAGAGATTTTGTTACTACCCCTCCTATTGCATTTGTTATTTATGAACATGCCTTCTAATTCATTTATTGCTGAGACCATTTGCTCTTCTGCATGGAATATGCCAATATTCTTCATGAGAAAACATTTCACAGTTCTTTCCATATGAATAGTACTTCAAACAAGTGAGCCTGTTTTTATTACTATATTATTATTATTATTATTTTGCCTTCAGGGTTATCACTGGGGCTCTGTGCCTGCACTACAAATCCACTTCTCCTGGTGGCCATATTTTTTTCCTGTTGTTGTTGTTGTTGTTGCTGTTATTGTTGTTGCTGCTGTTGTTGGATAGGACAGAGAGAAATTGGGAGGGGATGGAAGACAGAGAGGAGGACAGAAAGATAGACACCTGCTTCACCGCTTGCAAAGTACCTCTCCGCTGCCCCCCCTCCGAGAGGCATGGGCTCGAACTGGGATCTTTGCTTGGGTTCTTGTGCTTTGTACTATATGCACCTAACCCAGTGCACTACTGCCTGGCCCCCAAGAGAGTCTGTTTTCTCTGTCATCTATAATTTTAGAACATCTGTTGTTTCTCACACTCACCTGACACTTAATCATTTAATAGTGTCACCTGCCAATTACTATGCCACTGGCGTAGTACCAATCTTAACACCAAAAGCTTGGTCTATGTCTCAGTATTATAACACTATCTTTAACAGTACTGTATTGCCTACAAATCAGAGGCATTCTTATACAACTGAAGCTTAAAAGTCAAGAGCTGCATCCAATAGCACAGCTATATACAAGATACTGGATACTGTACAGCAAACCATAACAAAGGGACTTTTCAAAGTTAACCTAATTAACAAATAATGTGATGATAATATTAACTATCGATTGTCTTTTCGAACCCTAAGACAGCAGGAACCTCACATCTCCACTATAGAGCCCCTACTTCCCCCAGTCCTGGAACCCTTGGATAGGGCCCACTTTCCCGTATGCATCTCCCAATTCAAACCAAATAATATTGCATTCGCCGATCACAACCTAACCAACGCAACGATTGCCACCTCAACATGCTTCACCTCAGACTGTGTCCAGAGACTTCACGTGTGGAATGACAACCCTTCAGCTTCATTACTCGGGTGAGACCTTTCCTTTTATAGTACACTCTAATTTCATCTCAGGTAGTTCACTTTCTAACAAAGTCCCATAATCTAGATATACACCAGTTTCTGTGAGAGAGAGCTTATGTGCACACGTATCCTATGTATAAACTACTGCAAAATATATACCTGAAAGCAGAAGTACACTAGAGTTTGCAGTGAGTACCTCCCTAACACTTCCTCTCCACTATTCCAAGCTGGGGATCCATGATTGCTCAACAAATTGTTTGGCTTCATATGTTAACTCTCTTTTCAATCACCAGGTTCCAGATGCCACCAGGATGCTGGCCAGGCTTCTCTGGATTGAAGACCCCACCAATGTGTCCTGGAGCTCAGCTTCTCCAGAGACACACCTTACTAGGGAAAGAGAGAGGCAGACTGGGAGTATGGACCGACCAGTCAATGCCCATGTTCAGCAGGGAAGCAATTACAGAAGCCAGACCTTCTACCTTCTGCAACCCTCAACGACCCTGGGTCCATGCTCCCAGAGGGCTAGAGAATGGGAAAGCTATCATGGGAGGGTGTGGGTTATGGGGATTGGGTGGTGGGAATTGTGTGGAGTTGTACCCCTCCTACCTTATGTTTTTGTTCGTTAATCCTTTCTTAAATAAAAAAATTTAAAAAAAAAGTCAAGAGCTGGACTTATTTCTGCATAACTATGCATGTCTTAGTGAGTGCTAGAAACATAAGATACACAATATTATTTTTTTCAAAAAGTAAATCAGTCCCATTTTTCCCCCCAATCTTTTTACACCTTAGATGGCATCATAAAATTAATAATTAAGTAACTGTGGTGATCTTTTTTTACCTTAGCTTGGGAATCAAGAATGCCATTCCTCTACAAAGTAACATTTTGTTCATAGTTTTTTTTTTTCAGGGAATAACTAGGAGGTGCCTCATTGGTTAAGTGGAAATTCTGTTTCCACTGTTTTGATGGGCCCTGTGGCCCTATCTAAATACTGAGTAGAATCTGACACCTGTCACCTGACATATCCTTGACCTCATCCTGTGTTCAGTGCAGACCCTTTGTTGCACCCCTGCTGTCCACCAAGTGCCAATGCTGGCTTATTCTCCTTAAGATCCCAAATGCTATCTGTGTTCTCTGCTCTCTGTTTAAGTGGGCTACTTTATTTATTTATTTTATCTATAAAAAGGAAACACTGATAAAACTATAGGATAAGAGGGGTACAACTCCACACAATTCCCACCACCAGAACTCCATATCCCATCCCCTCTCCCAATAGCATTCCTATTCTTTAACCCTCTGGGAGTATGGACCCAAGGTCATTGTGGGATGCAGGTGGGAGGTCTGGCTTCTGTAATTGCTTCCCCACTGAACATGGCCATTGACAGGTCGATCCATACTCCTAGCCTGTCTCTCTCTTTCCCTAGTGTGGTGGGTTTGTGGGGAATCATGGCTCCAGGACACATTGGTGGGGTTGTCTGTCCAGGGAAGTCCGGTTGGAATCATGTTAGCATCTGGAACATGTTGGCTGAAAAAGAGCATATAAAGCCAAACAAATTGCTGACTAAGCATGAACCTAAAGGCTGGAATAGTGCAGATGAAGAGTTGGGGGGGTCCTCCATTCTGTAGATAGCTAGTAGGCATATTTTAGTTATATTCCAAAGGGACTGTGGCTATACTAATTTGTTTGTTTTTTTTTCCCCTGAGCCTGAAATCTGATATGCAGGTGGATTTAAGTTATTGTCTGGGGAGATGATGTCATGGCTAGAAAAAGGACCAGAAAGCTGAATCAGGGAAGAGAGCAGCTCTCAAATATGGGAAAGATATATCAATATTGTTGACTGTAAACCGAAGTAGTTCATTTTCCGTGAAATGCAGACTACATGTTTGGAACCCAGGACAAGTTTGAGTTGACATTCACTACAAACTGTCCTCCTAAAAACAATTACTTTCTGATGGATAATTTTCTCTTTTTTTTCATCAGTTTTCTGAAATATGCCCAGATATATCTGAATTCCTAAATGAGTATGCTTTGGGGTTCAAACTTTAACCTATTTTATATTCCTTATTATAGAAATAATAAGTATCTGCCTTAGGGAAAAAAACCATAAAGGAAGAAAATACAACAGTCCCATCACCTAGACTAAATTAGGTGACATATTTCAGTTGGTCTTACTGTTCACTTGAAATAAGGCATAGGAAAATTATATTGATCAACATCTCTCCTGAATTTGTTTAAACTTACAATT
Source organism: Erinaceus europaeus (assembly GCF_950295315.1). Taxonomy (NCBI): domain Eukaryota; kingdom Metazoa; phylum Chordata; class Mammalia; order Eulipotyphla; family Erinaceidae; genus Erinaceus; species Erinaceus europaeus. The sequence goes on from NC_080173.1 coordinate 91,947,928, forward strand.
TGAGTATGAGACCCAAGTAGGAGTCTGAGTAGCCAAACGTGGTCTCTATAATTGGTCTGAAAAAGAGTGTAGGCTTACCTGGAGAAAACAGTGGGGAGAAGAATAAAAGAAGGTCCCTGAATGAGATCATCACAAGATTCTCTGAGTTAGATTCCTCAAGTCCCTCCCCTCCACCTGCTGACATGCATACTGTTTTGAGTTTAGAGTCCTGAAAACTATGAAGAAACTCTAATCTTTCCTTAGTCTCTGTCTTTTTGTTTGTTTGTTTTACTGAGGGTTGGGCAGTAGCACAGCAGGTTGGGCCCACATGTCAAGACCAGCTCAAGGATCCTGGTTGGAGCCCCCAGCTCCCCATCTGCAGAGGGGTGTGTCGATTCACAATCAATAGCAACAGCAAAAAAAAAAAGGGGGGCAACAAAATGGGAAAAATGGCCTCCAGGAGCAGTGGATTCGTAGTGCAGGCATCGAGCCCCGGCAATAATCCTGAAGGCAGAGAGAGGGAGAGAGAGAGAGAGAGAGAGAGAGAGAGAGGAAGAAAGAAACTATAGATCTCCTTCACCACTTGTGAAGCTTCCCCCATGCAGGTAGGAGAGTCTCTCAGTCCTTAACTAATTAAAGATTAGCATTCTGTAAGCTGTTCTCCCTCTCCCAAAGATGATGGAGGAAGTCACTGCACCCCTTTCCATGACCTAGAAGAAAAAATAATGGGGGAGGAATATCAGTCTATAAACATACTCCCTCTGTACAATAATCTCATCTTTATTTTGAAAGTGGAGAAAAAGTCTTGCACACCATATAATATAGAGACCAGTTTTTTCTCTGGTGCCCCAAGGCTTCACCTCATTTCTTACTTCAGAATGTCTACACCTTTATCTGTGAGTAAGGACAGGCACACAGGGAATCCATTTTCCTTTTGATTACTAGATCCCAATTTGGTTACTCAACTATCCTAAGAAAAACCTAGAGGAATCTTGTTAGATGCCTAACAAAAATGTGTGTAAGAGCCATTCTGACATGACAGAGAAGTAACTGAGGAACAAACTAGAAGTTTAGGTGGAGGGTGTTGAGCCATGAGCAGTGTGGACAGTGAGTTGAATGACCATGAAGAAGCACAGGGAGGTATACACTTTGAGAAGATGATCTTGACATATAAACAGAGAAGAATCTTTTTTTAATTTATAAAATGGAAATATTGACAAGACTATAGGATAAGAGGGGTACATTTCCACACAGTGTCCACCCCCAGAGCTCCATATGCAATCCATTCCCTTGATTGTTTCCCTATTCTTTATCCCTCTGGGAATATGGACCCAGGGTCATTGTGGGGTGCAAAAGGTGGAAGGTCTGGCTTCTGTAATTGCTTCTCTGCTAAACATGGGCATTGGCAGGTTGATACATACTTCCAGTCTGTCTCAAACAGAGAAGAATCTTAAACAAGTCTAAAATAATCTAGCTAAATAAAGTCAAGAAAGAGATAAACTGATTGATAAACTAGTTGAATCTCCTTGTCATCAACTCATAAAACAAGTTAGTTTGGTAAAGAATGGGGGTGGTAGTAGAGAAGGAGAAGGCAGCAAACAGAAATTCTGAAATCAGAAAGAATTGAATAGTAGTATATTTTGAATCCAAGACTTGAACTTTGAGATTATCCCCACCACCACTTGGAGGGAATGAACTTTTAAAAATAGTAAACAGTAGTGAGGCAGTAGCACATCTGGTTATGTGCACACACTGCAATGCACAAGGACCTGGTTCAAGTCCTTGGTCCCTAACTATAGGGAGAAGCTTCATGAGTGGAGAAGTAGAGCTGCAGGTGTCTCTCTGCCCTCTCTTTTCCTGTCTCCCCCCGCCCAATTCTTCTCTGTCTCTATCAAGTAATAAATAAATTAAGTAAAATTTAAAAATGTTAAACAGTAGTCAGTGTTTTGGGAACTACTAGATTTTTATATTCTGGCCTAAATTCTCTGGTAACTCTGTCTTTCATATAACTATGCCCAACTCATTGTTAGAGTGGTTCCTTAGTAGTTCTGTCTTAATGATATAGAAAGTTAGAGGAAAGAGTTTAATCAGTTCCAGGATATTCAGTTAAATTTAGGAATAATCTACACACATGTGATTGCTAAAGTATGTCTAACGAGTAATTCCAGTTGGTATATGTATTAAATAGATAGAATATCTGTATGATATTCAAATACTATAATTAAGCACTTTGTTTCAGACATGTGACCTTTTTTAAAAATATTTATTTTATTTATTTATTCCCTTTTGTTGCCCTTGTTGTTTTATTGTTGTAGTTATTATTGTTGTTGTCGTTGTTGGATAGGATAGAGAGAAATGGAGAGAAGAGGGGAAGACAGAGAGGAGGAGAGAAAGATAGACACCTGCAGACCTGCTTCACCGCCTGTGAAGCAACTCCCCTGCAGGTGGGGAGCCGGGGTTTGAACCGGGATCCTTATGCTGGTCCTTGTGCTTTGTGCCACCTGCACTTAACCCGCTGCGCTACAGCCCGACTCCCTAGACATGTGACATTTATTTGAAAGGAATAAAATAATTTTACTGCATTTGTATACAATATTGGTATATTTAGAAAAATTATGATGGGGTTGGGTAGTGGTGCACCTGGTTGAGTGCTCACGTTATAATATGCAAGGACCCCTGTTCAAGCCCCCAGTCCTCACCTGCAGAAACAAATAAATAGCAAGACAAACAAACAAACCCAAAACTTCATGTGATCAAATAAAATGACCAACAAAAATAAACCAGGATGGCGGAGGAAGACTTGGATTGCTAAGCAACTAAATTGAAGTGAGGATAATTTTCTCCAAATCTGATGATATCTGGAGTAGCAAATTCACAGATGCCTGAAGCTGTGAGGTCCCATATTCAGTCCCCAGCACCACCATAACCAGAACTGAATATTACTCTGGTATCTCTGTCTCTCTTAGTCATTAAAATTTGAATAAGTTAAAAAAATGATTTATTTATTTTTTAAATCAAAAATGGTCTCATGGATTGGGTGATATTTGAGGAAGAGACCCTCAGAAATGAGGAAAGGAAACATTTTTTTCCCTCCAGGGATATTGCTGGGGCTCAGTGCCTACACAATGAATTCACTGCTTCTGGAGGCTACTTTTTCTGTTTTGTTGCCCTTGTTGTTTATTATTATTGTTATTGTTGTTCTTATTGTTGTTGGATAGGACAGAGAGAAATGGAGAGAGGAGGGGAAGACAGAGGGGGGGGGAGAGAAAGATAGACACCTGCAGACCTGCTTCACCGCTTGTGAAGCAACCCCCCTGCAGGTGGGGAACCAGGGCCTCAAACAAGGATCCTTGTGCCAGTCCTTGTGCTTTGTGTCATGTGCGCTTAACCTGTTGCACTACTGCCTGGCTCCAGAAAGGAAACATTTTAATATCTAGGATTGGAGATTATCCAAGCAAAACACACCAGAGGATAGCAAGTGCTCTGGACCCGGAATCACCTCAAAAGGATGGTACGTGGAGTTGAACTCATTAAATTCACAGGCTATGTGCTGACTAAGAAGGGGACAGAGCTAGGACCCACATGTGTTGCCTTCCAGTTTTATCTTGTCCTAGCTCCGTGTCTATAAAATGATCCAGAAACCTAAAGCCTAGGCTCCTTCCAACTTTTTTCCTGTCGTTTCTTATGAAAAATATAGCTACTACGTATGTCCTCTGCCCTTCTAAATTAGGCTCTACACCATTACTGATCATTCTCACATGTGTAAACTTGTCTTCCCCAAATGAGTCATCAGTGAGTGGCAAAAGGATCAGGCCTTTTGTCACTTCTTCTTCTAGCGTCACTAAGCATGCAGAACTGGAAAGAATTCACTTTCAGTAGTATTTGCAAGGATAATAGTTGATGTTGCTGAAACTTGTGACTGGGCAAGGAGATTGGGTATTTGCTCTGTTTTATTCAATGACTACATATGCTAATATTTATTATATGTTACTCTAGACATTGCAAATTGACTTAATGAATCCCAAAGACAGTCTTTCTTTAAGAGTATTCTTGGGCCCGAGTGGTGGTGCACCTGGTTAAGTGCACATATTACAGTGCACAAGGACCCAGGTTCAAGCCCCTAGCCCTCACCTGCAGGGGGAAAGCTTCACAAGTGGTGAAGTAAGTTTTCAGGTCTCTCTCTCTCTCTCTCTTTCTCTCTCTCCCCCTTTCTATTTCTGACTATCTCTATCCAATAAATAAATTTAATTTAAAAAAATTTAAAAAGAGTTCACCATTCCCTGAACTTAACTTTTATTAAGATATCTTATTAAATCTGAGGAAAACTTAGCTCACTGGTTAGGATGCATTGTAATCTATGTGACTCAGATTTGAGTCTTGCACCAGTGCTTGCATTCAGTGCTGTAATACATCTCTTTCTCAGTCCATCTGAGTGAAAAAGAAGTCACCAGGAGCAGTGAAATTTCATACATAAGAGGCAGCCCGTTCCATGATTTAGCAAATCTCATTAATGACATTCATAGCACACTTTGGTGGGGTCTTTTTGACCACTGACCAGTATCTGCACTGCTGAATGGGTCTGAATAAAGGTCTATGAGTTCACCTTATGCTCTTTTTAAAAAAAAATATTTATTTTATGTATTTATTCCCTTTTGTTGCCCTTGTTGTAGTTATTATTGTTGTTGTCGTTGTTGGATAGGACAGAGAGAAATGGAGAGAGGAGGGGAAGACAGAGAGGGGGAGAGAAAGATAGACACCTGCAGACCTGCTTCACCGCCTGTGAAGAGACTCCCCTGCAGGTGGGGAGCCGGGGTTCGAACCGGAATCCTTATGCCAATCCTTGTGCTTTGCGCCACCTGCGCTTAACCCGCTGCGCTACAGCCCGACTCCCCACCTTATGCTCTTATTGATAAACTATGTAATTGTACTCCTAAAGTTGATTTGTTATTTCCTGAATCAACCAACAATATTAATAGTAGCACATTAGAATTTGTTATTTTGGTAGAACCTTTTCTCATGTTTTTATTACAGACTCCACAAAAATCTCATTTGCCACGACACATTCTCAACTTACCCTGAATCCATATTATTATTTATTCATGTAGTTATCTCCAGGGCCAATCTTCTGTGTCAAAAATTTTTTTTTAGATAGATAAATAGGGAAATGGGAAGAGGAGGAGGAGGAGAGATCACAGGCCTGAACTGTCAAGCTCGGACTCAAACCTGGAGCCTTACACCGGTCCTTGTGCTTCACACCATGTGTGCTTAACCTGCTGCACTACCGCCCGGCTCCCTAAATAAAGATTTTTATTACATAAAGATGATAGTCATAAGAACAAGAAAGTGAGGAAACTGTGCCACCACATTAGAAAATAGAATTAAGTATCAAAATTCTCTGGCTCGACTTTCTCTCTTTTTTTTTTTTATTGTTGTTATTGATGTCGTTGTTGGTGCATAGGACAGAGAGAAATGGAGAGAGGAGGGGAAGACAGAGACCGGGAGAGAAAGATAAGACACCTGCAGACCTGCTTCACTGCCCGTGAAGCGACTCCCGGGCTGGTGGGGAGCCGGGGGCTCCAACCGGGATCCTTACACCCGTCCTTGCGCTTAGCGCCACATGCGCTTAACCCGCTGAGCCACCACCGGACTCCCTCTGGCTGGACTTTCAATTTGCTCCATGGTCTATAAAATCCCCCTAACAGCTGTGGGAAGTGAGTTCAGAATGGCTAGGCTTTGCTATTATGTTCCTAATGAGGAAGGCTGCAGCAGATTCCATCCCCATTAAGTTTATTATAGCGACATTCCATGTTCATTAATGAGATGTGTTGTTTTTCCAAGACTGAGTTTGAAGGTACAAGAGAAAAAATGGCTTCTTGGGGTTTAATTAAGTGGCATCGAGTGATACAAAGTTTCCTACCATTTGATCAGTGACTTTTGTTAAGCAAACTGAAATCAGGAAATGTTCTCAAACTAAAAACTTACCAGAGAGGAGCTACTTTCATTTTCCTCGTTTTGCTTTGGTCGGATGGCTTCTCTTCGATTTTCCCATCAGTGATAGAGCTTTCCAAAATTATAAGATTTCGGGGGTATAATCCCACACCCACACATGGTGCAAGCATCTCTCCACCAAGGTCCTCTTCTCTGTCACCCCCACACCCATCACAGGCACACTTCACAAGTCTAAGAGACAGTCTGGCTATTATCTACAAATATATTTAGGAGTTCATTGACTTTAAACAACAGTTGGATAACCACCAACAAGACTTAAAAGTGAAACAGTTAAATTCTTTTGAACTTTCTTTATAGGAAGGAGATTTATTGACTCCCTGATCTGGAACAATTAGCTCTTGCCAACATAAAAGCTTTGCAGTGACTATACCTGTGGCACATTATGTGTCGACCAGCTATCCTCAGGACCCATATCTAGGAGTGATCTGCTTGTTTCACTTAGATCTTTTCGTGGTTCTAGCACTTAATGTCCCATATCTGAGGAACTCCCTCACCTGTGAAAACTAAAACAACTGGTAACATAGTAGCTAACAACTCTCAGGATTTCCAGGCTCACAAAGTCATTGAGGTAAGTTAACAAGACACCATGGTCCAACCACATGGGTACAAGGCTTGCTCAAGGAGGACATAGTTTAAAATTGAAGAAGATAGCAAAAACGTGCTGATATGTATCAACATTAGCAAGGGATGTGAGAGTGAATGTCACTCTCTTATTTAGATACAGTGGAATTTCTCCAACATAAGTGTTTTCACCCAGTTTTTGGGATTTAGTGTGCTCCTTCTGGAAATCCCCATTTAGAGATTACCTGCCCTATGACTCAGCAATCCTTGTTCGAGGCATCTATCCAAAGAACACAAAAATGCCCATTTGAAAAGCTCTATGTACAACTAAGTTAGTGGCAGTGCTATTTGTAATAACCAACACTTGGAAACAATCCAAGCATCCAAGAAAAGATGAATGGTTAAAGAAGTTGTGGCATATAGATGCAAGAGAATACTACACAGCTGTAAGAAATGATGGGATATTGTCCTTTGCTACAATTTAGATGGGAGTAGAAGAAATTATATGGGGGCTAGGTGGTGGAGCACCTGGTTGGGCACACATGTTACAGTGTGCAAGGACCCAGGTTCGAGCCCCTGGTCCCCACCTGTTGGTATGCTTCTAAGACCCCTTCCGTTTCATTGGTTTAATCCCCCCTGCTTAACACTGTATTCTATTTACATAACCACTGTTAACTAAGCACCACCCTGCCTGCAGGGCATTGGTTTAATCCCCACTGGTTCATGATGTCTTTTTGCTCCGCCCCCTCTCGTAGTCACCCTGATTTCCACCACTGTCTTTTCACGCCACCCTCTCTACGTCACATCCTGTTTCCACCCTGCTTGGCGAGTATATATATAAGGACAGGATTGTGATTAGTGATAGTTTAGCTTAGATTATCTGTGCTGTGTTCTACATGAATAAAGAGATACTGCTTCCCAGCTCAGCCATGAGTCTCAGGTTGTCTGTCTCCCACCTGTGAAGCTAGCCTGGCACCCACCTACAGGGGAAAAACTTCATGAGTGGTGAAGCAGGGCTGCAGGTGTCTCTCTGTCTCTCTCCTCTATCTCCCCCTTCCCTTTCAATTGCTGGCTGCCTCTATATAATAAATAAATAACTAAATACAGTGAAAAAATTTAAGTTAAAAAAAAGATTAAATTGAGTCTTTTAAAAAAGAAAGAAATTGTATGGAGTGAGATAACCTGGAAGAACATATGCCAGATGATTTCATTCAAGATGGGTTCTAAGAAACAAAACAAAAGACAATACAGGGTAAGTCCTCAATGGACTATAGTCTGTCACAGCTGATTCCAGACAGGAGGAAACACAACAGGAGAGAGAAGGAAAGATTACTAACAGGAGATCAGGGATGTGAGACCCTATAGTAGAATGGAACGATGGCTTGTTTGAGAGTGAAATGCACTGGTACTTCTCTCTGAATAACTTGGAAATGCACCATTGTGACAGCAAAAATTCAACATTTCCTCAATAAATTATACTGGAGTTGGGAGGGAGAGAAAGAGAGAAGAAAAAAATGAAATTAGTACAGGTGGTCAGAACAGTAGAAGAAGCCACTCAGCAACTATTATTTCTTACCACAGACCTTTTTGCAAGAAGAAATGAGAGTTTTGCAGCTACAAAGAGCCTACTTATTAATTTATGCCTAAGGAAATAGAGAAAAAAAAAAGGGGGGAGGGAAAGAGACATTCCAAGGCTCGTGACACTAGTGATGAATTCTGACAGAGATAGGGTGTGGAAAAAAGTAGCACAAGTGAGACTATGCATCAAAACTCAGTACAGTTGTCAGTTTTAGAAGAAATGTCTCTCCTCCAAAATACAGTTTGGGGACTGGAGAGAGGCCCACTTGGTAGGACACAAGCTTTGCTATCTGCAAGACTCGGGCTTGAACCTCAGTGCCATATGGGAGCACCACAGGAAGCTTGGTTGATATCATGTCTTGTTTTCTCTTTTTCTGTCTTTCTGTATGAAAAAAGCACCCTAGAAGTAGTGAAACTGCGCAAGTGCAGAATCCTAGCTCATATACATATATGTAGATATATGTTATAAATATAAGGGCATATGTTTATATGTAACATGCATATGATAATATATATTTTAAATTTTATTAGTGATTTAAAATTGATTTACAAAGTCATAAAATTATAAGTTAACGGGTATAATTCTGCACCATTCTCACTACCAGAGTTCTATATTCCCATCCTCTCCACTGGAAGCTACAGTTGTTCTAAGGTTGCAGATATGGCTTAACTATTATTTTTGTAATTATCAGCCTATATTTGTATATATTTGCCCAATCTTCCCTCCCTCCCCAGGTCATACCTACAACTATTTCTACTTCTCAATGTCCTTCCTTTTTTCCTCTTCTCTCTCCAGCTCCTAGTGGAGTCACAGTTCAGAACCCTCTGGTTATCTTTCCCCTATCATTTCTCCCCCTGTTGGGAACATGGACCAAAATTCTTTTTGAGGTGCAGAGGTGGTATTTCCTGACTTCTGTAATTGCATCTCTATTGGACATGGGCATTGGCAGGTCAGAGCATACCCCCCAGCCAGTTTCTATCTTTCCCTGGTGGAGTAGGGCTCTGGAGAGGTGAGGTTCTGAGATACATTGGTGACTTTGCCTGCCCAGGGAAGTCAGGATGGAATCATGATAGCATTTGCAACTTGGTGGCTGAAAGGTGGTAAGATATAAAGCAGGACAAAGTGATTCGTGAACAGGAACCAAAAAGTTGGGATAGAGCAGAAGAAAATAAGGATCTTAGGGTGGAAAGAGTTGAGGAAGTCTATTTTAGGTATAGGAGTTTATATGCTCATAGTTATTTGGTGGGTGATTTTTCAGAAACTAGATCTGAGTTTGGGGCTGTATACAGTCAATATAGAAATCTATCTGGCAAGTGCTAGGCAGCGGTGCACCTGGTTACCATGAGTGAGGAACCAAGTTTCCAGTCTCCAGTCCCCACTTGCAGTGGGTAAATTTCAATGTTTCTCTACCTCTCTCTTTCACTCTCTGTCTCTATCTGTCCCTTCTCTCTCAATTCCTCTCTGTCCTATCACATAAAGATAAACAAACAAGCAAAAAGGAAATATATGATCACTGGGAGCAGTGGTTTTGTCAAGCAGGCAAAAAAAAAAAAAACCAGTGATAACCTTAGCAGCAATAAAAAAATATATATAGTATGTTGGTGCTTGAAGTTTTGATACATTTTTTTCCACATGTTTTTTCTTTTCATTATAATTTTAAACTTTGTTCTTATAGTAATTATAGTTAAAAGATCAAAATCTAATCAAACGGTCAGTTCCTATTTTTTTAATCATTTTTACTAGGGGTTAATGGTTTACAATACAGTTGTTGACACATTATTATAGTTTCTCATCTCCTCATGAAAGGTTTTTAATTTGTATTTGTTATTAATAGTTTGTTACAAGGTTGTAATATTACAATATATAGTTCCACACCACACTCATCATCAAAGTCTCATGAAAGGCTTTTATAGAAAACTCTCTCGCCCCCATCTGAGGTCCATCATCCTGCCCAGGACCCCAAGACTAGCCACTCCCTCCTCCCCCCTCCTTTCTTAGAATATTTTGGTTTGGTGCAGTAAACCCTATCTAGTCCAAGTTTCACTTGATCCCTCGCTTCCTGTTTTTTAAGTTCCACCTAGAAATGTCTTTATTCATTATTTGTCCTCTTTTTGGCTTCTCTCACTGAACATGATGCCTTCATGTTCCATCCAAGATGAAGCAAGGAGATGACTTCATCATTTTTAACAGTTGAGTCATATTCCATTGTGTATGTATACCACTACTTTCTTGGCTACTCATCTGTCTTTGGGCCTCTGAGTTGCTTCCAAATTTATCTCAATTTCTTTTCCAGTATGAGTCTCTCCTAAAGCCATTATTGTAGTTGTGGAAACAACTTCATTGTAGTTTTTGGAGGGCAGATGAAATCTTGTTTATTTTACAACATATTACAATAGGATTCCATGATAACATATAAGTCCTATCAATGTGTAATTGCTAAGAAAATGTAGTAGAATCCAGAGTCTCTGGGTTATTTTAATTTAGGTTACTCAACTTGCTGCTCAACTTGATGAAAGAGGGGCAATGCTACGACTACTGGTAAAGTAATTTTTGATTTAACCCAGACATTTTTATAAGGCCAATGATTGAGAATAAGCAGAATATGAAATTGGACAAAAAGTTCCATTGACTTTTGTGAGATTTAATTTCAACTTTTTTTCCTTCCATAGAGAGTAAAGGTGGTCATATTCAAAATGCTCTTACTTTTAATTTCTGCCTCTAAATTGTTTGGATGTTTTTGGTGTCCTTTACTACCTACTACCTAACCCTCTGGAGATGCAAGTATACTATATAGAACAATATGCATACAATTATAAGGTCATTATGCAAAGAACAATCATTTTTATTGTCTGTGTTTTTTATTTAATCTTTTATTTCCACCTTCATTCAACATTAGCTCACTTTCTATCCACACACTGTTTGCCTGACTATATGGCATTTTCTTTGAGGTAAGAACATTACATATTTTTTTGTAACTCTTAAATTTTAACACAGGACTGTCCATTAAAAAGTGACAGGAACCACCCAATAAGTGACGTGATGCACCTGTAAGAGTTATACAAGGCTTGGCACACAGCAAGCCCTTCCAACTGCAGATTGGACAGACCCGTCTGCTGTCGATGCTGTAGACAAACAATGACCATGATGGTGGTGACAGACACAGCTGGGAAAATAGTCAAAGGAACAGACACAGGCACACGGCTTGCTTGTGGTGGAACGGTATTCCAGCCTCTGACTAGGAAGCTGACCTCTCTGTCTTTACATGTCTTATTTTTTTTCCCATCACTTATTATATACAGAAGTCATGGACTTGGGGCTTACCTGTCCTTCCCTGCCACACTCATCTCACTTGAATGCTGAGATGAAGCTTTGGATTGTGCCCTGTCCCTGGATGAATAGAAAGTTGGGGGAGGGAGATGGAAATTCTGGCAGAATTTCACTTAAGTATGTGCAGAGTGCTTTATAATATTTTTCTTGGCCCTACCACTCAGTAGTTACCTTTAAATTTATTTTATGTGAAACCAGAGAAACCTCACCCTGAGTAACCATTTCAGGTGGAGTTCAAGCTCACAAACTTTGCATTACCTGGTCAGCCTGCCCACAGACTCTTGCCAAAACTGCTGGTCAGACTGCCTCCTGTACTTCTGAACTCTTGAATTCTTCTTTATTTTTCCCTTGAGGATATACCTAGTATACATGCGCCACACACACAACACACACACAACACACACAAACACAACACACACGCAAACACAATACACACAACACAAACACAGCACACACACAGCACACACACAACACACACACAACACAACACACACACAACACACACACAACACAACACAACACACACACATACACACAACACACACACACACACACACACACACACACACGGTCTACTCCCATTTATAAGGCTACTTACCATTCCCCATTGAGATTATTGAAGAAAATAAAATGTGGGTCAGTTAAAATTTTAGCAATGTAGATGGAAAAAGGAAATTTCTGTGTCTGACAATTAATTAGCCTGATCCATAGGATATTTAAAAGTGCATGCACATGATGTCATCTTTTGATTTAGACATTTTGCTCTTGTACATCCTCATTTAATGAATAATGCTTTTCAGTCTTGTCCCAGACAATTTTGACATCAGTATCTTTCTCTTCATTAGTTCACATTCCTTGATTCATCAGAATGTCCAAGAAAATAGCATTACTTCTCCTTTCTAAGATCAGTTATTCTTTGAACCTGTGGATAATGATAACATTGACATTTTTTTTGTCTCAGGTTACAAGCACCTATTTTCATAACAGAAGAATATCTTTTGTTTCTTTTTCTTCCCATTAATCCTTAGAGGGGGTTTATAGGCCACATAGTCACTGTTTGGCTTTTTAAAAACCATATTTAAACATTGAGATCTTTAAAATACTGATACATCCAGGAAGATTACTGGGTCTGTTCAGTTTTCCTTTACTCTTTTTTTTTTTTTTTTAAATTTTCACCTCCTTTTAAACATATTTCATGTCAGAGCTGGCAAGACAGCTCAATAGATAGTGTGTCTGCCTCGACAACCTGAGTTGTGCTCGGTCTGTCTCCTGATCTCTATCATGAAAAGGTGACCTAGAAGAGCAAAGTCCCAGAAAACCACACATATATGTATATATGTATTTTTGTATATGTGTATCTATATGATGTCAGGTACCAACTTTAAAAATTCCAAATTTGTATTAATTGAAGTTGACTCAGGATAATTCCTTTCCCAGTGACATGTCATTGCTCAAATTGAAATGACTGAGACAGTAGACAAATTGTTTAATTGTTTTTGTTCTTTTTTAATTTTTATTTTATTAGTGGCTTAATATTTATTTACAAAATTATATAATAACAGGGTTATAATTCCACACCATTCCCACCACAAGAGTTCTGTATCCCCATTCCCTTCATTGGAAGCTACAGCCATTCTCCTAAGGGTCACAGATATAGGTTGACTATTATTTGTATAACTATCTGTCTATCTATATATATTTTGCCCATTTTTTCCCATGGTCCCATCTTCTCTTCCTTTCCAAGTCACACCTCCACCTATTATTACTTGTGAGTGTTCTTCCTTTTTTCCTCTCCTCTCTCCAGGTCTTGATAGTGTTGGAGTTCAGAGCCCTCTGGTCATTTTCTCCCTCTCATTTCTCCCCCGCTGAGAAGATGGACCAAAATTCTTCTTGGAGTGCAGAAGATAGGAATTCTGGCATCTGTATTTGTTTCTCCACTGGACATGGGCATTGGCAGGTCAATCCATACCCCCAGCCTGTTTACTAAACAAATTATTAAATTATCTGTAAAGATTCAAAAAATGAATCCTTTCTAACTGGTTATTTCAGAGGTAAAGAAAAACTAGCTCTATAGTCATAGAAAGGTAGATGTAAGCTAACACAAAGGCTCACTTGAGTAGTGTGCTACTTGCTGTGTACAGAAATCAGTGGGTCATACAAACAAAGGGTAAGATAAGAAGGTACAGAGTTGAATGAATCTAAGACTGAAAGAGAACAGTATTTGTCCTTGACCTCTTTGATTTTGAGGTATCTCTTCATCAGCTAATACCTCTCCCCTCTATGTCTGTTACAGTCAATTTTGTTTCCTTCCTAAACTTCTTCTAAATACAGGAAACAGACCAGATAGTTACAACCATCCACCATCCTGACCTAACAACTACTCAGAAAGGCTATTTCTCCCAGCTCACAGATAAAGTCCCAAGAGAAGCATATATAAAGTATGAGCTAGTAAGTCATCTTAATTGATTTCGCCTAGACCATAGATTGACCCTGAAGACATCTGTGTATCCACCAGCTCCTCCAGAAAGGGGAGGAGGCAGTGGAAGAAGATGGATACTTGTTGGGAAAAGCTTACCAAAACTCCAGGAGTTCACTGCAGGCATTGTAGTTTCATTTAAATGTTAACTAATTCAAAGAGAATTTCCTTTAGATAAAATAAATGTTGCTATATTCCTTAAATAATTAAAAAAACAACATGTTTCTCACTGTGACTCTACAGTGTAATTATTCTGACTAAATCCAAGATGTTGTCAGAATTTTTTTTTAAATTTATGCTGGAGCACTAGTTCCAATTGTATTAAAGAACTATTTTTTTTTTATCCTGTCTTTCTCCTATATCATTCAGAGACTGTCTTATTTCTTGAGCATGTGAAGCTAACATAACTTCTGGCAAGAATTAAACCTGCATTATGAGCAACCAAAAAACTGTGTTGCTTTAAGTCTTTTTTTTCAATTTTTTATTTATAAAAAGGAAACACTGACTAAACGATAGGATAAGAGGGGTACAACTTCACACAGTTCCCACCACCAGGACTCTGTATCCCATCCCCTCCCATGATAGCTTTCCTATTCTTTAACTCTCTGGGAGTATGGACCCAAGGTGGGAAGCAGAAGGTGGAAGGTCTGGCTTCTGTAATTGCTAACCCACTGAACATGGGTGTTGACAGGTCGATCCATACTCCCAGCCTGTCTCTCTCTTTCCCTAGTGTGGAAGGGCTCTGGGGAAGCAGAGCACCAGGACACATTGGTGGGGTCGTCTGTACTGGGAAGTCTGGTTGGCATCCTGCTAGCATCTGGAACCTGGTGGCTGAAAAGAGAGTTAACATACAAAGCCAAACAAATTGTTGACCAATTATGGACCTAAAGGCTGGAATTGTGCAGGTATAGAGTTGGGGGGGGGGGTGTCTCTGTTTTGTAGATAGCTAGTAGGCATATTTTAGTTATATTCCAAAGGGCCTGTGGCTATACTAGTGTTTTTGTTTATTTGTTTGTTTGTTTTTGTCTAAGCCTGAAATCTGATATGCAGGTGGATCCTAATTACTGTCTGGGAAGATGATGTCATGGCTGGCAGAAGGGCCAGAAAGCTGGATCAGGGAAGAGAGTAGCTCCCAAATAAGGGAAAGGGGTATAAATATTGTTGATTGTAAACCCCATCGATTTGATGTGATCTGGGGTCCATATTCAGCTTAGTAGCCTATGTGACCTCTGCATCCCTGTAGATCTGAGCTCACATTCTGTGGTCATGAGTAGGAACGTTCCAAGCTGCCCCAATACCAGGACCCATCTTCCTCAGGTGTAGCATAGCATATATTGGCCAGCCTCCCTTTGGAGGATGGAACATTTTCTACTATTGTTGATCCAACTTGAGGTCAAGGTCCTATGGGGGCCCACAAAGGGGTCTGTTGTGCTGTTCCTGATAGAAATGACTGGTAACAATGGAGAGAGGGGTTTATTCGAGGTCTAGGCCCATCACGTCTGCTTAGGAATCTCAGGACTCCCCGACTACGGCCCCAGCTGATGGAGTGGCCTGATAGTGACTAAAGAATCATCGTTAAAGTATGCCAGTCTCTTGCCCTTATTCAGCTTTTGCAGTCCTTGCTTTGATGAGGTTAGCTTTGGACTGAGAGAGAGAACTGTAATAGGAAATAGGTGAGGAGGGTATCTAAGTCTAAGTGGACGCTATTTCATTATGAACTTGATACTGACTCACTACAGACTGTTGTGTATTTTTGCTTTCAGGTATATATTTTGCTCTAATTTATGGATACATGTGAACATATGCTCTATCACACAGGACCTGGTCCATATCTAAGTTTTGGGACTTTATTAGAAAGCGAACTTCCTGGAATGGAATTAGAGAATACTATGAAAGGAAAGGTCTCACCCTAGTAATCAGGGTAAAGGGTTGACACTCCATGCCTGACGTCTCTGGACACAGTCTAAAGTGAAGCATGCTGAGGTGGTACTTGTTGCGTTGATTTGGTTGAGATCGGCAGATGCAATATCATTTGGTATGAATTGAGAGAAGCATGCAGGAAAGTGAGCCCCATCCTAGAGGCTCCAGGACTGGGGGAAATATAGTTTCTATAGAGGAAGGAGGACGTTCCTGCTGTCTTAGGGTTTAAGAAGGCAATAGATAGTTATTGCTATAATCACATTATTGGGCAATTGGGTTAACTTTGAAATATCCCTTTGTTAGGCTTTGCTGTGTCTTATACAACATCACCATAATTTATGTCCTTTGACATTATTTGTATATAGCTGTGCCACTGCGGTTGCTTCTGTTTTCCCTGGTCTAAACTTTTAAGAGAGTCAACATATCAAAGACTCAGCCTATATGTTAAAAAGACTCAGTCTGTGATTTAAAAAGTTTGAGACATTTCCCCCCCCCATATTAATTAAAAAGTGACTTATCTGATTACAAATTGATAGGAGTGTACATAAACACCATTCCCACCACCAAAAGACTGTGTCCCATCCCTTCCCCTCTCCCTTTCCCCCACCCAACCCCATGAAGCTGAACATCACCATCACTCTTCACCTAGGGTTTTTACTTTGGTGCCCTACTCCAATCAGGAATTTTATTTCTTTTAGAAACATGATTAAATTAGTAATATTAAGAGGCCCCAGAGGTCATACAGGGATAGAATTCTCGAGTTAGAAGCATGAGATTCCCAAGTATAATTCCTGGTTCTGTTTTTCACCTTCTCTCTTATTAAAGAAATTATATATGTATATGTAATAATATGTATAAATATAGTCACCAGGGTTATTGCTAGAATTGGGTGCCAGCACTGAATCCATCTCTCTCAGCCGCCATTTTTTTCCTTTTTTTTTTTTTAAGCTAAGACAGAGAGAAATTGAGAGAGGTTGAGGAGACAGAGAGGGAGAGAAAGATAGACACCTGCAGACCTGTTTCACTGCTCCAGAAGTATCCATCCTGTAGGTGGAGTGGCAGGACTTCTCACTAGGATTCTTGCATTTGGTCATATCTGCCTGGTCATCTAAAATAAATATTTAAAAAATTAAAAATATTATATGGGTGTTTGAGTTTGCATAGTAGAGACAAGTTCAAGTCACAAGTTCATTGACTTTGTCCCTTTTTCAATCATTTCTGTCATCATGCATGCTAAATAAATAAATAAATAAATAGCACCATTTTCTTTCCCTATTGTTCTTAATTTGTTAAAGATGCAAACCTCCGAGTTCTTAGAATTCAAAAGGAGGGCTATTTTTCCCATTAACATTTTCTCATATCTGTAATCACAATTGGGTCTCCCTTCAGCTGCAAACAGTTACGTTTCACACGAAATAGGATGCTGCTACCCCTTTCTTCTCTTCACTTACAGTTGCTAATGGCTTCTCCCATCTACCTTAAACTCCTTTGCCCAGTGGCAGAGGATTAAAACAAGTTATGAGATTTTCCTAGCAGTAAACTTTGTGCACAAATGGAACATTTTTTTTCATTGTGGTGCTTGGGAATATTTCAAAGCTTTAATTTTTTTTTAGTTCTTTTCATTAGGTTTTAATTTGCAAAGTTTTATAAGCAAAATTAGCCAGGAGAATCAAATTTTTATTTACAAAAAGTTTCCAATTATAAATACTTAATTAAACATATCTCTCTCTCTCTCTCTCTCTCTCTCTCTCTCCCTCTCTCTCTTTCCTTTTACCATTGGTGGTACGCATGCAGGTTCATCACTAGGACTGAGGGTGGGGAGTGGGGGCTTGAAAAAACACAGCAAGGTTTCAAGCTTCAACATATGTGAAAGTGTCAGTGGTGTAAAACAGGTCTAAGTGTGAGCATTTTTATGAATTCCAATTCTAGAGATGGTTGGGTCAACTAAGAGTTAGATAAGCATTACTATTGTACTGAAAAGTAAAAGAGACAAATCATTTTGTTACCAATGGAGATCTGAAGTAAAGTAAAATGTTATTATCCACTAACCAAAATCTTTTTAATACTTATAAACAGAAACCTGGGGGAAGTGTGTAGGAATAGATTTCTTTCTCCATTCCTTTCCCTTCCCTTCCTTAGTTTTTTTATTTCTTTTTTGAAATCTTTTTGTTATATTTTATTTATTATTGGATAGAAACAGAGAGAAATTGAGAAGGAGGAGAGGGAGAGAGAGAGAGAGACACCTGCAGTCCTGTTTTACTATTTGTGAAACTTTCCCTCCACAGGTGGAGGCCAGCATTTGAACCTGGGTTCCAGAACACTATAATGTGTGTACTTACCAGGTGCACCACCACCTGTCCCCCTTTTCCTTCCCTTCCCTTCCCTTTCCTTCCCTTCCATTTCCTTCCCTTTCCTTCCCTTTCCTTCCCTTTCCTTCCCTTTCCTTCCCTTCCCTTCCCTTCCCTTCCCTTCCCTCCCCTCCCCTTCCCTTCCCTTCCCTTTCCTTCCCTTCCCTTTCCCTCCCCTTCCCTTCCCTTCCCTTCCCTTCCCTTCCCTTCCCTTTCCCTCTCTTCCCTTCCCTTCCATTCCCTTCCCTTCCATTCCCTTCCCTTCCATTCCCTTCCCTTCCCTTCCCTTCCCTTCCCTTCCCTTCCCTTCCCTTCCCTTCCCTTCCCTTCCCTTCCCTTCCCTTCCCTTTCCCTTCCTTCCCTTCCCTTCCCTTCCCTTCATTTCCCTTCCCTTTCCCTCCCTTCCCTTCCCTTCCCTTTCCCTCCCTTCCCTTCCCTTCATTTCCCTTCCCTTCCCTTTCCCTCCCTTCCCTTCCCTTCCCTTCCCTTTCCCGCCCTTCCCTTCCCTCCATTTACCTTCCCTTCCCTTTCCCTCCCTTCCCTTCCCTTTCCCTCCCTTCCCTTCCCTATCCCTCCCCTTCCCTTCCCTTCCCTTTCCCTCCCTTCCCTTCCCTTCCCTTCCCTTCCCTTCCCTTCCCTTCCATTCCCTTTCCCTCCCTTCCCTTCATTTCCCTTCCCTTCCCTTCATTTCCCTTCCCTTCCCTTTCCCTTCCTTCCCTTCCCTTCCCTTCCCTTCATTTCCCTTCCCTTTCCCTCCCTTCCCTTCCCTTTCCCTCCCTTCCCTTCCCTTTCCCTCCCTTCCCTTCCCTTTCCCTCCCTTCCCTTCCCTTCCCTTTCCCTCCCTTCCCTTCCCTTCATTTCCCTTCCCTTCCCTTCCCTTTCCCTCCCTTCCCTTCCCTTTCCATCCCTTCCCTTCCCTTCCCTCCATTTACATTCCCTTCCCTTTCCCTCCCTTCCCTTCCCTTCCCTTTCCCTCCCTTCCCTTCCCTTCCCTTTCCCTCCCTTCCCTTCCCTTTCCCTCCCTTCCCTTCCCTTTCCCTCCCTTCCCTTCCCTTTCCCTCCCCTTCCCTTCCCTTTCCCTCCCTTCCCTTCCCTTCCCTTCCATTCCCTTTCCCTCCCTTCCCTTCATTTCCCTTCCCTTCCCTTCATTTCCCTTCCCTTCATTTCCCTTCCCTTCCTTTTCCCTCCCTTCCCTTCCCTTCCCTTTCCCTCCCTTCCCTTCCCTTCCCTTTCCCTTCCTTCCCTTCCCTTCCCTTTCCCTCCCTTCCCTTCCCTTTCCCTCCCTTCCCTTCCCTTCCCTTTCCCTCCCTTCCCTTCCCTTCCCTTTCCCTCCCTTCCCTTCCCTTCCCTTTCCCTCCCTTCCCTTCCATTTCCCTCCCTTCCCTTCCCTTCCCTCCATTTACCTTCCCTTCCCTTTCCCTCCCTTACTTTCCCTTCCCTTCCCTTTCCTTCCCTTCCCTTCCCTTCCCTTTCCATTCCTTCCCTTCCCTTCATTTCCCTCCCCTTTCCCTCCCTTCGCTTCCCTTCCCTTTCCCTCCCTTCCCTTCCCTTCCCTCCCCTCCCCTTCCCTTCCCTTCCCTTCCATTCCCTTCCCTTCCCTTCCCTTTCCCTTCCTTCCCTTCCCTTCCCTTCCATTCCCTTCCCTTTCCCTTCCTTCCCTTCCCTTCCCTTCCCTTCATTTCCCTTCCCTTTCCCTCCCTTCCCTTCCCTTCCCTTCCCTTTCCCTCCCTTCCCTTCCCTTCCCTTCATTTCCCTTCCCTTCCCTTTCCCTCCCTTCCCTTCCCTTCCCTTTCCCTCCCTTCCCTTCCCTTCCCTTTCCCTCCCTTCCCTTCCCTTTCCCTCCCTTCCCTTCCCTTTCCCTCCCTTCCCTTCCCTTCATTTCCCTTCCCTTCCCTTCCCTTCCCTTTCCCTCCCTTCCCTTCCCTTTCCCTCCCTTCCCTTCCCTTCAATTCCCTTCCCTTTCCCTCCCTTCCCTTCCCTTTCCCTCCCTTCCCTTCCCTTCATTTCCCTTCCCTTCCCTTTCCCTCCCTTCCCTTCCCTTCCCTTTCCCTCCCTTCCCTTCCCTCCATTTACCTTCCCTTCCCTTTCCCTCCCTTCCCTTCCCTTTCCCTCCCTTCCCTTCCCTATCCCTCCCCTTCCCTTCCCTTCCCTTTCCCTCCCTTCCCTTCCCTTCCCTTCCCTTCCCTTCCCTTCCCTTCCATTCCCTTTCCCTCCCTTCCCTTCATTTCCCTTCCCTTCCCTTCATTTCCCTTCCCTTCCCTTTCCCTTCCTTCCCTTCCCTTCCCTTCCCTTCATTTCCCTTCCCTTTCCCTCCCTTCCCTTCCCTTTCCCTCCCTTCCCTTCCCTTTCCCTCCCTTCCCTTCCCTTTCCCTCCCTTCCCTTCCCTTCCCTTTCCCTCCCTTCCCTTCCCTTCATTTCCCTTCCCTTCCCTTCCCTTTCCCTCCCTTCCCTTCCCTTTCCATCCCTTCCCTTCCCTTCCCTCCATTTACATTCCCTTCCCTTTCCCTCCCTTCCCTTCCCTTCCCTTTCCCTCCCTTCCCTTCCCTTCCTTTCCCTCCCTTCCCTTCCCTTTCCCTCCCTTCCCTTCCCTTTCCCTCCCTTCCCTTCCCTTTCCCTCCCCTTCCCTTCCCTTTCCCTCCCTTCCCTTCCCTTCCCTTCCATTCCCTTTCCCTCCCTTCCCTTCATTTCCCTTCCCTTCCCTTCATTTCCCTTCCCTTCATTTCCCTTCCCTTCCTTTTCCCTCCCTTCCCTTCCCTTCCCTTTCCCTCCCTTCCCTTCCCTTCCCTTTCCCTTCCTTCCCTTCCCTTCCCTTTCCCTCCCTTCCCTTCCCTTTCCCTCCCTTCCCTTCCCTTCCCTTTCCCTCCCTTCCCTTCCCTTCCCTTTCCCTCCCTTCCCTTCCCTTCCCTTTCCCTCCCTTCCCTTCCATTTCCCTCCCTTCCCTTCCCTTCCCTCCATTTACCTTCCCTTCCCTTTCCCTCCCTTACTTTCCCTTCCCTTCCCTTTCCTTCCCTTCCCTTCCCTTCCCTTTCCATTCCTTCCCTTCCCTTCATTTCCCTCCCCTTTCCCTCCCTTCGCTTCCCTTCCCTTTCCCTCCCTTCCCTTCCCTTCCCTCCCCTCCCCTTCCCTTCCCTTCCCTTCCATTCCCTTCCCTTCCCTTCCCTTTCCCTTCCTTCCCTTCCCTTCCCTTCCATTCCCTTCCCTTTCCCTTCCTTCCCTTCCCTTCCCTTCCCTTCATTTCCCTTCCCTTTCCCTCCCTTCCCTTCCCTTCCCTTCCCTTTCCCTCCCTTCCCTTCCCTTCCCTTCATTTCCCTTCCCTTCCCTTTCCCTCCCTTCCCTTCCCTTCCCTTTCCCTCCCTTCCCTTCCCTTCCCTTTCCCTCCCTTCCCTTCCCTTTCCCTCCCTTCCCTTCCCTTTCCCTCCCTTCCCTTCCCTTCATTTCCCTTCCCTTCCCTTCCCTTCCCTTTCCCTCCCTTCCCTTCCCTTTCCATCCCTTCCCTTCCCTTCCCTCCATTTACCTTCCCTTCCCTTTCCCTCCCTTCCCTTCCCTTCCCTTTCCCTCCCTTCCCTTCCCTTTCCCTCCCTTCCCTTCCCTTTCCCTCCCCTTCCCTTCCCTTTCCCTCCCTTCCCTTCCCTTCCCTTCCCTTCCATTCCCTTTCCCTCCCTTCCCTTCATTTCCCTTCCCTTCCCTTTCCCTCCCTTCCCTTCATTTCCCTTCCCTTCCTTTTCCCTCCCTTCCCTTCCCTTCCCTTCCCTTCCCTTCCCTTTCCCTCCCTTCCCTTCCCTTCCCTTTCCCTCCCTTCCCTTCCCTTCCCTTTCCCTCCCTTCCCTTCCCTTCCCTTTCCCTCCCTTCCCTTCCCTTCCCTTTCCCTCCCTTCCCTTCCCTTCCCTCCATTTACCTTCCCTTCCCTTTCCCTCCCTTCCTTTCCCTTCCCTTTCCTTCACTTCCCTTCCCTTTCCTTCCCTTCCCTTCCCTTCCCTTTCCCTTCCTTCCCTTCCCTTCCCTTCATTTCCCTTCCCTTTCCCTCCCTTCGCTTCCCTTCCCTTTCCCTCCCTTCCCTTCCCTTCATTTCCCTTCCCTTCCCTTCCCTCCCCTCCCCTTCCCTTCCCTTCCCTTCCCTTTCCCTCTCTTCCCTTCCCTTCCATTCCCTTCCCTTCCATTCCCTTCCCTTCCGTTCCCTTCCCTTCCCTTCCCTTTCCCTTCCTTCCCTTCCCTTCCCTTCCCTTCCATTCCCTTCCCTTCCATTCCCTTCCCTTCCGTTCCCTTCCCTTCCCTTCCCTTTCCCTTCCTTCCCTTCCCTTCCCTTCCCTTCCGTTCCCTTCCCTTCCCTTCCCTTCCCTTCCCTTTCCCTTCCTTCCCTTCCCTTCCCTTCCCTTTCCCTCCCTTCCCTTCCCTTCCCTTCCCTTTCCCTCCCTTCCCTTCCCTTCCCTTCATTTCCCTTCCCTTCCCTTTCCCTCCCTTCCCTTCCCTTCCCTTTCCCTCCCTTCCCTTCCCTTCCCTTTCCCTCCCTTCCCTTCCTTTCCCTTTCCCTCCCTTCCCTTCCCTTTCCCTCCCTTCCCTTCCCTTCCCTTTCCCTCCCTTCCCTTCCCTTTCCCTCCCTTCCCTTCCCTTCCCTCCATTTACCTTCCCTTCCCTTTCCCTCCCTTCCCTTCCCTTCCCTTCCCTTCCCTTTCCTTCTCTTCCCTTCCCTTCCCTTCATTTCCCTTCCCTTCCCTTTCCCTCCGTTCCCTTCCCTTCCCTTTCCCTCCCTTCCCTTCCCTTCATTTCCCTTCCCTTCCCTTTCCCTCCCTTCCCTTCCCTTCCCTTCCCTTTCCCTCCCTTCCCTTCCCTTCCCTTCCCTTTCCCGCCCGTCCCTTCCCTTCCCTCCATTTACCTTGCCTTCCCTTTCCCTCCTTTCCCTTCCCTTCCCTTTCCCTCCCTTCCCTTTCCCTCCCTTCCCTTCCCTTTCCCTCCCCTTCCCTTCCCTTCCCTTCCCTTCCCTTTCCCTCCCTTCCCTTCCCTTTCCCTCCCCTTACCTTCCCTTTCCCTCCCTTCCCTTCCCTTCCCTTCCATTCCCTTTCCCTCCCTTCCCTTCATTTCCCTTCCCTTCCCTTTCCCTCCCTTCCCTTCCCTTCATTTCCCTTCCCTTCCTTTTCCCTCCCTTCCCTTCCCTTTCCCTCCCTTCCCTTCCCTTCCCTTTCCCTCCCTTCCCTTCCCTTCCCTCCATTTACCTTCCCTTCCCTTTCCCTCCCTTCCCTTCCCTTTCCCTCCCTTCCCTTCCCTTCCCTTCCCTTTCCCGCCCTTCCCTTCCCTTCCCTCCATTTACCTTCCCTTCCCTTTCCCTCCCTTCCCTTCCCTTCCCTTTCCCTCCCTTCCCTTTCCCTCCCTTCCCTTTCCCTCCCTTCCCTTCCCTTTCCCTCCCCTTCCCTTCCCTTCCCTTCCCTTTCCCTCCCTTCCCTTCCCTTCCCTTCCCTTCCCTTCCCTTCCCTTCCCTTCCCTTCCCTTCCCTTCCCTTTCCCTCCCTTCCCTTCCCTTCCCTTCCATTCCCTTTCCCTCCCTTCCCTTCCCTTCATTTCCCTTCCCTTCCCTTTCCCTTCCTTCCCTTCCCTTCATTACCCTTCCCTTTCCCTCCCTTCCCTTCCCTTTCCCTCCCTTCCCTTCCCTTCCCTTTCCCTCCCTTCCCTTCCCTCCATTTACCTTCCCTTCCCTTTCCCTCCCTTCCCTTCCCTTCCCTTCCCTTTCCCTCCCTTCCCTTCCCTTTCTCTCCCTTCCCTTCCCTTCCCTTTCCCTCCCCTTACCTTCCCTTTCCCTCCCTTCCCTTCCCTTCCCTTCCATTCCCTTTCCCTCCCTTCCCTTCATTTCCCTTCCCTTCCCTTTCCCTCCCTTCCCTTCCCTTCATTTCCCTTCCCTTCCTTTTCCCTCCCTTCCCTTCCCTTCCATTCCCTTTCCCTCCCTTCCCTTCATTTCCCTTCCCTTCCCTTTCCCTCCCTTCCCTTCCCTTCATTTCCCTTCCCTTCCTTTTCCCTCCCTTCTCTTCCCTTTCCCTCCCTTCCCTTCCCTTCCCTTTCCCTCCCTTCCCTTCCCTTCCCTCCATTTACCTTCCCTTCCCTTTCCCTCCCTTCCCTTCCCTTCCCTTCCCTTCCCTTCCCTTCCCTTCCCTTCCCTTTCCTTCCCTTTCCTTCCCTTTCTCTCCTTTCCCTTCCCTTCCCTTCCCTTCCGTTCCCTTCCCTTTCCCTCCCTTCCCTTCCCTTCCCTTTCCTTCCCTTCCCTTTCCTTTCCCTCCATTCCCTTCCCTTTCCCTCTCTTCCCTTCCCTTCCCTTTCCCTCTCTTCCCTTCCCTTCCCTTCCCTTCCCTTCCCTGTCCCTCTCTTCCCTTCCCTTCCCTTTCCCTCTCTTCCCATTTCCTCTCTTCCCGTTCCCTCTCTTCCCTTCCCTTCCCTTCCCTTCCCTTCCCTTCCTTTCCCTTTCCCTCTCTTCTCTTCCCCTTCCCTTCCCTTCCCTTTCCCTCTCTTCCCTTCCCTTTCCCTCTCTTCCCTTCCCTTCCTTTCCCTTTCCCTCTCTTCTCTTCCCCTTCCTTACCCTTCCCTTCCCTTTCCCTCTCTTCCCTTCCCCTTCCCTTTCCCTTTCCCTTCCTTTCCTCCTCCTCCACTCCCTTTTCCATTCCTTCCTCCCTTCTTTTTCCATCTCCTCTTCCTCCTCCTTCTACAGAAAAGAATACTTTGAAAAGCAGATCTCTATCAAACTTTACTGAGTTTCTGATTATCTCAGGAAGAGCAAAAGTCCAAGTTTTACAGAGGCATACAGACCCTATAGTGGGCACCTAATTACACTGAATTTCACATAAAGAATGGGTAATAGATTAATGTCACAATGTAGTATATATTTTTTCCACATGGTTAGTATCTTTATTGTCTATTTGATCTGATGGCTTTTAAAATTTCATGTCTTTCCCCCACTTGAATACAAACTCCATGAGAGCAAGAATTTTTCACTTATTTTTTTTTCTTGTTAACGTAAATCAAGTATCATCATCACTGCACAGGGAAAAATTATGGAACATTATTCAATTTCAGAACTGGTGTTAAAATTGGCCAGGAATAAAAGACAGAACCAATGCATAAAAAACTGAGTGTTTTTTCTTGACCAAAGTGGTGGGTAGAGATATACTTACAGACTGGAGAGACAAAAGTTATATTGTGATAGAATATTGACAATTTAAAGTAGCAAGACACTTGACTGTGAAATAGGCTGACATGATGATGAGATAGTATAAGAATGCCCCCTGATAGGGAGGTAATGCAGTGGATTAAGCGCAGGGGGTGCAAATGGCAAGGACAGGCATAAGGATCTGGGTTCCAGCCCCCAGCTTCCCACCTGCAAGGGAGTCGCTTCACAAATGGTGAAGCAGGTCTGCAGATGTCTGTCTTTCTCTCCCCCTCTCTGTCTTCCCCTCCTCTCTCCATTTCTGTCTGTCCTATCCAACAACGATGACATCAATTACAACAATAATAATAACTACAACAACTATAAAACAACAAGGGCAACAAAAAGGAAAAAATAAATTAACTAATTTTAAAAAATGCTCCCTGAGTGGAACACGTAATCTTATACATTATCTCTTGGCAGCAAAGATCTATTCTAGGTGAGAGGAAATGCAAAATAGGAGACAAAGGCTTGACCCCCTGTGTGTTATTATTTGAGTGAAATGACACAGCCTAGCTTCTATGGCATCCTTGTAAGGCAGAGGATTTGAATCTGGGAAGGGAGCAGCTTTGCAGACTGTACTTGGTAAAGCAGAGGAAATTTCTCAACCCTGTAGCTGAACCAGTATTTCTGCAGAGCCTTTTCCTTTTTTCCCTTGATTTTACTCCACACTATTGAGCATCTGTAGACCTGTGGAGCTGCTGTTGATAATAATGGGTCAGTATGGGGGCCAGGCGGTGGCACACCTGGCTAAGCACACATTATAGTGTGCAAGGACCCGGGTTCAAGTCCCTAGTTCCCATCTGCAGGGGGAAAGCCTGCAGATGACTCTCTGTCTCTCTCTCCCTCTTTATCTCCCCCTCCCCTCTCAGTTTCTCTCTGTCTCTATCCAATAATAAATAAAAAGAAAAAATCTCTAAAAAAATAATAATCAGTCAGTATATATATATATATATATATATATGTTTAACAGAAGCAGTAAACAAGTTTTGAAGTCAAGTTTAATACTTTAGTTTCATGTTTTATTGTTTTTTTGTCTTTTTTTTTTGAGAGACAGAGAAATTTAGAAGAAAGGAGGAGATAGGGAGAGAAAGATACCCAAGGTATTACCTTACCACTCATGAAGTTTCTCCCTGCAGGTGGGGACCAGAGGCTTGAACCCAGGACCTTGTACACTGTAATGTGTGTGCTCAACCAAGTGCACCACTGTCTGACACCCCATTTTCGTCATTTTGTTAGACTGGTACTAGGCTAAATGTCTAATTTACTACAACATCATTTTTAAGATCTTTCAAAAACATTTTAATAATTTATTTTTGGTTAGAGACAGAGAAATTGAGGGGGAATGGAGACAGAGAGGGAGAGAGACAGAGAGACACCTGCAGCTCTGTTTTACCACTTGTAAAGCTTTCCCCCTTCAGGTGGGGATCAGGGACTTGAACCTGGGTCCTTACATACTATAATGTGTGCATTTAACCAGGCTCACCACTGCCCCCCCCCCCGCATTTTCAGTTTTTAGGTACTGATTTATTTATTTACCTTTTTTCTTTTATAAAAAGGGAAAACTGACAAAACCATAGGATAACAGGAGTATAATGCCACGAAATCCCCACCAACAGAACTCCATATCCCCTCCCATCCCTTGATAGCTTTCCTTTCTTTAACCCTCTGGGAGTATGGACCCAGATCCATATAGGATGCAGAAGGTGGAAGGTCTGGCTTCTGTAATTGCTTCCCCACTGAACATGGGTGTTAACAGGTTGATCCATACGCGCAGCCTGCCTCTCTCTTTCCCTAGTTGGGTGGGGCTCTGGGGAATCGGAGCTCAAGGACACACTGGTATTGTCATCTGCCCAAGGAAGTCTGGTTGGCATCATGCTAGCATCTGAAACCTGGTGGCTGAAAAGAAAGTTAACATATAAAGCCAAATTGTTGACTAATCATGAACCTAAAGGTTGGAATAGTGCAGATGAAGACTTGGGGGGTCTCCATTTTGTAGATAGCTAGTAGGCCTATTTTAGTTATATTCCAAAGGGCCTGTGGCTATACTGTTTTTTTTTTCCCCTGAGCCTGAAATCTGATATGCAGGCGGATCCTAATTATTGTCTGGGAAGATGATGTCATGGTTGGAAAAAGGACCAGGGAAGAGAGTAGCTCTCGAATATAGGAAAGGTGTATAAATATTGTTGACTGTCAACCCCATTGATATGATGTGATTTGGAGCCCATCTTCAGTGTAGGAGCTTATGTGACCTCTGCATCCCTGTAGATCTGAGCTCACATTCTGTGGTCATAAGTAGGAATGTTTCAAGCTGCCTCAGTTTCAGGACCCATCTTCATCAGGTGAAACCTCCCATCATCAAGTCCAGCCTCCCTTCAGAGAATGGAACATTCTCTGCCATTGTTGATCCATGTTGAGGAAAAGGTCTCATCCAAGTAATGAGGGTGAAGGGTTGACATTCCATGCCTGACGTCTCTGGACACAGTCTGAAGTGAAGCATGCTGAGGTGGTACTCATTGCATTGATTAGGTTGGGATCAGCAGATGCAATATCACTTGTTATGAATTGAGAGAAGCATGCAGGAAAGTGAGCCCCACTCTAGAAGTTCCAGGACTGAAGAGGATATAGGCTCTATAGAGGAAGCGGAAGTTCCTGCTGTCTTAGGGTTTAAGAATGCAATAGATAGTTATTGCTATAATCACATTATTGGGCAATTGGGTTAACTTTGAAAAATCTCTTTGTTAGGCTTTGCTGTGTCATACACATCACCCTAATTTATGTCCTTTGACATTATTTGTATATAGCTGTTCACTGGTTGCTTCTGTTCTACCTGCTCTAAGCTTTTAAGAGACTCAAAATATCGAAGACTCAACCTATGGTCTGCACACTAAAATGTTTGAGACATTCAATCATTTTCCCCTCTCATATTAATTAAATAGTGATTTATCTGACTAAAAATTAATAGGTGTGTTCATAAACACCATTCCCACCACCAAAAGACAGTGTCCCATCCCATCCTCTGCCTTCCCTCCTCCTCCTCGCTCCTCCCCCTGCCCCACGAAGCTGAATATCAACCCTCTCCCTCAACCCAGGGTTTTTACTTTGGTGCCTTACTTCAAATTCAGTCAAATCCTGCTTTGAGATTCCCTTTCTGTTCTTCTTTCTCAGCTTCTCTTTATAAGTGGGATCATCCCATACTTGTCTTTGTCTTTCTGACTTAGCTCACTTAACATAATTCCTTCTAGCTCCATCCAAGATGGGTCAGAGAAGTGGGTTCATTATTCTTAATAGTATTCCATTGTGTATATATACCACAGCTTTCTCAGCCACTTATATGTTGTTGGGCACTTGGGTTGCTTCCAGGTTTTAGCTATTATGAATTGTGCTGCTATGAACATAGGTGTCCACATATCTTTTTGATTTGGTATTATAATGTCCTTGGGATATATCCTCAGGAGAGGAATTATTGGGTCATATGAAAGGTCTATGTCTAGCATTGTGAGAGTTCTCCAGACTGCTCTCCACAAAAGTTGGACCAACTTACATTCCCACCAGCAGTGCAGAAGGGTTCCTCTGTCCCCACAGCCTCTCCAGCATTTGTTGCTGCTGTCTTTTTTGATGTATGCCATTCTCACAAGGGTGAGGTATTAACTCAGTGTTGTCTTTATTTGCATTTCTCTGACAATCAGCGACCTGGAGCAGTTTTTCATGTGTTTGTTAGCCTTTTGGATCTCTTTTGTAGTGAATGTTCTGTTCATATCTTCTGCCCATTTTTGGATGGGGTCATTTTGTTGTTGTTGTTGTTGCTAAGTTTTCTGAGCTCTCTGTATATTTTGGTGATTAGTCTCTTGTCTGATGTATGGCATGTGAAGATCTTCTCCCACTCTTTGAAGGGTCTCTTTGTTTGTGCAATAGTTTCTTTGACTTTGCAGAAGTTTCGCAATTTGACATAGTCCCATTGGTTTGTTTATGTTTTAGTCTTCCTTGCAATTGAGTTTCTATCATCAAAGATGTCCTTGAGGTTTAGGTGGGAAAGTGTTCCACCAAGGTTCTCCTAAGTATTTGATAGTTTCTGGTCTAACATCCAGGTCCTTGATCTATTTGGAGTTGATTTTTGTTTCCGGTGAGATAAAGTGTTTCAGTTTCATTCTTCTGCATGTTTCAACCCAGTTTTCCCAGCACCATTTATTGAAGAGAGATTCCTTTCTCCATCTAATACTTTGCCCCCCCAACAAAGATTAGATGTCCATAGGTGTGGGGGTTATTTATTTATCTTTACAAGGAAGACAGAAACACAAAGGCCAGAAGGTTCCCAGGAGATGGCAGACTGAGAAGCTGCTAGTGGCTAGAGCTCTGACCACATCTTCTGGAAACGGTAGGATTTTCTGCCTTTAATAGGCCAGTCAATAAGGGGTCCAAGCAGTGACACCAAGGAGGTGACTATAACTTAATTTGGGTTAAAAAATAGAGTAGAAAAAAAGGGAAAAATTTTTTTCTTTTAAATTATTAAGCATACCTCCCCCCCCCCCCCATAACCAGTCCCTGGGGACCAGCTCCTAGCATGCTCCCCTGCTGAGCTTCTTTCTTTACCAAGATTCCTGTCCCACCAGGGTGTATCATTCATTCTAAGTCTATACCCTTCTGAAAACTCTGGCCTTTTTTCTAAGTAGCCAATCCCCCCACCTCACCCCGCATAGCTAATTAAATAATTAAAAATAAATAAATAAAAAACTCTTTCCTTTCACCACTCTTTTATGACCATTCTTTTTCTTATCTTTTTCTTTTTTCTCTCTTTCATTTTTTTTCTTTTTCTCATTCTTGTCATCCTTTCTTCCTTAATCCTACAGCTTCCAAAGCCACAGGCCCCATCCCCCACACCACCAGACAGTGTGCTTTTTTGAATTCATTGATACACATTTGGGAATTATTTGGGGGAAGAATTCTGATTCAGAGTGGACTCTCACTGTGAGTATCTCTGCTCAACTTCCTCCTTTAGCTATCCCTAGACTATACAGTGGATAATAGATTTGCATAACTGTCTATTTCAGCTATCCTTGTCTAGTAGTAAGGTTTTTTTTTTTCTTTTTTTTCTTTCTCATTCTTAACAATCAGCTGCCTCTGATCATGAGGTTTGAGGTAATCTGGGACAGGTTTTTTTTTTACCCTGCTCTATTTGATTATTAATATTATATAAAGGCACATATCTTCCCCCCCCTTTAGGTTGATCAGAATTAACTCTTAGGGTATCTTTCATAGCTAGGGTGGTGGGCATCTTATCTATTGTGGGAGGAACTTGTCTCCTTACTCCTACCTCCTCTACAGACTCTCCCCACCCTCCTCCTCCTAGCTAATTAAAAAAAATAAATTAAAAATAAAGTAATAAAAAAAACTTTCCTTTCACTGCTCTTTAATTACAGCTCTTTTTCTTATCTTTTCTCTTTTCTCTCTCTTGTCTCTTTTTTCTTTTTTTTTTTTATCTTTTCATACACTTCTTCCTTCCTTCTTCTTTGCCTTTCTGAATTTGTGAATTATTTGGGGGAAGAAATCTGACTCAGAGTGGACTCTCTATGTGTGTATCACTGCTCTACTTCCCTTTCCCCTCTTGTTACCCCTAGAATATACAGTGGATAGTAGATTTGCATAACTATATATTCTTGCTATCCCTTCTTTCTTTTCTCTTTCTTCTTCACTGGTATTTGGTTATTATTTTTTCACGGACTGGAGAAATTGTTTGGCTAACTGGTAGTGATTAAACTGCTTCAATCCTTGCTTCAGTTGCTACTGTAATTCCTGACGTTGGTGAGTGCAATTGTCATAAAGGTATTTAGTACAGTGTTGCTTGTACTCAAGACACAACAACTGAAGAACAACAGAGCATAAAAAAGAAACACATATGAACCAAGAAGAACTACAAAATCTAAATGAACCAATCACAAAGAAACTGAAACCGTTATTAAGAATCTCCCCAACAACAAAAGTCCTGGACCAGATGGCTTCACAAACGAATTCTATAAAACTTTCAGGAAATAGTACCCATACTTCTGAAGCTTTTCCATAAGATTGAAGAAACAGGAATACTCCCTTCCACCTTCTATGAAGCCAACATCACCCTGATACCAAAAGCTGATAGGGACAGAACAAAAAAGGAAAACTACAGACCAATATCTCTGATGAACATAGATGCCAAAATATTAAACAAGATCTTGGCCAACCGGATACAGCAACATATCAAAAAGATTGTTCATCATGATAAGTGGGATTCATCCCAGGAATGCAAGGCTGGTTCAACATACGTAAGTCAATCAATGTCATTCACCACATCAATAAAAGCAAAGCCAAAAACCACATGATTATCTCAGTAGATGCAGAGAAAGCCTTTGACAAAATCCAACACCCATTCATGCTCAAAACTCTACAAAAAATGGGAATAGATGGGAAATTCCTCAAGATAGTGGAGTCTATATATAGCAAACCTACAGCCAACATCATTCTCAATGGACAGAAGTTGAAATCATTCCCCTCAGATCAGGGACTAGACAGGGCTGTCCACTGTCACCATTACTCTTCAACATAGTATTGGAAATTCTTGCCATAGCAATCAGGCAAGAGAAAGAAATCAAAGGAATACAGATTGGAAGGGAAGAAATCAAGCTCTCAATATTTGCAGATGATATGATAGTATACATAGAAAAACCTAAAGAATCCAGCAGAAAACTACTGGAAGTTATTAGGCAATATAGCAAGGTATCAAGCTACAAAATCAATGTACAAAAATCAGTGGAATTTCTTTATGCAAACACTAAATCTGAAGAAGAAGACATCCAGAAATCACTCCCATTTACTGATTCAGCAAAATCAATCAAATACCTAGGAATAAAGTTGACCAAAGAAGTGAAAGACTTGTATGCTGAAAACTATGAGTCACTACTCAAGGAAATAGAAACTGATACCAAGAAATGGAAAGATATCCCATGCTCATAGATTGGAAGAATAAATATCATCAAAATGAATATTCTCTCCAGAGCCATATACAAATTTAATGCAATACCCATCAAAGTTCCACCAAGCCTCTTTAAGAGAATAGAACAAACACTACAATCATTTATCTGGAACCTGAAAAGACCTAGAATTGCCAAAACCATCTTGAGGAAAAGAAAGAGAAATGGAGGCATCACACTCCCAGACCTTAAACTATATTATAAAGCCATCATCATCAAAACAGCATGGTACTGGAACAAAAATAGGCACACAGACCAGTGGAACAGAATTGAAATCCCAGAAATAAATCCCCACACCTATGGACATCTAATCTTTTATAAGGGGGCCCAAAGTATTAAATGGAAGAAGGAGGCTCTCTTCAATAAATGGTGCTGGGAAAACTGGGTTGTAACATGCAGAGAAATGAAATTGTACCACTTTATCTCACCAGAAACAAAAATCAACTCCAAATGGATCAAAGACCTAGATGTCAGACCAGAAACAATCAACTACTTAGAGGAAAACATTGGTAAAACACTTTCCCACCTACACCTCAAGGGACATCTTTGATGAATCAAACCCAATTGCAAGGAAGACTAAAGCAGAAACAAACCAATGGGACTACATCAAATTGAAAAGCTTCTGCACATCCAAAGAAACTATTAAACAAACAAAGAGACCCCTCACAGAATGGGAGAAGATCTTCACATGCCATACATCAGACAAGAAACCAGTCACCAAAATATATAAAGAGCTCAGCAAACGTAGTACCAAAAAAACAAATGACCCCATCCAAAAATGGGCAGAGGATATGAACAAAACAGTCACTACAGAGGAGATCCAAAAGGCTAACAAACATATGAAAAACTGCTCTAGGTCACTGATTGTCAGAGAAATGCAAATTAAGACAGCACTAAGATACCACCTTACTCCTGTAAGAATGGCATACATCAAAAAGGACAGTAACAACAAATGCTGGAGAGGCTGTGGGGACAGAGGAACCCTTTTACATTGCTGGTGGGAATGTAAATTGGTACAGCCTCTGTGGAGAGCAGTCTGGAAAACTCTCAGAAGGCTAGACATGGACCTTCCATATGATCCAGTAATTCCTCTCCTGGGGTTATACCCCAAGAACTCCATAACACCCAACCAAAAAGAGATGTGTATGGCTATGTTCATAGCAGCACAATTCATAATAGCTAAAACCTGGAAGCAACCCAGGTGCCCAACAACAGATGAGTGGCTGAGAAAGCTGTGGTATATATACACAATGGAATACTATGCAGCTATCAAGAACAATGAACCCACCTTCTCTGACCCATCTTGGACAGAGCTAGAAGGATTTATGTTAAGTGAGCTAAGTCAGAAAGATAAAGATGAGTATGGGATGATCCCACTCATCAACAGAAGTTGACTAAGAAGATCTGAAAGGGAAACTAAAAGCAGGACCTGACCAAATTGTAAGTAGGGCATCAAAGTAAAAACCCTGTGGTGAGGGGTAGACATGCAGCTTCCTGGGCCAGTGGGGGGTGGGAGTGGGTGGGAGGGATGGGTCACAGTCTTTTGGTGGTGGGAATGGTGTCTATGTACACTCCTAGTAAAATATAGTCATATAAATCACTAGTTAATTAATATGAGAGGGGGAAAATTAATTGTATGTCTCGAAGTTTTTCAAAACACAAACTGAATCTTTTTAATATATAGGCTGTGTAATTGATATGCAGACTCTCTCAAAAGCCTAGACCAAGTAGATCAGAAGCAACCAATAGCACAGCTATATACAAGATACTGGGTACTGTACAGCAAACCCTAACAAAAGAACTTTTCAAAGTTAACCCAATTACCAAATAATGTGATGATAACATTAACTATCAATTGTCTTTTTGAACCCTAAGACAGCAGGAACCTCACATCTCCACTATAGAGCCTCTACTTCCCCCAGTCCTGGAACCCTTGGATAGGGCCCACTTTCCCGTATGCCTCTCCCAATCCATATCAAATAATATTGCATCCGCCAATCACAACCTAACCAACGCAATGATTGCCACCTCAACATGCTTTACTTCAGACTGTGTCCAGAGACTTCACGTGTGGAATGACAACCCTTCAGCTTCATTACTCGGGTGAGACCTTTCCTTTCATAGTATACTCTAATTCCATCTCAGGTGGTTCACTTTCTAACCAAGTCCCAAAACCTAGATATACACCAGTTTCTGTGAGAGAGAGCATATGTTTACACGTATCCGTAAACTACTGCAAAATATATACCTGAAAGCAGAAGTACACTAGAGTTTGCAGTGAGTATCCCCCTAACACTTCCTCTCCACTATTCCAAGCTTTGGGTCCATGATTGCTCAACAATTTGTTTGGCTTCGCATGTTAACTCTCTTTTCAATCACCAGGTTCCAGATGTCATCAGGATGCCGGCATTGGATCGACCTTCTCGTGGTGCATCCCGTGAGTACCCATTCATTGGTACTCATTGGGTACTCATTCATTGACGATCCTTCCTAGCCAACTGAATCCACATGGATCCCAGTCACTTTCAAAGCCAGCAACAAGCAGCTCCTGACAGCTTTCAACCTGATGCTGTTAACTGGCTATGGAAGAAGGGCAAACGCTAGAAGAAGAATGATGCCGGCCAGGCTTCCCTGGACTGAAGACCCCACCAATGTGTCCTGGAGCTCCGCTTCCCCAGAGACCCACCCTACTAGGGAAAGAGAGAGGCAGACTGGGAGTATGGACCGACCAGTCAACGCCCATGTTCAGTGGGGAAGCAATTACAGAAGCCAGACCTTCTACCTTCTGCAACCCACAATGACCCTGGGTCCATGCTCCCAAAGGGATAGAGAATGGGGGGGCTATCAGGGGAGGGGGTGGGATATGGAGATTGGGTGGTGGGAATTGTGTGGAGTTGTACCCCTCCTACCCTATGGTTTTGTTAATTAATCCTTTCTTAAATAAAAAAGAAAAAAAAAAAAGAAAAGAAACACAAAGGCCAGATGGGTGCTCCAGTGTATGCAAGAATGGGGATCAAACTCTGCGTTTCATGTATATAAGGAGTGGAATATCCTGACCACTTGATTTTGTTTTTTTTTAATAAAATGTTTACTGTCAGAGGGCATAGATTTAGTGGTATACAGTGCAGTCATTTACAGAGGAGTACAATTTCTCATCTTCTTGTGAAAGTTTTCTGCAGAACACTGTCAACCACAACTTAGGTCATTTTTGCATCATTTTTGCACCAGAGGCACTCCAAGGTACTTCTTAGTATTTCCTTTCCCCTCCTTCCCCTGAGACCTTGGGTTTGATGCACAGCTCACGTTTCACTTAGTGTTTTTTTTTTCTCCCTGTCCTATTCATTAAGTTCTGCCTACAAAAGTGTTCGTGTTTATTCAGTATTTGTCCTGCTCTTTTTTTTTTTTTTTTTTGCTTTTTTCATTTGACATGATGTCTTCGATTTCTATCCAAGATAATGCAAAGGAGATTATTTCATTATTTTTAATGTTGGAGTATTATTCCATAATGTATATATGCCACAATTTCCTTTAGTTACTCATCTGTCTTTAGATATCTGGGTTGCTTCCAACTTTTGACTACTAAAAATTGGACTGCTATAAACATAGGTGTACAAGGGGGCCAAACAGTGGCACAACGGGTTAAGCACACACATTACAGTGTTCAAAGGCCTCGGTTCAAGCCCCTGGTCCCCACCTGCAGGGGAGAATGCTTACACACACATAAGTGGTGAAGAAGGGCTTCAGGTGTCTGTCTCTCTGTCTCTCTCTATCTTCCCTTCCCCTCTCAATTTCTCTCTATCCAATAACAAAATAAATAAAATATTTAATAAATAGATAAATAATTAAGTAAATGTGGATGTATATAGGTCTCTTCTGATGGATATTTTATTTCCTTTTGGTATATCCCTAGGAGAGGAATTGCTGAATTATAGGGTAGATCCATTTCTAGCATTCTCAGAAATCTCCAGGCTGTTTTCCATGAGGCTTGGAGCAATTTACATTCCCACCAGCAGGGCAGAAGTGTTCCTTTTTCTGCACATCCTCTCCAGTAGTTGTTGTTACTGTCCTTCCTAATTCTCATGGGTGTAAAGTGGTATCCCGTTGTTGTCTTTCCTTGCACTTCTCTGATAATCAGTAACTCTAAGTGCCTTCGCATGTGTCTATTGGTCCTTCAGATCACTTCCTTGATGAAGTTTCTGTCTATGTCCTTGTCCCATTCTCTAAGCTTACTGAGCTCTTTATGTACTTTTGGTTACTAGTCCTCTATCTGAAGTGTGTTGTATAAAGATCTCCCATTTTGTAGGGTGTCTTTCTGTCTGAGTAGTGGGACCCTTTTCTATGAATTTTTTCCATTTGATGTAGTCCCATGGATTTATTTTTATTTGTGTTTTCCTTTCTGTTAGACTTGAGTCTTTGAAGATATTTCTGAAGCACATATTGTAAAGTGTTCAGACAATGCTTTCTTTTATCTATTTCATAGCTCTTGGTCTAACATCCATATCTTTGATCCACTTGGAGATGACTTTTATGCATGATGATATTGACCACCACAGCATTAATTCATCAATTCATATTTCACTTATGTTACAAAATTATCAATACATAAAGTTCTAGGGAAATATGAAAATTATTCAAAGAGGGAGTTCCAGCTTCACAAATGGCACATAGTAAATGATAGAGACATTTTTCAAATTAATAAAATGGAGATTAAAACACCAGTGTGGAGATAAATAGCCACTCTCTCACTAAAATGTTATAATTTGGTGGTGTGATTTAATTTCTTGAAGCATAAATAGTTTCCCTTA
The DNA here is from genome assembly GCF_950295315.1 of Erinaceus europaeus. Classification (NCBI taxonomy): domain Eukaryota; kingdom Metazoa; phylum Chordata; class Mammalia; order Eulipotyphla; family Erinaceidae; genus Erinaceus; species Erinaceus europaeus. The sequence goes on from NC_080173.1 coordinate 91,985,109, forward strand.
TGATAAACATCAGTAAAATCTGAAAATTAAAATACCAATATCAGAAAATATTTTGAAATTATTATACAGTATCACATAACATCAACTGACTACAGTGGTAGTCCCAGAAGTCTATTGAAAATACTTCAGATGTGAAGCAGGCTGTATCACCTGTATTTGTGTGGTTATTCTGTGACTTTTTGAATAATGACAGTATTGCTTAATGATACATTTCATGCAACAAATCCCCCTCATTACACAATACATAACTATATAGCAAGTGTATTGCATAGTGATTTTTTTTCCAGAAATGGGTACTATTCTACTAGAGCTAAAATGGTATTAGTATCTAATTAGCATCTGATTGCAATCTGTATTCACTTATAAAGATGGGCAACTTGCTTCCTGTGAATACCAAACTGACCTATGTCTTCACTTTGACTACAGGCTGCACATGCCATTTTTGTGTCTTGAGGGATGAGAATACTGACTAACTTCTCCAGGGCATGTTTAGTCATTCGCCCATGTCCATGCAATCAGCTCCTATATGATATGCTTTACACTTCTTTTAAAACATACATGTACGTGGCTTTTCATATATACTAAGACTCTATTTTTAACTCTCTGTGTTGATCTGTGAATCCACCTGTAATAAGACTACAGAACAATAAATAATAGGAACAGGTTATCAGAAAAGAAACAGCAAAAGAGAAAAAAAAATGAAGAGATGCTTTAATTATAAATGATGGGAAAGAGCCGAGAAGAGGAATGAATCGCTGTTCCTTGCTGTATCAGTTAACTATTGCCACATAACAAATGATCCAAGACCCTGTGACTTAAAATAGCGAAGAACTACTTCTCACTATTTGTCCAGGCATCTGAGTGAATCTGCTAATATGTCACTTTTGTGAAGATGACTCAAGGCAAGTCACTGTGGGACAGATTTCCATCATATGTCTATGGCTGATAGATTGTTCCCAGGAAGGCAGATGGATTAGTCTGTGTAGTTCCCATTTTTTAGCCGGCTAGCCATGGCACCACAGATTTCCAGGTAAGAAGCAACACAGAGAACAGGGCATGGTTGATCCACATTGAGGACAAGGTCCTGTAAGGGCCCACGAAGGGGTCCATTATTTTGTTCCTGATGGAGGTGACCAATGATGGCATAGAGAGGGATTTTTTTTTAGAGGTCTAAGCCTGTCATGTCAGTGTGGGAATCCCAGGACTCCCTGACTAGGGCTCCAGGAGATAAGGTGGTTTGGTAGTGATCAAAAGAGCCATCATTAAAGTATGCGGGTCTCTTGTCCCTATCCAGCTTTGGTAGCCCTTACTTTGTCTAACATGGTTAGCCTTGGAGTGATTGAGAGAATAGAAATAGGAAGTAGGTGAGGAGAATATCTAGGTCTAAGTAGAAAACTATTTGATTAAGTACCTTATGGTGTCTTTTTTAGATCTTTCTGTCTGACTTTCTGGGGTACATGAACTCACCAATGTAACCTGGAAACCCCACCTCTCGAGAACTGTGCCCCACTAAGGAAATATAGAAATAGGCTAAGAATCTGGATCAAACTTCCAATGCCCATATCTAGTAGAGAAGCAATTACAAAAGCCAGACGTTCCACCTTCTGCACCCCATAATGACCCTGGGTCCATACTCCCAGAGGGATAAAGAATAGGAAAGCTTTCAAGAGAAGGGATGGGTTATGGAACTCCAGTAGTGGGAATTGTACCTCTCTGATCCTATGGTCTTGTTGATATCTTTTATTTTATAAATAAATTTAAAAAAATAAAACATAAAAGAAGCAACACAGACACTCAAAGGCCTAGACTGAAACTTGCTCACTTTTGTTGCCTGCTCCAAAGTTAGGCCAGGGCAAATTCAGAGGGAAAGAAATAAATTCTGCCTGTTCATAAAACAAACTATGAAGTCATGGATTATAAGACCAGAATTAAAGGAGAAGCAAAGTGTCTTTTCCCCCCATCTCTATGAACTATACTTGTCTTCTATGAAACTGTCAAAGCTTCTACATAAAGCAGGATATGCTTTTGTGGAGTACAGGAAGCTGGAGGTAAAGATTACTAGGTAGCCTTTGAATTCCCAAGATGCGTATGAAACAAACTGAAAAGTCCCTACCATCTTCATCGTAGATATCACCTCTTCCAGGCAGATCTCCGTGTTGCTCCTCTGTACTCTAGAGCCATTTGGGCTCTCTTCAATGCTTTCAGTTTGCTTTGTATCTTGTCACTCCCTGTAACCTTGCAACTTTCCCAGCAAGCTCTTACTGAGATTTTAAATGTAGCACAGTGGCACAAGTGTTATTTTGAGCTGAAAATATTGGAGAATTGACAGCTGAAGGAAGAGGATTTTCCTAAATTCCACTGATCTTTCTTAGAGCAGACCTCCTCCAAAGAATTCAACTGCCATTGATGATGGAATTTAGAAGCGCTATCCCCAAATATGACACCACGTCATACAAACAAGACAACGTGTGTCAAATGAAGTCAATTATGCTAAGCCCCGTGTCACAGAAACATAGCTTCATCCTCTTTGGCTTTTCCCCAAAACAGAATCTTATCCAGTCAGTCAGGAATTGCCTAACCAGAACCCAGGTTTATGATTTGCCTGATAGACCTAGAAAGTAACCTTGGAATAATTGAGGATTTTTTTTCCTCTTTGTCTAGTTTAACTCTCTTGTTGCTACTAACTCTGACTATCAAATTCTTTCATTTTGTCCAGCCTCTCAGTGTTCTGTTCTGTCTGCTGGAAAGGAAGTTGCCTGATTTCTAAATCATTAAATTATGCCAACAAAAACTTCAAAATCTACTCATTGAAGTTTACTCTTTCTTTCTTTCTTTCCTTCCATCCTTCCTTCCTTCCTTCCTTCCTTCCTTCTTTCTTTCTTTCTTTCTTTCTTTCTTTTTTTTTTTCCTTTTTTTGCCACCAAAGTTATCACCGGAGCAGGTGAATACACAATAACTCCACTGCTCCTGGGGGGCTATTTTCCCTTGCTGTGTTTTCTTTTGAAGAGTGATGCAGAGAGGGATAGAGAGGCAAAGATAGAAGGAGAGAGGGAGAGAGGTACTTGCAGCACTGTTATACTTGTAAAGGGGACAACTTGTAAAGTTGTCCCCTTTATAGTTGGGGTCCAAGGTCTTGAACTCAGGTCCTTGTGCAAGGCAATGTATATGTTCTATACTGTCCTACCATCTGGCTCTCAAATTTTGTTTTGACTCAAAAACTGGCAAACATAAGACAGGCAGTTTGATTTTTTTTCCTTGCCCTTCTCCCCTGAAACATTCATTAGGATCCCGGGGTGAGAACTGTCTTCGTTGTACCATTAATATGTCCTAAGACAAAAAGATTCTCCGAAGAATTCCAACCGGCTTTACTAAATTTCCCCAGTATTCCACTCTGATATATCTGGCTCTCATATTTCCATAAGAACAACCACTTTTCGTCAAACTAAGTTTAATGACTACTACTCATGACTGCCTCTCTGGGCTTTCATTTCCTCACAAAAGCTCTCAAGTCACTAAAACTTACAACAAATAGATGTCTAGGCTTTTTTTCCTGTTAATCTTATCTTGGTTCTTTTGTCAAACTTAGCCAGGGACCCTAACATGATTAATGAAGATCTTTCTCTTCTCTATAGAGTCATGAAATGGGGTTAAAAATCCAAATGTTCATGAAGTTCAGAGGAGGAATCTAAATGAATATGGCAGAAAGGGTGAAGGAAAGTTAAATTCTCCAGTAGCTATTCTTAGTGTGTGTGTGTGTGTGTGTGTGTGTGTGTGTGTGTGTGTGTGTGTGTGTGTGTGTGTCTAATACTGGGACCCCCACCACTTAAAAGATGTCATTTTCTTTCTTCTTTTTTCTTTTTTTGCCTCCAGCGTTATTGCTGGAGCTCGGTGCCTGCACTATGAATCCACTGCTCCTGGAGACCATTTTTTTCCCACTTTGTTGCCCTTGTTGCTGTTGTTATTATTGTTATTGCTGTTGTTGTTGATAGGACTGAAAGAAATGGAGAGAGGAGGGGAAGACAGAAAGGGGGAGAGAAAGACATCTGCAGACCTGCTTCACTGCTTATGAAGTGACTCCCCTACAGGTGGGGAGCCAGGGGGCTTGAACTGGGATTCTTACGCTGGTCCTTGCACTTTGTGCCACATGTGCTTAACCCGCTGAGCTATCGCCTGACCCCTCATTTTATTTCTTTTGAGAGAAAAATATAGAAAGCATTTTCACAGATTATGTATGTGTGTATATGTATGTATAATTTTTTGTGAAATATCTTTGCTTTCTAAGTTGTTTTGAGTCTGAACATGACACAGTCACACAATTGAAGGTCCATTTTGAGGGCAGGTTTAAAACCTTAGAGGGGCCGGGTGGTAGCGCAGTGGGTTAAGCATATATGGCGTGAAGCACAACGACCTCCAGATTGAAGAAAAGCGTCCTTAGTATCTTTACTCTGAAAATTCTTCTCCTGGCTGGGATTTCAATCCAACAAGGCCTCAAACTGAGTCTTCCTTTTGGTCCCAGCTGGGCTTAGCATGACGCCAGCTAATCATGTCTAAAGACATTAGCTGATAATGGTTTATAGTCTCTCATTCCAAGAGATATTTAAATTTCAAATGAGAATCCGAAGATGGAAATTTCACCTTCTTTCCTCCATCCTCCTTCTCCAAGAACCTGCACATTAGCAAACTACACAACGTGCAGGAATGAAGTTCTTCAATAGATCATGACAACACATTCTTAGTTTTTGAGATATATCAATTAATTAATTTGATAATTATATAGCTTTGTTCTGCTTCTGAAGGCTATCAGGAATTCTATTAGCCCTCCTTATGACTTCTTAGCGTTCTTAAAGAAAATAAAGCTAATCAGTGGGGGTGGATGAAACATTCTAAGAAAAGGGAAAAAAAATTAAGCTAAGAGTGCTGAATCCATTTACTGGAAATATTCTATTTTAATGTTGGCCACTCACACAGATAAAGTTGATTATGAAGAGAGAAATTGTTTGGTTCATTAGGCTTTAATTATAGAGATGAATTATTATGGATGAGAAGAGAGAGCCACAAAATTATGGAGATTGAATTCCAGTTCAATAAACAACTTCAAAATCCTTACTGGAGACATAAGCTAGTCATGTTCTTTTTTTCCCCAATTTAATTTGATGTCTGCTGACAAACGATGTTAGAATGTCCCTGGAAAAAATCTTAATATCTACAGTGTGTTAGTGGCTATCATTTAAATTATACATTTTTTTCCTAATTATATTTTCTGATGGCAGTAGATGGGTCTTAGTTCTGCTTCAATTTACTTTGTGTAATAATGACAAAATGTTACATTCCTGTTTTGCCACTATCCATGAAGCCAAATTGCTTATATAATAACTCAAAGGCCTTGGATGTTCCCCAAAGTATGCAGAGATAATCTGTAAGCTCTGCACTTAAGGGCTTTCAGAATTGAATACAAACTAAATAGAATATTGTCGCTCAAGATCTTGTTGTAAAGGTAGAAAACATCAACTGCAATACTTGAACAGCTCACACACAGGCCTTTTATGTTGAGTTTCTGATGTTAGACAAAAACTTTCTGAATTTTCTCTTCTAAACTCCACTGGTTTGAATCCAAATATTCAAGGTCTTATTCAAATTACATTCTCTTCATCTTCATCATCTTCATCTTCTTTTTTTTTGCTTTCATTCTTTTTTAAAAAAATATTTTATCTTTATTTATTTGATAGAGACAGCCAGAAATTGAGAGGGAAGGGGGTGATAGTAAGGGAGAGAGACAGAAAGAGACACCAGCAGCCCTGCTTCACCACTAGCAAAGTTTTTCGTTTGCGGGTGTGGACTGGGGGCTTAAACCTGGGTCCTTGCACACTGTAACATGTACACTCAACTAGGTATGCCACCACTTGGCCCTACCTCTTCATCTTCTTTTCTGAGTACCAGACTGGTGGTCATTCATACTTCATTTTTATAGCATTCTTTACTGAACCTGATTATGTAAAGCATGTTTGTTTTATAAAATTCTTCCGTAAGTTTTTCACATTATTGGTTTTTACCCTGAAGTCATTCAGCCAGATTTTAAACTCCAAACACACAAAAGATTTTATTTCCTTATAAATTTAAATAAAGGTTCTCTCAAGACAGTGAAAAAAATTTTAAATGAAAACTGAAGATTCAAATATTGCATATTTAAGACTATCAGAATATTTAAGTAGGATAATATTATTTTGTGGTTATGTGTTATAAAGGAGCTTTATATTTAAAGAAATAGTCGTTTTCAATCTAGTGATATATCAAATAAAACTTAAGGTTTGTTTAAAGGGGCCAAGTGGTGGCACTTTCAGTAGTCAACACATGTTACCATGCTCAAGGACCCAGGTTCAATCACCCTGGTCCTACCTCCAGAAGGGGATGCTTCAGAAGTAGTGAAGCAGTGCTGCAGGGGTCTATCTTTCTCCCCCTACCACCTCACCTCTTGCTGCTTTTTGTTTCTATAAGAAAAATAAATACAATGTCTCTGAAAGGATTTGTTTCAAACTGATAAGGGATGGTAGAAAAGTGGGCTAGCATATTCATGCAACAAAAATGATCCTAATATCAGGATGGTTCAAGATGGGTCAACAAAGTTGACGCAGTCATCACTGACAGGTATTGAACATAAGTCTGGTAGATTCCTATATTTCTTTATCTACTTTTGAAAAATAGATTTGCTTATTTATTTAGAAAGATAGATTTTGGGAGAGAGAGACAGAAACATAGAGAAGAAATCAGGGCACAGCTCTTTAAAAAAACATAACCACAAGATAACATTATCCTACTTAAAAATTCTGATAGTCAGGAGTCCGGCGGTAGCGCAGCAGGTTAAGTGCAGGTGGTGCAAAGCACAAGGCCCGGCTCAAGGAACCCGGTTTGAGTCCCCGGCTCCCCACCTGCAGGGGAGTCGCTTCACAAGTGGTGAAGCAGGTCTGCAGGTGTCTGTCTATCTTTCTCTCCCCTTCTCTGTCTTCCCCTCCTCTCTCCATTTCTCTCTGTCCTATCCAACAACAAACACATCAATAACAACAATAACTACAACAGTAAAACAACAAGGGCAACAAAAGGAAATAAATCAAAAAACATTTTTTAAATCTTTTAAAAATTCTGATAGTCTCAAATATGCAATATTTGAATCTTTAGAAATCAGGGCACAGCTCCAGCAAATATAACGCTGGGGAATAGACCTGGGGCCACTTACATGCACATACTGTGTGCTGTCTGTTGAGTCACCTCTCTGATCATACTCTCTACCTGTGTATATGTCGTATATATGTTTTTAATTCCCCACAATTATTTTTTTAATTTGGTAAATTGTCTGAGTGATTCTGCTTCACCCCATGTTCTTAGGCCTGTCAAGTAACAAAACCATCACGTGGATTGAAGGGAAATGACCATTTTATTAATGTTCCCACAAAAGGAAGCCCCTTGGACTATGCAGGTCCTTATTTCACTTGAGAAGCACAGGATTTAAACACTTTTTTAAAAATTAATTTATTTATTTTTCCCTTTTGTTGCCCTTGTTGTTTAACATTGTTGTGGTTATTGATGTCGTTGTTGGATAGGACAGAGAGAAATGGAGAGAGGAGGGGAAGACAGAGAGGGGGAGAGAAAGACAGACACCTGCAGACCTGCTTTACCGCCTGTGAAGCAACTCCCCTCCAGTTGGGGAGCTGGGGGCTCGAACAGGAATCCTTACGCCAGTCCTTGTGCTTTTCGCCACAGCACTTAATCCACTGTGCCACAGCCAGATGCCCTAAACACTAAATTAAAGAATGTGGTAAATGCATGTGAGGTACTGAGGGGAGAAGAGTGAGGCATTACATAATAAGGGCAGGGCAACATCATTTCATTCTGAAAATAGGACAGAGAGAACATGTCTACAGGCAAATGTGCTCTTGAATTAGAACCCTGAATCATATTCTTCTAGGTAGAAAAATGAGTCAATGACGACTTATTCCATTAAAGGCCGGGCAAAGAAAATATGGAAAATGCAAGAGTCTCTCCTTAGCATAAAAGACTTTCCTTAGTCTCAGCTCAGAATTGCAGTGCCCCCAACCCAAACGCCAGGGAGCCTGACAGAGTCATCTCTTCTGGACCTGCATTCAGACTTCAAGGAAGCTGGGCAGAAAGGACGAGAATGGGTCGACGCATTCTCCCCTGTTATTGTTACAAATAATTATACTGTCACAATTGATTAATAATGCTTTGGCAGTGCCTGGTGGGAATGGAGAGTCAGAAGCACCCCCTCTCCCTTACACAGGGGCATATTTGAAAGTTACATTATAAAAGTGGAAAAGGTGGGTCAACATAGACGGACAAAACAAGTCATGTTATGACTTGCCCCTCATAGAAACAATGCAGAGATTGAGGCCTCCCAGGTACAAGCTGACGTATTGAAACAAAGAAAGATTAATAGTTAAACTGTACCAGACCTAAATGAGTCCAGATTCACCCTCCAATAGAGTGTGGTGTCTATCTGTTTTCTCTCGCGCCGACTCCTGATCTACCTGGGAGGTTGCCTTCAAGACCCCTGACCCTCCTGCTGCTCATCCACTGTGGTGGTCCACAGCAGGTGGTGCCCGAACAGGGACTTGAAGGAAGACCATCCAGGTAAGATAGCAATCTGAACTATTAAGAAATTTAGGTCAGGATAGGACCCCGCAGGTTAAGGGGACTGCAGCCCCACTGCTGGAAGTAGCGGTTTCATAGGAAGTGGGAAGGTAACATGGGGCAGGAGAGTTCAAAGAATGAAGGGCTCTTCCTCTCGGTCCTTCAGCAGATGCTTCTAGGATGAGGAATCAGGGTACCCCACAAACAGCTAAGGCAATTCTTAGCATTTATTAAGAAAAGCAGTCCATGGTTCCCAGAAGAAGGAACACTATCACTAGAGGACTGGAGAAGAGTAGGGGAAGATCTGAGAAAATTTTACTCAGAACATGGGCCCAGCGAGGTTCCAGCTATAGCCTTGTCTTTATGGAGCCAGCTGAGAGACTTGTTAGGAGACAAATCAGAGTATGAATGTTTGATAGGGGAAACACAGTCTAATCCTGGGAAAAATAAAGGCTATGGAGCTCTTGAGGAACAAGTTAGGCACCCACTACTAGAGAAGTATAAGTGGCAGAATGATGACTGGCTAGATCCTGAAGAAGAGGCAGAATTGGATGATGAGGCCGCCCATTGTCATAATGATGATGACGGTCTTTTGCCCAGCTTCCTAATGCACCCCCTCTCCCTTACACAGGGGCATATTTGAAAGTTACATTATAAAAGTGGAAAAGGTGGGTCAACATAGACGGACAAAACAAGTCATGTTATGACTTGCCCCTCATAGAAACAATGCAGAGATTGAGGCCTCCCAGGTACAAGTTGACGTATTGAAACAAAGAAAGATTAATAGTTAAACTGTACCAGACCTAGATGAGCAGTGGTCCACGACTAGGCAAAGATCTGTATGTCCCCAGAGAAGATTAATGGTAGAGATAGCCCTCAGCAAAAGTCTAAAACAATTCTGTGTATGACCTCCCCTGAGAACAGAACGATACAAAGTATTGTACCCATTCTTTACAGTTATAGGGGAGTAACATGTAGCTTGCCAAAGCCACAACACTATAATGTTTATTGTTACTTCTTTATGAGCTAGTTGTCTAGGCAACCTGAATGTAACCTGAAAAAAGTATAAAAGCTAATGTAGTTTCACTATTAAAATGAGTCCAGATTCACCCTCCAATAGAGTGTGGTGTCTATCTGTTCTCCCTCGCACCGACTCCTGATCCACCTGGGAGGTTGCCTTCAAGACCCCTGACCCTCCTGCTGCTCATCCACTGTGGTGGTCCGTGGCACAGAATAATCTTGGTGCCAGAGTGGGGTATCAGGAATAGTCCCAGTCAGGTAAATTGAGAACACTGAAAACACTGCTCATTCTCAAGATGCAATAAACACTTGAGGTCAGTAAGGTAGTTAGCCTTGTGGAAGCTTCTGTTCCATTCTCACAGGACATTTTGGTGAATACCTCAATCTCAGATGCTTACTGTTCTAAAGCTGTGTGAACATCAGCATTTGGGACTCAAGGTCTGATTCTGGAAAATTTGAGGAATATATAAACTCAAATGATGATCTTAATGACACTAAAGTATACAGTATCTCATGGAAGTGAAAGAAAACATGCAGGAATTCCACAGGGAGGAAGAGAAAGAACATGGATCTATCAAAATAGAGTGACAGACAGCTGGGTGTTGGAGGGAGAGCCTAAGGGAAAATGCTTCCAGTGCAGAGTTTGTTTTGAGAGCATCAACTTGGCAAGAAAAATACTTCCCTTGAACAGTAATTAAGAAAATCTATGTATTCTATTTATTGCATGTGAGACAGAGAATTTCACATGAGGTAGAGAGAAGGAGAAAGACAAGCCAGGGTATTGCTCCAGTATATACAGTGATTGAGCTCAATCCAGCAACCTGAGGTATGAAAGATTGATCGTCTTTCACAAACCGATTTTTTTTTCCACTTTGAAGTTCGTAAACTTCATGTCTGAAGAATGTAGAGGAATCTGTAGTTTTGATTAGGTTTACAAAGCCACTCTGACACACTATTGTGCTGAATGGCAGGGGGGGGTGGGGGTGGAATTATGAAGTCACAGAGTAAGAAGAGACCATTCTAAGTAAGTTGGGCAGATGAAGGTCATCTCAAACAGGACAAGATTTTACTTAATTGTTGCTATATTTGCATTTGGCAACCAAGAAATCTCCTTACAGTCTCTCTGGAAACATTCCTCTCTCTCTCTCTCTCTCTCTCTATATATATATATATATATATATATATATTCTTCTCAATGTAGGCCAATAATATATATATTAATTAAGTCCTCGATGAACACAGAGAATAAATAATGAGAGGCTACTATAACTCCATCCTGACTCCCCTGGGCAGACAATCGTAACAATGTGTCCCAGAACTTCACTTTTCCATACTCCACTAGGGAAAGATAGAAACAGGCTGGGGATACGGCACAACCTGTCAATGTCCAAGTCCAGCAGAGAAGCAGTTACAGAAGTCAGAACTCCCATGTTCTTAACCTCAAAAAGAATTTTGGATCATACCCCTCAGAGTGGGAAAAAATGCCAGGGGAAGATGACCAGAGTACTCTGAACTCCAATTCCATCAAGAGCTGGAGAAGAAGAAAATAGGTAGCAATAGGTATAGAAAGGAAGGTAGGACTATAGAAAAAATAGGTGCATATATACACACACAAATATAGATGTAAAAATAATAGTCAACCCATAGCTGTAACTTTGGGAGAACTACTGTAGTTTCAATGAAGGGAATGGGGACCCAGAACTCGGGGTGGGAACAGTGTGGAATTTTACCACTATTATCATCTAATTTTATAAATCAATATTAAATCACTAAAAAAAAAATTCTTCAGATTATCTTAAGTCTTTTCATGACTAACTGGTCTCATTAAGAAAGGTTCATTTGCACAGGTAAAATGCAGAAAAATACATTTAAAACTTGTCTGTCTGGTCAGAACGGAGGTATTTGTGTTTCACTTACCACAAATGTAAGACATCTGCGGGGGTGATGATGCTTGCTATACCTGTCAACACAGTTCATTTTTATGGTTTGCAAGTCTGGATTCCTTTAATATGTTAGCTGTTACTTCAAAGTGCTGCTGAAGCCAAAAAATGCTGAATGTCATATACTAGGATTATTGGAAAAGCAAAGTTAAATAAAATTCATTGTCCTAATGTTATATGTATGTCAGAAGTTAGTAATCTGATGAAGGACTGTAATTCTTTGAGTGCCTGCAGTATGCCCAAATCTTTTGAAATGTTGACTGTGATATAATCACCTAAATAAGAAGATATTTCCCCATGTCAAAGAAGAATAGATGCCAAGTGGCTAGGTAGTGTTTTCAAAGCAGATAGATAATTACAACCAAAGTCTTCTCACTATTAGCAGTTCTTCAATCTTGTTTGCATCAAGAATCATCTTGAGAATTTGAAAAAGTGTCTAGATCTGATATTTGAATTTACTTTTTCTTAAGTGAGGCATATGTTCTTTAAATTTTAATTGTGTTTTGGAGTTTCCCAGTGCAGATTAACAATATCATTTTCTCTTTTGGAATCTCTCTAAATGGGACATTTCAGTCAATAAGCACATTGACTCCAGATAGGGACCAAATCTTCACTTGATCACTTAGAAGCCTTCAGGAACTTTGCTATTCCTTCTTCACAGCAAGACTACAACCATGGGGCTAGGCAGTAGCATACCTGTTGAACACACACATTACCATGCTCAAAGACTCAGGTTCAAGCCTCCAGTCCCCACCTGCAAGGGACCAGCTTCCACAAGTGATGGATCAGTGCTGCAGGTGTCTCTCTTCCTCTCTCCCTATCACTCCTTCCCCTCTCAATTTCTCTCTGTCCTATAAAATAAAATAAATAAATAAATATTAAATACAAAACTGAAAATATTTATTAAAAAAAGAATACAGGGGCTGGGTGGTGGCACAGCTGGATGAGTGCACATGTTACAATATGCAAGGGCTCGGGTTCAAGCCCCCAGACCCCACCGATAGAGGGAAAAGTTTTCATGAGTGGTGAAATAGGGCTGCAGGTGTCTTTCTGTCTCTCGCCTCTCTATCTTCTCCTCCCTCTCAATCTCTGGCTGTCTCTATCCAATAAGTATTATATAGAGCGAATATAATAAGTACTGCATGTATAGTAATATTGGAAGCATATGTAAAAGTAAAAGAATTCATAAGAGTAAAGAATTCATAAGAGTAAAGAATTCATAAGAGTGGTATCAGTGACCATCACATGTCACTGACCTCAGACAGGAGCCAGACAAAAGACAGACAGGACCCAACCTCACAAGTTTCTTTACATGCTCTTCAAGGTATTGTTATTGTTCTCACACCTTTATGGATCTACTTTCTCATTTCCTGATTCTCCAACACTCACTATTTGCACATCTGGGCCCAACAAGTTTTGGGCATATCCATTATTCTGTCTACTATTCATTTATTTGAATTTTTCCATAAAACAGAGGTTTACAGTTTGTAAAACATTTTATTGATCTATTTTATGGGATGGAGAGAGAGAAAGAGATCTAGTTTTATTTTGACATGGTATGCAAGAAGAGAACAGGGAACCTCTCTGTTATATGCAATACTGAGAATCAAACCGGGGCCCCATGCATGCAAGTCCTACATTTTACCCATGAAATCATCTCTCTGGCTGCTTACAAATTTCCAATAAAAACTGAGCAAAAGATTGTTTCTCCTGCCAGCCGTTGTACCATCTGTGCTCCAGGGGTTTGGATCTCACATTTATTTTTACATACTAGTATTGAAGTTTCATGATAAAGTCAATACATTGTGAATTTTTTATTTCAGTACTTACTTAACTGGATTTGTTATTTATTTAATCATCTTGTATTTGCTGGAGAACAACTCATGCGGGACACTAGTCACCTTTACTAACACTATTTTTAGTGTATGTCTCAAGAATGCAGCCAGATAAACCCAGCCACATATATTTGCTTTATATCTCTTTCCCTCTCTTAGACAGTGATGTCATAGGCATTTTTTTTTTTTTTGCTGAGGTCTCTGTTATCTATAAGGCTTCAATTGTTTATTGTGCTACTATCTTGAGGATTATTTTTATACTCTTTATCCTTATAAATGTCTCACTAACATGAAAGACGAAGGCAGAGCTGGTTGTTTAGGGTTTAGAATAATAACGCTGAAAGAATCATATATTATTGCATCTAGATGGACTTTGATGTTCTTCTAGGACATCTTATTTCACTGCAGATAAATTAAGGTCCCAAAAATAATTGCACTCGTCCAAAGTCACACAGCTCTTCAATAGTACAAGCTGTCTCTTTCCCACTTGTAAATAACTTTCATAGCTATCATCAAAGAAGGAATGACAAAGGTGGGAGTGAAGTGGGATGCGGATAATGTGAATATGGAAGAACTTCATTCAGAAAACATAATTATTGACCGATATTGACTTAGTAGATTTCTTAGACCAGTTGTTTTTAAACTTCTACAATCATTAGAATTTCTTAGAGAGTTTGCTAAAAGAGATTATTTGGGTCTATGCTCAGACTTAATTTCATCATGAGAAGGCCGATATGCTGTCCATTGCACCACAGAGTCACCTTTAGACTTTTTGATTCAGATACAACAATGCATGGTTCAATGATGATGATGTGCTCTATGAAATGTGTCACTAGGTGACTTTATTCTTGTGCAAATGTCATGGAGTGTAATTACCCAAACCTAGATGGTATAATTGATTGGAGCCATCGTTGCCTGTGCCATTCGTAGGTGATCAAAATGCCCTTAAGTGAACCATGATAACAGTGATGGAACCCAAGAATTTGAATTTTTAACAATGACATTTCATTTTGAAAACCAGAGTCGGATACTCTTAATTACTACTATTGTTAGTAGTCTCAAGTTCAGTGCTAGTCCTGACACATTGCTGTGTTTCCAAGTGAAGTGGTTTTCATGGGACTCAGTAACTTTTTTCTCTCTTCATTCTGTTTTCTTATATTAATTCTTCTCCCCCTATCATTCTTAAGTTGTGTTTAATACTATTATGTGTCATTTATATTAAGTACCTTGTGAATGCTTGACACTCCCCATATCCTAAGAAAGAAAATCACTTTATCAATGAGATGTATATTTACATCGTAGCCCAATTTTCAGTAGTCCAAACTTGGAAGCAACCCAGATGTTTAACAGATGACTGACTAAGACAGTTGTGTATATATATATATATATATATATATATATATATATATATATATATCAAATGAAATATTACTTGGCTGTTAAAAATGAAGTCATTTCCTTTGCGTCCTCTTAGATGGCTCTCAAAGGAATCATGCAAAGTGAGATTAAACTGAAAGGAGGACAAATACCAGATGATTTCACTTATATGTGGAACTTAAGAAACAAAGACAGAAAGGGAAAATATAAAGTGAAAATGAGACTGGATGTGGTGTGTTGTGTTGCACCAAAGCAATGGAATCTGGGGAAGGAAGGGGGCAGAGACTATAGTATAGTCCTTGTACATTATGGCGAAGATAAGCCTAAGTGGGAGTATGTTTTGCATACTCGTATCATGGGGAAATGAAAGATTGTACCCATATTTCTCCAGTTGTGCTATAAACCAATATTCCTCCCAAGAAAAATAGTTTTAAAGAATCTTTATAGGGACATTTGAGTTTTGTAAAATGATGAGAGAATTAATTGTTGTGTTCATAATCCCAAACCAAGAGGTTCCGACAGATGACTGTAGTATTTTTTGATAAGTAGCATATCTAATTGAATCAGAAACCATCTCAATTCTAGTTCCATATTAAAGGCAATCCATGGGCTGGATTCCAGGTGGTTCCTCAGGTTGAGCTCACATATTACCATGTGCAAGGACCTGGCATGGAGTACCCACTCCCCACCTGCAGGAGGGACACTTCACAAGCACTGAAGAAAGTCTGGAGGTGTCTTTATCTCTCCCTCTTTATCTTCCTTTCCCCTCTCAGGTTCTCTTTCTGTCCTGATAGAAAGGGAAAATGAAGAAAGAAAGAAAGAAAGAAAGAAAGAAAGAAAGAAAGAAAGAAAGAAAGGAAGGAAGGAAGAAAGAAAGAGAGGAAGAGAGAAAGAAAGAAAGGAAGGAAGGAAGGAAGGAAGGAAGGAAGGAAGGAAGGAAGGAAGGAAGGAAAGAAGACAAGAAGACAGGAAGACAGGAAGAAAGAGGGGTCGGGTGGTAGGGCAGTGGGTTAAGCACACATGGCATGAAGCACAAGGAACCTGCGGTTCGAGCACCCGGCTCCCTACCTGTAGGGGAGTCTCTTCACAGGCGGTGAATCAGGTCTTCAGGTGTCTTTCTCTCCCTCTCTGTCTCCCCTCCTCTCTCGATTTCTCTCTGTCCTATACAATAACAATGACATCAATAACAATAATAATAACCACAACAATGCTAAAACAACAAGGGCAACAAAAGGGGAGGGGGGAATAGCCTCCAGGAGCAGTGGATTCATAGTGCAGGCACTGAACCCAACAATAACTTTGGTGGAAGTATAAATAAATAAATAAAATAACTGATGAACCTAAGGAGAAATGCTACCTAGAAATCTGGCTTATTCCTACTTCTAGTTAGGATCCTAGACAAAGACACTGATAATGTTTATCATATATGCCTCTTTTTCTTGTAAGGTCATGACCCAAGCAGAAACACCTACCTAACTGGTATGTGTGTTGACTTTACACAACATAAGAAATTCCAAGTTGAAAATCAGAGGCATATTGCCACCAACATTATATATGGTAATGGATGTGGGATTGTGTTTCTACTAACGGTGAACATGTATTTCAATCAGAGAGTTTTATGACGTTTGACCAAAGGAAATAAGAAAATGTGATGGACATATTCCAGAAGTTGTGAAAGACCTTTTTTTTTTTTTAACCCATCCCACCCCAGTGCTACAAAACTCATTGAAAAACCTGTTCAGTAGAACAGAAGAAAAGCAGCCAAATTCGGTCTTGTGGGGTGGGGGGACGACACAGGAATAAAACATGCTATCTTCAAGTCTACTGATAAGAAAAAATTTAGTAGATAAATCATAAATACTTAAGGAATATCATAGAAGAGTATCTTGATTTCTAAACATTATTTATTGATGTATTTTTTCTTTCTTTCTTTCCCCCTTCCTTCCTTCTTTCCTTCCTTCCTTCCTTTCTTTTTTCTTTCTTTCTTTCTTTCCTTATGTTGCCCTTGTAGTTTTATTGTTGTAGTTATTATTGTTGACATTGTTGTTAGATAGGACAGAGAGAAACGGAGAGAAGAGGGGAAGACAGAGAGGGGGAGAGAAAGACAGACACCTGCAGACCTGCTTCACTGACTGTGAAGCGACTCCCCTGCAGGTGGGGAGCCGGGGGCTCAAGTGGAGATCCTTGTGCTTTGCGCTATGTGTGCTTACTCGCTGCACTACCACCTGACTCCCATGATTCTTTTTTTTTCCCTTGATCTTCTTTTCATTCAACCAAAATGCACTCTACCAAAAAGTCTGTCTCTGTGGCAGTGCACTTAATCACAAAGCCACAGGTTAGTTGTGCTCAGCGATGGGTTCTTAGGAAGGTTCAGTGACTACCTTGCTCCCCTTCCTCACAAATCTTGATACTCTTTACCATGTATCACGCTCTTCTGTATTTCAATCTCTGATTTTTTTTTTCAACTGTGAACCAATCAGATGGCTGGTATCTCTTTCATGTTGGTGTTATCTAGGGAGTCATTATTAAAGAAGCCATTTTACCCATGTTGGTTCATAGATATACTCCCAGAGAATAAAGTTTCTCTTGTGCTGTTGGTATGATGTCAGGGTCAGTTTCTCATTCCCTTCTACAAAGCTCTCCTTCTTCTGATGTGATGCAGCAATTAGTCGACTATTAATAAAAAGACATTAGGTTATGCTTATTTATTTTTAAGAAATGACATCATTCCCTCCCTTAATGTCTAGCAATGGAGCAATTCATAGGTCTTTCCATTTATTACATCATGGAAGCAATTGAACTTGGCAATTACCTTGCTGTTTTCACAACAGTGTTGAAAAGGGTTTTGAAAGGGGGGGAGTGCTAGTTGCAAGGGTCTGAATAAACATCTCTGTGGCTATATGTCTTTTATTTTGCTAAGCGCATTTGTACCAGTAGTGAGTGGCCAGTGCAGAGTGCAAAATATCTTCATTTTTATTCCAAATCAAAGTTACAGCTCTAAGTCTAAAGGGGTAAGAATAGACTTAGTAACATCCAGTTAGTTTTGCCAGCCAAGAGACCATGAAATAATAAAGACCTGCTAACTAAAAGCTCCGGCCTCCAATTTCTAAGTTAAACAACTTTCTGTGAGAGCACCTGAAATACTTTCATAGATTCTTAGAATTTTGAAAATGGAATGACTTAGAGGTTCATTGAGGGAAATATAGGGAAAGTGAATTCTAAATTACTAAGAAGCTTGATAATGGCTGAGCAATTAGCAAGTGGGAAGACTAGTTTTATTTCCCTCCTGTAAAAATATCCCCATCTTAAACACCCACTTCCCTAGACTAATATAGATTCTCTTTCTACAAGTGGAAATTATGATACCTTACTTAAATTTATCTGACTCTTAGTATTGATTAAAAGAAAACTCTTTCACATTGCTGGAATACTCAAATCATGAAGGTACTTTTCACACTCACTTTGTATGCAGAATTCAAGTTTCAATAGCAGCACTGTTCAAGCCATTGGTGTCAGTAGATTATTGACAAGGAATTATGTTACCTCCTCTCTTCCCAAAAGACCTGCTGTTTTAAGGACACCAATTAGTCTTCACCAAAAAGATCAATTTTTTTCCTCAACTCTCATTACAGTCAAATTCAAAGCAGTTCTTTTATCAATAAAGGGTCTGAATATGTCAGTCATTAAGAAGATAATCAGATCTATTTTTCAGTGATGAGACTGCCATAGGTATAACTAATTGAATATAAAGACATGGCCTTTGACCAAAGTCGGTCAAGGGAAACTTCTCTTTCAGTCACAGGTTCAGCTTGTAATAAGGTCTTGTCACGACAGATTATGACAAGAAGCAGTAGCTGACTATCAGTGTTAGCATATATGTTTGTCCCTAGAATCAGGACTTATTTTTAAATCAGGGACATTATTTACCCGAGGTTGCAAATACAAGGAAACATTTTCCTTAATGTTTCCAGAGTTCTGACTGGGCCTGAAAATTAAACTGACAAAGATGGATTAACATAGAGAAAATATATACCTATAAATGAATTTTCACAAGGACATGGGTACCTTTAGAAAACAAACACGAATGTTTGTAAAGGAGTAACTGAGAAGAACGGGGAGATAGTTCATGTGTGTGTGGGTGCCTGCTTTGTCATGTCTAACACCAAGCTGTCTAACCTGACCTCCATCATACTGGGAAAAGCTTCTGTGCTCTGATATCTCTCATCTCAACTCTTTTTTTAATTTAAAAAAGTCAATTCAGCAAGAGCAGAAACAATGAAATAACCAGAGCCATAAATTTGTGTGCCTTTTAGAAACTGTGAAGTTTTGAAGAACTGGCAAGAAAATGGGGTTTGGGCTGGAGTATAAAATAATAAAAACAGTAGTTAGGAAGATAAAGACTAGTTTAAAATGATTTATTTATAGTATAATCTCAGCCTCCAATTCTCCACCTCTGGTGGTTTGAATGTCTGCTTTCTTTCTCCTTCTATTTGAAAATAATCTTAGCACTTTGTTTTAGAAGAGCTAAAATGATATTCAATACAGATATACCATCTTCAGCATGGAATAATTTTGTATCTTGCTTTATTGTGACTGCCTCACTGACAGGAGAGTAAGCATGGATCGTAATATGAAGTGGACATTTATGTATTTGCCAATTAAATACATAAATGTATTTAATTTGGGTAGGGAGAGTACATAATGGATATACACTTTGAGCTCCTAGGTTCAATCACCAGAACCACCATAAAGCAGAAAAGAAAAGAAAATGCTAAGAATATTCAAATGGATTGTTTTATTTACCTTGAAGCCTCAGAGCCCAGGGCAGAAAAGGTTATTTCACGAAAATGCATATATTATTATCTAATTTACAAAGTGATGGAGCTAGGTGGAGGGACCTCTAGGAGATGAATAGATAATGAGAATAGAGGGGCCAGGCGGTGGTACACCTGGTTAAGTGCACACATTACAGTGAACAAGGACCCAGGTTCAAGCCCCACCTGCAGAGTGAAAGCTTTATGAGTGGTGAAGCAGGGCCGCAGGTGTCTTTCTGTCTCTCTCCCTCTTTATTCCCCCTCCCCTCTCAATTTCTCTTCATCTCTATCCAATAATAAATAAATTAACTATAAAAAGTAATGAAAACACATAAAGAGAATAGACTCTTCATGATTGGAATTAGTAAATCCTTAGAAAACTCCAGAAATGATCTGTTGTGTGAGAACACAATGACAAGTGTTAGAAATTAGAAATGGACCTTATCCAATCAAGTGTCACACTGATTTCAGAATCCTAATCCCAAGAAGTGTAAGAAAAAAAATTCTGGGGCTCATAAGCTCCATAGTCTTTGGTATTTAGTTATAGGAACCCAAAGGTATTAAGAAACCATACATTATATATGGATAAACTAATAATTCATTCATCAAAAAGAGGTCTGAAGACACACACACACACATCTCTGAGAATTTACTAGAAAATAAAATTGTTGCTATTGGGGAAATAAAGCAGAGGGCTTATAAGTATGAGATCCCAAGATGAATCTATGGCATATTGCATATATCAGAGTAATGCTTTGATTCTGTCTTATTCTCATAGATCCTGTAGACTTTTGATCGAGAAGTACTTTTTTCAGAAGAATGATCCTCAATCTTGAATGGACACTGAAATAATAGAGAATTTTAGGGAAGATTAACTTACCACCTTCAAATATTTAAATATTTTTGATAGAGATAGGTAGAGAAAGAGAGAGAGAGAGAGAAAGTGTGTGTGTGAGAGAGAGAGGAAGCGAGAGAGAGAGAGAGAGAAAGATTCCTATCAATATGGTGGGTATGGGCTTGAACCTAGGACCTATATATGGCAAAGCAACCTACTGTACAAATGAGCTTTCCCTGGGTTTGGGATTCTACTGTGTAACAGAGTTTTCAAATTTGTCCTTTAGCAAAATGTGTCTAGGACTTTCTGCTACAAACTCTTATTCACCACCCCCCATCAAGGACTATAAACCCTCTCTGAGCCCCCCACCCCTATTCCATTCTCTCCCCAGAGCCCTTTGCTTTTGGCCCACTACACCACCCCCAGTGCAAGTTTCATCCTGTGTTCTCCCTTTCAAATTCAGTCTCCCAAATAATCTGATCTAATTTGAGCCGTTAAGTCCTAAGAAGGAAGTAGAATCTCTCAAAACTATTTATTTCTGGACTCTTCTCAGCCATAGCATGTTGTGATCTTCACTAGACAACTCATTCATCAAACACAATTATGAACTTATTGTGTTTGTGTCAATAATACAACTTTTACTTACTAGCCTCTATATATTACAGTAATATCTTTAAATTTATTATTTGTTCTTCCAACAAATAATTATCAAATTCTATATTTACTGAAAAAAATGTACTGAATAGTGAGGCCAATATTCCTTACCCCCATAACATTTTCATTTTAATGAAGGAACAGATGATAGAACCCTTGTAAGTTGGATAACTTTTAGGAATAAAATGCTGTGAAGAAATAAAACCCAGGAATGTAATTGTGAATGCTGGTACAGAGCAATCTTTAAGAGAAAGATTAAAAAGACTCCAAAACAAATGAACAAAACATCATGCAAACTGTGGTCTAAACTGAATAAATATTAAGTTAAGAAGGCCTGAGTTGGAACCCAAAGAGTGGGTCAAAAAATAGATATACTATATAGAGTACAAGAATGACTACTTATTAGACTGCAGGCACAAAACCCAGTGACACTGGGTTTCTTGGTCATGATTAAGAGTTTGTTTTACTCTAAGAACAATAGAACATTATTAGAAGATTTTCACTGGAAGGTGACATTATTTGGTGACTTTTTGGAGTGCAGATGGCTGTTGCCAAACTGGAAAACAGAAGCCCAAATTAAGCGGCCATTATGCCCAAATTAAGGAGGTGAGAGACGATGGTGACTAGGACAGGAGAAGAAGATGTGGGAAAAAGTACATTCATGTCCCAATTCATGCTCTGTTGGTGCAATCATCCCTCTTCTTTCCTACCTACTCTTCTCTTCTTCTTTTATTCTCTTCTTTTCCTTTCTCTTCTTTCTTTTCTCTTCTTTCCTTTCCTTTCCTTTTCTTTCCTTTCCTTCCCTTCCCTTCCCTTCCCTTCCCTTCCCTTCCCCTTCCCCCTTCCCCCTTCCCCCTTCCCCCTTCCCCCTTCCCCCTTCCCCCTTCCCTTCCCTTCCCCTTCCCCCTTCCCCCTTCCCTTTCCTTCCCTTTCCTTCCCTTTCCTTCCCTTTCCTTCCCTTTCCTTCCCTTTCCTTCCCTTCCCTTCCCTTCCCTTCCCTTCCCTTCCCTTCCCTTCCCTTCCCCTTCCCCCTTCCCTTCCCTTCCCTTCCCTTCACTTCCCTTCCCCTTCCCCCTTCCCCCTTCCCTTCCCTTCCCTTCCCTTCCCTTCCCTTCCCTTCCCTTCCCTTCCCTTCCCTTCCCTTCCCTTCCCTTCCCTTCCCTTCCCTTCCCCTTCCCCTTCCCTTCCCTTCCCTTCCCTTCCCTTCCCTTCCCTTCCCTTCCCTTCCCTTCCCTTCCCTTCCCTTCCCTTCCCTTCCCCTTCCCTTCCCCTTCCCCTTTCCCTTCCCCTTCCCCTTTCCCTCCCCTCCCCTCCCCTCCCCTCCCCTCCCCTCTCCTCTCCTCTCCTCTCCTCTCCTCTCCTCTCCTCTCCTCTCCTCTCCTCTCTTCTCCTTTCCTTTCCTTTCTTCTCCTTTCCCACCTTTTATTCCCCTTTTATTGTTGGGACTCAGTGCTTACATGCACAACTTCACCTCTCCTAACAACTATCTCTCTTTCTTCATTTTTTCCCTTCTCTCTTTCCTTTGTTCTTTCTTTCTTATTCTCCTTTCTTTCTAAAAGATTTTAATGATTTACTAACAAGAGTGATAAAAGAGCTAGAGAGAACCAGAGCATCAGTCTACTACATGTGTTGCTGGAACTGAACATGAACCTCGACTCTTTATCTATGGTGCCACTTCCCAAACAACTCTTCTTTCTTTGTTGCTTAAAGAATAAAAACAGAGGGGGGAGAGGAAAAACATTCAAAGTAGCCCTTATTTACTGTTCAGGAAGCTATCCAGGGACTTCAACAGGGTGGCATAGAAATCAAACCCAGGTCCTCATGCAAGGTAATGTGTGTACTCTGCCAGATGAATCATCTCCTATACACTTTATTTATTGGCCAGAGCAACTCTGATGTTTGGTGTTGTTAGAGATTGAGCCTGTGTCCTCAGACACTTGGCCAAGAAAAGTCTTTTCCATAACCATTGTGCTGTCTCTCTTGGCTAGTGTATTTCTGTTCTCTCCTTTTATATTATTTTTATTTTACTTCATTACCACCAGGATGATTGCTGGGTCTCAGTGCTTGCATGACAAACCCACTACTCCTGGTATTACTTATTTATTTATTTTAATACAGAAAGAAACTGAGAGGAAAAGGGGAGGACACAGAGAGAAGGAGACAGAAAGACATGTGTAGCATTGCCTCACTACTAGTGAAGCCTTGTCCCATTAGGTGGGGACCGGGGTCTTGATCCTGGGTCTTTATGCATGGTAGCTTGTGTGTTTCACCAAGTGTACTGTCATGTGGCCCTTACTGATGTCTTTCTATAGGTTGGTTTATTTCTTACCTAAAACAAAAGAAAAAAATATGATTTTCCCTTTGTTTCTGTTTTATTTATTCTGTAGTGTAGAATGTGGTGTTCGTTTTTTGCGTGTCTAGTCAAAAGAAAGAAATTCTTCACAATTTGGATGTGAGAGCAGTACATACTATCTTTTCATTTCTAATAAGCTTTCCACTCTAATTTGCTTAAGATTTCCCACCCATAAATCTCTGAACTATATGCTTTTCCTGATTTTTTTTCTTCTAACCTTGATTTTGAAGCCCCTTTAACGCTCTTTGTCAATTGTGCAATGTTTTCCATGTGAGTGGAAGGAGAATTCATACCATTGTGAGTGGTTAAGTGCCCTTAAATGATTTAAAATGCTGGGAAGATATTTAGCTCTTTGGCAAAGGGATTTGGAGAACATGTTACTTCCAGCTGTGGGTTAGACCCAAATTTAGAAGGAGGAATTCCTCGTATTGAGAAGATCATAGAATGCATCCAGGTGTTTTTAAAAGCTGCAAAAAATATCGTGGCAATGAAGACTCTTCCATTGTTTCTTCAAGATGCCACCCTTCTTCTTCAGTGAAAATGGATACCAGGCACCGTGTTTCTGAAAGGGCTCTTGGAATCGTTCCAGTCGACTAGAAGGGAAGGCAGGCTTTTGAGAACATTAAAAGCAGGAAACTGGAGTGAGAGAGTTTGGGCACTTGCAAAGGTGCTAAAGATGAACAGGACTTAACTTTGTGAAGAAAGAAGCCTGGGGGTAGGTGGCAGAAAACTCCATTTCAGAAGAATATGAGTTATAAAGACGAGGGATTGTAAGGAGAGCTCAAGAAGCCATAAGCCGTTACACTGATGGTCTAGCTGGGGACGGGGGGGTTGGGGGGAGGAATAGGAGGAACACGATGTCATGTCTCAAGTAAAATAGTTGCTTCTGGAACCTGTTTGAGTTCAGCTCACAAGTGCTTGTACTCGACATTACTGACTCGTTTGCTATACTATATGCCTGGCTTTTCAGGTTGACCTCCAGGAGGACAATGAGACAACACATTCCTTTGTGTGTTGCTTTCAGAGAAAGAGAGCGAGAGAACAGGAGAGTGACTGAATCATGGACCATTTCAGACTGAAGACTGAATTAAGTTGACTGGGCCATGATCCAATTAATAGCAGAGCAATTCAATATAATTGACCCCAGGTTAGTTGATTTGGTAACACATGGATAGATTTTTGACAGCTTAGCAGTGAGATCAGGAAAGGAAATTAATATGTGATTTAAGTAAATTCAGGCACCTGGTAGTTTAATAGACTTAGACACTTTCATCTTTTGTTATTGGATTGAAGCGGACCCAGTTGGGAGTTATTGAAAAATTGATTGTAATAAACTGGCCTTCTTGAAATGCCACTTTGGGGGCTCAAAGCTCCTTCCTGGATCACCTAGGGGAAATGAGGCAACAACTACCCTGGCATAAACTAGTATATTTCACTTACACAGACTAACCTTGTGTTTCTTCCTAGGAGGGTGGTTTTAAAGTGTGATAAATGGTGAAAAGTTTTGGAACCAAAGGTAGGACTTAAAATGTCTGACAGACCCAAATTGGACATAGTTCAAGCAATATATTTTTAATTAAAGCAAGAAATTGTTCTTAAACTGTTTTTTTTCCCTAGATTAGGGTCTTATATTTGATCCAGAATTTTTATGACTGCCATAAAGACTTGAGTTCTTTGCTGAATTCTACCTTGAAAAACTTGTTCATTCTTTGGCTTTTCCACTCTGTGTGGTTATGGCCCTGTCATCTCACTGCTCAATGTAGACAAGTATATAGCATGTCATCATGGGATACGCATGTGAAAGGCAAATTTGAATTTCTCAGTAGCTATTTCCATGAAAAAGTACTTCCTGAATCAAGCTTCTAACCATATAGAATTATATTTAATTAAACAAGCAATGTAATATTTCAAGTGTAAGTTGGCTTAACATACTGCCTCCAAAAATATGTCTCAATTTATACTCACTCTCCAAAATAGCATATGAGGGGATTCTTTCTCTTTTATTTCTTCACCAAGAATTGGCATGGCAATTGAGTGTGTCTCCATCTATATTTGGAAAAATTGGGGGGGGGTGATTTCTTGTTTATTTCTCTAATGGGATCGTTCACTATTCTCTGTACCCACTCACTCTTTTCTCATCTTTCCACACAGAAGGTATATTGATTTACTGTGAGTTTTTCTAGTTGCTTTTTACTCACCCAGACCCTTGCTTCAGTTCTTCCTACCTGGCATCTTTTTGGATCAGAAGCTCTAATTTAGCTCAATTAGAGTTTCTCCTGACAGAATTCTTCCTCCTTTCACTGTTTTAAATTTAAGTCCAGGGTTGGGGAGGTGACACAATGGTTATGCAATCATGTTTGAGCCTTCAAAGCCTCAGGTTTAATTCCCAGCACCACTATGAATAAGAGCTAATCAGTGTTCTGGCTGAAAAATATAAATAAATGAACAAGCAAATAAATCAGTCCAGTTCACTGTGAAGTAGCTGTCATATTTCTCTAGTTATTATCTTCAAAGAATTTATAATCTGAAAAACCCTTATGGCCTTACTTTCTGTGGCTTTCACCAATTTATTTATTTACTTATTTATTTTCCCTTTTGTTGCTCTTTTTGTTTTTCATTGTTGTTGGAGTCACTATTGTTGTTGATACTGATGTTGTCGTTGTTGGATAGGACAGAGAGAAATGGAGAGATGAGGGGAAGACAGAGAGCGAGAGAGAAAGACACCGGTAGACCTGCTTCACCTCCTGTGAAGCTTTGAAGCAACTCCCCTGCAAGTGGGGAGCTAGGGGCTCGAACCGGGTTCCTCACGCTGGTCCTTGCACTTTGCGCCACCTGCGCTTAACCCGCTGTGCTACCACCCTACTCCCGTCACCAATTTTTAAATATCACATCCCTGTGCATCTTCTACTGCAGACTGACCCTGTGACAGGCAAAGAATAATGCTGAATTGTTGAATTTTATGGGCAAATATCTCCTTCATTTTATTTTTGGAAGCCATGGGTAAAAGGAGAGAGGAAGATGGATGAGATATCTATGATGATGATTCCTGCTGACGTTACAGCTTCATACCTACTGCTTGTCCTGAAATGACATGACTTTCCCCATAAAACCAGTGCACTTTGAAGAAATGAGATACAGCTTTTTTTTTCCATGTTTCTTTTTATTATGAAACAGGGAAATCTACTGAATTCTAAGATTCTTATTTTTTCCTATTTACTTAAATCCATCTGCAAAAGTATCATTTGCATCAAAGACATCAATGTACTCTAGTTATTTTTAGTGACATGAGAGTATTTTCATCTGACTTGCACATTTTTCCAAACTCTGTGAATAAACAGAAATTCATAGCAATTTTATATCACAGAAATTTTTCTTAAAGTTATAAGTTATTGCTTCCAATTGCATATATATTGTCAAATACTTGAACAACTACAAAAAGAATAATCCTTAAATTAGTTTTTATAGAGAGACAAAGAAAAATTGAGAGGGTATGGAAAGAGAGAGAGAAAGAGGGAGAGAGAGAGAGAGAGACCTTCAGCATGAATTCACCACATATAAAGCTTCCTCTCTCGCAGGTGGGGATCATTGGGAGACTTGAATCTGAGCCTTGTCATGGTTATGTGTGCACTGAACTGGTTGTGCCATTTCCCTAGTTTTTACTACCAAAATATATATCCATAAAAGGCTTCTTCTAAAAGTAGACCCATTGGGGAATGGGGAAGTAAGAATAGAAAGTGAAGGAGGTGAGTATGGGCAGACAAAGTTCAGTCTTGCTGGAGTCTACAAGGCCATGTAATACACACCTGAGATAAATGTCCCACTAGATATCCAAGTAGTTCGTTTATTCATTCTTGTTTTCAGTCCACGGTGGGTTGAGCACTGCTTTTGTTTCTTGTGAAGTGTTGGTTTCTGTCCTAGCTCCACTCTTCTGGGTCCTACTCCATAAGTTAAGCCAGTTACCATGGCCAAGAAAGCCCTGGAGCAGAGAGACATGTGAATTTACAATATGAAACCAACAAGTTTCAGCACAGTGTGTGCCCAAAATACATAGACAGGACATCTATTGTATATGTGTAGTCACAAGAGACAGGTCTGGACAAATTCATGCTAGTACCAAATTATATCCTCCTAAACAGAAAGGAACTGATTAACAAATTTAGAAGACTTAGGCAAACACTAGTTAGGAAAATCAAATTTAAGACCGAAGATATAAACATACATCAGTTAGTACAAATGAGTCAAGGCTGTTTGTACTACTGGCTTAGGTTCTGTGAGTCCCATCGTCCATCACGAGGAGCACATGCCTCTGGGTATTTGCCAATTCAAGAAAATAGGAAGTAGGGGCAGATCTGAATCCAATCCTCACCAAGTGAAACGTCTTATAAAGTAGGACCTCCACAGTCTAAAGGGCTGTGAGAAAGAAAAAAATAGATACTAGGGGAAGACAGTGGCATGCCTGGTGGGGCTCAGTCTTCATGCAGGAAACCCAGTTTCAAAACCCTGATGTCCATTTGGAGGGAGGAGACTACACACGCAGTGCTCTAGGTGTCTTGTTGGTCTGCTTCTAATTCTGCTTCTAAGACCCCTTCTGTTTTGATCATCACTTTAGGTTAGCTTGCATTGCTGCTGTGGTCTATTTACATAATCACTGTTTTACCTGAGACCCGCCCTGCCTACAAGGCATTGTTTTAATCCCCACTGGTTAGATGCATGCTTGATACTTCCAAGTGCGCGTGCTTTTTCCTTCTTCCCACCCCCTATCCTATGTATTTCCTCTTCCGACCTGACACTTCCATCTCAGGAGATATAAAGAACAGGATTTTCTAATGAATAGAGATTAGATTGATTGCACGGAATTCCCACTCATCAATAAAGATTGAACTGCATTCCCAGCTCAGCCATGAGTCCCTGGTCATCTGTCCTCAAAACTAGCCTGGCAGTGTCTCTCTTTCTCTCTCCTCTGTTCTCCTTCTCTCCGTATTTCTATTTCTCTGACTTTGTTGAAAAGGAAAAAAAATAGCCATTCTAAAAAAAAGGGGGGCCTTCAAGGCACTGAATTCCATAAAAAAAAATTGTGTGGAGAAAGAGAGTGAAAGAGAGAGAGGCAGAGAGAGACAGAGACAGAGATAAATGCTTCTTAATGTAAATCTGTTTTCAGTTAGATGTCACATAGCATTATCACAAAATCTGATTGATAATGTCTTAAAAAAGATACAAGATAACAGTAAAATATTATTAGTTTACAATATTATTAGTTTACAATACTAGCATGCCCCCCATAGATTTGAGGTGATACTGCAGAAGATACTAATTCCTTCAAAAAAGAAGAAAATATTAACTAGAGAGTTTGAATTAAAAAAAATATCACTGATCATAGAAGCTTAGTTATGTGGAGGAAATAACAGCATGGCACAGATAAAGAATATATTTATCAGTTAATGGATAAAGCAGGGACTATGAAGTCACTTTCACCACTAAGAAAAAAGACTGACTGGACTGGCAAGATAACTCAGACAGGGCATTTGCTTTATCATGGGCACCACCCAATTCCAAGTCTAATAAAAGGGCATTGCCCACCATACTGGAGGGTCCTTTAATATTGTGAGGTTTTCTCTCTCACTCTCACTCTTTCTCTCTCTCCTTCCCTCCCCCCGCCTTTTCTTTTTATCTGAAAAAGTAGACCTGGAGCAATAAAGCCCTGGTGAAATTATGATGTAAAAGTTGAAACATGAATTGAGGGAAAGGAATATGGAAAGTAATGACAGAGGGCTGGGCATTGGTTCACCCTGTTGAGTGCACATATTACCAAGCACAAGGACCCAGGTTCAAGCCCCTGCACCCCGCCTGTAAGAGATCCACTTCATAAGGGTAAAGCAGGTCTACAGGTGCCTATCTTTCTTCCTTACTCTCTATCTCTCCCACCCATCTCAATTTCTCTCTGACCTATTTAGTAAAAATATTTTTTAAATATTAGGGGGAAGACAAAAAAAAAAAAAGAAAAGAAAAATTGGCCACCAGGAGCAGTGGATTTGTACTGCCAGTATTGAACCCCAATGATAACACTGGTGAAAAAGAAGGAGGAGTAGGAAGAGGAGGAGAAGGAGAAGGAGAAGGAGGAGAAAGACAAGAAGGAGAAGAAGAAGAAGAAGAAGAAGAAGAAGGAGAAGGAGAAGGAGAAGGAGAAGGAGAAGGAGAAGGAGAAGGAGAAGGAGAAGGAGGAGTAGAGGAGGAGGGGGAAGAAGAATGAAGACACAGAGAAAAAGAAGAAGAGGAGAAGGAGGAGGAAGAGGAAGAATGAGGAGACAGAAGGAGGACAAGAAAGAAGAGGAGGAGGAAGAAAAGGAGGAGGAGGAGGAAGAGGAGGAAGAAAAGACAATTTAGAACTTAAAATATACTGAGAGTGACTGAAAGTAAAAAAAAAAGTCACCAAACATTTGAAATGGAAAGGAGGAAATGACACATATAAGGAACAAAACGAATTAATATCAATGTTCCCAGTTGCAACATTGATTTGAAAATTAAATTTAAAAAATATCTGGTGAACTAAGAATAGAGGAGACCTTCATTCCTGATTATCAGCTTCACCAATTTCTGGAAACATATAGCAAACATGGTGAAACATTTAAATTATTCTTTATGTACTTTTTCAGTTTTAATTTTCAATTTGAAATAAACCATATGTATACTTACATGTTAAGCTGATATGTATCTATGAAGACATTTTGACTGGTTGCACCGTTGTTTGTTCTGTGCATGAGCGCACTACACTTTATTTAACATGCCTCTCTTTAATAGGAATTAAATGTTTTTAATTTCTGATCTATAAAGTATGCTCTAATGAGCATCGTAGTTAAAATTTCCTATTTCCTTTTAACACTGATTGGAGGGTATCATTGTCTCTATGCTTAGATGAATTAAAAGCTGAAAAATGAACTTTTGGCTTTTAAAAAACATTATTTTAAAAACAGTAGTGAAGCCAAACATTATCCTGTATTTACTCATGCAAAAATAGTGTTTACTGGGGGTGGGGCAGTAACTCAGCCGGTTAAGCTCCCATGGCACGAAATCCAAGGACCAATGTGAAGATTCAAGGCCCTGATTCCCCACCTGCAGAGGAGTCACTTCACAAGCAGTGAAGCAGGTCTGCAGGTGTCTATCTTTCTCTCCCCCTCCTCTCTCCATTTCTCTCTGTCCTACCCAACAACAATGATATCAATAATAACAAAAATACCCACAACAATGATAAAAGAAATAGTGTTTACTATGCATGAAGTCTGTTCTATGCACTTAGATTATACATCCCATGGAATCAAACAGACACAATTTCTTTCCTTCATGAATTCTTTGTCTTTTTCTTTTCTGAAACTAAAGTGTTCATCTTTCTTCTTTTGCTTTTAGTGACTGTACATTAGAATTTCTATCATTTAATAAAATTATTATTTAGTTTATAATCAAAAGTTTTAATGTTATTTATGTGTTGTAGCTCTTATAGTTCTTTTTATTATTAATTTTTTTCCTTTGACTAGAGCAGTGTTTGGTTCTGGCAGGAATTAAACCTGGCACTATTGAGTATCTGCCATGTAAGTCAGTTGGATACACCACTGTGCAATCTCCCTGAGCACTGCAATTCTTTTTCAAATGCAACATAGGAAAGTTTCTGGTTTTATGCCTTGTCAATGTTTACATTTTTCTATTTATCCTAAGATTTCAGAAATAATCATTCACGTTTTCTTCAACATAATTAAGTTTTTTATTTAAAATAGATCGATTAATAGGCAAAACACATTTACTCACTTACTGGGTCTAACCTAAGAATCTTGTGTACTGTGAATAATGCTGTTTACCTTGTTTGGTAGGCTTCACTCCTCCATCAAATTCTCCATGTGTTAAAAGATGGTGATGTCTTGGCTAGGCAGCAGCACAGTGGGTTAAGCACAAATGGCCCAAAACACAAGGACCACTGCAAGGATCAGGGTTTGAGCCCCCGGCACCCCGCCTGCAGGGGAGTAACTTCACAAACAGTAAAGCAAGTCTGAAGGTGTCTATCTTTTTCTCTTCCTCTTTGTCTTCCCCTCCTCTGTCCATTTCTCTCTGTCCTATCCAGCAACAATGCCATCAATAACTACAACAATAAAACAACAAGGGCAACAAAAGGGAATAAGTAAATTTTTTTTTAATATTTATTTTATTTATTTATTCCCTTTTGTTCCCCTTGTTGTTTTATTGTTGTAGTTATTATTGTTGTTGTCATTGTTGGATAGGACAGAGAG
This sequence comes from Erinaceus europaeus, assembly GCF_950295315.1. NCBI lineage: Eukaryota > Metazoa > Chordata > Mammalia > Eulipotyphla > Erinaceidae > Erinaceus > Erinaceus europaeus. The sequence goes on from NC_080173.1 coordinate 92,016,847, forward strand.
AAATGGAGAGAGGAGGGGAAGACAGAGAGGAGGAGAGAAAGATAGACACCTGCAGACCTGCTTCACCGCCTGTGAAGTGACTCCCCTGCAGGTGGGGAGCCGGGGTTCGAACCGGGATCTTTATGCCGATCCTCGTGCTTTGCGCCACCTGCACTTAACCCGCTGCAGGAATAAGTAAATATTTTTTTAAAAATACAGGACTAGAACAACTTCAAGAACCTACCAAATCACCAGTGAGTGCAAACACATGTGACTCATGGACAGAAAGGAGCCTAGGGAGAGATTAAGTGGCTGGTACAGTCTGGCAGTTGACCAGTTGAGACACCACCTGCAGTCTGTTTCATCAACATAAAGACAGCTGAAGGGAGGAGAGGACTCCCCTAAGACTCACCAGATGCAACTGTGAGTCTCCATTGCTACTGCCCTCAGAATCTGGAGCAGTGAGGGTGGGGGGAGACCCTGTGCTGACACCAGGAGACAGAGAACTAACCAGGAAACTCAGGAGAAGATCTATACCTCGGTGGCCTAGCGGTGGGGCTGTAAGAGTCTCTTTGCATAACCACTGGATTATCTCTACCACACCCTGCTTTATCTCTTGGTCAGGAGTCAGTGATTAAACTAAGAAGCCTATTTATAGTTTAAAAGCCTTCAGACTCACATAGCCCACAGGGAAGAAAAAGAAAAAAAAAAAAAGAGGCTTTTAAACCACTGTGTTCCAACTCAGGGATTAAAATACTATTGAAACAACTGTCAATTTCCACAACTGTGAACTCTTTAATTACCTTATTTAGACACAAGTCAATCCAGGCAAGAGTTATCAGTAATTTGAAAAGTACTGAGAGAGGGACCTCATAACATGGTATATACAATGGCTAAACCAATAAGAAGAAATATTGGAAAAATGAACCAGGACAGGAGTCCAGCTAAAAGCCCTCCAAAGGTTGAAGCACAAAAGAATGAGGTCAACATCCAAACACTAGTTAAGGAAATAATCACAGGAGTGAGTAAAGAGTTTGAAAGGATTGTTATCCGAAATGCAGAAACAACAAATGAGACTATGGAAGAAAACACTAATTATCTCAAGGTTATTAGAGAGCTGAAAGCTGAAATAGCTGAGCTAAGAACACAACTAGATGAACAAGCTAAAACAGTATCTGAACACGGTAACAAAATAGATGAACTCCAAAAAACAGTAGAGGGGAGAGAGACTAAAATAAATGAGGCTGAAGACAGAATTAGCAAGATTGAGGAAGAATTAGAGACAACTAAAAAAGAAGTAAGAGATCTCAAAAAGATATTAAGAGATACTGAAAACAACAACAGAGACCTAGGGGATGACTTCAAAATAAATAAATAATATACACATTATTGACTTACCTGAGGAATAAAGAGAGGGAGGGGAAGAAAGCATTCTTCAGGACATAATAGCTAAGAACTTCTATAGTCTAGAAAACATCAAAGACATAATGAATGGTTCAAGAGGGTCAAGAAGCCCAGAGGGTCCCAAATAGAATTAGCCCAGACTTAAAGACACCAAGACACATCATATTTAGACTGGAAAGGAATAAGGATAAAGAAAGGATCCTGAAGGCTGCAAGAGAAAAACAAAGAGTCACCTACAGAGGAAAAGCCATAAGATTAACAGCAGACTTCTCCACACAAACACTATAGGCCAGAAGAGAATGGCAAGATATCTTTTGAGTGCTCAAGGAGAAAGGCTTTCAACCAAGACTACTCTATCCTGCTAGACTGTCATTCAGACTAGATGGAAGCATAAAAACCTTCTCAGACAAGCAACAGTTGAAAGAGTCAACTATCACCAAGCCTGCCCTCAGAGAAGTTCTGAAAGGTCTCCTATGCACAGTCACACCACCATAAATCGGCCATCTATCAGAACACTCTAAAACTCTACAAGAATGGTGTTAAAATATCTTCAATCTTTGATATCAATAAATGTCAATGGCCTGAATTCACCTATTAAAAGGCACAGAGTAGGAAGACGGATCAGAAAACACAACCCAACAATATGCTGTCTACAGGAAAGCCACTTAACTCAACAAGACAAAAAATGGTGACTTCACTGTTTTCAGCTGATCTTGGATGGACCTTGAAATAATCATGTTAAATGAAATAAGTCAGAAACAGAAGGATGGAATATGGGATGGGATCATCTCACTCTCAGGCAGAAGTTAAAAAACAAGATCAGAAGAGAAAACACAAGTAGAACCTGAACTGGAGTTGGTGTGTTGCACCAAAGTAAAAGACTCTGGGAGAATACAGGTCCAAAAAGAATGACAGAGGACCTCATGGGGGTTGTATTGTTATGTGGAAAACTGGGAAATGTTATGCATGTACAAACTATTGTATTTACTGTCAAATGTAAAACATTAATTCCCCAATAAATAAATTAAAAATAGAAGAATAACAAAAGTGAAAAAAAAAATGGCCTCCAGGAACAGTGTACATTCACTGAGCCCCAGCAATAACCCTGGAGAAAAAACAAAAACAAAACAAACACACAAACTAAAAAGCATGGTGATGTCAACAGATGTATGTCAAATCACATAAATTAAAATACTCTTGGTAGTAGAATTACAGCTTTTGGAATAAGATCTAAAATCTTTCCCAGAAATTCAGTCTGATACCTCTTTCAACTGCTACTTCCTAGCTATTTCCCATGGCCTCTCTTCCTTCATAGCCCTCTTTCTACCCAAGTTCACTCCCATTGCCCTTCAGGTCTCTATCTTTTTTAAAAAAAAAAAATTATAAAAGGTAAACACTGACAAAACCATAGGATAAGAGGGGTACAACTCCACACAATTCCTACGACCAGAACCCCATATTCCATCCCATCCCCCGATAGCTTTCCTGTTCTATAACCCTCAGGGAGTACGGACCCAGGGTCATTATGAGGTGGAGGAGGTAGAAGGGCTGACTTCTGTAATTGCTTCTCTGCTGAACACAGGTGTTGGCAGGTCTATCCATATTCCCAAACTGTCTCTCTCTTTCCCTAGTGGGGAAGGCTCAGGTCTCCAGGACACATTGGTTAGGTCGTCTGCTGAGGGAAGTCCAATTTGGCATCGTGGTAGCATCTGGAACCTGGTGGCTGAAAAAAGAGTTAACATATAAAGCCAAAGAAATTGTTGATTAATCATGAACCTAAAGACTGTAAATGAAGATTTGGGGTTTCCATTTTGAAGATAGCCAGTAGGCCTATTTTAGTTATACTCCAAAGGACCCATGACTATACTAGTTTTTCCTGATCTTGACCCCTGATATGCAGGTGGACTCAAGTTATTGTCTGGGGAGATGATGTCTTGGCTAGAAAAAGAGCTATTATCAGGGAAGAGAGTAGTTCCCAAATATGGGACAGGTATATAAATATTGTTGACTGTAAACCTCATCAAGTTGATCTGGTCTGGGGCCCATATTCAGCTTAAGAAGCCTATGTGACCCCTGCATCCCTGTAGGTATGAGCTTGCATTTGGTGCTTATGAGTAGGAACATTCCAAGCTGCCCCAATTTTAGGACCCATCTTCCTCATTTTTAAGTACAGCACTTGGAGAAGAAGTAGATAGTCTACTCATATCTCTGGAACCAACTATTGAACACTGGACCTTTCTTAGATGACCTTCTCCTAAGGCTGGTGAGCTTCTACTCCTATGCTTGTCTGTCACCCATCAGCACAGACTGTGATGACCTTATCACTTGACAGTGACAGAGCATCTTGCTTACTAAGGTGACCCCTGGCCACCTGCCCTGCTGTGTTTATTCAAAGTGAATATGAACAAAACAGCAGCCCGCAGGAATCAGGAGAAAGGTATGAGACAATGTCATTTCCTGGAAAGTAAACAGAGCAAGAGAAAACATGTCTATTCTGCAGAGATTCAGAGGCTTGGGCTTTGGGAAGTTTAGTAGTCAGAAGAGTTTGTTTCAACTTGTCACACTTTCAGGTTCTACCTCTATGGCCTTGAACCAAAACTTTTTCTCAGCTCTGTTTTCTCCATCCATTAATTTCCATAAATCTGATAATCCCTGAATCTTAGGGTAACGACCCTTTGAGATTTTATTACATACCAGACATTGAGATTTTTTTTATTCATTCTATTACTGAGTTTAATCTCCAAAACCTTTGATGAAGATAGTATTATCTCATGAATAAAGTGAAGAGTTTAAGAGTATTGAACTCTGGAGAGAAAAATGCAATCAAGTGATTAATGTTCTGTTTAGTGTCATCAAGAGTCAGAGAGATTAAATTTAGAAAGTTCACGCAGCTTGAAAACTTGAACCCAGAACAACTCAGAACTGAGTACATCACTTAATTTTGTTTGAGGTTTGCTCAAGTTAGGACAAGGGAAATATAAATGGATAGACTTTGTAAACTGTCAAGCACTGGGCACAAAAAAAATGTATATAATCTACAGGGCAAAGCAGGAAGCAGCTGTATCTGAGGGTGTGTGTTTTCCTTCAGGGAGAAATGAAAGCCTGGGATTTCAGCTTTCTGATCCAAGTTCAATGTGTCTGGTCCCAAGGTTATTTTTGATTCAAGGCCACTGTGTCCTGGTTTCTATCAACACTGAAATAAACACCACTTTGCAATCTGCACCTTTTATTAATGGTGTGACTCACTTAATGAGGGCTTTGCTGACTCACATCAATCTTCCTTCTAGAAGAGGCCCATCAAGGAATTGTTGGCAGCTGCCAGCCTGGATCTATCCTCCATCAGCATTTGGCAAGTCCAGCCACCTTCTCCCTCCAGAAGAAAGTGAAAGACTACACACACATACACACACACACACACACACACACACACACACACACACACACACACAAAACCTCTTAGGAATTTTATTGACTTCCTCTGACTAACCTTCTTTATTTTCTTTAGTTTCAGGCAGCCAAATATCCATAGATGGTGTCTTCTAAAACCTGATCATAAAACAGTCTCCAAAAAGGTGAAGAAAAAGATTGACATCTAAAAAGAGTACTAATGTCTTCATTTTACATAGAGAGAGGTGTTAGAAATGTTTTTCTGTTTTGCTCTTGCTTTTGTCAGTTATGTTGCCAGTGGGAGTCAAGAAAAAGAAAATATACCCCTTCTAAATTTCCATGGGATAGATATTTGTACAGATAAATAGCAACTTATAGATAGATTTTTTTTTTTTGCCTCCAGACAGATTTTTTTTTTTTTTGCCTCCAGGGTTATCGCTGGGGCTCAGTGCCTACACTACAAATCCACTGCTCCTGATGGTCATTTTTTCCATTTTTGTTATTGTTGTTACATAGGACAGAGAGAAATGGAGAGAGGAGGAGGAAACAGAGAGGGGGAGAGAAAGGTAGACATCTGCAGACCTGCTTCACTGCTTGTGAAGCAACCCCCCTGCAGGTGGGGAACCAGGGGCTTGAACCAAGATCCTTGCACTGGTCCTTGCACCTCATACCATGTGTGCTTAACCCAGTGTGCTACTACTGCCCAGCTCCCCTAGATAGTAATTTTGCCACAAAAGGATTATAAGATAACATTTTAAATATAGAGGATATAAAAAGTGTCACAGAAATATGACTAAAATAACATTGACTACATTTAAATATAAGTGCATAAATTCCTCTCTTGAAACATAAAGGCCTGTGGACCAAGACAAAACATAAAACTGAAATAAAGAGGCTACAAAATAAACTCAATTATTCACTGTATGCTAAAAGACAGGTTTTAAGTCAATAGATGCATGATATAATTTACCAGATGAATTATATCACTAAAAGAATCATTTCCCCATGTCAAAATGAAATTTAAATTAATTATAACTGAAGTTATTTATTAAGAAATCAGAAAAAATAGGTTATGTTTACAGAAAATACAGTCTCTATAAAAATAATAGTCAAGGCAAATGGATGATTGAAAAGGTATGTGATACAATATGACCAATTAAAGATATATCACAAAGCATTATTTAAAAAGATGAGATTGGAGACAAAATTGCAATGTTTATAATAGGAAAAAAGATTAAATTCATAGTATATGAAAATTATAAAATTTGGGGCTGGGTAGTGGCACACCCGGTTGGGTGAACATGTTACAGTGCACAAGGACCCAGGTTCAATCCCCCAGTCCCCACCTGCAGGGGAATGCTTTACAAATAGGGAAGCAGTATTGCAGGTGTCTCTCTGTCTTTTATTCTTGATCTCTGGCTGTTTCTATCCAGTAAATAAAGATAATAAAAAAAATTTAAAAAGAAAAAAATAAAATTATAAAATTGGGCAAAAGAGAATCAGATATGTATAATTTGAAAGGAAAAAAATACATACAATTTGCCAAAGAAAAACATGACCCATCAATACATCAAAAGAATAACATCAGTAGAAATCTAGTAGCAATTTTTACTTATAATCACTTAAAAGCTATATTTTCTAATGCCCACAGTAAAAGAGGACCATGTCTAAAGTAATCCTGGAGACATAAATTGGTTCAACTTTTGAAAGAAATTTTCTTAATATATGTCAAACCTTTGAAAAAATTTTCCATCTTTATCCAGAAAATTTACTTCTAATAATCTATATTTTAAAAAAAACTGGACTAAGGATTTAGGTTTCAGTGTATTTATACAGCAGTTAAAGAAAAACAAAGACAATCGCAATTTTAAAAATTATAATGTCTTTAGAAAATGTTTTAAAACAGTGAGAAAAAAAATGTACATATACAGGTCTGTGTATTTGTTCTCAGACACCATGTAACAGTATCACAGCTTAGCTAAACTTCTCTAAGAAAGGTGAAGAGAACATTTTCACTGAGATGAAAACCATGGTTACCTCATGAAATGATGAGCCTTTTCTCTTTCACTTTGTGCTTTAAAAAAAATGACATTTTATTATGAAAATAATGATACACAGTTGATGCTAACAGTACTCTCCGCGAAAGTTTTCAACATACCACTGCCACTACCAACTTAAACCAAATCGTCCTCCACCATCATTCAGAGTCACCAAGACCCTCTCAACACTTTCCAGGCTCCCTTTCACCATCCCCCAGCCTTTAACTTCGCTGTAACAGAGCACACCTACCTCATCTTTCTGTATTTATTGTTGTTATAGTAAAAATACAAGTTGTTTGAAGGATTAACTTACTGAAGATTTTAAATATTCTGTTGGAGATCCTGGAACAGGATGGCAAAGAAGGTCCTAGTGGAGGGGTTGAATTGTCATGTGGAAAACTGAGAAAAGTTACACATGTACAAACTATTGTATTTTGCTGTCAACTATAAACTATTAATCCCCCAATAAAGAAATTTAAAAAAAAGTTCTGTCAGAGTCTATACAGCTCTTAAAATAAAAACGTTAACTTTTGAGGGTGGGCAGTGGTGCACAGGGTTATTTGCACATAGTGCCAAGAGCAAGGACCTGAGCAATGATGCGGGTTCGAGTCCCCAGCTTCTCAATTGCGGAGGGGTCACTTCACAAGCGGTGAAGTAGGTTTGCAGGTGTCTACCTTACCTCTCTTCCTCTCTGTCTTCCCCACCCTTCTCAATATCTCTTTGGCCTATTTAAAAAAATAAATAAATAGCCATAGAGGCAGTGGATTTGTAGTGCAGGCACCGAGCCCTAGCGATAACCCTGGACACTGTGTGTGTGTGTGTGTGTTTTGTGTGTGTGTGTGTGTGTGTGTGTGTGTCTGTGTGTGTGTTAGCTTTCTATATGTACCCAAATCAATAGATTATCTTAATCACTGAAACCTGTTCCCTTTTTTATTCTTAAAAATATGTATATTAACTTTATTTACTGGCTAGAGACAGCCAGAAATCAAGAAGGTAGAGGAAGATAAAAAGGAAGAAAGAAAGACACCTGCAGCACTACTTCCCCACTTGCAAAGCTTTCCCCCTGCAGGTGGGAACCGAGGCCTTGAACTTAGGTCCTTTTACATTGTAACATGTGTGCTCAACTAGGTGTGCCACTACCCAAGCCCAAACCTGTTCCTTCTTTATTTTTTTCTGCCTTGATGTCACAAAACCCCAAAGCTGGAGTTACAGGAGCTCTACTCTTAACTCTTGCATCTATAAATCTCCTAAAGCACGCGCTCTCTCTCTCTCTCCCTCCCTCCATTTCCCTCACTCTCTCCCTCTCTCTTTAATTTTCTCTCATATTTGACTTTCTATTTTTACAGCACTCATTACCATCCACTGACACAGGGGAGGGAGGGGCAGGCAGGGGGCATCAGGCAGGAGTGCAGACATTACTATGCTTAAGATCCTGGATTCTGAAGTCACAACTACTCAGCTATTACTCCAGTCACAACTACTCTGCTATTACTCCAGTCACAACTGCTCAGCTATTACTCCAGTCACAACTGCTCAGCTATTACTCCAGTCCACAGCTGCTCAGCTATTACTCCAGTCACAGCTGCTCAGCTATTACTCCAGTCACAGCTGCTCAGCTATTACTCCAGTCACAACTTCTCAGCTATTAAATATGATGAAGTCACTTTCTTCACCTCATCTTAGATGGAGATTGAAAGAATCATGTTAAGTGAGATAAGGCAAAAAGAGAAGGTTGAACACAGGATAATTTAACTTGTAGGTAGAACTTAAGGAACAATAACAGAAAGGGGAAACACAAAATAAACCTTGCACTGGGTTTGGTATATCATGCCAAAGCAAAGAACTCTGGGAAAGGAGGGCAGGGAGAGAACTGGGATGGGGGAGCTCTGGCATCCTGATGCATAACGGAAGAAAAGGACCTACGCTGGGGGTTAGTGTTTTGCAGACACCTATCATAAGAGATGTGTCAACATCTGAACTGTAAACCAATAAGATGACTGAATAAAAAGAACTTGGGAGGTCAGGTGGTAGCGCAGCAGGTTAAGCGCAGGTGGCGCAAAGCACAAGGACCTTCGTAAGGATCCCGGTTCAAGCCCCCATCTCCCCACCTGCAGGGGAGTCGCTTCACAGGCAGTGAAGCAGGTCTGCAGGTATCTCTCTGTCTCTCTTCTTCTCTATCTCTCCTCCCTCTCTCAATATCTCTCTGACTCTATCCGATAACAAATAAATAAATTTAAAAAAAAAAGAACTTGGATTAAATTCCTGATACACACCTGCAGGGAGAAAACTTCACAAGTGGTGGGAGTCCTACTACAAATCTCTCTCTGTCTCTCTCTATCTCCTCACTTGTTTTGTTGTTGCTATTATTATTGTTATTGTTATCACTGTTGTCGGATAAGACAGAGAGAAATTGAGGAGGGGAACACAGAGAGGAGGAGAGAAAGACACCTGCTTCACCACTTGTGAAGAGACCCCCCCCCTGCAGGTGGAGAGTTGGGGGCTCAAACCAGAATCTTCAAGCCAGTTCTTGCACTTTGCGACACAATGCACTTAACCCACCGGGTCTCGCCATGCGCTTCCTTGTAGTCCTTGTTTCTCCCAACCAAAATGTGGAGCCAAATGCTTATTCAAGGCAGGTGACAAGTATTTTCTACTCTGTATTTCTGCAGCTTTAACTGCAAAAAAGGTTCACAGAAGCACTACGCTGGCTGGGTTTTGGGGTGCACACTGTGGCTTTTAGCTGACTTTGCTACGAGTCTGCAGCTGAGCCATAAATGAATTTGGTCTGGGCTTTACCCCCCCTCTTTTATGTTACTTTGCAAATTTTACTTAAATTTACTTAAATTTGCAAAGTCGAGTCATAAAGTATAACAGGCCTCCTTTGATTCAAAGCTGCTGGGGGAGAGCCTTGAGTTTGATTGAGTTGTTTATTTAAATAAATGAATGGAACTTTAATAGAACAGCTAATAAACAAACGCTCCAACAGGTCATGCCAGGCGTCCTGGGACCTGAACCGTTGGATCTGAAACTTGGCCAAGGAGACTAATGTTACACTTTGGGCTCATAGAAGTCTCCAGTGGTCTGAGGGTCCCCCCTTTCTTTGGGGCCTCAGGTTTGGAATGACTTCTAAGAAGTCAAAGCTGGTGGGGGTGAAAGGAAACAACCCCACCCATGTGTCCTGGAGCTCCACTTCTCCACTAGGGAAAGAGAGAGACAGGCTGGGAGTATGGATCGACCTGTCAACACCCATGTTCAGCGGGGAAGCAATTACAGAAGTCAGACCTTCCACCTTCTGCATCCCACAATGACCCTGGGTCCATACTCCCAGAGGGTTAAAGAATAGGAAAGCTATCAGGGGAGGAGATGGGATACAGAGATCTGGTGGTGGGAATTGTGTGAAGTTATACTGCTCTTATCCTATGGTTTTGTTAATGTTTCCTTTTTGATAAATAAATAATAAAAATAAATAAAAATTCAAGCTTTATTTTATCTACCCACACAGAAAGATAGCTAAGGGACACTGCCAGCTGAGGAGCCAAGGTCCCACACCACTATGGCCCCAGGCTGCTTCTCCGTTGTTTGCTGTAGGTTCCGTGAAATCTAACTGAAGAATTAAAAAAAAAAAAAAAAAAGATTTCAGGCACTGATCAGCACGCACTTAAATTAGAATTTTTGGAACCTTTATACTTGATCTATAATTACATTCATATATTTGACGTACCTGTGGCAAATTGACCTCAGAATGACTTCCAGTCCCAGCTCTGCGTTGGTTTTCTCCCTTGAAGCCTTGGTTTCAACTGCCCCTCCTTTGCAAAATCATCTTCCATCTCCTGCTTCCTTGTGTATTTCCATAGCCTCTTGAGAAGTGGCATTCTTCATGTCTTTTATTTCGTTTTCCCTTCATCACTTAGGAAAGAGCAAACCTTCCCTCTCCTACATTCCTAATTCATTTAATTGGATCTACGAGTTGCCACTGCAATGCGTTTTCTAATATTTTCGAACACTGGGCAGAATTTCCTGTTCCCTCATCATATGTGTTACCTATAATAAACATCCAATTGACAGATAACAAGCAAGAACATTGGGCTGCTGGTAGAGAACTGCTCGTGTACCAGAGAAAATGAGGGAGGCCTAGATATGTTGCCACAGCATGCTACCGTTAGGCTCCATCCCCACTCCCAAAACGAACTTTGGATGTTATTTTGTTTGGTTTTTGGAAAGACATGCACACCTCGGAGCCCAATTCCACTTCTTTCGCCTTTTAAAACGAGGTGGGAAGCCCTGGCTGACGTGACAATTGCTTATGACTTTTCCTTGCAGACGTCCCACTAAAGCAGTTTTACTAATAGACTGTTTACAGTCATTTCCCTTTCACAGCTGGCCCCAGAGTGAAATGAAAGCAAAAAAAAAAAAAAAAAGATACCCAAGGGTTTATCAATTTTTCTCTCTTATAAACTGTTAGTGCCTCTCAGCAGGAGACATGCACAATCTCCAATTTATAACTCCTTTCAGCAGGATTCATCTGCCCAGATTTGCTCACTGCATGGAAAAAACCCAGATCCCTCTGGCAGAGTCTGTGCCCCTTGCCGAGCCTGGCAATATCATGATCAGGTCTGGGGAGTTGTTGGGGGCTGGAGCGCACAGGCTATTGGAGCAGTACAAGGAGAAATAAGGACAGTGTCCCAAAATGGCTTTTGGGGAGATTCCAACTGGGAGTGCCAACCCTAACCCCATGTACTTATTACCTAAGATTTCTTTTTCTTTTGCCTCCAGGGTTATGCTGGGGATCGGTGCCTGCACTATGAAACCGCTGCTCCTGGAGGCCATTTTTTTCCCCAATTTGTTGCCCTTGTTGTTGTAGTTATTGTGATTGTTGCCATTGATGTTGTTGTTGTTGTTGGATAGGACAGAGAGAAATTGAGAGATGAGAGAATGATAAACACCTGCACCAGCTTCACCGCTTGTGTTTTTCTTTCTTTTTTTTTTTAAGACTTTATTTAATAATGAGAAAGATAGGAGGAGAGAAAGAAAGAACCAGACATCACTCTGGTATATGTGCTGCCAGGGATTGAACTTGGACCTCTTGCTTGAGAGTCCAGTGCTTTAACTACTGAGCCAACTCCCAGACTGCTAATATTTCTTTTTCAAGAAAAAGAAATAAGTATGATAGTTCAGTATTCACGAAGTTAAGAACAGTCTATCAGCAGCACCTAAAATTCTAAGCAAGAGAAAAGAAAGTGACCTGGAGCTCAAATAGGAGCGCAGATCGAAGCAGGAAGCAAAGTCTACAAGACAGATGGATCTCTTCCCTGGTCAAAAGAGGAATAGGGTCACATCCAGGCTCCATCAGGCTGGACTGTGGGGTGAGCCATGATCTCATGGTTATAAAGAATGACAAGGGGGAGTCAGTGTAAGGGACCTCTCACGTGAGTGCTTTGTACTCCATCCTCTTGATTTCTGACTGTCTCTATCCAATAAATAAAGAGACTAAAAATAAATACATACATAAATCATAAGGTCACACTTGTGTCTTAATACTAACACCATTCGTTCATTCATTCATTCATTCATAGAAAGTATCAACTACAAGCTGGGTTAACAACAAAACACTCTACTCTCACGCCACTTTTAATCTTGTGGTAGACATGAGTTTAAATAAATCATTTCGCTAAATATCTGTGACACTGTGGGGATTGAATCCACATTCAGCTTACATAGGTCACATAAGAACAACAAACCTGTGGAACAGACTTGTAAAAGTTGCATTGACTCTGAGGCCTGAAAGATGAAAAGAATGAGCCAGACTCTGTTTCCCTTCTCTCAGAGGGGAGAGGCAAGAAGAAGGACATCCGGAAGTAATAATAAGTATAGGTGTGACTTAGAAAGGAAAAGAAGGCAGGGCTGTAAAAGTGAGTAAAAATGGATCAAAAGAAAATCATGACTTTATGAACACTAGGGTAGTTTCTGCTGGAAAAGACTAGAGCCAAAGAAGTCTGGGGGTGAGGATGGTATGGAATTATACCCCCATTATCTTGTAATTTTTTAGAAATCATTAATAGAAAATAAAATGAATTTAAACAAATTAAGAGAGGAACTTTAGTAAACCGAGGAACCAATCCTAATGGGGTAAAGAGGATGTTCAAAGTCACAAAACTGAAGATAAGGTATTGAATTTGAGAAACAGAATATTTATGTATATATATATATATATATATATATATATATATATATATTCTGTTTATATATGTATATATATGACTGAGCTTAGAAGCATACGGGAAAATAACTTGCAGGGAGTGGGTCATGCAATGTCTTGAAATCCACAAGGAAGAAGGTAATTATTGTAAAGATGTTGAGAGCTACTGGAAAATTGTAAGGGATGGCAAGACTTGATCAGGTACACAGAATTGACTATTACTCTGTCTAGTTACGCAATATGGTCACACGAGTGAGGGTGAAACGTGGTTTAGCTTAGGATGTAAATTGGGGATAGCGTGATGGCAGTAGCGTTAAGGAGGCATGCAATTCAAGATAGATTTTGGAAACAGAGTTGACAATTTTGGCCCCTGTTGGGGAATATGTAGTGGACTTCTGCCATGAGCAACCAGTCGATGAGAATATTGCTTCCTCCAAGCAGTCCACCATATTGCCTGTTTTCCCCCAATTCAGTGAGAACTGAAGGATAATGTTAACCAAACTTCTCTCTTTTTATACTTAAATTTCTTAATCTTTATTTATTTGATAGAAATAGCCAGAAATCAAGATCAAAGGGGGGTAATAGAGAGGGAGAGAGATAGAGAGACTCCTGCAGCTCTGCCTCACCACTTGCAAAGCTTTCCTCCTGCAGGATGGGGCGCAGGGTCTCAAACCTGGGTACTTGTGCATTGTAACACATATACGCAACCAGGTGTGCCAACACCTGGCCCCCAAGCTTCTCTCTCTCCTGTCTGATCTGCAAGCTGCCATCCTTGTCTCTACCCTCTATCTCCAGTTAAGCCTTGTCACTTGCCAGGTGTGGATCCTTAGCAAAATATTTAGTTGATATAAACTTAAGAGTTCTCTGTAAGATATGGAAGAATTAAAAGATTAATGAGGTCACCTCTATTGAGTTCTAAGGACACAGGAGACACTTAAAAATGTATGCTTTGGGAGTCGGGCGGTAGTGCAGCAGGTTAAGTGCACAAGCAGCAAAGCACAAAGACTGGCGTAAGGATCCTGGTTCAAGCCCTCAGCTCCCCACCTGCAGGTGGGGGGGGTCTCTTCACAGGTGATGAAGCAGGTCTGCAAGTGTCTTATCTTTCTCTCCCCCTCTCTGTCTTCCCCTCCTCTCTCCATTTCTCTGTCCTAGCCAACAATGACAACATCAACAACAATTATAACTACAACAATAAAAAAGGCAACAAAAGGGAAAATAAATAAATAAATATTTAAAAAATGCATGTTTGTTGTTTTCCCACCTTCTGTTTCATAGCTCTGTCCTCTGAGATCTTAAACATATTGCTTTTCTACATGTAACTATCTAACTTGCTCATTCTCTCATTCCCCACCACATAAAGCTTACTCTTCTACTTTATCTAGATAAATATTCACTTACTGCCTCCATCCATGCTGGGAAATTGTGCAGATGCAGTCACAGCTGCCATGTTGTCCCCTCAGGGCATTGTCAATTCCCGCTATAGCTGGAGTGCTTTGGTTACTCCTCCCCCTTCCCATTATCCTATCCCCAAGTGCCTTTTTTCCTATCCAATCATGTCCCAACTTTCTCCCATAAAAGCCCTTCTTCTTCCCCTCACTCTCTCTTGCCTGCTTTTCACCTCGGTGACTGGAGGTCGGCCTCCAGGAGGTGGCCATTTTTGCTAGCTCCACGTGGCCCGAACTGCTGTGCTCTCACACAACTCTGAGGTGCCCGAGCAAATAAAGAATTGTGTTCCCTCTCCGCTTCGCGTCGCAGCCCGACACATCCATCCAGATAATTTCATTTCCACAGCTACCCTACCCAATTTTCTTTCTTTTTCTCCCTCCCTGCCGGGGCTTGGTGCCTGCACTACGAATCCACTGCTCCTGGAGGCCATTTTTCCCATTTTCTTGCTCTTTTGTTACCCTTGTTGTTGTCATTATTACTACTGTTGTCATTGCTGTTGTTGGATAGGACAGAGAAAAATTGAGAGGGGAGGGGAGACAGAGAGGGGGAGAGAAAGATACCTGTATACCTGCTTCACCACCTGTGAAGCAACCCCCCTGTAGGTGGGGAGCCCAGGGCTGGAAAGGGGATCCTACCACCCATCCTTGCACTTTGTGCCACCTGCAATTAACCCACTGCGCTACCCCGCCCCACAATTTTAAATACCCATTTTTGACCTTGTGGTTATTTACAATGTGTATTTGCAAGTACCCCCTGTTCCCTGGCGGGAAAGGCAGTCATGTGGCTGAACTTGGGGACAGAAGTGGAGCACTCAGGAAGAGATGTTCCAAGTCAACAGGTCAAAGACAGGGCAAGCAGGGCCATGATCTGGAACGGATTTCAGCAACAAAACACCAGAGCCAGGCAAGCCGTTAGATGAGGGGAAGCAGACACGACCTGCCAGAGATAAGGGGTCTTGAAACAGAAGCTGAAGCCTGCTTCAGACAGGAAACCTCTCACTCCCTCCTTCAGCACTGCTGTTTGCGGGTATAGTGATGGCCTTCCCAGTTCGGCTAACAGAGTCCAGAGTCTTGTGTCACGTTAACAGACTAGACAGCAGGTTCCAGGCAGCCGTGTAGTCTGGCTTCTAGTAGAGATATCAGACCTGCACTTGAGTGCCTTTGAATGCCACTTCCCAACATGTAAAATTATCTTTGTCTTGAGGGGGTTTAATCCTACTCATCTTGGAAAATACTGCCAGGTCTACGTGTTTCTGTGTCCAGTGAGATGACTTTAAATTTACTTCCTTTTAAATGTGTTTATCCCTAGGTGATAACAAAGGCTTCACTGATCTCACTCACAGGAAATCATGTGATAATTTCCCTGGGCATATTATATTATTTTTTTAAATATTTCATTATAAATAACCATTTAAATTTTTAAAATTTTCTTTACTTATGGGATAGAAACAACCAGAAATCAAGAAGGAAGGGGGTGATAGAGAAGGAGAGAGACAGAGAGACACCTGTAGCCCTGCTTCACCACTTGCAAAGCTTTCCCCCTGCAGGTGGGGACTGGGGGCTCGAACCTGGGTCCTCGTACATTGTAATATGTGCACCACCACCTGATCCCTATAGATAACCATTTTACAAGTATGGCTAGCTGGACATATTTAAAAGTACTATTCTGTTTGTTTGTTTATTTATTGCCACCAGGGTTTTCACTGGGACTTGGTGCTTGCAAAAACAAATCCATTGCTCCCAGCAGCCATTTTTTTCCTCTTTTCTTTCTTTTTTAAAAAAATTTATTATTATCTTTATTTATTTATTGGATAGAGACAGGCAGAAATCAAGAGGGGGGAGTCTGACTGTAGCACAGCGGGTTAAGCATAGGTGGCGCAAAGCACAAGGACCATCATAAGGATCCAGGTTGGAGCCCTGGCTTCCCACCTGCAGGGGAGTCACTGCACAAACTGTGAAGCAGGTCTGCAGGTGTCTGTCTTTCTCTCCCCCTCTCTGTCTTCCCCTCCTCTCTCCATTTCTCTCTGTTCAGTCCAACAACAACGACAACAAAATAACTACAACAATAAAACAATGGCAACAAAAGGGAATAAATAAATAAAATAAATATTAAAAAAAAAAAGAAATCAAGAGGGGAGAGGGTGATAGATAGGGAGAGAGACAGAGACACCTGCAACACAGCTTTCCCCCTGCAGATTGGGACTGGGGGGGGGGCCCTTGAACCTGAGTCCTTGTGCATTGTAACATGTGTGCTCAATCAGGTGTACCACCACCCAGTCCCCTTTCCTCTTTTTTTTTCTTCCTTCTTTTTTCTTCCTTTCTTTCTTCCTTTGTTTCTTTCTCTTTTCCCTTAGAATAGATAGAAGTTAAGAGAGAAGGAGGAGAGTGCAAGGGAAAGAGAGAGAGAGAAAGAGAGAGAGAGAAAGTAAGTCTGCAGACCTGCTTCAACGCTCCTGAAGCTTTCACCATGTAGGTGGGCAGTGAGGCCTCAAACCCGGGTCCTGGCATGTGCTAGCAATGTACGCTCATCTGAGTGTTCCATCACCTAGCCCCCCCTGTAAAAGTATTGTTAATGGGGCTCGGAGATAACTCGCCATGTTTCCCATGCCTCCACATGCGCAAGGCCCTGGTTTGAGCATGATATGGGAGCACTTTGCCTAGCACCAGAGAAGCTCCGTGGATGGTGACCTATGGCACTTTTCTCTATCTGCCTCTCCCCTGCCTCTCACTTTCCCTTTATCTTGAAAATAAAGAGTAAAACTTTTCGTTGGGTGGTACTGCTCATGGTCAAGATCCCAGAGCCAAACTGAAGTACCTCTTATCTGTTTCACTTTACTTCCTGTAGGTGGTCATTAGAAAGTTTTAAAATGGGAGTCAGGCAGTAGCAAAGCAGGTTAAGCGAACATGGTGCAAAGCGCAAGGACCAGTTTAAGAATGCCAGTTCGAGCCCCCATCTCCCCACCTGCAGGGGAGTCGCTTCACAAGCGGTGAAGCAAGTCTGCAAGTGTCTATCTTTCTCTCCTCCTCTCTGTCTTCCCCTCCTCTCTCCATTTCTCTCTGTCCTATCCAACAACAATGACATCAATAACTGTGCTATACAACAACATCAATAACTACAACAATAAAACAACAAAAGGGAATAAATATTTTTTTTAAAAAAAGAAAGTTTTAAATTACATTTCAGGTCTGGGCTATAATCTATTTATCCTGTTAAATGTATCGTAAGCATTTTCAAAATGTTTTCTCAAACTTTTTTTTTTTTTAGTTTCTAGCAAGGTGAGAAAAAAAAATTTTTTTTTCTCTATTAATAAGATAAAGAAACTAAGAACTCCAATGATTTGGCCACAGACTTTTTCAATGTAATATATTTCCATGTGGACTGAAAGTTATCCAGATAGAAGAGATGACCTAAAAATAAAACAGTCTTCTGTGCCAGACTTCTCAGAAACAAGCACTTGTAAGATACAGTAGTGTTGTTGTTATCTCAATGTTACTCATATAACCCTTATCAACTCTCAACATTTTTCAAGTATACTTCTGCTGTTTATCTGCCCTGCCTTCACTGCAACAACTCCTATTCAAAAAGAGAGGTAGAAAATTTTCAGAATTATTCAATTAATTTTTTTTCCCCCAGGGCTTGGTGCCAGCTCTATGAATCCACTGTTCCTGGCAACCATTTTTCCCCCATTTTATTGGATAGGACAGAGAGAAATTGAGAGGGGATGATGGAAAGGGAGAGAGAAAGACACCTAAAGACCCTCTTCACTTCTTGTGAAGCATTCCCCACTGCAGGTGGGGAACAGAAGGTCCTTTTGCATAGTGCAATGTGCACTTAACCGGGTATGCCACCGCCCGACCCTGGAATGATTCAGTTATCTAAGCACAATCTCTAGTTCATGACAAGAACTTTGGATTGTTTCAAGAGAAAAGGAAGAAAGTTTTCTGAGGAAGTAAAGAGTATTTAACATGTCATATTTTCCCAGAGAGGAATCTTTTTTTTTTAAGATTTATTTATTTATTTTCATGAGCAAAGGAGAGAGACTAGAGCAGTGTTCAGTGTAATATGGTGGTAATAGAGATTGAACCTGGGGCTTCTGGGGCCTCAGAAATGTAAACCCAGTGTCCTTCTGCTATCTTCTCTTTTAGGCCCCGTTGCTGAACATTTTGTAGACACAGTAGCTACCTTGGTTTGTAGCAGGGGCTATTTGAAGCATCAGTATCTCTACATGCACCATAGTTTAGAGTTTTCCCAAATGTTTGAACCAGGGGTTCATCTAGGAAGATATGGCCTCTCCAAACCCCAGTATCAATTTAAAAGATGAAGAGAATCAAAATCACATCAAACACATTCTATCAACTGAGAGAAATATTAACTTCAGTGTTGGGATGTGGTAGATAGCATAATGGATATGCAAAGAGACTCTCCTCCCTGAAGCTCCAAAGTCCTAGATTCAATCCCCTGCACCACTACAAGCCAGAGCTGAGCATTGCTCGAACCCAGATCCAGGCAAAGTCCTTCTGCATAGTACAATGTGCACTTAACGGGGTACACCACCGCCCGGCCCTTAAATGATTCAATCACCTAAGCACAATCTCTAGTTCATAACAAGAACTTTAGATTATTTCAAGAGAGAAGAAAAAAAAATTTTTTTTTGAGCAAGTAAGGAGTGTTTAGCACCTAAAATGCACCACTACTAGCCAGAGCTGAGCATTGCTCTGGCTTAAAACAAAAAACAAGGGAGTTGGGCAGTAGCGCAGCGGGTTAAGAGCACATGATGCAAAGCACAAGAACCGTAGGAATCCCAGTTCGAGCCCCTGGCCTCCCCACCTGCAGGGGAGTCGCTTGACAGGCGGTGAAGCAGGTCTGCAGGTGTCTGTCTTTCTCTCCCCTTCTCTGTCTTCCCCTCCTCTCTCCATTTCTCTCTGTCCTAACAACGATGGCATAAACAACAACAATAGTAACTACAATAACAATGAAAAAACAACAAGGGCAACAAAAGGGAAATATATATATATATATATATATATATATATATATATACCAAACACAGAAACAGTGTTGGGAAGATTTTTCTGTAAAGAGCCAAATAGTAAATAGACTTTTGGGCCCAGAGGATATATGTTGCAACTATTCAGCCCTGCTGCCATTACCCTAATCCCAAACAAATCAGCTATTAATGTACAGAATTGTATTCTGATAAGACTTCATTTATAAAATAAATAGAAAATTGATTCTTCTCAGAGCTTGTAGTTTTTTTCTTTTATTAGTGATTTAATATTGATTTACAAATTTACAAGATAACAGGTGTGCAACTACGTACTGTTCCCACCACTAGAGTTCTTTTTTTTTAATAAAAAGGAATATTTTTATTTATTTATTTATTATTGGATTGAGACAGAGAGAAACTGAGAGGGACAAGGGAGATAGAGAGGGAGAGAGACAGAGAAACAACTGCAGCCCTGCTTTCACCACTCCTGAAACTTTCCCCTCGCAGGTGGGGACCAGGGGCTTGAACCTGGTTCCTTGCGCACCATAATGTGTGTGCCTAACCAAGTGCACCACCGCCTGGCCCCACCACCAGAGTTCTGAATGCCCATTTCCTCCATTGGAAGCTACAACAGTTCAACAGGTTTTGTTTTTTTGTTTTTTTGTTTTTTTTGTTTTGTTTTGTTTTTGGCCTCCAGGGTTATTGCTGGGGGCTCGATGTCGGCACCATGAGCTAACCCACTGAGCTACCGCCCAACCTCTGCAACAGTTCTGTAATATCAGTGCTTGTAGTTGACTAATCTTGAGATGAAACCATGACCAGATCACAAAGAGACGGATTCGTTTTTCCTAAAGTATGCAAATATTAACACCGAGCACCATGACCTTTGAACAATTGTGATACAGGACCATCTGGGGAAAGGAAGCTTATACTGAGCCAAGATTGAGAGAAGACAACCAGGTTTTTAGGGATAATATTGGCAATTGGATGTATCTGGTGTAGGACAGTATTTCCTTGAGGTAGCAGATGGAGAAAGGAAAGAAAAAAAAAGTTTCAAGAGGAAGTCATTAGATCTGGCATAGTCTTCCTGCCTCCACAATGAAGAATACCTGCAAATAATAGTAATAATGAGAAGATGTCAAAGTATAAAGATTAAATTGTTAGGAAAACTTGATATCATTTAGTGATTAAAAAAAAAGTTTGGCGACAAGGAAAAGCATTTCTTTTGGTAGAAGAGAATTGAGATATCTTCCTTAATTACCATCTTTTTTTTTTGTCTCCAAGGTTATCACTGGGGCTCGGTGCTTGCACTACAAATCCATTGTAATCCACTGTTCCTAGAGGCCTCCCCCCATTTTATTGTATAACACAGAGAGAAATGGAGAGAGGAGGGGAAGACAGAGAGGGGGAGAGAAAGATAGACACCTGCAGACCTGCTTCATCACTTGTAAAGCGACTCCCCTGCAGGTGGGGAGCCGGGGGCTCGAACTGGGATCCTTGTGCATGTCTTTCTGCTTGGTACTATGTTTGATTAACCGGGTTCACTACTGCCTGGCCCCCCTTAATCACAGTCTTTTGTTGTTGTTGTTTAAGACTTTTATTTATTTATTAATGAAGGAGATAGGAGGAGAAAGAGAGAGAGAGAGAGAGAGAGAGAACCAGACATTACTCTGGTACATATGCTGCTAGGGACTGAACCATGGACCTCATGCTTTAGGATCCAATGCTTTATCCACTGCACCTTCTCTTGGACTACAATTACAGTCTTTTAAAATTTTTTTCATATATTCATGATACATATATCTGTGCTATTTCCTTCTTCCACTACCTTCAGCCTTATGTCAGTTTTCTTCAGCTGAATATTGGCCTTCGGGTATTTTTATCTTTTTTTTAATTATTATTATCACCAGGATTATTGCTGGGACTAGATACATCACTCCCCATGGCCATTTACTTCTATTTTATTCTAGAGACAAAGAGAAAGGGAGAGGTGGGAGGGAGCCAGAGAGGTAGGAGGAGAAAGTTCTGCAGTACTGCTTCACAGTGAAGTCTCTCCCCTCCTGCACCCCACATCCCTGCACAGATGGGGACCGGGAACTTGAATGCTGGCCCCTGTGCATGATAACGTGTCTAGGTGCAATCACCCCCCTCCCCATCCTCTTACTGACATGGTACTCTCCAAAGAGAAGCTGGCCTAGATGATTTTCATTCTACTATCAGTTCTGAGACAAGAAAACACGTGTATTCTAGAACGTATGCTAGGACTAGAGGGCTACTTGATTACCAAGACTTGGTTTTAGGATGAACTAAAAAGCCATCTTAATTTAAGAGGTCACCTGGCAACAGAATGGCATGCTGTGTGGGTGGATGAGCATGAAATATGGCAGGCAGCATCGATACCTTCTGAGTGTCTGCAATCAAAGGATAGAGAGATGACTGATTTTTCTGAATAAAGCTGGCTTAACATTCAAGATAAATGGCCAGGCAAGGTGAGGTCTGATGATGAATGAACTGGGATTAACATTGCAAGCATGATAGAGAAAGGCTTTTTATTCCTGACACTTAAAATCATTACTCTTGGTTACCATCTGCCACAATTAATCACTCCACCCTTATATTTCCTCAGAGTACTTTGGGTCTCAATTCAAGCACTGACTTTAGTCTACCTTCTTCTCCTACCCAGAGGTGTATAAAAGTCTGCTTTCTACTAGACAGTGATTCCTTTGAGAGCAGGCTCTGGTTTCAACAATTGTATCATAATGGAAAACCCTAGAATTCTTACATAGCAGTAGTTTGAAGGAAATAAGCTCTAAAACAAGAGAGTAAAGAGAAGAGTTGTGATTTGTGTTTGTATAGCAGGATCATTTCACTTAGATGTTCTATTTCTTTTAAATATTTATTTATTCCCTTCTGTTGCCCTTTTTGCTTTATTGTTGTAGTTATTATTATTGTTGTTGCTGATGTTGTTAGATAGGACAGAGACAAACGGAGAGAGGAGGGGAAGACAGAGGGGGAGATAAAGACAGACACTTGCAGACCTGCTTCACTGCTTGTGAAGTGACTCCCCTGCTGGTGGGGAGCCAGGGGGCTCAAACCGGGATCCTGACTCAGGTCCTTGTGCTTTGTGCCACGTGTGCTTAGCACACTGTGCTACCGCCCGACTCCCAGATTTTCTATTTCTGAAGTAGCTTTAGATGGTAGGTCTTTCAGGAATCAAAAAATCTCTAGGACACCACCACATGGCACTAAAAGAATCGCAAAATCTCCTTGCATATATGTATTTATTTATTGCCTCCAGAATTATTGTTCGGGTTCAGTGTCTGTATGACAACTCTACATCTTTTGGTGGCTTTTTTCTTCCATTCTCTTTGATAGAGGGTGAGGCAGAGAGAGAGAGAGAGACAGAGAGAGAGAGACAGAGAGAGTTCTGCAGAACTGCTCCACTGCTCATGGAGCCTCTCTCTGCCCCCCCACAAAAGGTGGAGACCAGGGTCTTAAACCCAGGTCCATGGTCATGGTAGTGTGTGCTCTCCAACAGGTGTGTGACCACTTGGTCCTGTGTGTTATTTGCTAAAATGGATACTTTAACATCTTACCTGTATTTCTCTAAATGTGAAAGGTTAGAGGCAATATTTTTCACTCATTCTATATTTCTCCTATGCAGAGTTACTTTACATGAGTGGAATATATACTTTTGATCAAGTCTTTCTACTAATGGTGGATTCTGTTTTTAAGAATTGACTCAGTGTTACTCAGAGTGGGTGTGTGGTGTAATACCTGAAATTCAGGCATGATGTCAGGCAAAGAATAAAAGGAAAAGGTATAAATCAGAAAAAGTGTTGACTTGAGATTAAAATCAATAGGACCAGTTGGGGTGAACTGTACATTGAAGGATAGTTAGAAAGATTCACCGCATATGTATATCCATATTCCTGTGTACATTCATATACACTTCCTGTGGTAGCATGGTTAAAGATGGAAGAGAAGAAATCTCTAATGGTATTAAGATCTATTTCCTGAAAACGTACTGTCTGATCTGATCTCATTCTCCAGGTGTCTCAGTTATATCAAGAATAGTTTGTCATGGTATTCTTGATACTTACTTCTTGTAGACATAGTCAGCCAAGCCATGAAGATGTGTGTTTTTTTCCCCCAAAGAGAAAAAGACAGAGAAGTTGCCACCCAGTAAGAGACTCTATTTTCTCTTCTCTTTTTAATTGATTTAATAATTACTGACAAAACCATAAGTTACAATTCCACACAATTCTCACCACAAGTCCCATGTCCCATCCCCTCAATTGGAAGCTTCCCTATTCTTTTTCCCTCTGGGAGTATAGACCCAACACCATTATGGGGAGCAGAAAGTGAGAAGTCTGCCTTCTGTAATTGCTTCTTCACTAGACATGGGTGTTGGCAGGTAGATCCATACCCCTATCCTGTTTCTATCATTCCCTAGTGCAGCAGGGCTCTGGAGAGGTGAGGTTCCAGGGTAGACTGGTGAGGTCATCTGCCCAGGGAAGTCAGGTTAGCATTGTGGTAGCATCTGCAACTTGGTGGCTGATAAGCATTGAGATATAAAGCAGAACAAATAATAATCATGAACCTAAAGGTAAGAATAGAGCAGATGAGATTTGGGGTCTCCATTTTGGAAAAAGCTAGGAAGTCTATTTTAGGTATATTCCAAGGGGCTCATGACTTTACTAAATTTTGCCTGAGATCAACAGCTAATATGCAGATGGGCTAAAGGTATGTCTGGGGAGATAGTGTCAGAGTTGGAAATAGGACTAGAGGGAGTCGGAAGGTAGCACAACGGGTTAAATGCATGTGGCACTAAGCACAAGGATGGGACCTGCATAAGGATCTTAGTTCATGCTTCCGGCTCCCCAACTGCAGGGGAGTCACTTCACAGGCGGTGAAGCAGGTCTACAGGTGTCTGTCTTTCTCTCCCTCTCTCTGTCTTCCCCTCCTCCCTCCATTTCTCTGTGTCCTATGCGAGAATGCCAGGATTCCCTGACTAGGGCTCCAGATGATGGGGTGGCCTGGTAGTGACCATCATTAAAGTGTGCCAGTCTTTGCCCTCATCCAGCTTTTATAATCCTTACTTATCTGACAAGGTTAGCCTTGGAGTTATCAAAGGAAATAATATAGGAAGTAGGTGAGGAGGGTACCTATGTCTAAGTAGAAACTATTTGTTTAAGTACTACTTAAATTTTTTTTTAAAAAGCTGTCTTTTTTTTTTTTTTAGGTCTTTCTACTTGCTTGGTGCATTTATTGGGTCACTGTAAACTATTGTGCTCTTTTTACGTTAAGGTACATATTTTCCCCTAATTTATGGATACATGTGCACATGTGCTCTATCTCAGGGGCCCTGGGCTATATCTAGTTTCTGTGGCTTTGTTAGAAAGTGCACCATTCAAAATGGAATTGAGGGCAACTCCATTTCCTAGGCTCATTACCTCTGGGTGGGTTCATATGTCTAATTATTGCCAACGGGATATGAGTAAAGTGAAGTGGGATTTTTCTGAAATCAGGTGGTAAGGTGACAAGTTATGAGTGCTCTAGGTTAGGAATTGAAAATTTTGCTTTTGTCAAGGAATTTATAAATGCTTATATGATTTTTCAGGTTGTAACATCTCTTTTTTTATTATTTTTATTTGTAAAAAGAAAATACTGACAAAAGACTTAGGATAAGAGGGGTACAACTCCACACAATTCCTACCACCAGAACTCTGTATCCCATCCCCTCCCCTGATAGCTTTCCTATTCTTTATCCCTCTGAAAGTATGGACCCAAGGTCATTGTGGGACGCAGAAGGTGGGAGGTCTGGCTTCTGTAATTGCTTCCCCACTGAACATGGGCGTTGGCAGGTTGATCCATACTCCCAGCCTGTCTCTCTCTTTCCCTAGTGGGGAGAGGTTCTAGGGAAGCAGGGCTCCAGGACATATTGGTGGGGTTGTGTCGCTGTCGGCCCGCAACAACTACACGGACACCAGAGTCTTCTTCCTCAATTCCCTTTATTTCCTTCTTATGGCCACCTTAAGTACCTTTCACTGTTACATAGTCAGCCAATGGGCATTAAGCAAGCATGCAGCATTCATAGATCATGCAGCCTTCTACCAATCATAAAACAGTTCACGTGTACAGCATGCAGTCTGTTCAGTTGGATCGTCCAACTTCCACAAAGTTGTTTACCACTTTACTGGTTTAGCCACCACGTGGCTGGCGCCATCTTAGGGGCATTATGTGCAGTGTCATTATGGCTCCCGACAGGGTTGTCTGCTGAAGGAAGTCCGGTTGGCACCATGGTAGCATCTGGAACCTGGTGGCTGAAAAAAGACTTAACTTATAAAGCCAAACAAGTTGTTAACTAATCATGAACCTAAAGGCTGGAATAGGTCAGATGAAGAGTTGGGGGAGGGGGGTTATTAGTAATGTCTCTATTGTAACTACTCAGTTTTGCCATTTTGTATTCCGTTGTATTTAGCATACAATAGGGTGGAACTTGAAGTGATTATGCTAAATGAAATAAACACAAAGATGAAAGACAACTGCCAGATGGGCTCACTCATGTGTGGAATATAGATAACTAAAGCAAATGAACTTACAAAGAATAAATAGTAATCACTGTTGATTAGAATAAAAAAGATTATTGGAGGGAAGGGCTTGCACAGAAACTTTGGTGGGAAGTGTAGTGGGTTGTACAGAAATGTAGATAGATGTGAAACTATGCCCTTGAAATCTTATAATTTGTAAGACAACATTAAATCAATGTTGATTTAAAACTTTAAAAAAGGAGCGTGACTTAGACACACACACACACACACACACACACACACACACACACACACACACACACACACACACTCATGAGGTCCCAGGGGGAAAATGAAGTGACAAGGTGAACAGAGTATCGATCAAGTGAGTTGCTCAAAGCATTATCCAAGTAGGAATCTCTCTGACTGAGCAAGCAATAAACCATTATCTTGTTAAGTCAGTGAGGTTTGAGGGTTCCTTGTCCTAGGAGCTGGTGTTCCTTATCTTAGTAAAACCCCTCTTCCATTTCTGGCTTCCGTGAAAGATTCCAGAATTTTTTCACTGTTCACTAGTCTTTGGTAGCTTTGATAAAGCAGGTAGAACAGAGTAGATATCTAAGCCATGTAACAATGTGTAGCAGTTGCTTTCTTTGTCAAAGGATCCTTGATAAAACTGAGAGTCTTAACGGCATGAGAAAACCATATCAAATCTCACCTGAGCTGTTTTCAAAGACTTTTTCTCCAATTTTAAAACAAATTCTGAGGAGCAAATACCAGTCCCCCATCTATCCACACGTTTGTCTCACCTGCTTGGCTACCCACGGTATTTCTTGCAATAGCTGTGTGGAGACCCTACTGTTATTTCTCAACCCCCAATCCCAACTCAATCTCTCCCTCCATTAGCTCACAGATGACAACATGTTATATAAATCCAGGTTCATCTTCACTAATAAGTTCCTCTCTTCATCTGTCATCAGTCCATCTCCATTTCCTTAAGATGCGTTTAAATCAGTATCAGCCCTTTCCTCCTCCTTTCAAAGAATGAGATTTCTTCCCTCTGGACAAATGAATCTATCTGCTCTGTCCTCTTTTGTTTCTACAACCCTTGGAAACTACTCACGTTTTAGCATCTTCATCATTTTGCATTTTCCAGAATGTTATGTACATAGACTCACACAGCATGCAGTTTTGAAAATATATCTGAAAGTTAATTTTTCTATTATGTATACAATTATCATTCTTCTATGTGTTTTGTATGGCTGGACACTCCATTTCTTTTTTATTTCTATTTCTATTTGAGGGAGAAAGAGAAAGGAAAAGAGAGTGGGGAGAGAGAGAGAGACTAAACACTACCCAATATATTGTGTGGTTCTGAGGATTAGATCTAGGACATACACTTTACCACTGAGCCACCTCACTGGATCAGATAGCTCAGTTCTTCCCAGCACTGAATAGTATCCCATTCTTAAAATGTACTGCATTCAATCCATTTCCCACTGAAGAACATTTTTTGTTTTGAGCCCCACCCCCACCCCCCTTTCTTTTTATTTTTGCACTCTCTGGGCCTCACACATGCAAGATTTCACAACTTTCTGGCTGACATTATTTTTCTTTCAGTGAGAGAGAAAGAGAGAGAGAGAGAGACAATTTCCATGTCGTACTGGTGCTCAAACCTGGCTACACACCTGACAGGGCATGTATCCTAGCCAATAAGCTATCACTCACTGGCCCACTACTAAGATTTTGGAGCTAATTCTTGGTATACTTTCTTTTCATTCATTATAGTTCTTTTACAGGTGTTCACGCCACTATCATAGCTCTTGAAATCATCAATGGTTTTGAAGTTAGCCAATCAATGACTTTGTTCAGTTTTATCTATCATAACTTCTAATCATTTTTGACACTGTAGAGCACAAGGTCCATGATTTTGGGCAGTCCAATGTGTTACATGTAACCTCAGAGCTTATCTGAAATTCATTATTTGTTAACATTGGGTCTGTGTATTTGCAGACTCAATAAAGGAAAACCTAGATTAGATATGAACTTCAGTGCTGACTCAGGCAAGAGAAAAGACTGTGCCAATTGCTAGAGATATCATCCACTGTGCATGAGCATCGTCGTGTGGATTGAAGTGATTGTGACATTTATTTACCTCTGACAAAGCTAATAGCTTCAGAGAGCAGAGAAAAAAAATGAGAGAGAGAAAGAATGTCAGAAATACAGAGAAAGTAACCAAGTACGTATAAGTATACCTTTGGCATAGTATTGACATATTACTATAGTGAGTCAAATAAATATGCCAATAGTAGACATTTTCAATCTACAGAAGTAGCAATGTCATATGCTTTGATGTATCATTATGTGAACTATTTTCAACAACCGCATTTAAAGTTATAAAACTTATATGATATTTCTAGATCTTGACATGTCATGGAGTCAATGAATGTTGGACTGAATTAGAAATCAGTAAAAGGAAATTCTGCCATGGCAAGTCTAGATTTAAGTCTTAGCTTTGCTGGAATTATTTATGTCAATTAAGATGATACCTTCAAGGATTTGTAAAATCTATCTACTATCTCCCTCTAAAAGTTCCTATGACGTTCAAAATAGCATTGTATGAATGGCAGGGTTTTTTCAACTGTAAAATATGAGGGGGTCTTTATGTAGTTTGTAATCAATCACCACTTATGATAGACACAGAGGGACTAAGATAGAAATGGGGGGAAACCACTGTGACAGAGCTGTAATTTTTTATTTCACACATGACTAATATGGATCAAAGAAAGGGCATGATGTGGGTTCTACTGCTGCAATGTTTCTTCTATTCCTATGAAATTGGATCTCCTGCCATAATATTCCTTTTCCAATTTCCACACTACTTTTTTGAAGTATTTATTTATTATTTTTCATTAGTGGTTTAATGATAATGGACAAAATTGAGGGAAACAATTCCCACCACCAGAGTTCTGTATCCCACCCCCTCCATTGGAAGCTGGGAGTATGGACTCAGGGTCATTGTGGGGTGCAGAAAATGGAAGGTCTGGCTTCTGTAACTGCTTCTCCACTAGACATAGGTGTTGGCAGGTTGATCCATACTCCCAGCCTATCTCTATCTTTCCTTAGTGGGGTAGGACTCTGGAGGGGTGGGATTTCAGGAATACCTAGGGAAGGTGAGATTATATGCCCAGGGGAGTCAAGTTAACATCATGATAGCATCTGGAACTTGGTGGCTGAAAAGGCATTAAGATATAAAGCAGAACAAATTCTTTAATAATCAGGAACCTAAAGGTAAGAATAGAACAGATAAGATTTGGGGTTGCCATTTTGGAAAAAGCTAGGGAGTCTATTTTAGATGACTTTACTAATTTTTGCCTGAGCTCAGCAGCTAACATGCAGATGTACTGTCCGGGGAGATGGTGTCAGAGTTAGAAATAGGACTAGAAAGCTGGATCAGGGTAGAGAGTAGCTCCCAATACATGGGAAAAGTGTATAAATATTGTTAACTGTAAACCCCATCAATATTATGTGGGGCCCATATTCAGCACAGGAGCCTATGTAACCTCTGCATCCCTGTAGGTCTGAACTTGCAATCTGTGGTCATAACTAGGAATATTCTAGGCTTCATTCATTGCAGGAACCATCTTCCTCAAGTGGCAAAGTATGTTGACCCAGCCTTCCTTTGGAGAGTGGGGCAGTTTCTTGTTGATCTACATTGAGAGCAAAGTACTACAGAGGTCCACAAGAGGTTTTATAATAAGGTACAATTCCTTTATTCAAATGAAAAGTGTTTTATCTTGACAGTGTATAGTTAAGATTATCAATAGTGGTCAATCCCACAATCAGCTCTCTAAGGATAAGTATCCTTTTTTTTTAATAATTATTTATTTACTACCTTTTGTTGCCTTTGTTAATTTATTGTTGTAGTTATTATTGTTGTCATCATTGTTGGATAGGACAGAGAGAAAGGAGGGGAAGACAGAGAGGGGAAGAGAAAGACACCTGCAGATCTGCTTCACTGCCTGTGAAGGGACTCCCCTGGAGGTGGGGATCCAGGGCTGGAACCGGGATCCTTGTGCCTAACCCACTACGCTACCACCGGACTCCCAAGTACCCTTTTCTATACAGCTTATATATGTTCCTGTCTTCATGTCAAGCCCATTCAAGCACACATCGACCCAGTCCTTCAATTGGTAAAAGATTTCCAGGATCTTCTCACTGTTTAGTTGAAAGTTTCTTGATTTACTTCCAAAGAATCCTTTTCTCCTCCATTTTATTAAAACCACTTTATCACATTACCACCATCCAAGAAGGCATGAACTGCAAAAGGGAAATAAATAACACCTATATAATCTATATCATCAAAGCCCTTAAATGATGGAGATGAAAAATACCAATCTCTTTTGCTTCCTGTTCATCATTGTACAGAATGATTATTGAGACTAATTGAAGCCCGTTACATTTATCTGCTATTGATATGGATTTAGCTCAAATGGAATGAAACATATTGTCTCTGAAGGGAGATTACTTTTATAAATTAAACCAATGTATCTTACTGAGCTCTATTTCTAGAAATGTGACCTTATTACCCTTCATAATTAAAAATGAGAGCAGTAAAGACAAGCTAGCCTACATGACTTATAATAATGCCTACTGAATTTGAATTAAACTTAGTCTTGACCCTTAAAATATCACAAGATGCCCTATGGCAAATGTGATAAAAAGTTCCCCATTGCGGCAACCACTCTTAGAAATTCCAGAAGAAGATACCAGGCTGAGGTGTTCTTTGTAAATAAAATACACTTGAGTGTTCTTACTGGTGCTATGGTTAGAGGGACACAGTATCATTAATATGACTGACCGCATGATGGGAAAGGAGGAAAGGTAGAGAAACCCAGATTCCAAGTGTACTTGAAAGAGAAAAGACTAGCAGGAAATAAAGGCACTGAAAAGGGCTGCCTTGGGAAAGTTCCAAAGCATTTATGAGTTTCAGTTATCTCATCTGTTCAATGAATTAGCAGCAATGCCACTTTATAGGTTAGTAACCCCACTGATTGATAAACTGCTTAACATCACCCTGGACAATTTTTAGAACATCTGTGGAAGACACCAAAGAATTATTGTCATCATTATCGGGGAAAGGGGTGGAGAGGAAACCAACAAGATGAATGCTGAGTAGAAGGAGTTGTACAGAAAACAATGACTACCATTGTTTCTTGGGTGATGAATGAGGCCAGTGCTTTTTCCATGTTCCACACCATCCCTCCATCACATTCAGCTCTTCCACTGGGAGGGGCAGGTACAGAACCCTAGTTCTTGTTCATAATCTTTACTGTGTTACGAGATCCTCATCTTTTGTTTTTGTACATCTTTCTACACAGTGACTCCATTTCTCGATCAGATCACAGTACAACCTACGTATTACCTGCTTAGACTTAGTAGACCACCTCAACTCCCCTTTTTGAGACCCTAACACAGATCCCACTTGGGAAATGTATTATGTTAGTCATACTCTTCAGTGTATAGACAATGGGGGGGTCCCCAGTGAAGAGTAGCCCTTACATTTTGGGGGGGGGGATTACCTATGCTTTATCACACGGGAATGACTTTTTTTAGATAAACAGAAGAAGAGAGGTATGGATATCAATGCACTAAAGCTTCCTCCAGTGTGGTGATCAGACTTGAACCCAGGTTACACACATGGCAAAGCAGGTACCCTCCAGGTGAGTGATCTTGCTGGCCCATAGTTCCTACTTTCTTTCACCAGTTTTCATACATCTCAAGAAGGGTCCTCCTGGTTCGAGCCCCCAGATCCCCACCTGCAGGGGGGGTCGCTTCACAGGTGGTGAAGCAGGTCAGCAAGTGTCTATCTTTCTTTCCCCCTCTCTGTCTTCCCCTCCTCTCTCCATTTCTCTCTGTCCTATCCACCAACGATGACAACAGTAATAACTACAAAAAAATAAAACAACAAGGGCAATGACAGGAAATAATAATAATAATAATAATAATAATAAAAGGGTCTTGTGCTTAATTGTCTGGACCCCATTAGCTGTGAACCTGCCAGGTGTAACAACACTAAGACTGGCTTTTAAAGAATAAACATGCCAGAACTTTGACACCCTATTAAGCAGGAGCCATCTGAAACTGTACACGGCCAGTGATGTCATCTTGGTATAGATGTCCCTGGAATTCCTCTACTCACCACCACCACCATCAAGATCAAGGAAGCAGTGTGCCTTCCACAATGTTGTTATTGGTGGCAAATCTTTATTTACTCAGAGTGGATTTGATTTTGCAAAACAGTTAAGTAAGAGCTGTTCATTGCCAAGTGTGTGAAAAGAAGGATGATGAGGCAGGGTAATAGCACTCTGGGTAATAAACAAGTGTGTGACTTTGAGATTGATTTTTCTGGGCACAGATCATAAACTGATTCTGAGAGAAATCAAAGATGCAGGCAAATGAGCTTTCTCAGATATGCTTCCTTCCTGAGTGAATGGGGAACTAACTAATGAATGCCGAGTGCCTACTGGTGGCCAGATGCTTTACATATATAATCTGTAAATATATAATCGCACAACTCCAGCAGATGAACAACATTTTCAAAAGTGGAAGCAGACTCCCTGACTGAGCAGTAACTTCTTCTGCCTCGCAGAGGGAATGGGTGTCAGAATCAGGATCCAACTTTGATCTCTAGGACTTTACCCAACAGTTTCCACACTCACCAGGAATAGCTGCGCTTAGCATCTCCTCATTCTTTTCAGCTCTCTCTTTTCCAAAATTCAGCTTTCCACCTTTCCACACGATACCTTCTACCTCTCCAAGACACAGAGTTCACGGTAGCTTTGACTAAGACAGTGAAGCCTTTAAACAAGCTCTAGTAAGAAGGAAGCTTTCTTGGAGCTAAAATAGCACAATATGACAGTTATTACTACTTTTTTTTTAAAGATCACTCCAAAACAATAAGCAAATGATAGAAACAGAGAAAAGTGGGCTGGAGAGACAGATCAATTTGTCACAATGCCTCCAACTTATATTCACAAAGGTTTCAGAAGTCCCAGGTTCAATAGCTCACATTCCTCTATGCCAGAACTGAGCAGAGCTCTGGTCTCTCTCTCCTTTCCTCTTCTCATTCCCTCTCTCCTAACACAATAAATAAATCTTTAAAACAAGTAAAGAAGACATGTCATGTTTAATGTAACTGAGAGTCATCAGTAACCTAGGAATACAATTCAGTTGGCCCTTGTTAACAGAGGCAGTCACATACCTTGAAGTTGCTATGTACAATGAATAAGCAAATATGGAAGCCTCATTCTTCAGGAAATACAGGTTAGGGTCCTGTAATCCTCCAATGGAAACATTTTCATCAACAGATCAATACACAGACTTCCTTTATGTATGTTTCTGTTTAAAATTTCTCATTTAATGTTTATGTTACTGATTTGTTAACATTTAAGTCTCAGCCCACACTTTATATGACTCATATTTGATTGAAACTTTTCGAATAGAGTTGGCTTCTCCAGAAAGCATGTCACCGCCTTCTACATTTGCATTGCTCTTGGGTGGGGTGAGGGCATTTTTCTTTTCACATCAGTCATCAATGGCAAGGTCAAAAACACAAGCAAAAATGCACTAAAATGATTTAAAAGATCACAGAAAAAGGACACTTGCTTACATTGTGAGGGCTGAGAAAGGAGGGCAGTGTTACCATGTCCAACCTTAGCCAGGAATGTGTGTTTGGGGCTCAAAACTTTCACCACTATGAGCATGTCAGTGAATGAGCACAGATGTGCCAAGAATGTTGGTAGGGGGTTTTACAAATAAATGTGAGTAGGTAGGAAAATTCATAAATACAGAACCTACGACTAATGAAAATCAACTACAAATAAGAAAGTGAAACGAAGGACAAACAGACTTGGGAGAGGGGCCATATGAGAGCACCCAGAGCTGTGGCTCTCAAATAAAACTGAAGAGCACAATTCTCCTAGAGAAGTAGAAGCAGTGGGAATGAAAGCAAGAGTTCTCCCATCCAAGTACTAGCCAGGCCCGAGCCTGCTTAGCTTCCAAGATCAGATGAGATCAGGCATGTTCAGGGTGGTATGGCCGTAGACAACATACTCTGTGTTCCACCTGAGGAAGATGGGTCCTGAAATTGGGGCAGCTTGGAACATTCCTACTCATGACCACAGAATGTGAGCTCAGATCTACAGGGATGCAGAGGTCACATAGGCTCCTAAACTGAATATGGGCCCCAGATCACATCAAATCAATGAGGTTTACAGTCAACAATATTTATACACCTTTCCCATATTTGGAAGCTACTTTCCTCCCTGATCCAGCTTTCTGGTCCTTTTTGCAGCCATGACATCATCTCCCCAGACAATAACTTGGATCCACCTGCTTATCAGATTTCAGGCTCAGGGGCTATTTGGAATATAACTGAAATAGACCTACTAACTATCTACAAGATGGAAACATCAACTCTTCATATGAACTTTTCCAGCCTTTAGGTTCATGATTGGTCAACAACTTTTTTTGGCTCTATATGTTAACTTTTTTTCAGTCACCAGGTTCCAGATGCTAGCATGATGCCAACCAGACTTCTCTGGACAGACAACCCCACCAATGAGTCCTGGAGCTCTGATTGCCCAGAACCCCGCCCCACTAGGGAAAGAGAGAGACAGGCTGGGAGTATGGATCAAACTGTCAAGGTCCATGTTCAGCAGGGAAGCAATTACAGAAGCCAGACCTTCCACCTTCTGCAACCCATAATGACCCTGGGTCCATACTCACATAGAAATAAAGAATAGGAATGATATTGGGGGATGGGATGAGATACTGAGTTCTGGTGGTGGGAATTGTGTGGAATTGTACCCCTCTTATCCTATGGTTTTTGTCAGTATTTCCTTTTTATAAATAAATTTTTTTTAAAAAAACCCTCAACTTGGATCAACAATGGTAGAGAATGTTCCATCCTCTGAAGGGAGAATGGACAACATACTCTATCCTACACCTGAGGAAGATGGTTCCTGATACTGGGGCAGCTTGGGATGTTCCTACTCATGACCACAGAATGTGAGCTCAGATCTACAGGGATGTAGACGTCACATAGGCTCGTAAGAAGAATATGGGTCCCAGATCACATCAAATCAATGGGGTTTACAGTCAACAATATTTATACACCTTTCCCATATTTGGGAGCTACTCTCCTCCCTTATCCAGCTTTCAGGTCCTTTCTCGAGCCATGAAATCATCTCCCCAGGTGGTGCAAAGCGCAAGGACTGGCATAAGGATCCCAGTTCAAGCCCTGGCTTCCCACCTGAAGGGGAGTCACTTCACAAGCGGTGAAGCAGGCCTGCCAGGTATCTGTCTTTTTTTCCCCCACTGTCTTCCCCTCCCCTCTCCATTTATCTCTGTTCTATCCAACAACAGTAACAACAACAATAATAACTATAGCAATAAAACGACAAGGGCAACAGAAGGGAATAAATAAATATTTTAAAAATCCTAATGAATCAATCACCTTTATTATATAACAGCATAATACAGCATAATGCAAAAGTGTGAGGATAAGATAAGTAAATTGATAGATTGGAATCAAACATGAATTGGAACCAACAAGAGGAAAAAATAAATCCATAAAGACCATAAAATTAATGCTATGTTGGAAAATAAACACTTTGTAAATACAATCATCAAGATACTGAAAACATAAATAAGTAAGCCAAGTAATGTGAAATAGAATTATCTGAGTTTAAAAAGATGGGAGGATGCTGACTTTCAGAAGCATGGCTATGGAATAGGAACCATTTCAGACTGCTTTCCTATGAGAATGGAAAAATACAAAAACAAAAAAAAAAAATCATCTGAAAACTCAATGAAATGCAGTGTTTCTTCAAAAAAAAAAAAAAAAAGCCACAGCTACCAAGTTGTAGATGCTACTATGATCCCATCTTGACCTCCCTGAGCAGATAACCTCAACAATATGTCCCAGAACCTCACCTCTCCAGAGCCATACCACACTATGGAAAGAGAAATAGGCAGGGGGTGAGAGGAGGATATGGATTAACCTGCCAACATCCATATCCAGCAGAGAAGCAATTACAAGAGTCAGACCTTCAATCTTCTGCACCCTGTAAAGAATTTTGGCCCATACTCCCAGAGCAGGAAAAAAAATTAGGGGAAGAGAAACAGAGGGCTCTGAACCCTAATTCCATCAGTACCCAGAGAGAGAAGAGGAAAAAAGAAAGTACATTAGGAAGTAACAATAGGTGTAGGTGTGACTTAGAAAAGAAGAGAAGACAGGACCAAAGAAAAAAATGGGCATATATATATAAATCTAGATAGAAAAATAAGGGTCATCCCATATCTGTGACCTTGGGAGAACTACTGCAGTTTCCAGTGGAGGGAGTGGGGACACAGAACACTGGTGGTTGGGAATGGTGCAGAATTATATACCTCTGTTAACTCAAAAATTTTTAAATCATTATTAAATGACTAATAACATTTTTTTGCCTCCAGGGTTATTGCTGGGGCTCAGTGCCAGCACTACAAATTCACTGCTCCTGGAGGCTATTTTTTTCTCTTCTGTTGCTTTTGTTGTTTATCCTTGTTATTATTGTTGTTCTTATTGTTGTCATCGTTGTTGGATAGGACAAAGAGAAATGGAGAGAGGAGGGGAAGACAGAGGGGGAGAGAAAGATAGACACCTGTAGACCTGCTTCACCACCAGTGAAGACACCCTCCCACAGGTGGGGAACTGGGGGCTCGAATCAGGATCCTTATGCCGGTCCTTGTGCCCTATGCCAGGTGCGCTTAACCCGCTGTGCTACCGCCTGGGCCCCAATAAAAACACTTTTTAAAATATGGAGTAGAAAACAAGTGACAATGACGACATAAATAATATAATCTACAGTGGCCTAGTGGTCAGGCACCAGGTAAAGCAGTAAGACCCAGGTTTGAGCCTCCACTCAAGTCAGGTTCATGAGAGGTGGATCGGGTCCACAGCTGCATTTCCCTCTCTCTATCACCCCCTCTTCTCTCAATTTCTGTCTAGCCTACCTAATAAAAATTAGAAAGGAAAAGAAAAGCTGTCAGGAACAGTAGATTCTTAGTTCTGGCATCAAACTCCATTGATAACCCTAGTGGCAATTAAAAAATAAAAACAAAATTAAAAAATCATACAATCTACAAATAGCTGACATTTCCAGACTAACTTCAACTAACTAAAGATGAGGGGAAACTAGTATGATAAATAAATAAATAAATAAATAAATAACAGCAACATGGGACAACATGAAAACAAAATGTGAATAATAGCTTAGAATAGAACACAACAATACAAAAACCTCAAATAGACTGATATGTATTCAAATTTGGAAGAAAAGGAAGAAAATAAGATATGAGATACTATTTCAGATGTGGAGGAGGAAAGATAATAGCATGTTAAAGATGATATCTAAAGTGACTAAGTTATAAGTACACCAAACAAATAAATATAAGTTCAATGCTGGGGAAATAATGAAGTCAAATAAAACTTGGTGGTAAAATTGAATGGGGAATGTGGATAAAGTGAAACCTATATCAATCTTGTTGGAATTTGTAGATATTTACATGTCTGTGACATTTAAATGTCATACACAAATGTGTGATATGTATCTTTATGTCTACAAAAATGACTTTGAACTAAAATTTGTTTTTCTGAAGCAAAACACAAAGACAACACTTCAAATGTCAAGGAAGTTCAACTATGGAGATAATTTTAATATTAAAAAGTTAAGATAAACATAAAGTTTAACAGGAAGTAGATAATGGAACAAAGAACAATTCCGTCCCCCAAGGTAAAATTATCAGCACTCACTCTCCAAGCAATTTTCAGTTCACAAAGCAAAATCTAAATTATAATGTTCAAATGGAGAAATTTAAAACAAGCAACAAGGTGGTACTTAGTTGAGTGCATGTGTTACCACACACAGGGACCTAGGTTCAAGCCCTCAGTCTGCAGGAGGAAATTTTCATGAACAGTAAAAGAGTGTGGCAGGTCTCTGTCTCTCCCTTTCTATCTCCTTTTTCCCCTCTCAATTTCTTTCTGTTTCTCTCCAATTTTAAAAAAAGATAAACCATTAAAAGAAATAAAATATAAGGAATAGACAATTGACAAGCCAGTGAACTGGTGATGACCTTAATAACAAAAATATATATATACTCCAAGTAAAAGACATTAAAGAATATATTATAGTGACAGATTTAATTCAAAAAAAAAAAGAATTAATAGCTAATGGTAACTATTTCCTGGGTTACAACATTCACTCATAAGGAAAATGAACAGAAAATACTGAGATAAATAAGTACAATAATAGGATATTCACTTTCACAATCAACAAAAGAGTAGGTAAACTTTGAAAAGAATTTTTTTTAAAGCCGAAGGAACACAATCCTACAGGCAAAGATTTTTATTGGGAGTGAGAGGCTTACAGATTATTTACCTCTTTAACTGGAAAGGTTAAATCTTTATCTCAAATATCAATCAAACATTTGATGAAAAAACTAATATACTATATGTAAGGCTAAAAAGTATCAACAAATTTCTAAGACCAGGAGAGCTAGAAACCTTTCTCTATTCACAATTCAAGTTTAAAGCAATTACAAGATTTTAAGGAAAATACTCAGCCATCTGGAAAGTTTTAAATGAATTCTCAGTTAATTACAAATAGTAAGCAAAATACAACAAAAATTACTGTAGATCAGAATATGGGAGACACAGCTAATGCAGAATTCAGAAGAAAATCTTTAAGATATTAATATGAATAAACAAAGTAAAATAGTAACGTATATAACCTATCTGGCGTCTCATATAATTTACTAAATAAAGCAACATGGGCAAACCAACAATAAGAATAAAGAAGTAGGGAGTCGGGCAGTAGCGCAGCAGGTTAAGCGCAGTTGGCGCAAAGCACAAGGACAGCAGAAGGATCCCGGTTTGAGCCCCCAGCTCCCCACTGGCCCGGGAGTCGCTTCACAGGCGGTAAAGCAGGTCTGTAGGTGTCTATCTTTCTCTCCCCCTCTCTGTCTTCCCCTCCTCTCTCCATTTCTCTCTGTCCTATCCAGCATTGATGACATCAACAATAATAACTACAACAATAAAAAAGGGGGCAACAAAAGGGGATACGTATTTTAAAAAAAGAATAAAGAAGTCAGGAAAATTGCTGACAAAAATAATTTAATAATAAAAATAATGTTAACAAATTCACACATTTATCTGAAATGATTACAAGTTCCTCCATCCTTACTTATCACTAAAGACAGTCCTCAATTAAAGGGGGAAATAACTTGGGAAACATGCTCAGCTTTACTGACAAAGGAATTTCAATGACACTCTAATGTGCCTTTTTTTGTTAAGCTGTCAAATAGGCAAAAACCCAACTATTAGTGCACAAAATCAATAGGATAAATATGAACACACTTTATGAATTTGTATTTTAGGTAAGAAAATACAGGGTTGTTTTTTTTTTTTTAGTGGTCTCCTAGGTTTCATGCCTGCTTGCGCCCACAGCCTCCAGTTGACTTCTGTTCCTCTTTCAATCTCAGAAAGAGAAGGAGGAAGAGGAAGAGGAAGAGGAAGAAGAAGAGGAAGAGAAAGAGGAAGAGGAAGAGAAAGAGGAAGAGGAAGAGAAAGAGAGAAAAAGAAGACAACCACCACTCCACTATTTACGGTTGTGCAAGTTTCTCCCTTTCTCTTGTGAAACCCAGGTGCTAGCGGTGAAACCCAGGTCCTTGCACCTGGCAAACTGTGTGCTCTGCCCGGTGAGCAGTGCCTTTGCCTATTGCTGCTTCTTGCTTCTTAAGCTGGAGGGTGAGGGTGAAAGGGTGGAGATTCTTGTGCATGGTGGTAGAAAAGGACGTAAGTTGGGAATGGAGAGTGTTTTGTAGACATGTATCACAGGGCACTGAAAGATTGTACCCATTTGTCAACAGCTGTACTGTAAACCATTATCCTCCCCAATTAAAGGGGGAAATAACTTGGGAAACATGCTCAGCTTTACTGACAAAGGAATTTCAATGACACTCTAATGTGCCTTTTTTTGTTAAGTTGTCAAATAGGCAAAAACCCAACTATTAGTGCACATCTGGCCAACTCACAGGGAGAAAGTTATTTTCCCGTATTTCTAGAGATAGCAAACATCACGTGTCTGTTGTGTGAAAGCTTAAAAATACATTTGCCTCTGACTTAAGAACTTTTACCACCAGGAATATTTTCATGTGCTAGACTGACAAGCTTTTGAATAAGACATGTGTGGGGTTTTGTAACACTTTTATAGTTGTAAAACTGTTGAAATTCCTTAAGTTCAACTAGTAAGATGCAAACTAGATATATTTGGGATGTCCATAGAGTGCAAAGACACAGATTCAAGCCCCTGGTCCCCACCTGCAGTGGAGGAAACTTCACAAGTGGTGAAGCAGGGCTGCAGGTGTCTCTCTGTCTCTCTTCCTCTCTATCTTCCCTCCCCCTCTCAATTTCTGTCTCTATCCAATAATAAATAAATAAAAATATATAGTAAATAAATAAATAGGTTCTAAAAAGACTAAGTGGAGACGAATTTTAAGATTCCTAATTGATAGGAGTCAGGCGGTAGTGCAGCGGGTTAAGCGCATGTGACGCGAAGCGCAAGGACTGGCATAAGGATCCTGGTTCAAACTCCCAGCTCCCCACCTGTGGGGGGTGGGGGGGTCACTTCACAGGCGGTGAAGCAGGTCTGCAGGTGTCTGTCTTTCTCTCCCCGTCTCTGTCTTCCCCTCCTCTTTCCATTTCTCTCTGTCCTATCTAACAAGGACAACATCAGTAACAACAACAATAATAACTATAACAATAAAAAAACAAGGGCAACAAAAGGGAAAATAAATAAATATTAAAATTTTTTTTTAAATATTCCTAATTTAAAATAAAATCAATGCTTAAAAAGGTAAAAGAGGTATAGTAGGCTTCATTGACAGCTGCCTTAGATTAGGGTACAAAGGTACACATACAGACAGATAGCATTCAGGAATACCCCCATGAGACCGAGGGAGGAGGAGCTGATATAATGTTTATAGTATAGTCCTTTTTTCTCATTTTGGCTTTTGAGTCTGGGGTTATATTTTTTCCATTCAAAATAACGATTTAAATTTTTGTCAAAGGTGTAGCACTGTGGAGCAGAGTTTAAGTTCAGGTACAAAGTGCCAAGTACAGGATGCTTACGGTGAGAAGTACAAAAGAACCTAAATGAGACTTCATCTTTCTGAGTGGGTTATCCTCTCTGGCTCTAACCCCCACTCCCGTTGTATGTTGACCACTGTCTGACTCAGGCCGTCTGGTTTCACTGTCAGCCACAGGGCCCACAATCCATTGTTTCAGGATACAAAATCCAATAGGGACGGTCTGATTGATGAAAGCTTAGACTTTACTTGGTTGCCCAGAGATAAATTTTCCAAAAAGAGGTTTGGACACTTGGAAGCATTTAAAAATCTATTCTTGAATTTCTATTGCTACCATCAGCAGGAACTATGCATACAAAGCAATTCACGAATAAGAGGGAGTGGTATGCAGTGCGTGCATGCGTTTGTGTGCACGTGTGTGTGTGTGTGTGTGTGTGTGTTCTTGCAGATTTGCAGGGGCTGGGGGAAACAATAGACAGGTTCAGTATTAAGAGGGTAGGAGAGAGGCTAGTTGATAACACCCCCCATTGAGTGCACTTGTTGCCATGTTCAAGGACCTGAGTTCAAGTTCCTGTAGAAGGAAACTTCATAAGTAGTGAAGCAGTAGACAAGTGCCTCTCTTTCTCTTTCCCTCTCTATTTCTATCAAATAAAAAGAAATGGGGAATATGACCACCAGAAGCAATGGCTTCATCATGTAGGAACCAAGTCCCAGTGATAATTCAGGTGGCAATAAAAGTTAAGAAGTAGAAGGAGGAAGAGGAAGAGGAGAAGGAGGAGGAGAAGGAAAGGTCATTGAAACAAGCAGAGGGATGAAACTGAACCACTACATTTCACTACACAGAAATGTCAGCTCCAAATGGATCAAGGACTTTGATGTGGTCTCAGAAGCTATCAAATGCCTAGAGGAAAATATTGGTAGAACTCATTTCTATCTAAATTTAATAGGCATCTATTCTATGACACAAGTCCAATTGCAAGGGAGACAAAAAAAAAAAAAAAAAAGACCAGTGGGATTATATCAAATAGAAAAGCTTCTGCACAGCAATATAAAACCACCACCCAAATAAAAACAGTCTCTTTAAAAAATGGGACAAGATCTTTTTTTAAAATTCTATTTATTTTATTTGTTTATCCCTTTTTGTTGCCCTTGTTGTTTTATTGTTGTAGTTATTATTGTTGTCGTCATTGTTGGATAGGACAGAAAGAAATGCAGAGAGAAGACAGAGAGGGGAAGACAGAGAGGGGGAAAGAAAGATAGACACGTGCAGACCTGCTTCACCACTTGTGAAGCAACTTCCCTGCAGGTGGGGAGCCGGGGACTCAAACCGGGATCCTTGCACGGGTCCTTGGGCTTTGTGCCACCTGTGCTTAACCCGCTGCGCTACATCCTGACTCCCAGGACAAGACCTTTATATGCCATACATCAGACAAAAGGATAGGAACGAAAATGTATAAAGAGCTCACCAAACTCAGAAAAAAGTGACCCCATCCAAAAATTTGGATGAACAATATCTACCAAAGAAAAGATCCAAAAAACAAACAACAACAAAAACATGAAAAAAGGATCCAAGTCATTGGTTAACAGAGAAATGCAAATAAAGGCAATATTGTGATACCATTTCACTCTGGTGAGAATGTCATATATCAGAAAGGATAGTAACAATAAATGCTGGGAAGGTTTAGAGTATAAAGGTTCCCTTCTGTACTACTGGAAGGAATGTATATTTGTCCAACATCTATGGAGAGTAGTCTGGAAAACTCTCAGAAGGTTAGAAATGGACTTATCCCAAGACTCTGGAAAACTCTCAGAAGGTTAGAAATGGACTTATCCCAAGACTCTGGAAAACTCTCAGAAGGTTAGAAATGGACTTATCCCAAGACTCTGGAAAACTCTCAGAAGGTTAGAAATGGACTTATCCCAAGACTCTCTTGGGGATATATCCTATGAAATCAGACACACATCCATCCAAAAAGATCTGTGTATACCTATGTTCATAGCAGCACAGTTTGTAATAGCCAAGATTTGGAAGCAACATAGGTATCCAACAACAGATGAATGGCTAAGAAAGTTGTGGTCCATATACTCAATGGAATACTACTCATCTATTAAGAATGATGCATTCACCTGCTTCCTCTCATCTTGGATAGAACTTGAAGGAATCTTATTAAGTAAGAAAAGCCAGAAAGAGAAGAGTGAATATGGTATGATCTCACTCCTAGATAGAAAGAAGTTGTGGAAAAAAAAAAAAAGAACAGAAGGGGAAACACAAAGCTGAAGTTGGACTAGGTTTGGTGTATTTGTATTGTACCAAAGTAAAGGACTCCAGGGGCTGGGGGATGGAGGTTAGGGGTTGGCAGGGCCTTTAGGTCCTGATGCATGATGGTGAAGGTGGATGGATGTAGGCCAAAGGTGAGAATGATTTTGCAGAAAACTGAGACAGGTTACACACAGACCAACAACTGTATTTACTGTAAACCATTAATCCCCCAGTTAAAAAAAAAAAGAAAAACAGAAAAAAAGTCATGACTTTTCCAATAAATTAGTATTTTATAATATATTATTATTATTTAATATTTTATTTTATTTATTTATTCCCTTTTGTTGCCCTTGTTGTTTTATTGTTGTAGTTATTATTGTTGATGTTGTTCATTGTTGGATAGGATAGAGAGAAATGGAGAGAGGAGGGGAAATCAGAGAGGGGGAGAGAAAGACAGACACCTGCAGACCTGCTTCACCGCCTGTGAAGCGACTCCCCTGCAGGTGGGGAGCCGGGGGCTCGAACCGGGATCCTTATGCCGGTCCTTGTGCTTTGTGCCACCTGCGCTTAGCCACCTGCGCTTAACCCGCTGTGCTACAGCCTGACTCCCTTTATAATATATTATTATGTAGCATTATTTATTACTATGTTACATTTTCTTTTTTCTTTTTCTTTTTTTTTAATTTATTTTTTATTGGGGAATTAATGTTTTACATTCAACAGTAAATACAATAGTTTGTTCACGCATAACATTCCCCAGTTTCCCATTTAACAATACAACCCCCACTATGTCATTTATCATCCTTCATGGACCTGTATTCTCCCCACTACATTTTCTATATTAAATGGTTTCATATATGTCATCCAAAATTTGATTTCAGCTATA
This sequence comes from Erinaceus europaeus, assembly GCF_950295315.1. NCBI lineage: Eukaryota > Metazoa > Chordata > Mammalia > Eulipotyphla > Erinaceidae > Erinaceus > Erinaceus europaeus. The sequence continues at coordinate 92,061,150 of NC_080173.1, forward strand.
TGTACCCCAAACTAGTCTTTGTCAATGAAAAATAACTGTAAAATAATTTTCAATATCTGTTTCAGTCAGCTTATATAGAGAAGGGAGAAATTGGGAGTCGGGTGGTAGCGCAGTGGGTTAAGCATACGTGGCACAAAGCGCAAGGACAGGCCCAAGGATCCCGGTTCAAGCCCTCCCGGATCCCCACCTGCAGGGGCGGCGCTTCACAGGTGGTGAAGCAGGTCTGCAGGTGTCTATCTTTCTCTCCCCCTCTCTCTCTTCCCCTCCTCTCTCCATTTCTCTCTGTCCTATCCAACAATGATGACATCAACAACAACAATAATAACTACAACAATAAAAACAACAAGGGCAACAAAAAGGAAATAAGTAAATATTTAAAAAAAGAAAGAACAGGGAGAAATTTAGCCATGTTTGTCTTTAAAAATAGTTTTGACTGAGCCTCAATGACAGTCCTGGTAGCAATAAAAAAAAAAAAGAATTTTAAAAAATAGTAATAATTTTGAAAGGAAATGGCCCTGACAAATAACACTGAAGATGCAGATTTTTGTTAGTCATGACATATAATCTAAATATCATAGTACATTTGATAATTTATATTATTGTATAATTTTCATATTATTTAATATATTTAAAGATCAAAATATAAATAAAATATATATTATAGCAGATTATTAAAGAATCCTTATGTTAAAGTTACTTATGAAGCAAAACTTGAGACTTTCATTCTCTTAGAAGTTTATTTTGCCAATAAAGTTTTTTTGTTTGTTTTTTTTTTAACTGAAAAGAGGAAAAGTCAGAAGGACTTTGAAAGCAATGTTTGTGTTTGCAGTACTGCTCTGTTGCTGGCCAGCTATGTGACCTTGAACTAATAATAACATCTACCTATCTTGCATGGTTTGTGTGAAGACTGTAGATGTCGTATTTAAAATGGCAGGCATGGTGGAGGTACTTGACAGCAGATTTATGGAGAAATATTAAAATGAGCCTATTCAACCACTGATGTGACTAGCTCTAGAAATTCCAAGAAGTGCTTTGGAGTTAATATTGCCCAGAGGAGAAACCACACTCTGTTGGTTTTTTGGTTTTTTTTTGGGGGGGAGGGCGTTCTAGCAATTGCCCAAAGCAAGATCCATACAACAAAAGAAGAGGTGGGGAGATCAAGACTCCCCAACATTCTTCATACACCAAAGACACACTCATTTCTTGCTGAGATTATTTCTAGGGTCTGGAGAAGCCTAAACAGATGGGCAGGCAGAGTCAGGCTCTCTCTGTGATTCCTGACTCTTTCAAAGAGTGTTAAGCCTGTACCTCCTCTCATCTAGGGGACCATGTGTTGTCTTAAGCATCTAGAGACAAATATAAAACCAAGGTGAGCAGAGGAGGTCTTCACAGACTCTCCTCTGTCTGGTGTTTTTATTTTTGTCACTTAATACAACACTGACAGACAGAAATCAATGTGTCCATTTTATAAATGAGAAAACTAAATTTTAGCCCATTAAAGAACTGTTTGGCAGAGAATTCAGACTACATTTTTCCTAAGTAAAAAGTTCACATTCTTTTCACTGCACTTCACTGTGTGTTTCTTGTATGAACAAGTAAAAGATGCCTGCTGTGTATTTAATCTCTGTTGCCACATTTTGTTTTCCTATGATTCATACAGTGAGAATCAACCAAAATTTCAAATTACCTGAAATTCAGGCATTTAGAAATCTGTGATTTCAATACACTCCTTTGGGATGGCAGGGACTGGAACGCCACGAAGGCACATACCAATAATAGTCATTGCACTGAAACAAATCTTAAAGACTGGATGACTGGACTTGGAAATGGCCATTACCAGTAACACAACGGGTTAAGCGCACATGGCGCTAAGCGCAAGGACCAGTGTAAGGATCCCAGTTTGAGCCCCTGGTTTCCCATCTGCAGGACACTCATGTCACAAGCAGTGAAACAGGTCTGCAGGGGTCTATCTTTCTCTCCTCCTCTCTGTCTTCCCCTCCTCTCTTGATTTCTCTATGTCCTATCCAATAACAATGACAGCAATAACAACAATAATAATTACAACAATAAACAACAAGGGCAACAAAAGGAAAAATAAATGGCCTCCAGGAGCAGTGGATTTGTAGTGCAAACACTGAGCCCCAATGATAACCTGGAAAGCAAAAAAAAAAAAAAAGAATTGACCATTGCAGGGACAAGAAGATTCAAATGGGTAATTTGATTGCAAATCAGGAACCAGTTAATTAAGATGTCCTAAGAGCATCTCCTAGCAAGGAGGAGGAATAAGCCTAATTTGCAACATTTCAAAGTCAGCACTCCAGGTGTGAGAAAAACATTGGAAGAGAGGCTTCCACTGAAGCAGCAAGATAAGCATTGAGATGAGGTGCACACAGGTGGCAAAGCAGGTAGTAAAGTGGGTGGGGGAGGTGGATACCTTTAAGAATCAGGATATCCGTCTGCACTATTCCAGCCTTCAGGTTCATGATTAGTCAACAATTTTTTTGGCTTTATATGTTAACTCTCTTTTTAGCCACCAGATTCCAGATGCTACCATGATGCCAACCGGACCTCCCTGGACAAAAAACCCCACCAATGTGTCCTGGAGCCCCTCTTCCCCATAGCCCCGCCCCACTAGGGAAAGAAAGAGGTGCATGCTGGGAGTATGAATCGACCTATTAATACTCACGTCCAGCGGGGAAGTAATTACAGAAGCCAGACCTTCCATATTCTACATCCTACAATGACCTTGGGTCCATACTCCCAGAGGGTTAAAGAATAGGAAAGCTATCGGGAGAGGGTATGGGGTGCAGAGTTCTGGTGGTGGGAATTGTGTGGAGTTGTACCCCTCTTATCTGATGGTTTTGTCAATGTTTCCTTTTTATTTAAAAAAAAAAAAAAAGAATCAGGATGTCAGACTCAGGATAGCATAATGGTTATGCAGACTCATGCCTGAGGCTCCTAGGTCCCAGGTGCAGTCAGGACTGAGCAGTGCTCTGGTGAAACAAACAAACCAAACAAACAAATAAATAAAATCCTGATAAAATGTCAGATGGTAAAGCAGTGCTCACCCCAGACAAAGTCTATTGTAAGGTCTTTCCAGAGAAGGGGAACTAATGTTTCTCGGTATTGTGCACATGTGTATATGCATTACATTAAAGAGAAGTGGAGGCAAATGAGAGGCCTGTAGGTAAGGAATTGAATCACAGTTAAACAAATTGCTAAGTTCCAAAACCAACAGTCAGCACACTGAGGACCTGGGAGAATTTTTGGGATAGTTTCAGTTCATCTGAATGCTTGAAAACTGGAAAATAAAAAAACTGATAGAATAGTTTCAATTTGAGGTCTCACAGACTCAAGACCTAGGGAATAAAAATAATATTTGGGTTTAAACTTGAACTTAGGGGAAACTCCTTGTTGTAGTTGGAAAGCCATTGAGCAGGAGAAATTCTCATACTTGGGAGAAGTAAGGCTTTTTTTTTTTTTCACTATTCCTGCCTTCAGCTGAGGAACAATTATTCTGAGGAGGACAAACAACTTTGAAATGTTTCTGATGCAAATGGTAATTTTATCCAAGGGCACCTCCAATGATGTCTAATAAAAATCTAGGGGTCTCATAAACCAGGCAAGCTGATACATATAATTAACCATTACACAGGAGTATGAAAGTAAAGAAGGAATAACCCAAAGAAACTACTAACGAGCTTCCTTGAGAGTCTAGGATGATGCAGAAAGGAACCACTGGAGTACAGACTACTATAGTCCTTAGTACAAAGCTCAACATAACCAAAAGAGAAATGACTTGGTATTCTTGATGGGGGTGAGGGAGGGTATTCAGGTGAACATGGAAACCTATGTCAATTTAGGGCAATATAGGAGGTGTTTCTTTTCTTTCTTTCTTTTTAAAAATATTTTCCTTTATTTATTTTCCTTTTTGTTGCCCTTGTTGTTTTATTGTTGTAGTTATTATTGTTGTTGTTATCGATGTCGTCGTTATTGGATAGGACAGAGAGAAATGAAGAGACGAGGGGAAGACAGAGGAGGAGAGAAAGAGAGACACCTGCAGACCTGCTTCACCACCTGTGAAGCAACTCCCCTGCAGTTGGGGAGCCGGGGGCTCCAACCAGAATCCTTCCGCGGGTCCTTGAGCTTTGCACCAGGTGCGCTTAACCTCTGTGCTACCTTCCGACTCCCAGGAGGTGTTTCTATAGACAATTAGGATTTAGAAAGAAAGCATAACTGTTTATCTTTTCATTTATGAATACCAGGTATCACTTCTGAGATAGTAAAGTTATGAGACTGATAAAAATCTGTACAAAAGCTATTGAGCAACCATGAATGCCAAGTCCCTGGGCCTTCACAGGACCCTGGTGCAGTGCTCATGTTATATCATTGTGACTGTCCCTCCCCTGTCCCAAGTCTTGAGCAGTTTCCTTCAGCCTGGTCCAGTCTAGTTCTTTCAGGGAATTTTGCCCCAGGGACCGGAAGATGTAAATTCACAAATAATTTGACCTTGTGATAATAACATGTAAAATTCTCCAGACTGAAAGAGACCACCTGAGGCAATTGTTATCAGCTGTGAGTGAAGAGAAAGTACTAAGTGGCCAGGGAGAGGGGAGCGCAAAAGAAGGTGGGTGGGGATCCAGTGTGTTATGGTTGCAAAATGTCAGTTGGTATGATGTGTAGACACCTGTCAAAACGATATAAGTAGTGGGACAACTGTCATGTAAGTCATTATTTTTCCCAGTTAGATGATGCAAATGTGTGAGAAGAATTGAAAATAACTAATTTCTAGTAGGAAAAAGGTACCTCAGTCAAACTTGAAGACAGCCAATGCTAAATATTGGTTTTAGAAGCAGGATGAATTGAAGCAAAGATTAGTCAGAGATAAAGTATTTTTAAGAAAAAGGAGAGGTCAATGGTTTAGGTGCAGCTGGGTTGGTGAAATGAGGTTGCAGAAGCAACTTAATTGTTTGGCAAAGTAGAGGCACTTTATAACCTTGAAAAGAGTGATAGGGACAGAAACCAGATTGGAGTGAGCTGAAGTGGAAACAGGCAATGTAGCAACATTTTTTGAGTTCTGCTCTGAATAGATGAGCTTAAATGGTGTAGCAGCTGCTGTAGGAGGTGGGGAAAATGGAAGGCTTTTAATATACTGATGGGAATGGCCAAATAGCAAAGGAGAATTTCTTCTTTTTTTTTTAATTTTTTAAAAATATTTATTTTATTTATTTATTCCCTTTTGTTGCCCTTGTTGTTTTATTGTTGTAGTTATTATTGTTGTTGTCGTTGTTGGATAGGACAGAGAGAAATAGAGAGAGAAGGGGAAGACAGAGAAGAGGAGAGAAAGATAGACACCTGCAGACCTGCTTCACCGCCTGTGAAGGGACTCCCCTGCAGGTGGGGAGCCGGGGTTCAAACCGGGAGCCTTATGCCGGTCCTTGTGCTTTGCGCCACCTGCGCTTAACCCACTGCGCTACAGCCCGACTCCCAGCAAAGGAGAATTTCATGATAGAGGAGAAAAACATGCTAGCTGCGGCCATGACGTTCCTGAGAAGACAAAAGGAGACAGAGTTCAGAAGATGACTTCCTGTCTTTGACAGGAACAGGGATCCATCCCTCTTTCATTGAGCCGTGATGGAAGATGGGAAACATATCAACTAAGGTAGGTCTATAAATTTGGTGAGGGAATTCCCTCCCCATATGATGACTTCTAGAAATAAATATTTATGATAATAGGATCATACAGTAAATGTTATTCTGAAGTCTTTTGAGATCACCCCCTTGACTATGGATAGCATGGACATCATATCATGTCAACAAATATCACAATTATCATTTTTAAAATTACTGAATAGTATTTACTGTATGTTTGACTTTTTTATTTAATATTTCCATATGAACAAGTCAGTTTTTTCCTCTTTTTGATAAGTATCTGTGCACCTATATTTTTATTGTTTTCCTTATAATACATTTCTGAGGATGAGATTCATCCTTTACTTTTAGTCAACACACCTTTCATTGTTCCTTTTGGACAACTGGAAATCTCTTTTACAGTATCAATGATACAGTTGCCACTTTCTCTAAATTTTTGGTACTAGGTAAATATATTGGCCTTTGCGATGCCTTTATCCTCACAGGCAGTTTTTAATATTTTGTGGCTTCACAGATTGATTAGGCATCAGGAGAAATTTCATATTAATTATTTACTTTAAAGAATAGCTTCTCATTTTTCTGCTATCACAACTGTCAACAAAGAACTGATTTGGTCAACCTTGAAAATAAACTACTTCTGCAAATTGAAAGCCATTACAGTTTGAATTCCCAAGGAAATTCCTCATCTCCACAAGATTTTTCATCACCACAGCAACCCCCAAATACACACACACACACACACACACACACACACACACACACACACACTCACACACACATTCACACATACCTCTTGCCTTCATTTCCCATCCATTTTCATTAGTCTTAGTTGTAAAAGTCTCAGTTCTAAAATGATTAGCTTATGTCCCCTAAAAACTGTGTCAAACTTGGCTCAAATAAATCTGACTCCTCTCTTCACAAAAGCACTTCTCACTAAATCCTTGAGTTCTCCACCCTTGCTACACAAAAAGCTATTTTGAATCTTCTGCACTAGCTAATTTACCATTGGTTGCACATTCGTAGTAGTCACACAAGCCAATATCTACTTCTAATATCCAAGACGAATAACCTTTTCTAAAGGTAAATCTGGCCAGTGTCCTCATTACTTACAGCTCTGCAGTAATTATTCAGTGCTTTTGGAATACTGACAGTCTCTTAATATGAGGCCCTGCATAGATATTCCTGCTCTCTGGTCACAAAGGTGACTCTTCACACTCTAGAGGACACTAGTGTTGACCTTAGTGAATGACCCATGCACTCTTCTACTCCAATGACTATTACTTTTTCAGGGAACTCTGTTGATAGTCCTCTTGGTCTGGCTTATAGTGCCACTTCCTCCAGGAAGACAACTCTACTGCACTTTAGGCCAAGTATTCTTATCATGTGTTCTTGTATTGTCTTTGAGGTTCTCCTCTGTTGTTTCCATAGTTCTGATAGCCCTTTTCTCCATAGTTGTCTTCACTCTGTGATTATTAGATTTATTATTGCTTGCATACTTTTCTTATCTATGGTTACTTCTGACTGATTTGGAGTTTCTTCTGGGCTCCTGTCCTGATTCATTGTGGTAATAATTTTGTTTGCTCTTGATTGAACCATGTTTTTTTAATTGATGTGGTTTTTATTTTTCTGTTCTGTTGTTCTTCAGTTGTCATGTTTTGAGTACAAGCCATGCTATACTAAAGATCTTTATGATAAGTACAGTCACCAGCCTCAGAAATTACAATAGCAGCTGAAGCAAGGATTGATGCAATTCAACCAATACCATTTAGCCAAATAACACTTCCAGTCCAAGAAAAAACAGCAACCAAACAAAAGAGACAGGAAAAAAGGGAAAGCAAGAATAGACGATTATTCAAATCTACTGTCCACTATAAATTCTAGGGATAGAAAGGGGAGAAAGGGAAGTAGAAAAGACACATAGAGTCCACTCCGAGTCAGATTTCTTCCCCAAAATAATTCACAAGTGAGTATCAGTGAATTCAGAAAACAAAAGAAGGAGGAAGGAAGAAAAGAATAAAAAGTAAAAAGAAAAAAGAAAGAAAGAAGGCAGAGCAGTGAAAGGAAAGAGGGTTTTTTTTTTAGTTAGCTAAGAGGAGGGAAAAAGGAGAGTAGGAGAGTAGAGAGAAGAGGTAGAGAGAAACAAGTTCCTCTCACAATGGACAGGACATCCGGTCACCTAGCAATGGAAAAAACAACGGTTAGTTTTGGTCAACCTGAAGAAGGTGGATAGAAAAGGGACACGTGTGTATATAATAATAGTAGTAATAAAATAAAATAAAGTAGAAAAACCCTAACAGTAAGTCTGCAGCTTGTACCACTCAACTGGCTGCAGACAGCCTAAGCAAAGACAGCCAATTGTAAGAAATATCAAAAAAAAAAAAAAAAAATCCTCCAGGTAGTCTTTCCCAGGCAGGGATGAGGCTCTGATTGGTCAGGTATTTTGTCACTCAAATAGAGCTCCATCCACTTAAAAAAGAAAGAGAGAGAGAAATTAAAGGAAGAGGCTTGGAATGGCACCCCTGGTGAGCCAGGAATCTTGGTAAAGAAAATAGTTTAGTGGGAGCCTGCTAGGAGTGGCTGAGCAGCCCCAGAAGGCTGGTGCTGGGGTGGGAGTGGTGAGCTCAGAAATAATCAAAGGATTTTCCTTTGTCCCCCTGATGTCCATTTGTCAGCCCAAGAGAAAATTACAGGATTGTATTTTGCTGTCACTCTGACCAGTCTGTGTTCACCTAGTATCCTTCCCTATCCAGTGGATCCTGGGTTGCAAGCTGCTGCCTCTTGGAGCTCACAGCAGCTGTGGCTCCAAAATCGCCATCTTGGCCCCTTTATCATGTGTTCTTATCCATCCTTGTGGTGTTCCATTATAGTCCTTACGTACTGTTGATATCTTATATATTTCTCTACTTATTTACTTGGCTCTTTTACCAAAATATAAATTTCATGATGTCAGGAAGGCAAATTTCTTCTTCCACCACAGCATGCTTATCAAAGAGTAAACAAAAATATTTGTTAAGTGAATGAGTAAATGAATAGTTGGTACTGAGAATCCTAGTCTAATAAGAGCTAGAGATGGTAGTGGAAGGATTGACCTTATGATGTTATATTGGAAAAAGGAAAACAGGGAGTGGAAATTATCTAGTCAACAACTACCTTAAATGGTTGCCTGAGAAGACTTTGGAGAATCAATTAACCCACTGTAACTGAATATAAGTTTTTTTGCATACATAATTTTGCAGTGACATGTATCCAGTGTCCTCACTGACTATTCAAATGGGAACTGATTCTCTGAAAAGATGCAAAAGTATTAGTTTCCTCAATTCCTAAACAAGAACTACATAAATAACCAGAACTGAAATTTGGTCTACTGAATCTCTAGACAGTGTCTTGTTCATTTGCATTTCTTACCAAATGACAGAAATATTAATAACTATTATTATTATTACTATTACTATACTAATCAAAGAATGGTAATGATAATTTATTATTGCAATGATGTTAAGTATTCATCTGAGCATATATTTCTTTTGACTTCTGATTTTTTAAATATTCATTAAGTAAAATTAACCCTTCAACACTCTAGTAAATTCAGGCTAAGTAAAGCGGGTGCTGACTACTTGTTCTTCAAGCTCCAGCTTACTGTTTCCCTTCGAATTTTACTAATGGGTAGGTCTAGTGGCAGCACACAGCCTACAACTTTTCATCCTCCATTTGTCTCTTGTTCCTAATGAAGCCTCATGTGCCCTTGTTGAGCCTTGTTTCTACAAGGCTGGACACCTTATTTTTAACAAGAGTTACTTGAAAAACAAGATATTTTCCTTTGTGCTAAAAACAAATGGTGATTAATGTGCTCATTGTAATTAATCTGTGGTGACAGATTAGCATTGTAGCAGCAGTTCTTTTGCTGCTGTGGGAGTCTTCCTTGATAGGACAGCTGGTGAGAGGGGACACCAAATTCAATTTGTTTCTCATTTGCATACATATGACAACCATCTGCGCTAATGGCACTGCAATGTCTCCATTAGGCCCTATGCTAGTGTGCAGTTCCCATTAGGCCTGGGAAAGAGGAAGCTCAAAGTATAAATGTTTGTAGAGGAAAAGGGATGGGTGATAGAACACAAGTGAACATGTCCCCTTCCAGCAGAGGTGAAACTGTAAAAACAGATGGATATTGGACTCCTGTCACCCATAGAAGAGTGATCATTTGAGAACTCCCACCATTTGTCATCAAAAGTCTCTATTCTCTGTGTCTTAAAGAGTCAATTGAAATGTTCACACTCTATTCCTTATCATCAGCTCATTCAAACCAACTTCACCTTGGTAGAAACCTTACAAAAAGTGGACTCACTAATATATATATATATGCTATGGATATATGGAATATTCTTGAAAGTCAGCACTATTCCAGATGGAATAGGAATTAGTGTTAACATGAAATAAAAATATTTTTGCTTTATGGAGTTTACATAAATTTGCAATAAACTAGAACATTTAATATAGTATTGTGGTCTAAGCAAGATGTCAAGATAGGATGCAAAATATGTGCAATAGTATATAGAGTATGGTGACTACATTAAACTTGGTGGACTGGAAACTTTCTTTAGAAGTAAAATCACCTATCTGGATGACAAATGAACCCCATCTGTGAACATTTGTAAAAACACATTTTTCCAAAGAAAGAAGAAAGTGAGCATGATGTACAGAAGAAGAGAAAGATGACCAGGGTAGAACTGGAGGACAGTGAGTGGCAAGGTTTGGGATGAGGTAGGCGAAGGCTCTTTCTAGAGCTAGAGTGATAAAGAAGCACAGACTGAGTGTAGACATCTTATTGACTATAATTCTGGAAACTAGAATGCTTCCTTCCCTCATCTGAGAAGATGTTTCTATCAATCCTTAGTGTTCTTGGCTTATAGATGCCATCATTCCAAACTTTACTTCTATCGTCAGATGGACTTGTATGTCCCAATACCTCTTCTTTCCTTATAATGGCACTAGCCATACTTTATTATCCAGCCAGAACACATGGGGATTTGAAAGTCATTTAAAATACACAGCTCATGGGTATTGCATTGCCTCGCACCACATGTTTGGCTCCTAAGTCATCTCCCTCACAACTCTGAGCAAGTAGCAGCCCAGGCTGGTTCCAGTCGAGTTTTCTCCAGTCCAGAGAGTATGCCCTGAGAAGAGGCAACCCCATGCTAGCCCTGCAATTAGGTAGAATTTGTGAAACAAGGAAAGAAATGGAAAACACAAGGTGAAACTTGGATTGTGTCAGGCATTAAGCCAGTCCCCTCCTGCTTCATCCTGCATTGTTGACCCTATGGCCTATTTACATAATCATTGTTTTGCCTGAAAGATCCCCACCCATCTTATTCATCCATCTACTTTCTACCTCAAGACCCGCCCTGCCTGCAGGGTAACATTAATCCCACTGGTTAAAACCCTCACAACAATTGCTAAGGAAGATTCTACCTTCCCAGCCTACTTTTGCCTTTCTCTACCCCTTTTCCTAGCCACTTCCATTTCTGATTTGCCACTTCCGGTTTTATCCTATAAAAGCATTGATCAATAGTTCCTTTTGCATTACCACGCTGCCACGAGTTCCTGAGTCATCTATCTCCCACGTCACTGAGTGAGTAGCAGCCCAGGCAGAGTCCAGTCGAGTTCTCTCCAACCCAGAGAGCATGTGCCTGAGGAAGAGGCACCCCCTCACTAGCCTGGTAGATTGGGTGCTGCACCAAAGCAAACGATTCTATGGGAGAAGGCAACAGGAGAGGTGTTGGGAACCTAGCGCATGATGTCAGGGAAGAGTACACATTGGAGGTGGGAAAGACAGAAAAAGGAGTCAAAGGAAAGACACCAAAACACCAAAGCTTCCACCAGTGTGACAGGGACTGGACTCAAGCTTGGGTTGCACGCATGGCAAAGCAGCACAGTGTCGAGTGTCAGGAAGACATCTCAGCTTGTTAAAGCCCAGAACTTGAATGTGTGAAGCCCCAGAGACCAAAGTTTTTATGCTAGCACTACCTTATGCCAAAACTGTGCTATGATCGGATTCCTCTCTCTCATGTACACCTGCCTATATCTTTCTAATAATACATATTTTTTGAAAAAAATAAATAAATAAAATATACAGCTCATAATGTAAGAGCAGTGGATGAACTTTAAACATTTATAGCAAGGAAATGGCATGAATCAATTTACATGGGAGAATCATAAATAAAATGTATGGAGGTGGGGCAAGAGAGAAATAAGAAGGCAAACCATTTAGGAAGTTACCCCACTAAGTTTTGGGGTCTACCAGTTATGGTGACCTAAACTCAAAAAGTGACAGAGAGATTAATTTAAACAGGAAATTGTGAGATGCACCTGGGAAGTAGACTCCATTGATTTTTTTTATAATAGTTTGCATATCAATATTTAGAAAATAAGAACAATCACATTTCTGTCCTGAGCAGTTGTCATGCTGGTGCATTACTTGCTAAAAGAGGGCTTACTTGTAACCAGGGAACCAGTTTGATAGATGAAAAGGTAGTAATCCTTTTCAGATTTGGTAAATTAGAGACAACTTTGATACATTCATGTCTTTCTCTAGCATTTGCCAGACATTCATGTGAGAATATAAAAATCACTCGTTTGGGTATATGAATCTAAATGTCAAAGAAGTCTGGCTTTGAGATAGGATTTTTTTTTTCTTTCAAAATCATCAGCTTCAAGAGGTTATTTGCAGTGTTGGGTGAGATCTCTCTTTAGAAAAAGAACTATCCAAGGGGCTAGGGGAATCAAATCTCAAACCCAGAGGAAACTTAGGGCTTTTTAGACATCGGCAAATGTTCTGTGGAACCGTACTGAGGAACAAAATGATCCTCAGTTAAGAAACACTGCCATATGTGTAATTGATATGCAGACTCTCTCAAAAGCCTAGACCAAGTAGATCAGAAGCATCCAATAGCACAGCTATATACAAGATACTGGGTACTGTACAGCAAACCCTAACAAAAGGACTTTTCAAAGTTAACCCAATTACCAAATAATGTGATGATAACATTAACTATTGATTGTCTTTTGGAACCCTAAGACAGCAGGAACCTCACATCTCCACTATAGAGCCTCTACTTCCCCCAGTCCTGGAACCATTGGATAGGGCCCACTTTCCCGTATGCCTCTCCCAATCCATATCAAATAATATTGCATCTGCCAATCACAACCTAACCAACACAATGATTGCCACCTCAACATGCTTCACTTCAGACTGTGTCCAGAGACTTCATGTATAGAATGACAACCCTTCTGCTTCATTACTCAGGTGAGACCTTTCCTTTCATAGTATACTCTAATTCCATCTCAGGTGGTTCACTTTCTAACAAAGTCCCAAAACCTAGATATACACCAGTTTCTGTGAGAGAGAGCATATGTTCACACGTATCTATAAACTACTGCAAAATATATACCTGAAAGCAGAAGTACACTAGAGTTTGCAGTGAGTACCCCCCTAACACTTCCTCTCCACTATTCCAAGCTTTGGGTCCATGATTGCTCAACAACTTGTTTGGCTTCGTATGTTAACTCTCTTTTCAGTCACCAGGTTCCAGATGTCATCAGGATGCCGGCCAAGCTTCCCTAGACTGAAGGCCCCACCAATATGTCCTGGAGCTCTGCTTCCCCAGAGACCCACCCTACTAGGGAAAGAGAGAGGCAGACTGGTAGTATGGACCGACCAGTCAACGCCCATGTTCAGCAGGGAAGCAATTACAGAAGCCAGACCTTCTTTTTTATTTTTTTTATTTTTATTTTTTTTATTAAAGAAAGGATTAATTAACAAAACCATAGGGTAGGAGGGGTACAACTCCACACAATTCCCACCACCCAATCTCCATATCCCACCCCCTCCCCCGATAGCTTTCCCATTCTCTATCCCTCTGGGAGCATGGACCCAGGGTCATTGAGGGTTGCAGAAGGTAGAAGGTCTGGCTTCTGTAATTGCTTCCTCGCTGAACATGGGCGTTGACTGGTCGGTCCATACTCCCAGTCTGCCTCTCTCTTTCCCTAGTAGGGTGGGTCTCTGGGGAAGCTGAGCTCCAGGACACATTGGTGGTGTCTTCAATCCAGGGAAGTCTGGCCAGCATCCTGATGACACCTGGAACCTGGTGACTGAAAAGAGAGTTAACATACAAAGTCAAACAAATTGTTGAGCAATCATGGACCCAAAGCTTGGAAAAGTGGAGAGGAAGTATTAGGGAGGTACTCACTGCAAACTCTAGTATACTTCTGCTTTCTTACTTTGGTGCCATACTCCAAACTCAGTCAATTTCTGCTTTGCGTTTCTACTTCTTTTTTTTTTTACATGCATAACATTCCCCAGATTCCCATTTAGTAATACAACCCCCACTATTTCATTCATCATTTTTCATGGACCTGTATTCTCCCCACCCACCCCAGAGTCTTTTACTTTGGTGTAATACTCCAATTCCATTTCAGGTTCGACTTGTGTTTTCTTTTCTAATCTTGTTTTTCAACTTCAGCCTGAGAGTGAGATCATCCCATATTCATCCTTCTGTTTCTGACTTATTTCACTCAACATGATTTTTTCAAGGTCCATCCAAGATCGGCTGAAAACGGTGAAGTCACCATTTTTTACAGCTGAGTAGTATTCCATTGTGTATATATACCACAACTTGCTCAGCCACTCATCTGTTGTTGGACACCTGGGTTGCTTCCAGGTTTGGGCTATTACAAATTGTGCTGCCAAGAACATATGTGTACACAGATCTTTTTGGATGGATGTGTTGGGTACAGAACCGGAGGCATCACACTGCCAGATCTCAAACTATATTATAGGGCCATTGTCATCAAAACTGCTTGGTACTGGAACATGAACAGACACACTGACCAGTGGAATAGAATTGAGAGCCCAGAAATGAGGCCCCACACGTATGGACATCTAATCTTTGACAAAGGGGCCCAGACTATTATATGGGGGAAGCAGAGTCTCTTCAACAAATGGTGTTGGAAACAATGGGTTGAAACATGCAGAAGAATGAAGCTGAATCACTGTATTTCACCAAATACAAAAGTAAATTCCAAGTGGATCAAGGACTTGGATGTTAGACCAGAAACTATCAGATACTTAGAGGAAAATATTGGAAGAACTTTTTTCCGCATAAATTTTAAAGACATTTTCAATGAAACGAATCCAATTACAAGGAAGACTAAGGCAAGTATAAACCTATGGGACTACATCAAATTAAAAAGCTTCTTCACAGCAAAAGAAACCACTACCCAAATCAAGAGACCCCTCACAGAATGGGAGATCTTTACATGCCATACATCAGATAAGAGTTTAATAACCAACATATATAAAGAGCTTACCAGACTCAACAACAAGACAACAAATAACCCCATCCAAAAATGGGAGGAGGAATTGGACAGAATATTCACCACAGAAGAGATCCAAAAGGCCGAGAAACACATGAAAAAATGCTCCAAGTCTCTGATTGTCAGAGAAATGCAAATCAAGACAACAATGAGATATCACTTCACTCCTGTGAGAATGTCACACATCAGAAAAGGTAGCAGCAGCAAATGCTGGAGAGGGTGTGGGGTCAAAGGAACCCTCCTGCACTGCTGGTGGGAATGTCAATTGGTCCAACCTCTGTGGAGAACAGTCTGGAGAACTCTCAGAAGGCTAGAAATGGACCTACCCTATGACCCTGCAATTCCCCTCCTGGGGATATATCCTAAGGAACCCAACACATCTATCCAGACCTTCTACCTTCTGCAACCCACAATGACCCTGGGTCCATGCTCCCAGAGGGATAGACATTGGGAAAGCTATCAGGGGAGGGGGTGGGATATGGAGACTGGGTGGTGGGAATTGTGTGGAATTGTACCCCTCCTACCCAATGCTTTTTTTAATTAATCCTTTCTTAAATAAAAAAGAAAAAGAAACACTGCCATAGACATATAATAAAGGAATAAAGGTTTACATACAAGAGACACTCATTATAGATTTCCCAGTGATGGTGACTGCAATTATATCTTGGTACACTGTTTCTGCCTTCATTCATCCACTAAAGGAAATAGACTGTTGTTTTATATATGTATATATATTATTAAATCATGTAAGATAGCACCTGAATTTCTCATTAGTCTCTGGCAAGGCTTCCAGACTCTAAACATCTTCTTCAGAATTGAAGACAAATGTGTAAGAAGTCAGAATGAGGCGGTAAAGGGAGTTATTCATTCAGCCAGTCAACAAATGGCAAAGTTAAACAGTGATTGAATTAAAAGACTCCTGTGACCAAAGCCTGGTTTGATAAGATAGGGGAGGCTATTACCAAAGAAAGATTGCTGCCACATATTCCAATGACTTTGCATCCTAAGTAAAAAGTCATCTTTAACACAACAGATGTCCTTTTAAATTTTTATCAACCAGAAAGATAGATAGGGGTAGAAAAGGAGAGAATGCAAACTAGACCATTAAATGTAATCTAGAGTATATAAATTAATAAAACGGTGTCACGATAAGATTGAAATGGCATGAAATCAAATGATATGTAGCTGTCCTTATGGGACACCATATCTCCTGGAACCCTGAAGACTGAATACAAGTATAGAGCATGCTTGTAGCTCAGTGAACATAGCAGTCTTGTCTAGGGACTCTCTGTACAACTTCTCTGAGTCTCTGGAAGCCAGTAGTCATCAGAAAAACAGCTATTACACATGGTATGTATTTATCAACACAACCTCCTTATGGGCATTTGGAGGGAGGGGCTCACATTTAATCAGGAACCCCCAAATTAAATTATGTTTGTTTTCAGCCATGGTGGGAATGATAAAGTCTTATTTCTAGAAAAGGAAAGTTGAACAACTAACTACCTGTCACCATTCCACTGAAATCCCTTCCAAGGTTTCCAAAGTCCTCCAGTACGGAGGTGAAAAGGATGACGGTGACCTTCAACATAGAAAGGAATCTTAAATTAAATGTGATGCTTCTATGACACGAAGTCAAATGGAAAAATACATTAAACAGGAAAAGGGGGAGGCATTCCCGACACAAATTTTACAGAAAGTAACTTCCCATAAAGACATGAAAATGTTCTGATTATCAGGAAGAGTACAACAAATCACCGAAAATGTGTTGCCCAAGAGGAACAATCATTTCTTATTTATGAGTTACGTGGGAATATCTACCTCATTGGGGTTTACAGAAATCTTGGAATTACTGGAAAATTTCAAATGGCCACAATCAGATAGTTGATCATCAAACCTCACTATCACCTGGAAGTTTAGCAGGGGCTATTAGAGGATATCCTTTTTTTTTTTTTTGAGGAAAATATTTTTATTAGTGATTTGACATTGATTTGCAAAATTATAAGATAGCAGGTATAATTACACATCATTCCTACCACCACAGCTCTGCGTCCCCATCCCCTATACTGGAAACTGCAGTACTTCTCCCAAACTCTCAGATATGGATTGACTAAACTGCTTTTTTAAACATTTTTTTCAAGTATTTTATTTATTTCTTTATTTTGGATAGAGACAAAAACTGTGAGGAAAAAGGAATATAGAGAGGGAGAGAGACAAAGAGCTGTGCTGCATTACTTCACTACTTGAGAAGCTTCCTCCTAGCAGGTGGGGACCAGGGGCTTGAACCCTGGCCTTTGTATCCTATGATGTGTGCAATCAACCAGGTGCACCACCACCCAGCCCCACTTGAGTTATTTCTATAACTATATATTTTTTATATTTGTCTATTTTTTTTTCTTATGGTCCTGCCTTTTCCTTTGTTCTAAATCACACCTACATCTATTTCTATTTCTGAATGTTCTTTCTTTGTTCCTCTCTTTCTCTGGGTCTTGATGGAATTGGAGTTCAGAGCCCTCTGGTCATTTTCCCCCTAACATTTCTCCCCCTCCAAGGGTATGGACTAAAATTCTTCTTGATTCTCCTCTAAGAAGACTTCTCCACATAGCTTCTTGGTTTCCTCACAATATGAGGAAGTTCTCACAAAATTCTTCTTGGGAAAGAGCTACATAAAGAAACATTCAGAAACAGTCCATCTCTTAAGGCCCGAGCTTGGAAATTATTAAAATAAGTTTAATAACATTCTATTGGTCATAACAGATACAGAACTAATCTAATCTTAAGAAGAGGTTAAAAAAAACTCTACCTTTTAAAATGTGAAGCATCATTAATTATAACATTACATACATTTCAAGTATTGCCTCACTGAAATCAACATGTATATCCATTCTATTTTGATGTGCCCACTGCCCCAACTTCCACTTCCCACCTCCCACCTCCCTTTGCAACAATCACAAGCTGGCCATGGAGCCTAAATGTTTATTATAGCTTTACTTGGTTAATCGGTTTTAAATCTGAAGTTTTTCATATAAGAAGTCTCACTTTCATCCAATCTACTGTGACTCCCATATGGAAATTGAATCATGCCATTTCATTGTAATAAACCTTTAAAGGTTATCCATTACTCTTATACTCTGATCTGCATGTGTTATCTGGTTCTCAAATTCCCATGTGCTCCAATTCATTAATCCAATATGACTGATGTCATTAAAAGAATAGGAGAAGAGTCACACAGGCACTGAGGGTGAATATAGCTGTGTGACAATGGGGGAGAGTGTGGAAGCCATTATCAGACACCAGTAGCCTCAATAAACTTGTGATCTGACTTCACATCCAACTTGATTGGTGTATTTCTATGTTCCTGATTTGTATGTGTGCCATTTTCTCTTCTATAGTAGAGTAGTTGATTGTTGTTTTTTTTTCCATGCTGCAAGAACTTTAGATGGGAAATAAAGAGCTCGCCTCCTGCACTTGCATTTTGACAGCCGTATGTGACTAAAGACACCTATATGGTTTTAAGAACTCACCAGAAAGCCAGAAAGAATGATTTTTCTCTTTCTACCAGCTTTTAGCTTTGAACATCAATTACATCCCATGTTGCTGTGACAAAGACATATATATAGAAAATGTTGAAGACCCATTTTCATTTAATCAAGTTTTTAATAAACCTGATTTCCACTCTACCTTCTGACATTTACTTAAAGCATGAGTAAATAGTTGATGCTATTCTTTAGAAATACCTATTTCATTCAGCTAGTACACCAGTTAGATGAGAGAACATGAGATTGTCTTTCAAATAATAAAGTCTCAGGATGCTAAGTGATGATTGAAATAGATTAACACATTATTTTATGTAGTAGGTGCTTACGAAAATGACAGCTAATATCATTGCTGTTTGAACTCTTTTAGAGAAAGAATGTTGAAGAGATAGGATACAATCCATTTGAATGAGGAGAGGGAGTAAGCACTAGGATTCTTGGGGTCAGGGGAAGGGCGAGCCTCACTATGCCTCAAGAGGCATTTGACAGAGCTATCTTTAATTCCAAATTATCAGAGAGAGTTTGGGGATTTTCATTGGCACAGACATGTTTTCCCCCCTGAGTCCTGGAATAAATACTTAGAAGGTTAAAGGTCAGTTCATTAATCTCCTTACTCGTCTGTTTGTTTGAACATAAGGGTGCTTCATTGTGAAGGCAATTTCAGGAAGGGTGAATGAAATTGAGACCAGGGGAAGCTATGTTCTAACCCTACTCTCACATGGTAGACAGAGGAGAGTACAAAACAATGTGTTTTAGATTTAATTCTCCGTTTTAAAATACTAATCAAAATTAGAAACATATGGATTAACTTTGTTCCTTTTGAGAGTTTGTTTATGCAAAATGCTTTCTCGTTGGCATTTGATAGACTTTAATTCTCCAAGAAAATTTTGAGTTTGCTCAGCTAGGCAAAAAGTGCCAAGTTAGTACAGTATAAGTTCCTACCCTGTTATTTTGAACCAGAGCTCCTGATTTACACTAATTCAACATATCATCCAACATCTCTGAGGGACTGAGGAGAAGCATTCTGAGAGACACTGAAATAAAATCAGAAAAAAAAAAAAAATTCTACCTCCTAATGGAGTGGGGAAATTTGAACAAACTGTCCTCAGTGTCATTTTCACGGATTGACAAGATACCTTTGGATCTGGCTGCAAATAACCTTGAAGTCAGCTTTTCCGGAGAAAGGCTTTGAAAAAGAGAGGAAGGGGTGAAATGTTAAAGCCAATTTTATACAAAGAAGACAGACAGATTTTGTAGGCTTACTATATACTTCTTTGGAAACAGAGGCAGAAAGATTTCTAGATGACTCCCTATGATTATTGCTTTCTGATGTTCATACTTCAAGTAATCTCTTCTACTTGAGGGGAATTCATGGTTTACAATAACCAGAGTTGTTGATACATGTGTAAAATTTCTCAGTTTTTCCGCAAAACCTTCTCACACCCAGTCTAGGTATTTTTCTACCATCATGCATCAGTACCTGAAAGCCTACCCCACCCTGACCCCTGCCAAGTTCTTCACTTTGGTGCAAGACATTGAGCCCAATCCAAGTTCAGCTTTGCGTTTCCCCCTTTCTGTTGTTATTTCTCAACTTTGGTCCGTGAGTAAGATCGTCCCATATTAATCCTTATCTTTCTGGCTTATCTCACCTAACATGATTCCGTCAAACTCCATCCAAGATGAGATGAAGAAGGTGAATTCATCTTTTTAAATATATGAGTAATAATCCATTGTGAATATATATATATATATATATATATATATATATATATTCACAATGGATTATTACTCATATATTATATATATATACCACACATTTCTTTGCCACTCTTCTGTTGTTGGACACCTGGGATGCTTCCAGGTTTAGGCTGTTACAAATTGTGCTGACATGAACACAGGTATACACAGTTCTTTTTGAATGGGTGTTTTTGCTTTCTTAGGATATATCCCCAGGAAAGGAATTGCCGGATCATAGAGTAGGTCCATTTCTATTTCTCTAAACTGTTCTCCACAGGGGCTGGACTAATTTACATTCACACCAGCAGTGCAGGAGGGTTCCTTTATATTCATAACCTTTCCAGCATTTATTGCTGCTATCCTTTTTCATGTATGACATTCCCATAGAAGTGAAGTGGTATCTCACTGTCTTTATTTGTATTTCTCTTACAGTCAATGACTTAGAGCATTTTGTCATATGTCTTTTGGTCTTTTGAATTTCTTCTTTGATCAATATTTTGTTCATATCCTCTCCACTTTTTTGGATGGAGTCAATTTGTTGTTACTGCTGCTGTTGCTGCTGCTGAGTTTGGTGAACTGTTTATATGTATTTGGTCATTAGTCTTTTTTCTGATGTATTATCTGATGTATGCTGTGTAAAGGCCCTTGCAATTAAGAGTCTCTTTGTCCAGGTAGTAGTTTATTTTGCTGTGAATATTTTCAATTTGATATAGTCCCATTAGTTTATTTTTGTTATTTATTTATTTATTTATTTATTCCTTTTGTTGCCCTTGTTGGGTTTTTTTTTTTATTGTTGTAGTTATTATTGATGTCATTGTTGTTGGATAGGACAGAGAGAAATGGAGAGAGGAGGGGGAAGACAGAGAGGAGGAGAGAAAGACAGACACCTGCAGACCTGCTTCACTGCCTGTGAAGTGACTCCCCTGCAGGTGGGGAGCCGGGGGCTCGAACCAGGATCCTTACGCTGGTCCTTGTGCTTAGCGCCACCTGCGCTTAACCCACTGCGCTACCGCCCGACACCCTACTTTTGTTTTTGTCTTCCTTGCAATTGAATTTGTATCATTGAAGGTGACTATAGAACTTGCAGAAATGAGTTCTGCCAATATTTTCCTCTAAGTATTTGGTAGTTCCTGAACTAACATCCAAGTCCTTGATCCACTTGGAGTTTACTTTTGTTTGTGGTAAAATGTATTACTTCAGTTTCATTCCTCTGTTAAGTTTCAATCCAATATTCCCAACACTATTTATTGAAGAGATTCTCTTTCTCCATTTAAATGTTGGGCCCGTTGTCCCTAAGTGTGGAGGCTTTCACTTCTTTTTCTTAGGTTTATTCTTAACATATTTTATTGGTTTTGTTGCTATAGTGAATCGTACTTATTACTGAATTTCTTATTCTGACTTAGTGTTTGCATATAGGAATGCCATCCCACCTGCAGGGGGGTCACTTCACAAATGGTGAAGCACATCTGCAGGTGTCTATCTTTCCATCTCACTCTTTACCTCTCTCTCTCCTCGCAATTTCTCTTTCCTAGCCAATAAAATGGAGAAAATGGCAAGAAAATGAAAAAGAAAAGAATGCCACTAACTTTTGTATATTTATTTTGTAGCCTAACATCTTACTATATTGCTAAATAATTCTTTTGTAAAACCATCTGGGCCTAGATCTTTTATTTATTTATTTTCCTTTATTGGGGGATTAATGTTTTATATTCGACAGTAAATACAATAGTTTATATATACATAACATTTCTAAGTTTTCCACATACCAATACAACCCCCACTAGATCCTCTGGGCCTAGATTTTTTATTGCTGGGAAGGTTCTTGATGACTGTCTCAATTACTTTGGCTGTGATTAGCATGTTCATGTTTCTAATTCCTCTTGGCTCAATTTTGTAAGGGTACGTGCTTCTAGGAACTTTTCCATTTCTTCCATGTTCTCTAGGTTGGTGACATATATTTGTTAAAGACTCATGTGAAAAATTAGATTTCTATGATGCCATGTTCTGATATCTCCTCTTCCATTGACAATCCTATTTATTTGAGTCTTCTCCCTTTTTTAGTGAATCTGAAAAAGGTTTGTAGAATTTTGCTTACCCTTCTGAAGAACCAACAGTGTTATTGATTTTTTTATGGCTCTTTTATTTTGAATGTTATTTATTTTTGTTCTAATTTTAGTTATTTCACTCTTCTAGCTGCTTTAAGCTTCCTTTGCTCTTCTTCTTCTAAGTCGGGTGTGTAATCAGGTTGTATATTTGAGTTTTTCTTATTTCCTAATGTATGACTTTATGACTATGAATTTGCCTTTTAGCACTGCCTATGCTATGCCCCAAACATTTTGATAGCTCATGTCTTCATTTTCATTTGGTTCTAGGAACATTTTAACTTCTTCCTTAATTTCTTCTTTGACCCAGTAGTTGTTAAACAATGGACTATTGAATTTCCATACTTTTTTTTTTTACTAAATATATATATTGCCTCCAGAGTTATTGCTGGGACTTAGTGCCTGCACTACAAATCTACTTCTCCTGGAGACCATTTTCTCCATTTTGTTGTTGCTATTGTTGTTGCTGGATAAGACAAAGAGAAATCAAGAAAGGAGGAGAAGACAGAGGGGGAGAGAAAGACACCTACAGACCTGCTTCACTGCCTTTTAAGTGATCCCCTTGTAGGTGAGGAGCCAGGGACTTGAATCAGGATCCTTGCACTGGTACTTGCACTTAGCATCATGTGCCTTTAACCCTATGTGATACCTCCTCACCCCCAACTTAATATATATTTTAAAGTATTAGTTTAATTCCATTGTAGTCTGAGAATATATGTGGATGATTTCAATGTTCTTGAATTTGTTGACACTGTCTTTGTTGCCTAACATATAGTCTATCCTTGAGAATGTCCTGTGTGAAATGAATAGAATATGTATTCCAATTTCTTGGAGTGAAGGGCTTTGAAAATGCCCAATAGTTCTAGTATATCTATCTCTTAATTTAATTACCTTCTTCTTTCATTAGCTCTCAGTCTACATGATTTTTCTATTTCATAGGGTAAGGTGTTGACCTACTATTACTGTGTTGCTCCTGACATTTTCATAGTCATTTCAACAGATATTTGTTGTATTTTGATGGCCCGTCACTGGGTGCATAAATGCTAATAATAGTTAAATTTTCTTATTAACTAATCCTCTGAGCATTATGTAAACTCTATCCTTATCTATTATTACTTTATTTATTTTGAAGTCTATTCTGTCAAATATGAGACTATTTATTCCTGCCCTTTTTGTGCTACATTAGCTTATATGACACTTTTCCATCCTTTTACTTGAGTCTGTGTTCATCTTCTTGAGTTATGTGGAATTTCTGCAGACACCATAGGGTTGGGTTGTATTTTTTGATTACTCTTCCTATTCTGTATTTTTTTTATTTAAGAAAGGATTAATTAACAAAACCATAGGGTAGGAGGGGTACAACTCCACACAATTCCCACCACCCAATCTCCATATCCCACCCCCTCCCCTGATAGCTTTCCCATTCTCCATCCCTCTGGGAGCATGGACCCAGGGTCATTGTGGGTTGCAGAAGGTAGAAGGTCTGGCTTCTGTAATTGTTTCCCCGCTGAACATGGGCGTTGACTGGTCGGTCCATACTCCCAGTCTGCCTCTCTCTTTCCCTAGTAGGGTGGGTCTCTGGGGAAGCAGAGCTCCAGGACACATTGGTGGGGTCTTCAGTCCAGGGAATCCTGGCCAGCATCCTGATGGCATCTGGAACCTGGTGACTGAAAAGAGTTAACATACGAAGCCAAACAAATTGTTGAGCTATCATGAACCCAAAGCTTGGAATAGTGGAGAGGAAGTGTTAGGGGGGTACTCACTGCAAACTCTAGTGTACTTCTGCTTTCAGGTATATATTTTGCAGTAGTTTATAGATACGTGTGAACATATGCTCTCTCTCACAGAAACTGGTGTATATCTAGGTTTTGGGACTTTGTTAGAAAGTGAACCACCTGAGATGAAATTAGAGTATACTATGAAAGGAAAGGTCTCACCCGAGTAATGAAGCTGAAGGGTTGTCATTCCACATGTGAAGTCTCTGGACACAGTCTGAAGTGAAGCATGTTGAGGTGGCAATCATTGTGTTGGTTAGGTTGTGATTGGCAGATGCAATATTATTTGATATGGATTGGGAGAGGCATATGGGAAAGTGGGCCCTATCCAAGGGTTCCAGAACTGGGGGAAGTAGGGGCTCTATAGTGGAGATGTGAGGTTCCTGCTGTCTTAGGGTTCAAAAAGACAATCGATAGTTAATGTTATCATCACGTTATTTGGTAATTGGGTTAACTTTGAAAAGTCCTTTTGTTATGGTTTGCTGTATAGTACCCAGTACCTTATATATAGCTGTGCTATTGGATGCTTCTGATCTACTTGGTCTAGGCTTTTGAGAGAGTTCGCATATCAACTATTCTGTATTTTTTAATGAATGAATTCAGAGCATTGACATTTATTTATATTTTGGATTTAAGATATTTCAATGCCATTATTCTAAATTTGTCTTGAATATTTTAATGTATGGTATGTGTTGGTGATGTTGTTATTGTTTATAGGAACTCTTACAGAATTTCTTATAGATCAGGCCTGGTAATAGTTGATTTCTTCAACTGTTGCTTATCTTAGAAGATAAGCAATCTTTCTTATCTTCCATTTAGTCTGAATGACAGTCTGACAAGATAGACTATTCTTGGCTGAAAACCTTTCTCATTGAATACTGGAATACTTGCCATTCTCTTCTTGCTTTAAGATTTTGCATGGAGAAATCTGCTGATAATCTTATGGGTTTTCCTCCATGTGTGAGACTTTGTTTTTCTTTTTCAGTCTTCAGAATCCTTTATTTATCCTTACTCTTTGCCTTTTTAACTATGATGTGTTGGTATACGTAGATCTGAGATCAGTTCTGTTTGGGACTCTCTGGGATTCTCCAGTCTTTTTGTCCTTTCTGTTTAGTGTGGGGAAGCTTTCTGTTATTATCTCATCTAGTATCATTTCTTCCCTTTCCTCTCTTTCTTCCTCTGGCAAACCAATAATGCACCTACTACTTTGTTTGAGGTCATCCCATGTTTCTGTTGTTTTCAGTGTCTCTTAATCTCTGTTTTAATTCTATTTCTTCTCTCTTAATTTTCAGTGATTCATCTTCAATCTTGCTAATTCTGTTTTCTGCTTCAGTTTTTCTGCTCTCACTTCCCTAAGTTCTATAGCTTAGTTCAGCTATTTTGATACTATGCTCATTTACTGTATTTATTAGCTTGTTTGTCTAATTGGGCTCTTAACTCAGCTATTTCAACTTTTAACTCTGTGATTACCTTGAGAGAGGCAATGTTTTCTTTCACAGTCTTATTTGTTGTTTTCCTGTTTCTGGTAATATTTTCATCAAAGGCTTTCCTCACTCCTGTGATTATCACATCAATTCATGTTTAGATGTTTGTAGCTTATTGGGAATAAGCTTCTGGCTCACTGGGAATTTTTTTTCTGGACTTCTGTTATGGTTCATTTCTTCAGAAGTTCTTATTTGTCTTACTATTATATTTGGTCTCTTTTGAAATTTACATCATGAGTGTTTACCTATATAGGTTTTCACAGATGTTCTCTTAATGTATTTATCTCTGTGCAGAATGTGTGGAGTCTGTTTTCTCTGCAGATACAATCAAGTCCCTGTAAAAACTCCTCTAGGAACCACACGGAAATAAGGCTTTGCTTTACTTGAAATAAAAGCTGCGTGCACCAGAGTCCTTCTACAGGGGTAGATAAATCCAAGTGAGCAATATTCAAGTAACAGGAAAATACACTACAGTGAAGAAGTTTCTCTGAGAGCAACATACCAGTCAAGTGAGGGCTGCTACTGAAGTCTAGGTCAGGTTTTAGCTTTTGTGTGTAGGGACAGTAGTTCTGTTGATCTGTAACTGTTTATCACTTTAGAGTATAGATACTGGTTGTGGCTGAAATTTCTGGCAAGAGATCCTTGTAGGCCAGTGATTAGCTCCCTGAAATTCCAAGAAAAGCCAGAAAAATGGCACTGTGGTTCTTGGTAGGGGCAGTAGCCCTTAGAAACTTACCTTACTGTTCATGTATAGTGCAAGGTGGCCTCTAGACTGTTGGTTCCAGGACTCCTGAAGCCAACCACATTATTATATGTCTCGTGAGTGGGTAGAACTGTTGTTCTGATGGTGACACTACTGACTCTGAAAGATTATTAATAGTGTGTGAGTATCTGTTGCAAAGGCAAGTGAGTTTCTTCTAAAAGCCTGGCCACTTTTACTTCTTAAATCAGCCACTTCTGGGCTAGGGAGTAGGGGTGGGAGTGGGGGAGGTGGGTGAGGCACAAAATTCACCACTTGCCTTTGTCCTTTTTCATATTTCTTTGCTGTTAATATACATGTTGTATGTTACCATCATGATTTCTTCAAACTCCCTTCTCTGCAGTTTCTCTCCAACTGGCTTGAAAATCTTGATTCCATTCAGAGATGGCATGATCTGAAGAGATATCTAAAGGAGAATCAGCCTAGGTGTTGACTTATGCAGCCACCTTGACTCCCACCTCTTTAGTTTCTTTAGCTATCTGTAAACAGATCCCAGACTGCAGATGCCACTTCTCCCTGGTGTTCTTGACTTCTCTTGGGTGATGCCTTGTGTTTGCACACCAGCCTCTAGGATGTTGCCTTACTGGTGCTACTCCCCACCAGCTCTGCACAGGTAAAGGACTTGGCCTACAGGAACAACCATCCTTCTTGTCCTCTGTCATAAAAGAAACAGAGGACACCGAGCTTCACCAAGGACCTAACTACAGCCTCTCCTTCCTTGTCTCAGGGATCTCACTTCACAAAGGCCCCTAAATGCCAAGAAAAATGATAACAGAGGCTCCAATAACCTATTTCTAACCAAGAGCAATTAGCAACGGTGATGGAATGTCATGTCCATAGTTTTGATATACTATGTAACATTCCCTGGTTTGTCTTATTTACTCTAGAAGCTCTTTTGGTTAGCATGATTGATGGCAGTGGCCTTTGAAAAATTATAGATGACCTATAAGAACTATGGGTATACTAAGAGATAGGACAATTCCAATCTAGAAAAAAATGTCCTTCAACTGGAGGGAAATAAATTCTTCCAACAACCAGAGAACTCAGAAATGCATTCTTCCCCAAACAAGTCTCCAGGTAAGAATGAAGCCTGATTGACACCTTAATTACATCGTTGGGAGAGACAGCAGAAAAACCAAGATCTACTTTTCTTCCCACAAGCCATGTGGTAATTTATGTGTTTTGTTTTAAGTTACTATGTCTGTTACTTCACACAATGAAAAGCTAATATGGAGCATGCTGATAGGCCATGTTTTCAAGCATCCTACTTTTGTCTGTTCTGAAGGAATTATAGATTACTTAAAGAAAAAGCAAAGGACTTACTTCTCTTGCTACTTTCCTATCTAACCTCCAAATCTCTAAAACAACTTACCATATGTTCTCATTCAATATAAACACTGCTTTAAATCAAAAGGCATTGTTGCTACCTTCTATTTCTGTTATTTGTTTGTCATAATGCTACTGAGTTCATTCATTTGCCATTTCAAGTCAGTTTTTCAGCAAAAACAGCAATTTTAATCAAATTAGTTGAAATGTGAGTATCATATTACTATACCCACAACCTCACTTCCCCCAAAAATTGATCATCTAGAAGGAAAATTGAATCACATTTTAGAAATTTGGAACAAATATTCTAGGGCTGATTTTTTAATATATTTTTTTAATATTTATTTATTCCCTTTTGTTGCCCTTATTGTTTTACTGTTGTAGTTATTATTGTTGTTATTGATGTCGTCATTGTTAAATAAGACAGAGAGAAATGGAGAGAGGAGTGGAAGACAGAGAGGGGGAGAGAAAGATAGACACCTGCAGACCTACTTTACCACCTGTGAAGTGACTCCCAGGCAG
Source organism: Erinaceus europaeus (assembly GCF_950295315.1). Taxonomy (NCBI): domain Eukaryota; kingdom Metazoa; phylum Chordata; class Mammalia; order Eulipotyphla; family Erinaceidae; genus Erinaceus; species Erinaceus europaeus. The sequence goes on from NC_080173.1 coordinate 92,089,413, forward strand.
GTGGGGAGCCGGGGGCTCGAACTGGGATCCTTATGCTGGTCCTTGCACTTTGTGCCACATGTGCTTAACCTGCTGCACTGCCGCCCGACTCCAGGACTGCTTTTTGTTTGTTTGTTTGTTTGTTTTTCATATCTCATTCTACAAGTCAGAGAAGCAATGAAATAAAAAGTAATGTTAAGTGTTCTAAGATTAGACAAAGAAGTTTATAAAGGTTGGGGGTAGATAGCATAATGGTTATACAAAGAGACTCTCATGTCTGAGGCTCCAAAGTCCCAATATGCCAGAGCTGTGCAGTGCTCTGGTGTTTCTCTTTCTGTTTCTCTTTCTGCATCTCTCTCAAAAATAAAATAAAATAATTTTTTGTAAAAAAAAAAAAGAAGTTTATAGAAAGTGGAAAAAGAAAATAAGTTGTATTTTCTACCCAACAAAAAATATAATTTTTATCAATAGAGGATATGAAATGTCCAAGGTACTAGAGCAAATACTTTCCCCAAATTTCTTCTAATTCAAAAGGTTTTGTTAGATATGCACTGTTTTTCCCATGTCAGGGTATATTGCTAAAATGTTCCTTTCATATAACAAAAATGACTAGGGTTCAAGTTCCTGGTCTCCACCTGTAGCGGTGAAACATTATGAATGGTGATGCAGTATTTCTCTTCCTCTCTATTTCACCCTTCTCTATCAAGTTTCCTCTCTGTGTGTGTCTCTGTTCAATAAATAAATGAAAACACAAATAAATAAATCATAAAAAGGAAAAAGAGAAAAAAAGAGATATCTGAGCCAGTGGTAACTTTAAAGATGGGAGATGTTCTCAGTTTAGAAATATGAGGACATTTGTGGAGCTGGGACCAACATTCATCTGACAGCCTTCAGGAAAGTAATATCTCAGTCTAACAACCACAAAGGACTAATTTTTTCCAACAAGCAAAATGAGAAATACCCATTGGTGTTTGGATTAAAGACAGGGAGAGAATTTTCATTAATCAAATGCAGAGTACTAGGAAAAGTTCTTTAAAAGACTAAGTCTCTCTTCTGCTATTTTTGGTTCAAATTTAAGGATTAGAAATTTTAAATTGTATAGCGGCATGAACTTCGTGGTAGGCAGAATAATGATCATCCGTCCTGCCTACAAGAGCTTGTGTCCTAATTCCTGTAACCTATAAATAAAATGCCACTTAAGATAAATTAAAGTTGGATATGAAATTTAAGCTGATAATCAACTGACTTAAAGAGCATGATTTTGCTAGTTTATTCACTGGACTCTACTGTACTGTATTCTAGTCTCTGGTGATAAACACACATGGTATATAGTGTGGAGACACTCACCTAATTCTAATCTCACAGATAATAAAATTGAAGTTCAGTTAAATGAAAAAAAATTCACTCAGATTCACAAAGTGGTAGAACTGAACTGGATTTCCAAAACTGGAAGTGAAAATGGGCAGCAGGGTTTTCCAGGCTGATGGAATCTAGAGGATGCCGGTGGGTCTCATAATAACATTTAATAACCATTTAGAGTTGAACTTGAGCAGGAGTCAAGAGTTGGTTGGAAGTGGGCATTGCTAATCTCTTGTCAGTCACCCCAGAGACATTACACATATACAAACCCTCAGTGGTGTACTGGTGTCTGCATACAAACCCAATTGCCAGGTAAATTCTCTACCTCCTTAGTCCTCAATGTGAGATTCACAGCACAGAAGCATCACATGGGAGATTTTTTTCAGAGTCACATCACAGACCCAAGAAATTGGAAACTGTACCTATAAGATTATGGATCAAGTTTGAGATTTACTCTGCTAGTTGCTTTCTCCTTTCTACCAAAAAAACTGACATCTCTACATTCTTTTTTTTATATAAATAATGTATTTATTTATTTACGAGAAAGATAGGAGGAGAGAAAGAAAGAACCAGACATGTCTGGTACATGTGCTGCCAGGGATCGAACTCAGGACCTCATGCTTGAGAGTCCGATGCTTTATCCACTGTGCCACCTCCCGGACCATATCTCTACATTCTTGTTATGTAAGACACACACACACACAGATACACATACACACACACACTAGAATTCCTAATGAGCTATAGGCTAGAAGCAGACCAGAAGAAAACTGTAATTATAAACCAGAAAAAAAGAATTGTACTTGAGAGTTCAGTGTTTCCTTTGCCATCTCGATTCTTTGTAGATGAAAACCACCTAGCCTATTGGCAGTCTGTGTTATAAGATTGCTATTTCTCATGCTTATTTGTTTTCCTTATGAATTTAGTTCTGAAGAAAAACTAGAAAATCAGCAGCCTCTTCCTGTCTGAATATACTATGATTCCACTACTTGTCAATTAGATCACCCATTACCTTGTAGGGAAAGCCTGTGTAGAAAGAAGTTGATTATAAGACTCTAAACCAAATCTGGTGTGCAATTATGGCTGTGATATTTTTTAATCGAACTGTAATTTATTTAGGAATTTGGATGACTTGAGCTTTGCCCATGTCGTTTATAATATCACCAGAAACCTTTCACGTAACTGTAACTTTGCAAGTCGCTTACCTGTTGATTCTCAAATATACACACATATAATTTTAATAGTGCCATTACACACAGACTTCCATTATAGCACTATTTCCACTCGGTCATGATTTTATTTTAAAAATTCCCCAATTGGCTAAAATTTTCCAGTCTTAATCACACTCTTGAGGTGGACTTTTTCAATTAATCTCCACTTAAGTCAATTTTGAGCTCTTTGCATATAGGAAAAATATATATGCCAGGCTTTTAAAACTGTCAGGCAGGTTCCTTTTTTTTTTTTTTTTTTAATGTTTATTTAACACACTAACATTTACACTCCACAAGAGGACTGTGTTTCCGCATCTTAATTTCCATAAGGAAGTGCCTTTCTTCTTAGAAATACTCAGTAGCATTCTCAATTTTCTCTTTGGTCATGAAGAATTATGGAGAATCTGTAAAGTAGGTGTTTTGTTTTAAGCTTGCAGGGTCACTTAGCACCCATAAAGTTGAATTCATTTAATCCTCACCAACTCTTCTTTCTTACAACCCTGGTAAAATTTTCCATTTAAGGACTAATAAGAAGAAAAATCATTTGGTTTATTGATCCATTGTGAGTCATACAGAATGGAGAAAGAATGGATCATTGCATCTAGTTTGAATCATCTCTACTTGAAGTCTCTAAACTTCTGTTGATTATATTATAATTTCTACAGAGGAAAACAACCTTTAATTTACCTCTCCAAATAATTTGAAGGTAGTAGCTCCTGTATTTTTGTTATGTCTCTAATCCTTTGGTTTTCTTTTCCTAGCAAATATTTTGTGCTTATATATCTCCATTGTATACCTTCATTGGGTTGATTGGGAGTGAGCAGTTTGTATATCTTCATTGGGTTGACTGGGAGTGAAAAGTTAGCCAGAAAACACACAACCATCTTCAGTGTCACAGTCAGCCAAGGACAGGATAAGAATAAATTCTTTGCTAGATTCCTCATGTCTAAGTCTTGGTACCAGCTGACAACAGGTGGAGAATTTTGTTTTCTTTCTTTTCCCTTTTCTTTTCTTTAGTGATTCAATAGAGATTTATAAAATTACAAGATAAGAGGGATATGATTCCACACCACATCCATCACTAAAGTTTGTGGCCCCTAGACCCCCCCCCCAAAAAATAATAATAACTACCATAGTTGGAGAATTTCTTCTTAATCTCAAAGAGGTTTTCTAGAACAGTAAGAAAAAAAAAATCCTAGTGGATTTGAACTGTCTTTTCTCCAACTCCAAGTTTACACTGACTGCTTTAGGAAGCATCAGACATGAGGAGCTCTAACTGAACAGGGGTACAGTCACACACTGCTTAACGACTCTCGGTCAACAGTAGATCACGTATATGAAGGTGGTGTCAAAAAACAATACCATAGAACTGAGATGTGCAGTTAGTTATACAATCTGGGTTTGAGTAAACACACTAGCTGGCATTTGCACTGTACGGAACCACCCACAATGCATTTCTCAGAACATATCCCTGTAATTAAAGTGATGCATGACTGTTGTATTCTGCAGTAGGTTAAGATACCTTGACCTCCTTGGAGTATACCTAAAATAGACCTACTAGCTTACCAAAATGGAGTCCACAAATCTCATCTGCTATAGTCTTGCTTTTAGGTTCCTGATTATTAAGCAATTTATTCTGCTTTATAGCTTAATGTTTTTTTCAGCCACTAAGTTGCAGATACTACCATGACACTAACTTGACTTCCCTGGGCCAATGATCTCACCAATGTGTCATGGAGATCCACCTCTCCAGAGCCCTGCCACACTAGGGAAAGATAGTAACAGGCAGAGTGTATGAATCGACATTTTAATGCCCATGTCCAGTGGAGAAGCAGTTACAGAATCCAGACCTACCTTCTACACCCCATAATGATCCTGGGCCCATACTCCCAGAGGGATAAAGAATAGGAAAGCTTCCAATGGAGGGGATGGGATATGGAACTCTGGTGGAAGGGAATTGTGTGGAATTATACCCCTCTTATTCTATGGTCTTGTTGATATATGTTTTTTATTTCTTTATTGGGGGATTGATGTTTTGCAGATATTTTCTTAATTTATAAATAAACTGAAAATAAAAAATATACCTTGGCCTTTAGATAGCTTCCATTCAACAGATCATAGCTACCTCTTTCTTTCAAACACTTTCTCTATCTTGAGTAGGTCTGTATGCTCTGGGTACAACACAACACTGGATTAACTTGATTATTTTAGTCTGGACTTACACAGTCCTACTTCTGGCCACAGGTTCTCTGAAAAAGTCATTCCTTTTGTGGAAAATACACTATCAGTCCTCTTCTTTTCATAGTGAATTTCTGTTCACAATTTGGGACTTTGTCACTTATTCAGGGAAGCCCTAACTAACTTTCCCAATTAGCTGAAAATCTTCTAACTCATAACTGACTTCCCTTTTCTGGCAACTATTACTGGTATGTATTTATTTTATAATTTACATTTTATTAACAACTGTATCCTTACTGCTTTTATGGGGTACTTGTCTTTGTCTCTCTTCTCCATATCTGAGATAGGCTTTTCTGAAGCGTAGAAGCTCAGTGACTATTTGTTAGATCAATGGATAAATGAATAAATTCGCTTTAGAAATTTCCAGAGAAGTCACAGAGCTTAAGTCAGCAGTGCCAAATGCCTTGGCACGAGAATTTGTCTGGTCTTTTTTATGATGTTGTTCTAACCTTGATATGCAAGATGCGTGAAATGAGAAGGTGGTCAGAAAGGAAACAGTTCAGAAGACTTGGAAAACTTCAGTCAAGTCTATGTTCAAACACCTCCTGATCCATAATAAAAACCTAGAAGTGAACCTCAGAGAACAATGCTGGTATTTTTTTCAGATGAGGAAAATGGGGCTCAAGGTTCCATTGTAGCTACTGGCAGACACCACCCTTTCTAGTTCTCATTTGTTTTTGGTCCACTGCTCTCACAAGTGGGGGTGGGGAGGAACTTTCATAGAGATGAAAGACTGAAGAGAGGGCAGAAAATCAGAGGAGCTGAATGAAGGGCTGAGCAGGTAATGTTATTGGAATGGAACCAAGTAATGCAGTCATATGGAAATCATAGGGTATCATAGGAGCTTCCTTTAGAGGAAAAAAAAAAAAAGCATTCCTTTCCATTTCTCATAGATGATAGATGCACTGACAGAAACTTCATCAGGAATTCTCCAGGGGATGGGGGGGATTTCTGTAAATCCCTAATGAATTATTTAATCTATAAAGACAAAGATCCAAGAGAAAATGCTACCCAAATATCGCTCACTCTGCCCCCTCTAGCTATGTAGTCTTGAGAATAAGTTCCTGACAAATTTCCTGGGTATAGATTCCCCACCAAAAGTATAACTTTGGTTAAGTTATTATTATTATTATTATTATTATTATTATTATTATTATTACTTTTTATTTAATAATGATCAACAAGACCATAGAACAAGAAAATTACAATTCCATACAATTCCCATTATCAGAGTTCCATATCGCATCCCTGTCATTGGAAGCTTTCCTATTCTTTATCCCTCTGGGAGTATGGGCCCAGGATCATTATAGGGTGCAGAAGGTAGAAAGTCTGGCTTCTGTAATTGCTTCTCCACTGGACATGGGTGTTGGCAGGTCGATCCATACTCCCAGCCTGTTTCTATCTTTCCCTAATGGGAGAAGGCTCTGGAGAAGTGGGGTTCCAGGACACATTAGTGAGATCATCTACCCAGGAAAGTCATGTTGGCATCATGGTAGTATATGGAACTTGGCGGCTAAAAAAATCATTAAGCTATAAATCAGAACAAATTGCTTGATAAACTAGGAACCTAAAGGTAAGACCATAGCAGATGAGATTTAGGGGATCTCCATTTTGGAAAAAGCTAGTAGATCTATTTTCGGTATATTCCAAGGGTCCCATGACTTTACTAAATTTTGCCTGCGTCTCACAGCTAACGTTCAGGTGGGCTAAAGGCATTGTCTGGGTAGGTGGTGTCAGAGTTGGAAAAAGGACTAGAAAACTGGATCAAGGCAGAGAGCAGCTCCCAAATATGGTTAAAGTGTATAGATGTTGTTAACTGTTAACCCCATTGATTTGTTCTGGGACACATATTCAGCACAGGAGCTTGTGGTCATAACTAGGAACATTCTAGGCCGCAGGACCTGCTTAAGTTTTCTAACCTCTCTTCCTCAGTATTCTTATCTATGTAGTAATTAAATCCATCTTCGTGGTAAGATGAAGAGTGCTATAACTTGTGAGCTCTGTGCACAGGATATAAGAAATGCACGGTATGGCCTAGTGTTATTCAACAGGGAAGTATTGAGTGCTTACCATAATCTAATGTGAAATGAGGCCAGGGAGTGAGAGGTGAGAGTTACATTATAATAAGAAAGACAAATTTCAGAAACTGATGGTTTGGGACTGAGAACCGTGTAGAATCCATTGACTACAAAGCATAAGGGCCTGGGTTCAAGTGACCAGTTCCAACCTGCAGTGGAGAAGCGTCATGGGTAGTAAAGTTGTTTCAGCTATCTCACTCACTGTCTGTCTCCCCTCTCCTCTCCATTTCTCTCTGTCTATCCAATAAAATAAATTTTTTATTTTAAAAATATTAAAAAGTACTATGAAAAAAAAGAAGCTGGTATTTTCCAGAACAGGTCAGACACTCTTGAAGAAATATGACAGAAGGGGAGTCAGGCTGTAGCGCAGTGGATTAAGCGCAGGTGGCACAACGCACAAGGACCTACGTAAGGATTCCAGTTTGAGCCCCTGGCTCCCCACCTGCAGGGGAGTCGCTTCACAAGTGGAGAAGCAGGTCTGCAGGTGTCTCTCTTTCTCTCCCTCTCTCTGTCTTCCCCCTCCTCTCTCCATTTCTCTCTATCCTATCCAACAACAATGACAACAATAATAACTACAACAATAAAACAATAATAACTACAACAATAAAACAACAAGGGCAACAAAAGGGAATAAATAAATTAAATAAATATTTAAATAAATAAATAAATAAAACCTTTTAAAAAAAAAAGAAATATGACAGAACTGGAACAAGAATGGGGAGTTCATTATTTTTATCTATTTTAAATCAGGAAGGGGACTTTAACATGGGATATATAAACCAAACGAGTCCCTCACATAAAAAGCTGAAGAAATAATGTACTATTCTAGGAAATAAGCAATAGAAAATTCCAGTCCTTAGGTTTGGTGTGTTTCACCAAGGGTTCAGATCCTGGAACATGATGGCAGAGGAGGACCTAGAAGGGGGTTGAATTGTTATATGGAAAATACTGAGAAATGTTACACATGTACAAACTACTGCATTTAACTGTTGACTGTAAGCCACTAATACCCCCCCCCATAAGGAAAGAAAGAAAGAAAGAAAGGAAGAAAGCAAGCCAGCGTGGTGGTTGAGTGTTAGAGCATATGCCCTGGCATCACTTTAGAAAGAAAAAAAAAAAAAAAGGAGTTTCATAGATTTTTGTGCACTCAGTCTCTCTACTAAAAATATAAATCGAGGGGAGTCGGGCGGTAGCGCAGCGGGTTAAGCGCAGGTGGCGCAAAGCACAAGGACCGGTGCAAGGATCCTGGTTCGAGACCCCGGCTCCCCACCTGCAGGGGAGTCGCTTCACAGGCGGTGAAGCAGGTCTGCAGGTGTCTGTCTTTCTCTCCCCTTCTCTGTCTTCCCCTCCTCTCTCCATTTCTCTCTGTCCTATCCAACAATGACAACAACAATAATAATAACTACAACAATAAAACAGCAAGGGCAACAAAAGGGAATGAATAAATAAATTTTAAAAAATAGAAATCAAAATTGTGTGAGAAAGATGCTTTACTGACAGATCTTAGGCCTCCTATACATGATATCCTGAATTTAAAGCCCCACGTTACATTAAAAAAATAAATAAATAAGAAGAAAAAACAAGTCCTCAAAGCAGGGACATCTTTATTGTCAGAAACCATTGGAAGCATATGAACAAAAGTCAGATGGGTTCCAAGATATGTGTTCAAAAGCACTCTGTCCAAATCTATAGCACGTACACCACCAAGAATGTAACAAGTAATGCAAGTTGGTGGTCTAGAAGGTGGCGCAGTGGATAAAGTATTGGTTTCTCAAGCATGAGGTTCAGAGTCCGATCCCTGGCAGCACATGTACCAGAGTGATGTCTGGTTCTTTCTTTCTCTTTTCCTAACTTTCTCATAAATAAATAAAATCTTAAAAAAAAAAAAACAAGTAATGCAAGTTGCAAACTTCAAACCTCTACAGAGATACAGAGGTTACACAGGCTCCTGTGCTGAATATGACGCCCAGATCAAATCGATGGGGTTAACAGTTAACAATATTTATATACTTTCCCCATATTGGGAGCCACTCTCTTCCCTGATCCAGCTTTCTAGTCTTTTTTCCAACTATGACACCATCTCCCCAAACAATAACCTGGGTCCATCTGCATATCAGATGACAGGCTCAGGCAAAAACTAGTATACCTAAAATAGACTTACTAAACTGGACACCCCAAATCTTCATCTGCTATATTTTTGCCTTTAGGTTCATGAGTAGTAGACAATTTGTTCTGCTTTATATCTTAACTCTTTCTTAGCCAGCAGGTTCCAGATGACACCATGATGCCAACCAGACTTCCCTGGACAGATAGCTCCACAAATGTGTCCTGGACCCCCACCTCTCCAGAGCCCTGCCCCACTACGGAAAGAGAGAGAGACAGGCTGGGAGTATAGATCAACCTGCCAATGTCCATGTTCAGCAGGGAAGCAATTACAGAAGCCAGACCTTCCACCTTCTGCATCCCACAATGACCCTGGGTCCATACTCCTAGAGAGAAAAAGAATAGCAAAGCTTTCAAAGGAGGGGATGGGATATGGATTTCTAGTGGTGGGAATTCTGTGGAATTCTTCCCCCTTTATCCTATAATCTTGTCAATATTTCCATTTTATAAATAAAAAATTTTTTTTAATGATGTATCAGTATATCTTCATTGATGGGAACATGCTATGATCTATTCATTTCTCGTGGAGGATATTGGTAACGGGAGGTCATGTTTGTGTGGGGACATGTATGAGAAATCATTGCACCTTCCTGTCACTCAGTTTTATTAACTGTGGGGTGGGGGTGGGGGAACGCTGTGAAAACATTTATAGTTACTGAATTGAATCATATTTTTAAAGCCTGCTAGCTATTCTGTAGGGAACGAATCTCAGAGTACACTTAGAGAAGGTAGGAGGGTAGGTAGGAGGGAGAGGAACAGGCATAGTCAAAATGAATTTTAGACGCAGAAGCAACATGATCAACAGTGAGAACTGATAGGTGGTTGGAAAAAGGGACATTCTAAGAATAAATCCTAGATTCTTCTCTTCACATTCCAAGTAGGGACACTACTTAATTAAATGTAAAAAAAAATAGGAATAGGGAGCTGATTCAGGGGTAGGACTCATGCCTTGAACGTTTAAAGTCCTGGGTTCAGTCTGGGGTACCACAGAACATAATAGAATGGTGCTGTGGCCACTCTGTTAAAAAATATGTAAATAAAAATACATTTCTCTTTTTAATTTTTTTTATTTTTTATATTTATTTATTTATTTTCCCTTTTGTTGCCCTTGTTGTTTTTTATTACTGTTGTAGTTATTGTTGTTATTGATGTCGTCATTGTTGGATAGGACAGAAAGAAATGGAGAGAGGAGGGGAAGACAGAGAGGGGGGAGAGAAAGATAAGACACCTGCAGACCTGCTTCACCGCCTGTGAAGCGACTCCCCTGCAGGTGGGGAGTGGGGGCTCAAACCGGGATCCTTGTGCTGGTCTTTGGGCTTTGTGCCACGCGCACTTAACCCACTGCGCTACCGCCCGACTCCCTCTTTTTAATTTTTTATCTTTATTTATTTGATAGAGACAGCCAGAAATTGAGAGCGAAGGAGGTGATAGGAAGAGATACAGAGAGAGACACCTGCAGCCCTGCTTCACTCACAAAGCTTTCCCCTTGCAAGTGAGGGCTAGGGGCTCAAACCTAGGTCCTTGAGTACTATAACAAATACACTCAACCAGGCGTGCCACCACCAGACCCCTCTTTTTAAATTTTTTAAAAATTATACTTGTTTATTTACTTATTTACTTACTTAGTTACTTATTGGATAGAGATAGCCAGAAATCGAGAGGAAAGAGGGTGATAGAGAGGAAGAGAGACACAGAGACACCTGCAGTCCTGCTTCACCACTCAAAAAGCTTTCCCCCTGCAGGTGTGGACCAGGGTCTCAAACCCAGGTCCTTGCACACTGTAAGATGTTCATTCAACCAACTGTGCCACAACCAGGCCCCGCTACAATACATTTCTTAGATTTATTTTTTTAATATTGTATGATGACAATATTGTTACATAAATACATTTTTTAACATTTATCTATTTCCTTTTGTTGCCCGTTGTAGTTATTATTATTGTTGTTGGATAGGACAGAGAGAAATGGAGAGAAGAGGGAAAGACAGAGAGGGGGAGAGAAAGAGAGACACCTACAGACCTGCTTCACCGCCTTGTGCTTTGTGCCACGTGCGCTTAACCCGCTGCCCTACCTGCGGACTCCCATAAATACATTTTTAAAGAACGAGAAGCAAGATAAGAGATTCTGGAGATCATGTTGTTTGTTTTAACAATAGGAGAGGCGAATCTGGACTCCTGAAATAGGTGTTGGTAAGCAAAATATTAACCATCTCTGAATCAGAGTGGACAGCAGAGTAAAGTATTGATCTAAAATGGTGGTGTTATGTAGAGTTCTTTAGGTCAAAGGAATTTGTTTACCTCTAGCAATGTTGTGCTTAATTTAGAAATTAGCACAGCCTCCTGCCAGTAATAGAGTCCTCTCCGATCTATAATACTATATCGCTTTACTACCATTTAAGAAAGAAAAGTAGACAGTGGTGTATTTGTTTCCCAAAGATAGCATTTAACTACATTTACTTGTTCCTTTCCTTTCTTTCGTTTTATTTTAGATTTGACATGAACATAATCTTTTTTTTTCCCAGAAAAACAACACAAAATATATGGTTTTATTTAGAGAACATAGCAATGTAGGAGTTAGATTCTGTTTTGGAAAACTATGAGAGTTTATCTTTATTTTCATTTTATTTATTTATTTATTTATTGCCTCCAAGGTTATTGCTGGGGCTTGGTGCCTGCACTATGAATCCACTACTCCTGGAAGCCATTTTTCCCATTTTGTTGCCCTTGTTGTTGTTATTGTTATTGTAGTTATAGCTGTTCTTGTTGTTGGATAGGACAGAGAGAAATGGAGAGAGAAGGGGAAGACAGAGAAGGGGAGAGAAAGATAGACACCTGCAGACCTGCTTCATTGCCCGTGAAACAACCCCCTGCAGGGGAGCCAGGGGCTTGAACCCGGATCCTTAAGCCAGTCCTTGAACTTTGTGCCATGTGCGCTTAACCTGCTGCACTACAGCCCGGCCCCTGAGAGTTTATCTTTAAACAAAACTATTTTAACAACCATAACAACAGGTGATAAATCAAAGCCTAAACTACTGGATGCAACTTTTTTGTAAACTTTTTTTTCTAACGCAAATACAAGAAAGGAGACTTACACTAGAATTGAAAATAATGATGATGATGATTATAATGATGATGATGATGTCAGTCTCAACTCAGCTTCTGTCATTTGCTTTCTCTGGACTTCTATTGGTTTAACTAGGGGGAATATATATATGTAGAGAGAGAGAGAAAGAGAAATTGGCACCCCTGTCCTTTCTCTAAGCTGCGGTTCATCAAATATTCACTGGAGTGAGACAAAGTTTTTCACCAGAGTCAAGGAGATAAAAGTTTTCTCCTTTGCATTTCCTGGCCTTTGATTTCCCAGGTGCTCTGCGGTGACTCTCTTACTCTTCTCTTCATAGGCCTTCAGCTTGTGAACTCTCTCCCTAAATTCCTCTAAGTTGGCCAATGGATTTCAGAGAAAAGAAGCATTCTTTGTGTTTCAAAATCAGCTCTCAGTACAAACTTCATATGGGAACCACATGTCATGGAGAAGAGTTATTTTTCACCATGCACGCCTCACTCACAAATCTTTCCACCTTCGATTTTCCTTGGGTTGTTGCCCTGTCTGCCTGTCATGGTAGAATCACCTACCAGGGATTATACTATGTGTAATGCAGTGGTAATCGGTCTTGTAAAGTTGCATTATAGCAAATGCGTAGCTTTGATTTGAAATTAATAGAAAAGTCACATCTGGAAATGTATGGACAACAAAACAGGAATAAAGAAGAGTGCCTCGGTGCACCAACCACTCTAGGAACAGAAATCTTAGTTCTACTCCTCATCATTGTTACTTACACACTAGGTATGTGTGCTCAGGCAATTCGCGTTGTAAGACAAATTCCTTATCTGTCAAATGCTGGAGTTTGAACACGATCTCTCAGGTTACATAGCTTGAAGATTCTCTGAGAGTGCTTGTCAGACCTTGTTGATGTCTGTAGACACAGGACAAGAAAATAGCATAATCTGAGCCAATTTCTACACTGACTTCTCCCACTTAGACCCTAATAAAGAATTCTCAGTCATTCATCTGTTGTCGGATGCCTGCATTGTTTCCGGGTTTTGGCTATTACGAATAGTGCTGCTGTAAATAGAGGTGTACAGGGACCAGGTGGTGGCGCACCTGGTTGAGTGTACATGTTACAATGCACAAGGACCCAGGTTCAAGCCCCCAGTCCCCATATCAAGGGGAAAGTTTCACAAGTGGTGAAGCAGAGCTGCAGGTGTCTATCTCTCTCCCTCTTTTTCTCCCCCTTCTTGTCAATTTCTGGCTGTCTTTATTCAATAAATAAATAAAGATAATTTAAAAAATTAAAAATAAATACATGATAAACATAAGTACACACATTTTTTTATACGGTTGTGATTGAGTCCTTAGGATAAATCTCTAGGAGAGGAATTACTGGGTCATAAGGAAGGTCCATTTCTAGCTTTGTGAGGGTTCTCCAGACTGCTCTCCACAGGGGTTGGACCAATTTACATTCCCAGCAGTAGTGCAGGAGGATTCCTTTGTCCCCACAACCTCTCCAGCATTTGTAGCTGTTGTTTTGATGTATGACATTCTCACAAGGGTGAGGTGGCATCTCTTTGTTTTTATTTGCATATCTTTTTTAAAATTAATTAATTTATTTATTCATGAAAAAGATGGAGGAGAGAGAGAGAAGGAACCAGATATCACTCTGGTACATGTGCTGCTAGGGATTGAACTCAGGACCTTATGGTTGAGAATCCAGTGTTTTATCCACTGCACCACCTCCCAGACCACGCTGCATCAATTCCTGCACCACTGCATTCCTTGAGAATCAGTGATCTGGAACAATTTTTCATGTTTGTTGGCTTTTTTAAAAAATCTCTTCTATAGTGAATATTCTGTTCATTTCCTCTCCCCACTTTTGAATTGGGTCATTTGCGTTTTTGCTGCTAAGCTTGCTGAGCTCTTTATATATTTTGGTGATCAGTCTCTTGTCTGACATATAGCATGTAAAAATCTTCTCCCATTCTGTGAGGAGTCTCTATGTTTGAGTGGTGGTTTCTTTTGCTGTGCAGAAGCTTTTCAATTTGATGTAATCCCATTGGTTTATTTTTGTTTTGATTTTCCTTGCCATTGAGATCATCAAAGATGCCCCTGAGATTTAGATGGGAAAGTGTTCCACTAATATTTTCCTATAAATATTTGATCCTAAGGTCTTGTCAATCATTATTAAAGAAATGAAAAGAAAAAGAATTTTTAGTCATCAAGGAACAAGGATTTAGGGCTCACTGAGGTACTAATGAAGGATTTCACCTCTCCTTAAAGGTTCCAACTGGGTTCTTTGAGCAGGAGCCAGGGCAGGTGGTAGGTAGAGGGGAGTAGTGATTAATAAGATGTGATCAGATGCTACCCACAGATGAGATCCTTCCCCATAGTACGGGAATGAACAGATGGTTCCTTAGTTTGGACCTCCACAAGCACTTTAACTTAACCTTGAAAGTGCTCAGAGGTAGAAGTCTAAACTCTTGTAACCACGGAAAGAAAGGAGCAAAGAAAGAAAGAGAGAGAGAGAAACTGAAAGTGGTACAGCATTGGACTCTCAAGCGTGAGATGCTGAGTTCAATCCCTGGTAGCACATGTACCAGAGATGCCAAGCCCTCAGCAATAACCCTAGAGTTGAGAGAGAAAGAGAGAGAGTGAGACAGAGAGGGAGAGAAAGAGAGAGAGAAAGGAAGAGGGGAAGGAAGGAAGGAAGGAAGGAAGGAAGGAAGGGAGGAAGGGAGGAAGGTCCACATGTGAAATAGTTGAAAACCGCCATATTAAATTATGTAGCTAAAATGGGGTGGGAGGGGAGTAAAATTTAGAGAGAGCATTTCCATTAGGGCTTTTTAAAAATGGAAATTAACATCCAAGATTTACTCAGTGAAACACTTTCATCATGAAGCTCACAGTTATTTGGTCTTTATGATTTTTATTATTTTTGATGGTGCCAGCAACTCAATGTCCTGGAAGTGTTTTAGGTGGAATACATGAGCGGGAATTTTATGTTCATAATCAGGACAAGGGCTAGCTTTCTCTACTATATTTTTCATGTATTTATTCCACACACATCTGTTGAGTGTATAATATGTGATGCTATTGTGTATGCTATGGGCAGTCTGGTATACGAATATATGGTGGTTTATGGTATAATCAGCAGAGACAAATCTCAGCTTCTCCTACCTTTATCAGAACTCAAACTCCTGGGCTGAGGAGAAAGTATAATGGTTCCGTAAAAAGATTTTCATAAATAAAAATTTGATTAAAAAAAAAAAAAAAAGACTTTCATGCCTGAGACTCTTAGGTCCCAGGTTCAGTCTCCAGCACTGCCATAAACCAGAATTTATCAGTACTCTGGTCTCTCTCTCTCTCATTAATATTAAATGAATAACATATTTTAAAAGATTTTATTTTATTGATTGATTGAATCAAGACAGTGAGAAATCAAGGAGAGACAGTTGTAGCATTGCTTCACTGCTTGCAAATTGTTGGTGATTTTAATATTTATTTATAAAATCACATGTCAACAGGGGTGTGGTTCTGCACCGTTCCCACTACCAGAATTCTGAATCCCGATGGCTCCATTGCAAGCCACTGCAGTTCTCCCTCCCAAAACTGCAGACACTTTCTTTAAAAAAATTAATTTACTCTTTAATTTTTTATTAAAGAAAAAGAATTTTGGGGGCTGGGGGGTAGCTCAGCGTGTTAAACGCACATGATGCAAAGCGCAAGAACCAGTGTAAGGATCCCGGTTGGAGTCCCTGGTTCTCCACCTGTAGGGGGTGGCAGGGAGTTGCTTCTCAAGCTGTGAAGCAGGGTCTGCAGGTGTCTTGTCTTTCTCTTCCTCTCTCTGTCTCCGCCCTCCTCTCTCGATTTCTCTCTGTCCTATCCAACAGCAAGGACAGCAATAACAATAACAACAATAACAACAACAACAACAACAACAATGACGATAAACAACAAGGGCAAGAAAAGGAAAAAAATAATCTCCAGGAGCAGCGGATTCGTAGTGCAGGCACGGAGCCTCAGCAATAATCCTGGAGGCAAAAAAAAAAAAAGAATTTGAACTTATTTCCTATTTCAATATTTTTCTTATAATGTGACCTCATAGTAGGCCCTCAAATTATTTGCCAATATTATCAATGTACCAACATGCTCTATTTAACTCTGTAGTTTGTCTAACACCACCATACACACACCATCACATATATAAACACATTCACTTTCCATTCCCTCATTTTCTCTTTCCTGCCTAGATAAGGGCTACCCTTCCACTAGTTACCTCTCTAAGTCTTGCTCAGATCTCGAATCTCAACACACTTTTTTTTTTTCTGGAAAGTGCCTTGTTATTATCAAGGGCAAATCTATCCAATCTGACACCTGTTTTCTCCATTATCCCAAACTTCTTCATCACACACTGAAATGAATTTTTTAAATTTTTAAAAAATTTTCTGCACTTATTTATTGGATATAAATAGCCAGAAATTGAGAGGAAGAGGGATATGTGTGTGTGTGTGTGTGTGTGTGTGTGTGTGTGTGTGTGTGCGTGTGCGTGTGTATAGAGGGGGGGGAGGGAGAGAAAGAGAGAGAGAGAGAAAGAGAGAGAGAGAGTCACAGAGATACCTGAAACACTGCTTCTCCACTTGTGAAGCTTTCCCCCTACAGGTGGTTATGCAAAAGACTTTTTTTTCTTTATTGGGGGAATTAATGTCTTATAGGCAACAGTAAAATACAGCAGTTTGTACATATATAACATTTCTCAATTTTCCATATAATAATAAAACCCTCTCTAGATCCTCCTCTGCCATTATGCTCCAGGACCTGAAACCCCCACCCCTACCCCAGAGTCTCTCCTGATTATACTGTAAACCACCATATATCCATATCCCAGTATGTCCATAGTATGGTGTATTATACATATTGTACACTCAACAGACATGTGTGGAATCAGTAAATGAAAAATATAGTAGAGAAAGCTAGCCCTTGTCCTGATTGTGGAATTAAATTCCTATTGAAGCTAACGTATTCCACCTAAAACACTTGCTGAGGTCTTCTGCCCAGGGAAGACAGGTTGGCATCATGGTAGCGCTTTTCAACTTCATGCAAAAGGCTTATTTTATTCCTGAGGCCTCTATCCCAGATTCAGTCTCCAGAACCACCATAAGTCAGAATGGAACAGTGCACCGGTCTCCCCCACCCCATCACACACACACCCTTTTCTCTCACTAAAAATCAACTGAGGGGGTTGGGCGGTGGCGCAGTGGGTTAAGCGCATGTGGCACAGAGCGCATGTGGCACATGCGCCTGTTCGAGCCCCTGGCTCCCCACCTGCAGGGGAGTCGCTTCACAGGATGTGAAGCAGGTCTGCAGGTGTCTCTCTTTCTCTCCCCCTCTCTGTCTTCCCCTCCCCTCTCCATTTCTCTCTGTCCTATCCAACAACGAACAACATCAACAATGTCAATAATAATAACCACAATGAGGCTACAACAACAAGGGCAACAAGAGGGGGAAAAATGGCCTCCAGGAGTGGCGGATTCATGGTGCAGGCACCAAGCCCAGCAATAACCCTGGAGGAAAAAAAAAAAATCAAATGAAAGCTCTTTTCTGTGCCTTCTTCAGCTATTGCTGTTCCTGTCTGACCTCCTGGGACCTGTGAGATACCATTTCCCCAGGACCCTTAGCATGTTGTAGCCAAAAGCTGCTGTCCATGTTCTTGCCTCTTGACTACATAAGTTTCTCTCTAGCCTATTTCTCCATGGCGGTTTTTACATGCTTAATAAACCTGCCACTTTTATAACCTCCCCCCAAAAAAAATTATTATTATTTTTTAAAAGTCCTTGCGACATGCCTTCATTCTATTACCCATGCAAATCATGGACAGAATTACACAGGTCCCTGGTTGCTGCTTTAATTATCACTGCTCAGCCAGATAGCACTTGCTCTTCCACTAATGATTCTGATCTAACTGGGAATTGATGTTGACAAAACACAAGCTGTTGAGTTTTTGCAAAGACTGATCAAATCTCCCACAGAAAGCAAGAAACCTTACTAGATAATCAGAGCTCCACTGGGTAGAAGGATTGCAGCTGATGGGTAAGGGGGTCAATAATCAAAATCTGAGGACTTGGGAGAATTTCAAGACCATGAAAATATAACCATGGTTCTCTTACTGAGGTAAGAACCTAACCAAATTTTCAGATGATCCCTTGTGAATAAAAAATATGACGCAATGATAGCTAAACATGCTCGACAGACATTCCCCAGGGCTCATTATTAAAATAGTAGCTCATTTAGGGCATCTTCTCTGGGGAACTGGTGTGTTTTAGAGCTTAGAAAGAAATATATTTGGAATATGAGGCAAAGCCAGAGAGAGTGTGGCAATTTTGTAAATCAAGAAGAGTTTATAGTAGGAAATAGGGAGCCATCGAAGGTTTGTAAGCAGAAAAACAATGCAATAAAAGTGGTAATTAAAGAAGATTAGTCTGGCATTGTTAGGGCAAGATCTATCTTAAGACCCTTCTATGGTGATGTAGATAGAATTAGTAAGGAGATAAAAGTCAAAATAAACAGGGGTGGGGGGTGAGGAGAAGCATCAAATCTCTCCTACTTTTAGTAGGCAGTTAAGGTAACACAGAGACTGGGAGGTATTCAAGGACTCTTGCAAAGCATTCCCAGTTCATTAAGTTAAATTGCCTCATTGCTCTCATTCAGTATTCATGAACGCCAAAACCAGGCCTGTCACCCAGGGAAGCTTGAGGCAGCCCAGGGACCTCTTGAATTCTTCTTTTCACCACTTTTCATTGTTGTGGGAAATGAGTGCTGTTAACCAAGAGCCCACATGCAGTGTGAACCTCCTGTTGTCCCCTTTTCTGAGATAGTTGGAATCCCATTCATTCTTAAGGGAAGATAGAACTGGGAGTCCAGGCCTGTTAACTCACATTCAAGAGTCATTAGACAGCAATAAAAATTATAAAAATTCAGCCAACGATATCAAGATTACTGGAGGGGATTTTGCAAGCTTACAACATGAAAGAAATGCACTCTACTACATTTGATAGCTAATGTTCTTCCTCGGGATCGATGAAAACTTAAGAGACTTCAGCCAAACCACTGATGATCAGTCAGTGTTCCTACCTGAAACATCTGTCCCAGTTTCCTACATTATTTGACATCTAGCTGATGATTCAACTAAAGTTTCCCTTCTAGCTCACAGAAGTCTTTGACTTGAACTGCAGTAGATTTTTGCCTGGACCACAAAATGGCATTTAACTTATGTCCAGGGGCTGGGAGTGGGGGGTGGGGTGGTAGGGGGTATTTATCTTTCCATGTATAAATTTGCTCTCCAAGTAGATATTAAATTCCTTAAAGATGGGAACTATATTTTGTTATCTGTGTCCAGTGGCATAGGAAGAAGAGGGAAAAGTTCAGGTTAATCTTGATCTCAATAATCCTTTACTTCAAATCATACTCATTATAATGAGCTGGTGTGTGTGTGTGTGTGTGTGTATGTGTGTGTGTGTGTGTGTGTGTGTGTGTGTGTGTGTCTTTGCCACTAGAGATATCACTGGGGCTAGGTGCCATCATCACTTCATTCCTCCCATTGACCATTTTGTTTTTGATAAAAAGAAAAAAAAAAAAAAAGGATGAGAGAGAAAGAGAAAGAGAAAGAGAAAGGAGAAAAGGTACAGAGAGAAGGGAACATAGCTTTAACACTCATGAAGTGTTCTCTCCACAGGTAAGGACAAGAGACTTGAACCAAAGTTCTCAAACATGGTAATATCTGTGTTTTAACTGATGAGTCACACCAGGACTTATGGTGAGCTCCTTTTAAATGTCTCCTAAACCCCAAATCCAACCACCAAATTCCTCATTCTCTACAGTCATCCTGATTCTTCCTTTCTTATAATAACAGAGGGCACACCAATTTAATTCAGAAGTTCCTTCCACTTCACTCCATGACTTTTATTACTCTTCATTGCCTTTTCAGAAGAACAATTCTCATTGGTAAAGTTGATAAATCCCTTTTAGAATTTTCTTCCGAAGTTTCCCTTTTACCCCAATATATTCAACTTATGTCCCTTATCCTGAACACATCACAAATCTCCCTCTGACTTTACTATTTCCTGGTGTTAGTGTTCTATTTCTCCTAAAAATACTTTTCTCTAAACCCCGTTGTTATATATGCATGGATTCTTCTTTATCTCGGCCATTACATGAACTCATCATGGTGTTATCTTATTGCTGATAACTTCCTATTGGTTCTTTAAGATTTCTAGTCCAAGTGAAGGTTTTGTCGTGATGCAGTATACCAGCAAGCATAGGAAGTCCCGCACAGCACCAGACTGATATCAGCCTTGGCGAACAGCAACTCTGCTGAGGCTGTTTGAGGTGTCCGCCATGGCTACTTCTCCTGGGACCTGAACACGTGTGACTCAGGTAGCCAGTAAACTCTAAGATTGCCCATACAGCCATGAATAACCTATACCTCAGCTGGTAATTGTTTATGTCATGGGACTGAACTTTTGATAACTATTCAGGACTTTATGGACCTAGCATATTCTTAACCTCTGATGATAATTGCCTATTTTTCAGTACCTAGATATTTGCCTCTTACCCCTATATCACCCTAATAAAACCTTGATTCCTTTAAACCTACTCCAAGCCATCTCTCAGCCAAATCCATTACATGCCGCAGCCAAAAGCCCCCTTTTAATGTTTTAGTTACAACAGGGTTTAATTCCCTTATATGAAAAGGTACCACAAAGGAGGGTATACGGGTCAGACATTGAGCAAATTGTTACTTGCTACTTCCAGCTACCAGCACCTCTACAGAAAGGTCCTTCTTATATACAAAACTCCTGTCTCAGAAATTCACATCTTCCCCACCTGCAGGGGAGTCGCTTCACAGGCGGTGAAGCAGGTCTGCAGGTGTCTATCTTTCTCTCCTCCTCTCTGTCTTCCCCTCCCTCTCTCCATTTCTCTCTGTCCTATCCAACAACGACAACAACAATAATAACTACAACAATAAAACAGCAAGGGCAACAAAAGGGAATAAATAAATAAAGTAAATATTAAAATTTTTTTAAAAAAATCTACATCTTGGCAGTCATCTAAAGACAGTCATCTAAATTTTACTTCCAGATAAACAACAAAAATTTCTTTAAAAAAAAAAAAAGAGTAATTATACCACATGTGACATTAGGGCCATGCTTCTATTTTCTTTCCGATATTTTATTTATTAATGAGAGAAACCGAAAGAAAAGGAGAGAGAGAGAAAGAAAAACAATTTATAGTGCTTTAAGAAAAAGTGATGTGTACACATTCATAGACTTCTGATCAGATTTGAAGCCTTTGAGAGCAGAAAATAAAATCCCCTCATCTCAAAATGGAAAAATGAAGCGGTTCCATGTACAGACTCCAGATCCATCCTCTCTCAGTTTGCTTTCAAACACTACCACCTCACAGTGGACGTGCCACTTAGGGAAGCAATGTACTTTTTGGTCCTCGTTTTCCTACTCCATAAAATTAAAATACTATAACCTCTCCAAATTGTTATGAAGGTAAAATGAGGGAATGTCTATAAAAGACATACCACTATAATTGCTCCAAATGCCATCAGTGATGATGTGATCAGCACTTGGGGAAATAAGCATATCAAGAAAAAAAAAATAGATTGTCGTAAATTTGGCAATGTCTCTATATAGTTAATAGAATGAAAACGAAAGCTCCTGGGTTTGGAAAATGTTTGTTACATTTTCTAACATTACTCCCTAGGACAACTCATGTCATTACTATATTTTCAATTACCCCAGACAGCTAGTCTGTTTCCTGACAGTATGTAAATTTCCCAGCTTGGTGTCATCTCCAAGACTCTAAATTTCATTTTGCAATGACAGCTTTCCTAAAAACTCTGCCACTCAGAGACCCCTATATCCTAAAGCGGGTTCTTTGTGGAATAAAAGATTTTTAATCGAGTGAAACAGTGACAGAGAGCATGTCAGATACCCGTGCAGGATAGAATCATTTGTGAAACATAAAATCCTGCTGTTCAGATTTCAATGAACCAAGAGAGCAAAAAGCTACTTCTATCTAACAGGCTGATAACATTACAGCCTCTGGATCTAAAATGAGATCTATTTTAAATGTAGTTCATTTTCCGAAGGATAAATAACAAAAGTCTTTTATTTTATTTTGTTTTATTTATTTATTTATTTATTTATTTATTTATTTATTTTATGCAACTGACTCAGAAGACCAAGTGCTATTCAGAATCAGGGGAGGAAAGTTGAGGACTCAGGCTACAGCAGCTTTGTCATGGATGACAACTCCCATGACTGCCAGCTCTTCCAAAACAAAACAACAACAACAACAAAAAGACTGTGTTGTTTTCTTAAGCCCAGTTAAAGTACCAAAAGACTTAACAAAAAGTGACTGAATGGTGAGACTGCAAACAGACAGACTGTCTGGACTTAGAATCTATTTGCAATTCTTTTGCTCTCCTTTTTCATCAACCTGTCTCTCTCCCTTGGTGAAGCCATTTCATTAACATTTACTGAATGTTAATAAGTGGCGAAATATCTATTAACATGCTCAAGTTCCTCTGATTCTGAAAAATAGGAGATACTAACCTCTCTCGCTAGTAGTTCCTTCTGCTTTTCAGTAGCTCTCAACTTTTGTTGGCAGACACTGGCACTCATTGTTTCTACCTGCTATCTCCAAAAATGCTTCTTTATTTTGTTCTATCATTTGTTTGTTTGTTTGTTTGTTTTTACCACAGCACTGCTCAGCTCTGTTTGCATAACCATTATGCTATCTCCCCTGCCCCTCCCCCCAGTGCTTCTTTTCCATCTTCCCCCTCCAACTGCTGTGGAAATAATTCTGAAGTCTCTAATGATTTCCAGTGAGAAGGATACATTCCATAGTTTTCACAATGCATGTAGTCAAAACATTCTTCTTCAGATATTCTTTCAACAGTTTTCCTGATTACCGCCCCCTCCAGATTTCCTCTAACAATTTTATACTTTCTTCATAGCAGTTATTCTTCTCTGACAATCTACTAAAAAGGGCAACCCTTCCCTTGCCAAGGCTGAACTTCCATCTCCTTTTTTTTTTTTTTTGGTCTAACCCCTCTTCCCAAGAGATTTCTATTGTATTCTTATCTTCAATAATTACTAAAGATCACTGAATGTATGTCTTCACCTACTCAGACCTGGAGGGTGAGTAGCACTCATCCAAAGTGCTGTAACAGACAACTTACAACCAGGGGCAACTAGTGACTTGGTTTCAGTCACATGATCATTCTCTGATTTCACCACCCACGGGCACAGAGGGAGAAGGAAGA
This sequence comes from Erinaceus europaeus, assembly GCF_950295315.1. Lineage (NCBI taxonomy): Eukaryota > Metazoa > Chordata > Mammalia > Eulipotyphla > Erinaceidae > Erinaceus > Erinaceus europaeus. The sequence goes on from NC_080173.1 coordinate 92,112,829, forward strand.
AGGAATATACCTGATTGTAGATGCAGCAGGGGTGTTATATAGGAAAGAAAACACCTGGAGGACAGAGGACCAATAGCAATATGACCAATAGGTCATTTCAATGGATGATTAAATGAAAGGAGTTCATTCCAGGTGAAACAGGAATTGAGACAAAAAGCAGAAAGAAAATTAGCAAGTCAAGGGCCAGGCAGTAATACACCTGGTTAAGCACACACATATTACTGTGCACAAGGACCTGGGTTTAAACCCCTAGTCCCCATCTGCAGGAAGAAAGCTTCAGGAATGATGAAATACTGCTGCAAGGGTCTCTCTGTATTTTTCCCTCTCTACCTCCCTCTTCCCTCTCAATTTCTGCCTATCTCTACCTAACAATAAAGTTAAAAAAAAAAAAAAGAAGAAAATTATCAAGTCACCATTTTTGTCCAGTGACTTTTCACGTATCTATGCACAAGCTATGTCTGTTTTCTCTAAATAAAAGTGGTGTTTTTTTTTTTGCTTGATTTTTTGTGGAAAACTGTCCTGACCAAGCAGCCACGGGGAAACACCAAGTTTTCTCTCAAGGGGCCATAACACCACAGTCTTAGAAATAGTATTAGTCATAAAGACTTATATCTATTCTATATGCTCAAATGTTCTACTACTTAAGTGATCACACCAGAAACCCAAGAGACATCTCCAAGAAGCCCAGCCAGTCTATCTTGGCGTTACTCTTGATCGCACCCTGTCATTTCACGAACATCTCATAAAAACTGCAGCAGGGGGTCGGGCGGTGGCACAGTGGGTTAAGCGCATGTGGTGCAAAGCGCAGGCGTAAGGATCCCGGTTCGAGCCCCTGGCTCCCCACCTGCAGGGGAGTCGCTTCACAGGCGGTGAAGCAGGTCTGCAGGTGTCTATCTTTCTCTCCCCTTCTCTATCTTCCCCTCCTCTCTCCATTTCTCTCTGTCCTATCCAACAACGAATTGCATCAACAAGGGCAATAATAATAACCACAACGAAGCTACAACAAGGGCAACAAAAGGGGGGAAAAAATGGCCTCCAGGAGCCGTGGATTCATGGTGCAGGCACCGAGCCCAGCAATAACCCAGGAGGAGGAAAAAAAAAAAAAACTGCAGCAAAGGTGGGCGCGAGGAATCACATCATTGCAAGACTGGCCAGCTCCTCATGGGGCGCAAGCGCTTCCACACTATGATCATCAACTCTGGCATTATGCTATTCCACTGCAGAATACTGTGCCCCAGTATGGTTCCGTAGCCCCCATGTCCACTTGGTCGATTCCAAATTATATTCCTCCATGAGGATAATTTCTGGAACCATCCGTTCCACCCCGGTTCCATGGCTGCCAGTTCTTAGCAACGTCGCCCCGCCAGATATTCGTCGGGATGCGGCATCATCTAAGTTCATTTCCCACGTCTACGCTCGACCGGACCTGCCAATCTACGCGGATATCTTCGCCCACCCTGTTCAACGCTTGACGTCTCGTCACCCAATCTGGTCCCCTATGCTTACACTGAACTTCTCTGTTCCAGTCTCTTGGAAACAGAGCTGGCAGTTAGCTGAGGTAAAGAACAAACACCTCATCACAGACCCCTGCAAGCGTCAACCCGGCTTTGACCTAGCACGTTATGATTGGGCCCTCCTCAATCGCTATCGAACAGGCCATGGCCGGTGCGCCGCTATGTTCCATCGCTGGGGAGCCAGAGACGACCCGAACTGCCCCTGCGGCTCCAGACAGACTATGACCCACATAGTCAATGACTGCCACCTCTCCAGATTGAAAGGAGGTCTCAAAACTTTACATCAGGCTCAACCTGACGCTGTTGACTGGCTACGGAAGAAGGGCAAACGCTAGAAGAAGAAGAACTTGCCACTACGCTGGTCCATCCAGACCCCTCTACCAAGGATCCTCATTAAGGCAAGCACCCCAGATCCTGCTTCTCTCTGCCTGAACCTTGTTGGCCTTCCAACTTGGTCCCTTAAGTATCCTCAAAGACCCATGAGTAATAGGCTTTTTTTCCTGTTTCTCTTGTAGTCTGTTGTGGAACCATGGTTCACAATCAGGGACCCTCACTCGGCTTCACAAATGTTAACTTAATAAAGTCCTAACAGCTGAGAGCAATAGTATAAGTAAAGCCCATGTGCATGTGTATATTTTTTTATATTCAAGAAAAGAAGATTTGCATCCTTTATGTTAGCTCTATTGCAGAATACCAGAGGTACTCAGTAGAATATTTTATCACTAGATGGTATACGATAGTATTAGATATAATGGAATATCCATCAACTGCCACAAAGATTACACTAATTTATGCATTTTATAGAAGAAGGCAAAGCAATCAAAATAATTGCTCAGTACTAGTGAGACACTTCACTATGAAGAATTTGTGTCCCTGCTGGAGAGGTTGTGGGGTCAAAGGAACCCTCCTGCACTGTTGGTTGGAATGTAAATTGGTCCAACGTCTGTGGAGAATGGTCCGGAGAATTCTCACAAGGCTAGAAATGGACCTACCCTATGATCTTGCAATTCATCTCCTGGGGATATATCCTAAGGAACTCAACACATCCATCCAAAAAGATCTGTGTACACATATGTTCTTGGCAGCACAATTTGTAATAGCCAAAATCTGGAAGCAACCCAGGTGTCCAACAACAGATGAGTGGCTGAGCAAGTTGTGGTATATATACACAATGGGATACTACCCAGCTATGAAAAATGGTGACTTCTCTGTTTTCAGCCCATCTTGGATGGACCTTGAAAATTTTATGTTAAGTGAAATAAATCAGAAACAGAAGGATGAATATGGGATGATCTCACTCTCAGGCAAAAGTTGCAAAACAAGATCAGAAGAGAAAACACAAGTAGAACTTCAACTGAAGTTGGTGTATTGCACCAAAGTAAAAGACTCTGGGGTGGGGGTGGGGGGGCGGAGGAGAATATAGGTCCAAGAAGGAAGGCAGAGGACCTATTGGGGGTTGTATTGTTATATGGAAAACTGAGAAATGTTATGCATGCACAAACTATTGTATTTACTGTTGAATGTAAAACCATTAATTCCCCAATAAAGAAATTTAAAAAAAAAAGAATTTGTGTCCCTTAGGATGGGGGGTGGGTGGGTGGGGGTGGTTCGACCTGCTAATGCCCAAGTCCAATGAAGAAGTAATTACAGAAGCCAGAACTCCTACATTCTGCACCCCCCAAACAACTCTAATCCATATTCTCAATGGGGGCAAAGTGATAGGAAGAAGAGGCTAAGAGGGCTCTGAACTTAAGCTCCATCAAGTCACAGAGAAAGAGGACCAAAAGGGAAGAGCTATTTGGATATAGTAATAGGATTATGTGTGGCTTGGAGGGAAGAGAGGACTGGACTAGCAAGAAAACGGGGGCAATTACATACAAATGTAGGCAGATAGCTGTAGAGACGATCGTTAGTTAGCCCATTGTGGGGCTATGTGTAAGCTTGGTAGAGCTTAGGGAAAACTCTCCCCATCCTTGGATGGAGGTCTGGGAAAGACACCCCCTTGTTAGCCTCTCTCACCAAGATGAGCACAGGGGAAAAACAGTCTCTCAGACTCAGTTCTCCCTTTCCAGACTCTCAAGCCCACAGAGATCTCACTGCCTCTCCCCACTAACTGCAGGCCACATGGCTGCCTGCTTTAAGGTTCATTTACTCAGAGTTCAACTCACCTTCTGATCACGGAGGAGAACACACCTTATCACACACTCCATCATATACCTCAAACCCCAGACAAGAGAAATTCCAAACTCTATGGCCATTGATATCTATCAAGCCTTAACTTCTCTCTGTCTCACCGTACTGGTTTAACCCTTATGTTTCTCTCAGATACCTTTGGATAATTAAGTTGTTTGCATCATGGAGAATAATTGTCTTGTATCGCATCAATTCCTGTCATACAAGCCCCCTACCACAGGGGCAAGCTGACCTTTAAGAAACCTGTAATTTCTGACATATTTGAAAAACAGTCTTTGTTTGGTTCTCTATTTAAACCTATGCCTAATTGCCAATAAAGGAGAGTGTCCCAATTCTCCCCAGTGTCTCTTTCCTATTTCACTGCATCTCTTGAACGAGCGAGGGAGAACCAGTTAGCTTACCTTCGTTGCTGAGAGTCACCACACGGGAGCCCCAGCAGTCCATGTCTACAACCTTGGGAGGACCATGGTGGTCTGCAATGGAGCAATCAGGAATTCAGAACTCTGGTGGTGGGGATGGTGTGGAATTGTACCCCTGGTGACATGTAATTTTGTAAATTAATATTGAGTAACTAATAAAAAATAATATAATTTACAAAAAGAAGTTGTGTCCCTCATAAAGCTTTTTTATTTTTATGTTTTATTTATTTATTATTGTTTAGAGACAGAGAGAAATTGAGAAGGGAGGAGAGATAGAGAGGCAGAGAAACAGACACCTGCAGGCTTGTTTCACCACTCATGAAGCTTTCCCCCTGCAAGTGGGAACTGGGGGCTCAAACCCAGGTCCTCGCATATTGTAATGTGTGCACTTAACCGGGCCCCCTAATAAAGCTTTGCTAGTGGTGAAGCAGTGCTGCAGGTGTCCTTCAGTCTCTCAATCTCCCTCTTCCCTCTCGATTTCTGGCTATCTCTATGCAATAAATAAAATTTTAAAAAAAGAAAAAAGAATATTTGTCCCTCATAATATAGTCGCCCTCGTTTATCGTGGTTAATCAGTTCCAGACTCTACAGCAGTAAGTGGATTCCTGTGAAGTAGGATTCTTCATTTATAAATCGAATACAAAGGTGCATAACTGACTCAGACAACCAAGCACTCACTGTATCACTTTCATTGTCTCCATCAACTTCTAAATGAATATTTTTAAGAAAACGTCATTAAAGTGAAGCCGTCAAGTGACAAGAGACAACTGTATAGAAAAGACAGGAAAATTGCCAAGTACAATGCCTAACCTGGGAAAATGGTATGGCTCTGGCCCAAGGCTCCAGAATATAGGTTGTAGAATTATGTAGACTCATCGATTCATACTCCCAGTCTACCTCTCTCTTTCCCTAGTAGGGTGGGGCTCTGGGGAAGTGGAGCTCCAGTACACATTGATGGAGTCATCTGTCCAGGGAAGTCTGGTCAGCATCTTGCTGACATCTGGAACCTGGTGGCTGAAAAGAGAGTTAACATAAAAAGCCAAACAAACTATTGAACAATTATGGATCTAAAGACTGGAATAGTGCAGATAAAGTGTTGAGGGGTACACACTGCAGACTATTGTGTACTTCTGCTTTTGGGTATATACTTTTCCCCTAGTTTATGGGCACGCGTGAACCTATGCTCTATCCCAGGGGACCTGGACTATATCTAGGTTTGGGGACTTTTTTGGGGAGTGGAACACCTGGAATGGAATTAGAGAATACTATGAAAGAAAAGGTCTCACCCGAGTGATGAAGCTGAAGGGTTGTCTTTCCACACCTGAAGTCTCTGGTCACCGTCTGAAATGAAGCATGTTGGGGTGGCACTCGTTGCGTTGATTAGGTTGCGATCTGCGGATGCAATATTATTTGATTTGAATTGAGAGCAGCATGCAGCCAACGCCCATGTTCAGCAGGGAAGCAATTACAGAAGCCAGACCTTCCATCCTCTGCAACCCACAACGACCCTAGATCCATACTCCCAGAGAGATAGAGAATGGGAAGGCTATCAGGGGAGGGGATGGGATATGGAGATGGGGTTGTGGGAATTGTGCGGAACTGCACCCCTCTTATTCTATGGTTTTGTAAATGTCTCATTTCTTAAATAAAAAATAAAAATAAAAGAATTATGTAGACTCAGGTTTATACACTGGAAGCAGGCCACTACAAGGACATGAACACTTGAGCAAAGTACCTAACTTACACATGTGTCCCTCTTTTGTAAGCTGGACACCAAATGTATAAGTTTGTTGAGGCCTGATGCTCATATATACAGCCCCCTACACAGAGAAGCCATAATAACTAGGGGGGTGTTATTCCTTACACCAGTTCTCAAGTCTCTGACTTAGAGGTGTATTCTCAAAGTGGGATCAACTCAGCAATTTCCTTTGATCTATCTGTTGGTTTCCTCACAAAAGGAAAACTAGAGCATACTCAAGTTTGAATGTACATACAGTGTGATGTAGAGTTGCTACTGGTAAACCCACACTATTAAACCATTTTTGACGTGGCTTTCACAGTCATCAAGAAATTGGAGGGAGTTGGGCAGTAGCAAAGCGGGTTAAGCGCAAGTGGCACAAAGCACAAGGACCGGCGAAAGGATCCTGGTTTGAGCCCCTGGCTCCCCACCTGCAGGGGAGTCGCTTCACAAGTGGTGAAGCAGGTCTGCAGGTGTCTCTCTTTCTCTCCCCCTCTCTGTCTTCCCCTCCTCTCTCCATTCCTCTCTGTCCTATCCAACAATGACAACAGCAATAATAACTACAACAATAAAACAAGAGCAACAAAAAGGAATGAATAAATAAATATTTTAAAAATAATAAAAATTTAAAAAAAGAAATTGGAATGCAGGCCTAGGGATAGGTCATCCAACCCTGCACTGCCATCAGTCAGAGCTAAGCAGTGCTCTAGTGAAGAAGGAGTGGGGGGAGGAGAGAAAGAGAAGCAAAAGGAAAAGAAAAAGAGAAAAAGAAAAGAAAGAAAATAACTCCACCATGAACGAGAAAGTAGATCAGAGTCCCTGGCACCACATGGGAGCACTTTTACCAGGAGAACTTTCACACTGCTGTTTTGTTCCTTCTCTTTCTCTCTCTAGCTCCTTATCTCTATCTGAAATTAAAAGGAAATGGAAAAAAAAAAGTAGTCCACTACAAATGGTTGAGTTGATTGATCATGAAGCTTAGGTGTGCAAAAATAATAATAATAATAATAATAATAATAAATAATAACAAAAATTGAGATGAGTTTCTATTTGTCCCACCTGCAAGGGGGGGAGCTTCATGAGTGGTGAAGCAGGGCTGCAGGTGTCGATATCTTTCCCTCTCCCTTTCTCCCTCTGCCCCACTCTCAATTTCTCTCTGTCTCTAGTCAATAACTAAATAAAATATTTTTTTAAATGAAGTTTCTATTTGGAACAGATGACAACAATACTGCTGAGGAGTTTGAAACTTAATTCACGGCACCAAAAAGGACAGTACTTATATAACTTCCCTGTGCCTGAAGAGTACTTAGAGACTTGCCACATTTCTCCAGATGGCCAGGCAGGCAGCAAGCACCAAACAACGTTTGCTCTACAGATTGTCAGTGAACTTCTCATGAATAAGCGTGTAGGGGTTATGAACTCTCCATGCATTCATAATGTTCTCATTTCCATAAAGCTCAGTAAGCCAGAGTGACTGTGCAAAGCATGAAGATGGTTCTTCTCTTGAACTTCATGTCTCTGTAGCCTTTATGAAGAAAAAATGACAGTAGAGTCAGGAAGGGTCCCAAAGCATATGATATAACATTTCTAGCAACGGTGTTTTTGATACAACGAGATTTCTTTTCAACACTTTTTTTTTAATGATTATTTTGATTATGGGGAAAATTACCTTCATTTGGAAGCTGCACCTGTTCATGCTTTCCTTTTGAAGGATGTCCACTTTTAGAGGTTAGATTGTCAAGCAGTAAGGTTAATACCTTTGTAATCTCTCCCATTTTAGAACAGATAATCAACTACCTCTAAGGCTTTGAAGAAGGCTTTTAAAGCTAGAAATAAATGTTGTGTGACTCTTCCAAGGCCAATGAACAGAGGTGAACTACTCTGGAAGTAAGTGGAAGGTTGGAGCTTAAATCTCTCTAGACATATACATATCTAAGCATTAGCATCCCTGAAGGTCAATTGATTTACTCAGAGTTCAGAGTAAATGAGTCGTATTCTTCATGGCCCTTATATCTAGCCCACACCATTCCTGCCACCGGAGCTCCATATCCCATCCGCTCCTTTGAAAGCTTCCCTATTCTTTATCCCTCTGGGAGTATGGACCCAGGGTCATTATGGGGTACAGAAAGTGGAAGGTCTGGCTTCTGTAATTGCTTCCTCTCTGAACATGGGCATTGACAAGTTGATCCATACTCCCAGCCTGTCTGTCTCTTAAAATAGCCCATTTTTAACAACTTCAACATGATGTGTTCCCATGCAGGAAGCAGTGAAGGGGAGGTCACCATGTTCAATATGAGCTTGGGTCACGGGGGTCATATGAGGGGCCTTATAGAGAGTTGAACACAGCTGAGCCTATAAGCAAGTGCTCACTCCCCAGTCAACCCCTAGCACAGACCGCAAGGTCATCTCCACCTTCAGAAGCTTAGAATGACTTTTTTTTTTTTTTGCCTCCAAAGTTGTCTCTGGGGCTTGGTCTTGGTGCCAGATGATGAATCCACCATTCCTGGCTGCTTCCCCCCCCCCCTTTTATGTATGTATACATGTATGTATGTATGTATTTTCCTATTTGTTTGACAGGTCAGAGAGAAACTGAGAGAGGACAGAGAGGAAGAGAAAAAGATAAATACCTTCAGACCTGCTTCATTGCTTGTGAAGCAGACCCCCTGCAGGTGAGGAGCTAGAGCTCAAAAGCCAGGTTCTTGAGCACTGTGGTATGTGTGCTTAACCAGGTGTGCCACCACCTGGCCCCCTGTGAAATCCTTTCAGAGTGACTTAGCAGTCCTACTATAAATACTTTCTTCCATCTCTAAGATGTAGGAAATGGCCAATAAAAGAAGTCAAAGATTCTCAGTATAAGTTCAGTGTCATTCAGAATGTTTAGATAGGAGATGAAGAAGAAATATTTGAGGTGACTGCAACAGAAAAGGGCTATTGTCTTAAGTAGGAAATTCAAAGGTGTCTACCTTTGTAAAGATTTCATCAGTGTCATTCACATTTAAACTTTAAGCTACACTAAGAAATGCTCGAGCCCACTCCTTCTTATATGTACAGCTTTGATTGCGTTCGGGAAGCCACCTTCCTTACAGGATATAGAGGTAGTTCCTGATTATGCACTGTCTTAGCTAGTGTGATGCCATTATTTTGAGACAGTCATGGACCTTGGGGACAATTATAACACCAATACAATGACTATGAAAGCAAAACAAAACAAAACATCTAGACGCTGAGTTAACCAAGCGTCTAGATTATCCACATTGCTTAAAAGAGATGTTTGAAGAAGGGACATTCCTTGAAGTTCACTGTATGTCAATCTGGGTAAACACTTAAATGCTCAGGGTGATGGTTACACTTCTCATTCTCTAATTGCAATTTCAATATATAATTCAATCATTAAACAAGCACATAGATTCACACTAGACAACACAAAATGGGAGTTGGGACGACCACAATGATAATCTCTCCAAAGCACCATTTTAGTCTTACCAAACTGAATAAAGATGACAGTGGCTAACATTTACTGCTATAAGTGTTCCAGACATATTATGTCAACTATATACTTTAGTCCTAGCAATATAGCTACTTATACTCATGTCTTGAAGAGAATAAATTACTTAGGGGACACTGATAAAAATTCAGGGGCTGGAGGTATGCACAACCAGTTGAGTCACATATTTTCATGCACAAGAAAGAAACCAGGTTCAAGTCCAGGGTCCCCAGCTGTAGTGGACAAACACCACAAGAGGTGAAACTACTGTAGATTCTCCCTCTCCCTCCCCTCCCTCCCCCTCTCCCTCCCCCTCCCCCTCTCCCTCCCCTTCCCCCCCTCCCTCCCCCTCCCTCTCCCCCTCTCCCTCCCCTTCCCCCTCTCCCCTCCCCCTCCCCCTCTCCCTCCCCTTCCCCCTCTCCCCTCCCCCTCCCCCTCTCCCTCCCCTTCCCCCTCTCCCCTCCCCCCTCCCCCTCCCCTCCCTCCCCCTCCCCCTCTCCCTCCCCTTCCCCTCTCCCCTCCCCCTCCCTCCCCCTCCCCTCCTCTTCCCCTCCCCTCTCCCTCTCCATTTCTCCCTCTTCCCTTCCCCCTCTCCCTCCCCCCTCCCTCCCCCTCTCTCCCCCTCCCCTCCTCCTCCCCCTCTCCCTCTCCCTCTCTCCATTTCTCCCTCTCCCCCTCCCCCTCTCCCTCCCCCCTCCCTCCCCCTCCTCCTCCCCTCCCCCTCTCCCTCTCTCTCTCCATTTCTCCCTCTTCTCCTCCCCCTCTCCCTCTCCCTCTCCCTCTCCATTTCTCCCTCTTCCCCTCCCCCTCCCTCTCCCTCTCCACTTCTCCCTCTTCCCCTCCTCCCTCCCTCTCCCTCTCCATTTCTCCCTCCTCCCCTCCCCCTCTCCCTCTCCCTCCCCCTCCCCCTCTCCCTCCCCCCCTCTCTCTGCTAATATCTCTTTGACTTATCATATAAAAGAAATGGAGGTCAGGGAATAATGGCTGCTGGGAGTAGTGGATTCATCATGCAGGCACTGAGATCCAGAGAGAGTACTCTGGTAACAAATAAAAAATAATAGTAAACCATTTTTTTAATAAATCATACAAGACAACTCTCATTTGGATACTTTAAATACATCCCTTCTAACACTGGATTTTTTTCCCCAGTTTTTCAGTGCATGAAAATTGAAACTGGAGACAGACAACTGATAAACAACAGAAACAATTTATAAATCTAGACCTAGCATAGAATATCCCTACTCGTTATCATTGGTCGTGTAGAATTGGTTTTTCAACTTTGTAGTATAACATCTCTTTTTGTAATCTGAAGCTTTGCAAGTGAGGGGCATGTTAACCAATATCATAAGGAGTTAGTGATAAGAGAAAATAACTTGTCTCATTCTCAGTTACAGATAAATCATATATACATTAAAAATGTAAGAAATATATAACCAGAGGAAGCAAATACACCTATCTGAAGAGATCTACATACAACAATGTTCATAGCAGCACAATTTGTAATAGCTCAAACTTGGAAACAACCCAGATGTCCAATGACAGCTGAGTGGTTAAGAAAGTCAAGATACACATACACAATTTAATATTACTCAGCTGTTAAAAAATGGTGACATCATCTTTTGCCTCATCTTGGTAGAGTTTGAAGGAATCCTGTTAAGTGAGATAGTCTAAAAAGAGAGGGATGAATTCCTGATGATCTCACTCACAGGGGATCACTCACTTAAGAAACAAGGACAAAAAGAGGAAACGCAAAGCAAAACATGGACTAGATTTGGTAGATTGTACCAAAGCAAAAGACTCTGGAGAAGGAAAGAAGGGAGGCAGCTGAGAGGTGAGAGTGACTTGCAGACACCTATCACAGTGGAGATGAGAAATTATATCCAGGCATTAACAGCTCTACTATAAATGTAAATCATTGACCCCTGAATAAAACTAGAAAAGAAACATTACTTTTATTAAAAAAAAAAAAAAAAAAGGAAGCATGAGATATACTGAACTAGAGAATATATTCTTAAGAAAGGAAGGAAGGCAGTAGGGGTTATTTAATGTAGAAGGGAAATAAAGACAGTGGAAGCAAGTTGTTGGAGATCCACACTGGATATTTGGACATTGTTTACATAGATTTAGTAAGGAGTCTTCTGGTACAAGTCAGTTCCAATGCTTTGGGTTCCATGTAATAAAATATTCACGTTGGCTTCAAAATGAATATTTATCCTGGAAACTGAGAGACAGACTTCTGAATGTAAATACAAAACAGAGTAGGTGAAATTCAGTACCTGGCTCCAGTTTGCAGCCTGGACCCAAGTGAACTAAATTCAATATAGAGTAAGCAGTCCCTGGCTAGGAATTAAACATTTTATTTTACTATTTTGTCAGGGAAATAATGATTTATGAGACAATTGTTCTCATATGGGTACAATTTCTTATCTTTCTATGGTAGGTGTCTACCCACCACTAATTTAAATCTTCCTTCTCCATCATGCAAAATGGGTTTTAGAGAAAGATACTTATTCATTTTATTTGATAGAACAGATAGATATTAAGAAGATAGAGGAAAATAGAGAAAGACATCTACAGCCTGACTTTACTGCCTTGGAAGCTTCCCCCTGCAAGTGGACACCAGCGGCTTGAACTCAGGTCCTTGCACATAGCAATGCAAAATTAGTTTTGCTTGCTTGTTTTTGGTTTTTTTTTAAACTCGATTGGTATGCGAACCTGAGAACATAAGATAGCCTCAGAGAATCCTCTCCACCACTTTGCTTTCTAAAGGGAGCACTCTGTGTTCCCAAGTGAGAAGTTGGAATAGCTGGAGAAACACTCTTCTTCATTTCTTGCACCACCATTCTCTTCCTGCACATGACATCCCTCCCCTGACCTCATGAGACTAGAGAAAAGTGTGAGAGTTGGGAAGATCCTAGTCCTGTCTGTCCAGTTCTCCATCTCCACTAAGATAGATAACATTTTTTCAAATCGATCAATATCTAATGTGAGTGGTGATTTCTTTAATGCAAAAAGCACAAAAGACCTGCATGCAGAGTTTTGGGATTTTCTGTGGCAATGAGAAGAATCTCCAAATACATCCTTGATGTGAAGGTCTTGCAAAAATTTACCAGCGTTTTCTTCTATAACTTTTAGAGTTTCTGGTCTAATATCTAGATCTTTAATCCATTTTGATTTGACCTTGGTGGACGGTGTTAGGCAGTGGTCTAGTTTCATTTTCCTACACCTGGCTGTCCAATTTTTCCAGCATTATCTGTTGAAGAGACCTTCTTTATCCCATTGAATGGGTTTTTTTTTTTTTTTACCTCTTTATCATATTTTAGGTGGTTGTATAAGTGTGGGCTCATTTATGGCTTTTCAGTTCTGCTCCATTGATCCAAGTGGCCATTTTTACTCCAGTACCATCTTGTTTTGATTACTATTGCTTTGGAATATAGACTGAAGTTGAGGCATATGATATCTCCATTTTTTTTCTTTTTTATTTCTTTATTTTTTAATAATTTGTGGCTGTCTGTGGTTCCACATAAATTTTGGGGCAAGCTGTTTAGTTTGCTTGGGAAATGCCATTAGAATTTTAATAGTGATTGCATTAAAACTATAGGTTGCTTTTGGAAGAATGGCCATTTTAATAATATTTATTCTTCCAATCCAGGAACAAGGAATATTCTTCCATGTCTATATGTCCTTTTTTATTTCTTTTAGCAGTGCCCTATAGTTTTCATTGTAAATGTCTTTCACCTCCTTCACAATATTTACTTGAGGTGTAATATATATATACAACACTGACAGAACCATAGTATAAGAGAGGTACAATGCAACACAATTCCTACCACCACAACTCCATATCCCATCCCCTCCCCTGATAGCTTTCCTATTTTTTAACCCTCTGGGAGTATGGACCCAAGGTTATTATGGGATGCAGAATGCAGAAAGTGGAAGCTCTGACTTCCGTAATTACTTCCCCACTGAACATGGGCATTCATAGGTTGATCTGTACTCCCAGCCTGTCTCTCTCTTTCCCTAGTGGGGAAGGGCTCTGGGGAAGCAGAGCCCCAGGACACATTGGTGGGGTCGTCTGTCCAGGGAAGTCTGGTCGGCATCATGGTAGCATCTGGAACCTGGTGGCTGAAAAGAGAGTTAACATACAAAGCCAAACAAATTGTTGACCAATCATGGACCTAAAGGCTGGAATAGTGCAGGTGAAGAAAGTGTGTGTGTGTGGGGGGTCCTCCATTTTGTAGATAGCTAGTAGGCATATTTTAGTTATATTCCAAAGGGCCTGTGGCTATACTAGTTTAGGTTTTTTGTTTGTTTGATTGTTTGTTTTGTTTTTGTCCCTGAACCTGAAATCTGATATGCAGGTGGATCCAAGTTACTGTCTAGGGAGATGATGTCATGGCTGGAAAAAGGACCAGAAAGCTGGATCAGGGAAGAGAGTAACTCCCAAATATAGGAAAGGAGTATAAATATTGTTGACTATAAACTCCATCAATTTGATCTAATCTGGGGCCCATATTCAGCTTAGGAGCCTATGTGACCTCTGTATCCCTGTAGATCTGAACTCACATTCTGTGGTCATGAGTAGGAGCGTTCCAAGCTGCCCCAGTATCAGGACCCATCTTCCTCAGGTGTAGCATAGGGTATGTTGTCCAGCCTCCCTCGGAGGATGGAACATTCTCTACCATTATTGATCCAAGTTGAGGGCAAGGTCCTATGGGGGGCCACAAAGGGGTCAATTGTGCTGTTCCTGATAGAGATGACTCATAATAATGGAGAGAGGGATTTATTCAAGGTCTAGGCCCATCATGTCTGTTTGGGAATCTTATGACTTCCCAACTAGGGACCCAGCTGAGGGGGTGGCCTGATGGTGACTAAAGAGTCATCATTAAAGTATGCCAGTCTCTTGCCTTTATTCAGTTTTTTTGCAGTCCTTACTTTGATAAGGTTCACTTTGGAGTGAGAAAACTGTAATAGGAAGTAGGTGAGGAGGGTATCTAAGTCTAAGCAGACACTATTTTATTATCAACTTTATACTGACTGACTACAGACTATTGTGTACTTTTGCTTTCAGGTATATATTTTGACCTAATTTATGGATACATGTGAACATATGCTCTATCTCATGGGACCTGGTCTATATCTAGGCTTGGGGACTTTGTTAGGAGGTGAACCACCTGGAATGGAATTAGAGAATACTATGAAAGAAAGGTCTCACCTGAGTAATGAGGCTGAAGGGTTGACATTCCATGCCTGACATCTCTGGACACAGTCTGAAGTGAAGCAGGCTGAGGTGGGACTCGTTGCATTGATTGAGTTGGGATGAGCAGATGCAATATTATTTGGTATGACTTGAAAGAAGCATGCTGGAAAGTGAGCCCCACCCTAGAGGCTCCAGGACTGGGGGAAATAGATCAAGAGCAAATAAAACTGCTACCACAATGAATCAGAATACCCCAAGGTATTCTATCCTTTTGAGTTCAATTTTAAGTGAGATTGATTCTTTTATTTCCCTTTCCTCTGACTCCTTGTTTGTATACAGAAATGCCCCAAATTTCCGTGTTTTGATTTTGTATCCTGCTACTTTATTTAATTTACTGATTATTTGTTAATTATTTTGGTAGAATCTTTAGGATTTTTTAGGTATATTATCATTTCATCAGAAAATAGAGATAGTTTGATTTCTTCTTTTCCAATCTGTATGCCTTTGGCATCTTTTTCTTGTCTGATTGCAGTGGCAAGAATCTCAAAGAACTATGTTGAAAAATGGTGGAGATAGTGGACATCCTTGTCTGGTTCCCAGTTTTAAAAGAAAAGCTTTCAGCTTTCCTCACTGAGAATGATGTTAGCTGTGGGTTTGTCATGAATGATCTTTATTATGTTGAGGAATGGTTCTTCTAATTCTAGTTTTTGGAGGGTATTTATCATAAATTGGTGTTGAATTTTGTTGAATGCCTTTTCAGCAGCAACTGATACAACTGTGTGATTTTTATCTTTCTTTTTGTTAATATGGTGCATTTTATTGATTTGTGAATACAAATCATCCCTATTCACAGAAATGGATCCCACTTAGTTTTGGTGAATTATTCTCTTGATATGTTGTTGGATTTGATTTACCAAGACCATATTCAGGATTTTTCATTAATGTTCATCAGGGATATAAGTCTATAGCTTTCTTTCCTGGTAGAATCCTATCCTGCTTTGGGGGAACAAAGTGATTTTCACCTCATAGTGTTTACCCTTCTATAATTTTCTGGAATAGCCTGAGGAGAACAGATTTTAGTTCTTTGAAAGTCTTACATAATTTGTTAGTAAAAGCTGTCTGGGCTTGGGCTATTGAACTTGGGATGACATTTGATGACTGCTTCATTTTCTAAACTAGCGATTGGCTTGCTTTAGTTATCTAATTTTTCTAGGGTTAGGCTTGGCAGGTGGTATAATTCTAGAAATGCATCCATTTCATCTAGGTTGTCCTATTTATTTCCAAAGAGATGTTCATAATATTCACATATGATTCTTCGTATCTCTCTGTTTTCAGTTGTAATTTCATCTCTGATGTTTCTGATAGTTTTTATCATTGCTTTCTTTCTCTTTTTCTTTTTATGAGTCTATCCAGTGGTTTATCTATTTTATTTATCCTTTGGAAGAATTGGCTCTTGGCTTCATTAATCTTTTGAATTGTCTTTTTGGGTTCTATTTCATTAATTTCTACTCTGATTTTGTATATTTTGGCAGGGGTGGTGGTGGATGAAAGGTTTTGAATATATCTGTTAAGTTCATCTCAACTATTACTTCATTTAAAGCCTCTATGTCCTTGTTGATTTTTTGTTCTGATGATCTGACTCTTGCTGTGAGTGGTATGTTGAGGTCTCCAACTAATAATGCACAGCTATTGATGTTTCTTTTAAGTCAGTAAATAATTATTTTATATATTTGAGTGCCCACACATTGGAGGTATACATACCGAGGATGGCTATGTTTTCCTGTTGAATTAATCCTCTGACCAATATATAGTGCCTATGTTTGTCTCTTTTTACCTTCTTTGTCTGAAAGTGTAGTTTATATGATATTAGAATAGCTGTTTGCATTATTACCTTGGAAAACCTTGTTCTAGTCTGTCACCTGGAGTTTCTGTTTGTATTTCTTATGGATGTATTTCCTGGAGACAGAGCATGTAGGTCTTGCTTTTTAATCCATTCAGCCACTTTGAATCTTTTTACTGGTGAATTTAGGCCATTCACATTTAGGGTGATTACTGATAAAAGAGGTTTGCGTAACCCTTCTGGGTTTTGTTTTGAGGGGTTTTGTTTGTTTGTTTTTGTTTTTTATGTTCTTGTTGATTTTTTTCCTGTTTGTTTTATGTGGATGATTTTAGCCTTGACTACTGTATATGCTTCTTTTTTGTGTTTGTGCTATATTTTGTTCTGTGGTTATCATGAGTATTGTATCTAACTTAAAATATCCACAAGAGTCATGTTTTTTTTATATTTATTTACTCCCTTTTGTTGCCATTGTTGTAGTTATTGTTGATGCCCTCGTTGTTGGATAGGACAGAGAGAAATGGAGAGAGGAGGGGAAGACAGTAAGGGGGGAGAGAAAGATAGACACCTGCAGACCTGCTTCACTGCCTGTGAAGCGACTCCCCTGCAGGTGGGGCTTGAACTGGGATCCTTCTGCAGGTCCTTGAGCTTTGCGCCACGTGCCCTCAACCCGCTGCACCACCACCCGACTCCTCACAAGAGTCAATTTTAAGTTGGCCTTCATTCACCACATTGGATTGTGTCACTCTTGACTAGTTTGCTCTCCCCTTTCCTGTCTCTATTTCCCCCCCTGTTGGTGTTGTGCTACAGGTTCTAGTCTAATAACTAACCATCTCCTTAAAAGTTGAGATTCCTTTATTTCTTCTTTGCATGAGGGTAATTCTTCTTCTCAGGAATTCTTGTAAGGCAGGACTGGTAATGGCAAATTCCTTCAGTTTCTGAACGATTGAAAAGATCTGTATTTATCTCTCATATTTGAAGGCTAATTTAGCAGGATAGAGAATTTGTGGCTGGCAATTCTCATCTTTTAGTACTTTAAATATGCCGTTCCACTCCCTCCTTGCATCTAGGGTTTGTGATGAGAAATCTGATGAAAGGACTGATGGTTCTCCCTTTGTATGTAGCTTTCTTCATTTCCCAAGATGCCTGCAGTATGTTTTCCTTGTCCCTAGTTTTGAATATGTTTACAATGATGTATCTTAATGTGTGTCATTTTGGATTTAAAAATTTAGGTATAAGTTCACCTTCTTGGATTTCTATATGTTGAACATTGCTCAGATACAAAAAATTTTCTGCTAAAATTCCTTTGAATATATTCTTTACTTCCCTCTCTCTCTCTCCCCCCTTCTCCTCCTCCTCCTTCTTCTTCCCCAGGTATCCAAATAACTGAGGCATTCATCTTTCATGGAGAAGTGTTCCATATGTCCTAAACCTTCCCTTTCCAAGAATTTTAAATTCACAGAAAGTAGTGGCTGCATCTTCTAGTATTGATATTCTCTCCCCCACCTGATTAAATCTACTTCTGAAAGTTCTTGCCTCAACCTGAAATGCATTTATTTATTTTTAAATTTTTTTATATTTATTTCTTTTATTTTCCCTTTTTATTGCCCTTGTTTTTTATTGTTGTTGTGGTTATTGATATCATAATATCAATTGTTGTTAGATAGGACAGAGAAGTGGGAGAGGAGGGGAAGACAGAGGGAGAAAGACACCTGCAGACCTGCTTCACTGCCTGTGAAGTGACTCCCCTACAGGTGGGGAAGGGGGAGCTCGAACCGGGATCCTTACGTTTTGTACCACCTGCGCTTAACCCACTGCGCTACCACCCAACTCCTTTGAACTGCATTTAAAAGGCCCTTTAGGCCCCATAGTTTTGTTTGAATTGGTTTCATAATGGGTTTTCTAAACTCAATCTTTGTCACTTTTTGCTAAATCTGTACCTGTCTGGACATTTGGGGTTTCTGTCATTGCTGTCTGTATATTTCCGTTTCTGCATTTAGTGTGGCTTTCATTGTTGTGGCAGCAGGAGGCGCTGTGGCTAAGGTGTTTGATTTCCCTTTTTATATATCTTGGTGGGAAGGGAAGATTTTTACCCTGAGTGCCCAGGCTGGTTCAGTGGTCTCCCTGCTGCTGTTTCAGCCTCTGTGCGGCAACAGCATTGGAAATTCAACAAGTCACAGTTGTAAATTGATGACTTCCCTGGACAAACAACCCCACCAATATGTCCTGGAGCTCTGCTTCCCCAGAATCGCACCCAACTAGGGAAAGAGAGAGACAGGCTGGGAGTATGGATCGACCTGTCAATGTCCATGTTCAGTGGGGAAGCAATTACAGAAGCCAGACCTTCCACCCTTCTACATTCCATAATGACCTTGAGTCCATACTTCCAGAGGGTTAAAGAATAGGAAAGCTATCAGGGGAAGGGATGGGATACAGAGATCTGGTGGTGGGAATTGTGTGGAGTGGTACCCCTCTTATCCTCTGGTTTTGTCAATGTTTCCTTTTTATAAATTAAAAAAAAAGAAAAGAAAAGAAAGAAAGAAAGAAAGTGTATAATGAAGGGACTCTGGATTCTGGCTGCATGTTTGCAGGCCACATTCTGCATGTGCTAGTTTTGTACCATTGAGCAGGCTACAGTCTTTCTGTGCTGTCGACTTATCCTCTGAAAGGTGAGTAATAATAGCAAATATCTGATAGAGTTGTGAAGTTCCATAAAATAATATATAGGAGATGATTAGAATGGTGCTTTATAAGATGGAGGAAATTGGAAGCTGACAAGTGGACATTTTAAAGGTCCCTCACGTTGGATAGATCCAGAGTCATTGAAAGTCATAATCAGTTGTTTTGCTTTAGATGGAAAGAAAATAAAGAAGTATAGGGACTTAGTGACTTAATTCAGTTTGGGGTCTAGATAGAGTAAGGAAGAGAATTTAGTGACAGTGCACTGTGATTTAATTGACACACACAGAGTAGTCTTAAAAAATCATTTAGGGAGCTGATATATGAATCCAGTCTATTCAATCCAAACAGGGCTTTAGCAATACAGGCAGAGTATCCAATTCTCAACATCAGTGCTTTTGCTGTCGCCTCATTTTATAGACTCCACACAGGAAAGATGACTTTCAGTCTTTGTTATTATTTTTTTTTTTCACTGTCACCAGGGTTATTGCTGCAGTTTGGTGTCTGCAATATAAATCTACTATGGGCAACCTTTTTTTTTTTTTTCTTCTTCTTCTTCTTTCATTTGATAGGACAGAAAGAAATTGAGAAAAGAGGAGAAAGGAGAGAAGGAGAGATGAAGAGAAACACTTGCAGCACTGCTTCTCAACTTGTGAACTTTCCCACGACCAGGAACTTGAACCCAGGTCCTTGTGCATTATACCTTGTGACCTCAGCTGAGTGCGCCACTGCCCAACACCAACAATGTTTCAGTGGAATCTCAGAGTTAAAATTCTGCCTTTCTGTTGTTAAAATTCGGAGGCTCCTGCTGGCTGGGTTGGCTTCATGGGCGGGTAACAGAGACGCGGAGACAATGGCTGGGCAGGGAAGTTGTATTTCTTTATTCAGGAACAACGATTCATAAACTAAGACAAACTAATCACCAAACAGAACTCTGCTGTCTCTTTGCGGCGGCACAAGCACTCTCTCTTACTCTGGAACTCAGGAACCCTCTCTCTCTTCTTCTCGAACTCAGGAACCCCCTCCAACTCTCTCACTCTGGAACTCTCGAACTCAGGAACCCTCTCTCAGGGTTCCTTGGGGCGGGGCCAAGCGGGCCCGCTGATCCAATTCTCTTGGCGGGGGAGGGCTAGAACAAACCAATGTAAAGCATACGACAACTTGTGAACTTTCCCACGACCAGGAACTTGAACCCAGGTCCTTGTGCATTATACCTTGTGACCTCAGCTGAGTGCGCCGCTGCCCAACACCAACAATGTTTCAGTGGAATCTCAGAGTTAAAATTCTGCCTTTGTATGGCTAGTATGGAGGGTCTATTTCCTTCAGCCCACTCCTAACTCCCTCTCCAAGTCTAGGTAGTAGCAGTGTGGATACTAACAGATAGCCACGATTTATGTCTTCAACAAATTCTGCAATGCAGTCACAAAATGTGGAAACCAACACCCTCTCAGGAACGGTGAGGTCACACTGTCAGCATGTCTAGCCTTCTGCCATCAAACCCAGGATTGCTGAGGGGAAGGATCTATTTTCCTCCCATTTTTTTAAATTAATTTATTTATATAATGGAAACACTGACAAGACCATAGGATAAGAGGGGTACAATTCCCACCACCAGAGCTACATATTATATCCCCTCCCCTGATAGCTTTACTAGTCTTTAAACCCCGCGGGAGTACGGACCCAGGAGTAAGGGGTACAGAAGATGAAAGGTTCGGCTTCTGTAATGAAAGGTTCGGCTTCCCCGCTGAGCACGGGCATTGGCAGGTCAGTCCACACTCCCAGCCTGTCTCTCTTTCCCTAGTGGGGCAGGGCTCTGAATAAGCGGGACTCCAGAACACATTGGTGGAGACATCTGTCCAGGGAAGTCCGGTTGGTATCATGGTAGTATCTGGAACCTTGTGGCTGAAAACCAGTTAATATATAAAACGGAACAAATTGTTGACTAATCATGAACCTAAAGGCTGGAGTATTGCAGATGGAGAATTGGGGTCTCCGTTTTGGAAACAGCTAGTAGGTCTATTTTAGTTATATTCCAAAGGGCCCATGATTTTATTAGTTTCTGCCTGAGCCTGACGTCTGATATGCAGATGGACCCAGGTTATTGTCTGGGGAGATGATGTCATGGCTGGAAAGAGGGCTAGTAAGCTGGATGAGGGAACAGAGTAGCTCCCAAATATGGGAAAAGTATATAAGTATTGTTGACTTGTTTTCCTCCAATTTTAGATAATAAAAGAAAATGAGATACAAAGACCCTATGTCTGTTTCTATATATAATAAATACATAAATATTAAAAAAGAAAAGTAAGGGCGTGGGTGGTGGCACACCTGGTTGAGCGCACATGTTATAATGCACAAAGACCCAGGTTTGAGCCCACAGTCTGCACCTGCAGGAGGAAAGCTTTGCAAGTGGTAGTGAAGCAGTGTTACGGGTGTCTCTCTGTCTCTCACCCCCTTCACTCTCGATTTCTGGCTGTCTCTATCCAATAAATAAATAAATATTTTTTAAAAAAGGAAAAAAAAAAAGCTTGCACGGCAAGGAAAAAAATTCTACAAAAATAAATAAAAGGAAATGAGGTTTGCATCATAAAGTATAATACTTCATCACTTGGAGTATTCTGAGTTGTAATTTGTTTTAGATAGGACAGGGAAAGCAGAGAGGCAGGGAATATCAGAAATAATAACATCAAAGCTCCCTCCAGTTCAGTGCGGACTAAGCAGGAACATGGACTGAGCACATGGCAAAGCAGCTCCCTGGCCGAGTGAGCTATTTTACTGGCTCCTGAATTATTTAGGCAGTTCAGACAGGGTCCCAGTGACTATACGCAGGTATACGCAGCCACAAAAACAGCCGAGGATCCACTCCTGCCCCTCTGACTCTATCACAGCCACAGAACTGGGAAGCACTGACAGATCAGATGCTGGCAGTACTTAGAGGTCTCAGATCAGTCTCTGAGGGTAATTGTGGCTGCAGGACAAATGACAATGTGAGCAGAAAGGGTGATTATTCATTCCTGAAACTTTAGGATACTCCAGCTAGTGTAAAAATAATAAAAACATAACAACAGAGAGACCCTCCTTTCTGCTGGACAGCCCCCCTAGTAACCTTTGCCACTCAACTAAAAGCTTTCGAAGGGTGAACAGAAGTGCCATAAATCTCTGAGGCGACGTTAAATATTTGTCACCGAAACACTTAAGGCTTGGTTCAAGCCCATTCCTTTCTGAAAGTTTATAACAAATAACTGGGTGACTTAACCTCTCCAAGAGCATCTCCTTTTTCACTACAAATGGAAACAAATGGTCTATAAAGAGCGAGACCCCACTGATGGGCAATTCCCAGCCACTGTGTGGTCTCCCAGCCCTGCCCAAGTGGGTGAGCCGCGCCTTTTGTTTAGATTA
Source organism: Erinaceus europaeus (assembly GCF_950295315.1). Taxonomy (NCBI): domain Eukaryota; kingdom Metazoa; phylum Chordata; class Mammalia; order Eulipotyphla; family Erinaceidae; genus Erinaceus; species Erinaceus europaeus. The sequence goes on from NC_080173.1 coordinate 92,135,289, forward strand.
AACGGGCTCTCGGGCTCTCGCTTCCATGACATTACAGCGGCAAAGGTTTTAACTGGACTTTCTTTTAAACTGCCCATTAATCTCCCCCCTTCCCTCCCTGCTGAATGAATGGGTAAAGTAAATTATTTACATTCTGATATTGCAAAGAATTCTCTCCACATTAAGCTTTCCTCTGAGTCACAAATACGCCCTGAGATGTGTTTACCTCATTCCCCTCTATCATGTTTGTAGAGCTTCTCCAGAGATATCACCTGCGGGGCTCAAGTCTGACACAGAAACCAATCTCTTCCCAGCCATCTGTGTGGACCCTCTGCGGCATATCAGAGAGAAGCTGATTCTATGCAAGTCCCCAACTTACTAAGTTCCAAATGCAAACATTTGACAGCCCTGCATCCTAGAGCTGATCTGCTCGGTACCCTTGAGCTAAAGGAGAACACCTCTATTTTCAAGATGGATGTCTCCAGATTGTTCCTTGTCAGTGTGAGGGGTGAAGGCCTTGGTGGAAAAGAATAATGTTACTCTCCATGGAAGCTCTCCCTGGACTCAGAACCGGCAGCCAGCCACCTATAGGGTGAAGGAGATGGCTGGGCTGCTGGGCAAACATCCACACTGACTTAGCCCTGAAATCTTTCTTCTTTTGTGTGAGTGAAGAAAGTAAGACGATTTTTTTTTATTGTTGTTGTAGTCATTGTTGTTGTTGTTATTGATGTCGTCGTTGTTAGGACAGAGAGAAATGGAAAGAGGAGGGGAAGACAGAGAAGGGGAGAGAAAGATAGACACCTGCAGACCTGCTTCACCACTTGTGAAGCTGGGGGCTCGAACAGGGATCCTTCTGCCCATCCTTGCTTTGTCCCATGTGTGCTTAACCCGCTGGGCGGAGCACTACCGCCCGACTCCCGATTTTTTTTTCTTTTTTCAATATATCAGAAGAGAAGGAACGAGGAAGACCACAGACAATGAATCAGTCCAGCAATGTTGGGAACATGTGTAAGCCTGATAGAGCTTAGGGAGAACCACCCCCATCTTTGGATGGAGGTCTGAGAAGATAACCTCTTGGTAAGTCTCTCTCAACCGAGGTGAGCATAAGGGGGGAAACTCAGACTTGGTTCTTTCCTTCTTGACTCTCAGGCCCACAGATACCACAGTACTTCCCTCCATTAACCACAGGCCACATGGCCGCAGATTCACTCATTCAAAGTCACCTTCTGATCACAGAAGAACACACCTTATCACACACTCCGTCACACACCTCAGACCCCAGACAAGAGAAATTCCAAACTATATGGCCTTTTGATATCCATCTTCTTTCTGTCTCATCCTACAGGTTTAACCCCTATGCTTCTCTCAAATACCTTTGAATAATTAAGTTGCTTGTGTTATGGAGAATAACTGTCTTGTATCTCATCAATTCCTGTCATACCAGCCCCCTACCTTAGGGGCATGCTGACTGTTAAGAAACCTGTAATTTCTGTCATATTTCAACAATAATTAACTTCATTGCTTTTCTATTTCACTCATCTCCACTTTGCTAATAAATGGACTCTAGGATTCTGGGATTCTTGGACTCAGATTCTAGATTCACGCTAAGAGTCCCCTGGTGTCTTTTACTTCGTGTCACCCCTGTCGTGAGCGAGAAAGAACCAGCCCGTTACCTTTCCCCTGGATGCCACCCTGCCAGAGAAGGAGAGAGACACCCCGAAACAGCAAGGTCAGAACAAGAGTCAGAAGCACAAAGCACCACAGGCATCTCGAAAACCCCAATGCCTACAGTTTAAATAACGATTTCCTATTAACTTAAAATTAATAAAGTAATGTTTAATTAGAGGAAGATAAACTAGACAATAACTGTCAACACAAACATGAGTTTACGAAGCATTTGTCCTCTCCCTTTCTTGATATCTTGCCTCATCAATTTCACTGTTTTTTGTTTGTTTGTTTTTAACTTCCTTACAAGTTCTTAGCTTCACCCGAGAAGTGACATTCAACAGCTACGTTGCACTGTATTGACTCTTGTCCAGACTTCGTCTCTAGCCAGCAATGTTTAACCCCTGAAAATCTCCTCCAACCACTATTTCAGGATGCTCCAATAGAATCATTTTTAAAATTAATGATTTAATAATGATCGTATAAGAGGAGAACAAGTCCCATCACAAGAGTTCCCAACCCATCCCCTCCCTCCATGAAAGTCCCTTATTCCTTACCCCTCTGGGCATATGGACCAAAGATTTTATTTATTTATTTATTTATTTATTTATTTATTTATTTATTTTTGCCTCCAGGGTTATGGCTGGGGCTCGGTGCCTATACTATGAATCCACGGCTCCTGGTGGCCATCTCTTTTATTTCCATTGTTGTTGTTGCTGTTGGATAGGACAGAGAGAAACAGAGAAGGGGGGAAAGCCAGAGGGGGGAGAGAAAGACAGACACCTACAGATCTACTTCACCCTTGTGAAATGATCCCCCTACAGGTGGGGAGCTGGGGGCTCAAACCCGGATCGTTGAGCCTGTCCTTGTGCTTAGTACTTTGTGCACTTAATCTGGTGTGCTACTGCCCGGCCCCTTGAACCAAAGATCTTTATGGGGTGCCAGAGGAGGAAAGTCTGACTTCTGTAATTGCTTCTTCTCTGGACATGGATGTTGGCACACCGACTCTATCTTTCTCTAGTGGGGCAGGGCTCAGGGGAGGTGGGGTTCTAGACCAAATTGGTGAGGTCGTCTACCCAGGGAAGTCAGGTTGGCATTAAGGTAGCACATGTAATTTGGTGGCTAAAAAGCATGAAGAGTAAAGCACAACAAACTGATTAATAATCAGGAACCTAGGGACCTGATGGTGGCGCCCCTGGTTAAGCACACATGTTGTAGTGCACAAGGACCCAGGCTCAAGCCCTCAGTCCCCACCTGCAGGGGGAAGCTTCACAAGTGGTAAAGCAGGGCTGCAGGTATCTCTCTGTCTCTCTCCCTCTCTATCTCCCCATTCTCTCAATGTATGGCCATCTCTATCAAATGAATACAGATAATAAAAAAAAATAATAATCAGGAACCTAAAACTAAGAATAGAGCAGATGAGATTTGAGGTCTTCATGTTAGAAGAAGCTAGGAAGTCTATTTTAGATATATTCCAAGGGGCCCATGACTTTACTAATTTTTGACTGGGCCGTGACAGCTAACATGTAGGTGGGCTGAAAGTATTGTCTGGGAAGGTTGTGTCAGAGTTGGGAATAGGACCAGACAGCTGGATCAGGGCAGAGTAGCTCCCAAATATGGGAAGAGTATATAAATACCATTAACTGTAAAGCCCACTGGTCTGGTCCAGGGGCCATGTCTACCCATACTTAGCACATGAGCCTGTGTAATCTCTGCATCCCTGTCAGTCTTAGCTCTCATTCCATGGTCACAGCTAGGAACATTCTAAGCTGCACTCACTTCAGGACCCGTCTTCCTCAAGTGGCAGAGTATGTTGACCCAGCCTCCCTTGGAAGAGTGGGGCAGTTTCTAGCATTCTTGTTCTACATTGAGGGCAAGGTCCTGTAAAGGCCAGCAAAAGGGTTTATGATGGTGTTCCTATTAGAGGTTACCAGTGATGGTGTAGAGAGGGATCTGTTAGTGTCTAAGCTTGTGGGAATCCCAGGTTTCCTTGACTAGGGCCCCAGATGATGGGGTGGCCTGATAGTGACCAAAACAGAACATCATTAGAGTGTGCCAGTCTCTGGCCCTTATCTAGCTTTTGAGTCCTTACTTTATCTGACAGGGTTAGGCTTAGTGATTGAGGGAAGTGAGATAGGGAATAGAAGGTATCTAGGTCTAAGTAGAGGCTATTTGATTAAGTACTTTATGGTGTTCTCTTCAGGCCTTTCTACTTGCTTGTTGCACTTATTGAGTCACTGTAGACGACTGCACACTTTTACTTTAAGGTATATATTTCCCCCTAATTCACAGATACATGTGCCCTACCCAAGAGAATCATTTTAAGTCAGGCCTTGCAACTGGATATCGGATGTCATTTTCTTGCTCTTAACATTTCAGCGTCAGTAATGTCCTGAATGATCAAGGTCCCTCTAAGACTTGCTGTTAGCTCTCTCTGTTAATTGTCATTCCCCACCTATGCCACAACTAACACACAAGGTTAAGGACAGCTGTCTTCTGAATTTCTCAGGACACCAGGTCACCTGTAATTCCCTCCTTGTTTTGTATCTTTCTCTCACTTATGAAGAACTAGGCTTCAATGCCTTATCATTGTTAGCCAAGTATATTCAATTTGCTCAAAGACCCTACCCTTCCCGGTTCTCAGACTAATAGTTAAGGATACATCATATGTGGTCTCTGGAACTCAAAACCACAAGCACTGAGTTTGGTACTGGCCCGTGCTTGTTTCTATGGCCTATTATGTCAGACAAGTTCTAGTTGCCTGTTAAATCAATTAACCTTACATAGGTAAATTCTAACAGTAGGGCATAGGGTAGCTAACATAATGGTTACGCAAAGAGGCTCTCATGTCTGAGGCTCCAACATCCCAGGTTCAATCCCCCACACCATCATAAGTCAGAACTAAGCAGTGTTCTGGTAAAAAAAAAAATAAAAAAAAAAAAAAAAATTCTAACAGTAGACCAAGCTGAGAATCAAACTGAGGATATACTAATATTTCTGAGCTCATAACAACAGCGATCCTAGTCTTTTGTACCACTTACTCTACCCAGCATGCCCTTCTGATGGTCCCCCCAACCATACCACCACCACCCCCCCCCCGACACACACATAGACTTCCTTAATTCTGAAAACAATTCTAACTATTATCTATAAATCAGCAGTACTGAGAGTATGTATGTTACTAGTTAAACCTTCAGGTGATGGGCTGGGTGGTGGCATAACTGAGAGTGAAGACCCTGGTTTAAGCCCCCGGTTCCCATTGACAGAGGGGAAGTTTCATGAGTGGGGGAGCAGTGTTTCTGACATATCACAATCTCCCTATTGCTCTCTCTCTTTATCTCATGATTTTTCAAGAATTGGATTTTTTTTTAAAGAAGATAATGACTGCGAGGAGAAATAGAACAGTGCAGGCAGTAACCACAGCAGGCGGTCATCCAGATTTTGAAAATCAAAATATTTATTAAGATTCCCCTGCTCCTTCTCCTCTTTTTTTTTTTTAATTCCTCGAATTCTAAGTTCTCAAATGAGTCCGACAATTAAGTTGGCAAGGAGCTGCTTCAGAGGCCTGGTTGCTCAGCCCTCTCCCAGCATGCCCTGTTGTATGACACATTTGTTTTTACTTTCGTTTTCCTCAGTTTTGGTAGCACTTGACTGAGGAAACGTTGATTTATAGGATTGTTGGTGTTACGGAGGGCATGTGTACATTTCGCCAAGAGAGGTATCAGTATACTTCACCCTGCCCCAAACTATTTTCTTGTTCCACCACAGGGTTTTAGGACCCTGGCCTCCCCTTCCTTTCTCTCCTCATAATCTTCCACTCTTATAAAACCACTATCAATCACAAATTAAATAATGGCTTGGGAAAAAAAAAAAACTAATGTATAACAGATATATGCCTGGTTAAAAACTACTATGCTTCACTTTCTAGAATCTTCTCCTTGACTTTCTTCCCCCAAGTCTTATAATTGAGGCCTGCTGTGGTTATTCCCTGCCACAGTTGTTTCCTTTTTGCTTTCAATTAAAAAAGAAAATTGTGGGAGTCAGGTGGTAGCGCAGCAGATTAAGCACATGTGGTGCAAAGCGCAAGGACTGGCAGAAGGATCCTGGTTCGAGCCCCCCCCCCAACTACAGGGGAGTCACTTCACAGGTGGTGAAGCAGGTCTGCAGGTGTCTATCTTTCTCTCCCCCTCTCTGTCTTCCCCCTCCTCTCTCCATTTCTCTCTGTCCTATCCAACGACGACATCAATAACAACAACAATAACAACAACAATAACAACAATAAAACAAGGGCAACAAAAGGGAATAAATAAATATTAAAAAAAAAACTAAAAAAAAAAAAAGTCGTTGTTGTTCCAGGGCTTCATCACTCCTTTTCAGAGAGAAAGGGGAAGACAGAGAGAGAGAGAGAGACAAGGAATCATACAGTAGCTTTTCCCCCATGCCATAATATTCCCATGGAGTCTACGAGGAACTCAGACCAGTGTTGATTAACTGGCAAATCAGGGACTCTCCCAGGTGATCAGTCTTGTCAACACCCTGCTGTTTGTAATTGATTCTCAGACTCTGAATGAATGCCTAGGTGGTCATTCAAATAGCTCGGAGCTAAGCTGAGTACCAAGTGTAGGTAATTCAGCGATCAGCTGATACCCCAAGAGTCACTCAGAATATCCAGCAGTCGAGCCCAGGAATATTTCTGTGTTTGAAGAAATTCCTAGATTTAGAAATGGTACCAAGATTTAGGAGGATGTTATTGTGGTTGAAACAATAAAAGCTAGAAATATTGGTCGCATCGTGCAGTCACATTTTTTTACTTTATAGTAAAGATTTAAGTTTTTTTTTTTTTTTTTTGCTTTGTTTTGCTTTTTTTGCCTCCAGGGTTGTCACTGGGGCTCAGTGCCTGCATTTCAGAATCCACTGCTCCTGGAGGCCATTTTTCCCATTTTGTTGCCCTTGTTGTTGCACTTGTTGTATTTGTTATTGTTGTCATAGCTGTTGTTGTTGTTGGATAGGACAGAGAGAAATAAAGAGAGGAGGGGAAGACAGGGGGAAAGACAGACACCTGCAGACTTGCTTCACCACCTGTGAAGCGACTCCCCTGCAGGTGGGGGGCCGGGGGCTCGAACCGGGATTCTTACTCTAGCCCTTGCACTTTGCGCCATGTGTACTTAACCCTCTGCACTACCGCCCAGCCCCCAAAGGTTCAAGTTTTTTAAAAGTATTGCCTTTCAAGTGCATCAGGAAGGAAATAAGATGGACTGAAGTTTAAATACACGAGAAAAACAATCCTGAGAATTTCTAATTGTAGAACCTATCTGGTAGATATCTAGATGTAAGTCTTACCACTTTTTTGAGGATTTTCTTGAAATATTGGGAGGAAGGACACTAGAACTAAATTTTGCTCAAAGCATAATTTGAATCTGCACACAAACTTAATAAAATGATGATAACTGATCTATATAACTCCAACCCCCTACATTTTTTGCATGCTGTATCTGTAGCAATTTATTTTCTATGTCTACAGCTTCATACAAGTGAAAAAAAATTAAAAATAGATGAAGTGCCAGGTGGTGGCATACCTGGTTGAGTGCATATGTTACAATGCTCAAGGACCTGAGTTGAAGCCCCTGGTCCCCACCTGCATGGGGAAAGCTTCACAAGTAGTGAAGCAGTGCTGCAGGTGTCTCTCTGTGTCTCTCCCTCTCTACTGCCCCTTTCTCTTAATTTCTAGCTGTTTCTACCCAACAAGTAAAGATAATAATAATAATAATAATAATAATAATAAAAGATGAAGTGCTGATTTTTTCTTTTTTTCTTTTTTTCTTTTTTTTAATATTTATTTTATTTATTTATTCCCTTTTGTTGCCCTTGTTGTTTTATTGTTGTAGTTATTATTGTTGTTGTCGTTGTTGGATAGGACAGAGAGAAATGGAGAGAGGAAGGGGAAGACAGAGAGGAGGAGAGAAAGATAGACACCTGCAGACTTGCTTCACTGCCTGTGAAGCGACTCCCCTGCAGGTGGGGAGCCGGGGTTCGAACCGGGATCCTTATGTCGGTCCTTGTGCTTTGCGCCACCTGCGCTTAGCCTGCTGCACTACAGCCCGACTCCCGAAGTGCTGATTTTTTATCCTGGTGAAATTGTTTCCATTTGGGGGCTGGGTTGAGCACAGCTGGTTGAGCACATATGTTAGAATGCACAAGGACACAAGTTCAAGTCTCTAGTCCCCACCTGAAGGGAGAAAGTTTCATGAGTGATGAAGCTGGGCTGCAGGTGTCTCTCTGTCGCTCTTCCTCTCTATCCCCCCTTCCCTCTCCATTTCTGGCTGTCTCTATCCAATAAATGAATATAATAAACATAAATAAAATAATAAAAAATAAAAAGTAAATTAAATAAACTGCTTCCATTTTGTACATTCAGCCCCTGTTTATTTGCGCCTGCGTCTTGTAGCTCTTTGGTTATTTGAATCATATAAATAAAAACATATGTGGATATCAACATCTATCTTTTTTTTTTTTATATATATATATATATATATATATTTTCCCTTTTGTTGCCCTTGTTGCTTTTATTGTTGTTGTAGTTATTATTATTATGGTTGTTATTGATGTTGTCATTGTTAAATAGGACAGAGAGAAATGCAGAGAGGAGGAGAAGACAGAGAGGGGGAGAGAAAGATAGACACCTGCAGACCTGCTTCACCGCCTGTGAAGCGACTCCCCTGCAGGTGGGGAGCCAGGGGCTCGAACCGGGATCCTTATGCCCGTCCTTGCGCTTTGCGCCACCTGCGCTTAACCCACTGCGCTACAGCCTGACTCCCATCAACATCTATCTTTAAAAAGTTACATTATGTTGTCATGAGAGTGAGAAAAAAAAAAGACAAAGCTATACATTCTGAGAAAGATTGTTTACATGAAATGTTACTTCATTCTGTGCTCTAACTTTGAAAGGCTGATATTCAAAGTTGACTATTTGCTGCTGAGGAAACTGAGCTTGGAGAAATCAAAACATTCAAGATTACATAGCTAGTGGAAAAACTGCAAAAAGGACAGAAATGCCTTGACCTTGTTTGTATAATAAATTCACTCTAAAAATTTACTCAGCCAAGCAGATATAAGTTAACTATAAGTGACTGGGGGTAAAAATTACCACACTTAAAATTCTTTTCTTTCATCAGTTCCTAAGCGGTTTGAAGACATTAACAAAGTTACATTACTTAATCCAAAAGTTTCAGCAGATCAAATATCTCTTTAAAAAGAAATTTTAGATATTCACACCTGTGAATATCTAATTTTTGACAAGAATACCCAAATGATTAAATGGAAAAATGAGAGTCTCTTCAACAAATGGTGTTGGGAGACTTGGGTTGAAAAGGGCAGCAGAATGAAACCAAATCATTCCCTCTCACCACACACACAAATCAACTCCAAATAGACCAAGGACTTGGATATTAGGATCAGAAACTGTCAAATACTTAGAGAAAAATATTGTCAAAACTTTTTTCCATCTAAGTTTTATAGACATCTTCAGTGACTCAAGTCCAATTACAAAGAAGACAAAAGTAAACCAATGGGAGGGCATCAAACTGAAAACTTTTGCACAGCAAAAGAAACCACCACCCAGACAAAGAGACGCCTCAAAGAATGGGGGAGATTACTGAAATTGGGGCAGCTTGGAGTGCTCCTACTCATGATCACAGAATGTGAGCTCACTTACAGGGATGCAAAGGTTACATAGGTTCCAAAGCTGAATATGGGCCCCAGATCAAATTGATGGGATTATACTCAACAATACTTATTTGGGAACTACTCTCGTCCATGATCCAGCTTTCTAGCCCTCTTTCCAGCCATGACATCATCTTCCCAGACAACAACTTGGGTCCATCTGCATATCACATGTCAGGCTGAGGAAAAAACTAGTGTAATCATGGGCCCTTTGGAATATAATTAAAATAGGCCTACTAGCTATCTTCAACATGGAGACCCCAAATCTTCATCTGCAATATTCCCGCCTTTAGGTTCATAATTAGTCAACAACTTGTTCGGCTTTATATGTTAACTATTTTTTCAGCCACCAGGTTCCAGATGCTACCATGATGCCAACCAAACTTCCCTAGGCAGATGACTCCACCATGGTGTCCTGGGGCCCCGCTTCATCAAAGTCCTGCCCTGCCCCACTAGAGAAAGAGAGAGACAGGCTGGGAGTATGGATCGACTTGCCAACACCCAAGTTCAGCGGGGAAGCAGTTAAAGAAGCCAGACCTTCCACCTTCTGCACCACATAATGACCCTGGGTCCATACTCTCAGAGGGATAAAGAATAGGAAAGCTATCAGGGGAGGGGATGGGATACAAAGTTCTGGTGGTAGGAATTGTGTGGAGTTATACCCCTCTTATCCTATGGTTTTGTCAGTGTTTCCTTTCAATAAATAAAAAACCTAAAAAAAATAAAAATAAAAAAGAATAGGGGAGATATTCACATGCCATACATCAGATGAAAGCTAATAACCAAAGTATGTAAAGATCTCACCAAACTCAACAACAATAAAATGACCCATCCATAAGTGAGGAAAGGATATGAATAAAATATTAATCATAAAATAGATCATAAAGGCCAGAAGACATATAAAACATAAAATGTTCCAAGTCATTGATTGTCAGAGAAATTTAAATAAAAACAATGAGATACCAATTCACTCATGTGAGAGTGTCATACATCTGAAACAATAGCAACAACAAATACTGGAAATATTGCAGTGGTAAGGGGACCTTCTTGCTCTGCTTTAGGGAATGCAAATTGGTACAGCTCTTGTGGAGAGCAGTCTCAAGAACTCTCAGAAGGCTAGAAATGGACCTACCCTATGACCTGGCAATTCTAAAGGAATTAAGCACACCCATTCAAAAAATATCAGTGTATTCCTATGGTCATAGCTGTGTAATTTGTAACAGCCAAAATTTGAAAACAACCTAAGAGTCCAACAACAGATGAGTGGCTAAGAAAGTTGTAGTATAGAAACACAATGCAATATTACTCATCTATTAAGAATGATGAATTCACCTTCTTCATCTCATCTTGGATGGAGCTTGAAGAAATCATGTGACATGAAATCAGCCAGAAAGAGAAGGAAGAATATAGGATGAGATCAGTCATGGGCAGAAGTTGAGAAATAAGGACAGAAAGGGTTATCACAAAGTAGAACTTGGACTGGTTTTGGTGTCTTGTGCCAAAGTAAAGGACTCTTGGAGTCTGAGGTGGTGACGTGTGTGTGGGGTGGAGGGAGGTGTTCCAGGCCCTGGTACATGATGGTGGAGGAGGACCTAGGCAGGGGTGGGGTGGGGTGAGAATGTCTTGCAGAAAACTGAGAATTTTTACACATGTCTTAACAACTGTGTTTATTGTAAACCATCAACCTTCCCCCAATAAAAAATAAGTAAAAGTTTTAAAAAATATTTTCATGCCTAAAACTCTAAGCTCAATCTGCACCACCACCATAAGAAAGAGCCAAGCAGTGCTCTGGTCTTAGCAAACTTCTCTCTCTCTCTCTCTCTCTCTCTCTCTCTCTCTCTCTCTCTCCATATATATATGTGTGTGTGTGTGTGTGTGTGTGTGTGTGTGTGTACATATATATTATAAATAAACAGAAATAAAATGTTTAACTAAAAAAGAAAGGTGAATTTACAAATATTTAAATTACAGATGAATGGAAAAGAGCATTGTGATATGTATACACAATGGAATACTATTTTGCTACAGCATGGATGCAATTAGAAGAAATCTCAATAAGTGAAATAAACCAGTAGGATAAAGAAATAAATATGGTGTTATTTCACTCCTAAGTGGAACTTGAAGTTAAAAAGAGAGAGAGAGAGAAGAAATTTGTAGATTGAGACTGTAGACTCCAATGGAGAAGAAGGGGGGTAGTTGAAAGAGGACTGAGGAACCATTTCCTCCTGGTGGAGGGAAACAGCCATTTGGTGGAGGGTGAGATGTGCTGACAACTATCTCATGGGAAAAGTGAAATTGTGCCTTGTGACAATAATAAACTTTTAAATCAAAACATGTTTTTAATAGTAATTTTAAGGCTGGGGGTATGGATGGATCTGTCAATGCCCATGCCCAGTGGAGAACCAATTACAGAAGCCGGACCTCCCACCTTCTGCACCCCAAAAAGACCTTTGGTCCATACTCCCAGAGGGATAAAGAATAGAGAAGCTTCCAATGGAGGGGGTGGGATACAGAACGCTCGAGATGGGAATTGTGTGGAATTGTACTCCTCTTATCCCATAATGTTGATCATTATTAAATCACTAATAAAAAAAAGAAAAGAAATAATGATTTTAAAAGAGGGGATTTAAAAATAAAACAGAAGAAAGGCCACAAATTAGTTGAAAATAATTGCAAATAACACCTACTGAAAAATTTTTTTTTATAAATTATAAAGAGCCCTCAAAATTCAAGAACATGAAAGCGGACCACCTAATGTTTTTAATGGATGAAAGTACTGAATAAACAGATTATCAAAGAATATATACAGATGAAAAATAAGCACCTTCAGCTTCATTAGTCACTACAAAAGTGCAGATTTAAATCAAATTATGATACTACTATTTAATAGCTGACAATAAGCAGACAACAAACAGCAATTTATACTCATTTTAAAAAAATTTTTATTTATTAAAAAAGGGAAGACTGACAGAAACCATAGGGTAAGAGGGGTACAACTCCACACAGTTCCCACCACCAGAACTCCGTATCCCATCCCCTCCCCTGATAGCTTTCCTATTCTTTATCCCTCTGGGAGTATGGACCCAGGGTCATTGTGGGATGCAGAAGGTGGAAGGTCTGGCTTCTGTAATTGCTTCCCTGCTGAACATGGGCATTGACAAGTCGATCCATACTCCCAGCCTGTCTCTCTCTTTCCCTAGTGGGGCAGGGCTCTGGGGAAGTGGGACTCCCAGACACATTGGTGGGATCGCCTGCCTAGGGAAGTTTGGTTGGCATCATGGTAGCATCTGGAACCTGGTGGCTGAAAGAAGAGTTAACATATAAAACAAAGCAAATTGTTGACTAATCATGAACCTAAAGGTTGGCATAGTGCAGATGAAGATTTGGGAGGGTCTCCATTTTGTAGACAGATAGTAGGCCTATTTTAGTTATATTCCAAAGGGCCCATGCCTATATTCATGTTTTTTTTTGTTTGTTTGTTTTGTTTTCCTGAGCTTGACATCTGATATGCAGGTGGATCCAAGTTGTTTTCTGAGGAGATGATATCATGGCTGGAAAAAGGACCAGAAAACTGCATCAGGGAAGAGAGTAGCTCTCAAATACGGGAAAGGTATATAAATATTACTGACTTATACTCATTTTTTAATCAACCACATTATAGGAACATTATAGCAAATACATTAACTGTTTTTGTGAATGAGTAAGAAATCATGTTGAAAGAAATAGGTAATGCCGCAGTTGACCACCTTGCCTCCACAGGAACTTTCCCAGTCTCTGTCTCTGATCCTGCTAATTTTCATTCTCTAACCCATGTTAATCTTAAAGGCCTTCAAGCTCGATTCCCTGATGTTCCTGTACCACAGTTAAAACATATCCTTGCTACATGCTCTTCTTGTGCAAGTCTCATAAAGACACCTGCTATCCAGACCCTTGGGGTTAACCCCCGAGGTTTAAAAGCTAATGCTATTTGGCAAATTGATGTCACCCACATACCAAACTTTGGCAAACAAAAATATGTGTTTGTCTCAATTGATACCTTTTCTAAATTTATGTGGGCTACAGCTCAGACAGGAGAAAGTGCTAAAAAGCTTGTAAGCCATATGCTCTCTTGTTTTGCCATGTTTTGGGGGTCCCATTATTTTTGAAAACAGACAATGTACCTATGTTTATAAGCAAACAATTTAAAGATTTTTGTTCCCTCTGGAATATTACTCATACCACGGGCATTCCCTACAATCCACAGGGACAAGGCATTGTCGAGAGGGCCCATCAAACACTGAAGGCTCAACTAAATAAAGATAAAGGAGGAACATATCCCCCCAATATCCAACTAGCAAAAGCCTTAACTACGTTAAATCTCTTTAATATTTACAATAACTCGGCCTTACCCCCTATTATTCTTCACTGGCAAACACCATCTACCCTCCCATCTATTAAGGTCAAATGGAGAGACCCACTCGATAAAGTTTGGAAAGGGCCTGACCCATTATTGACCATGGGAAGGGGTTTCGCATGCATTTTCCCTCAAAATTTCTCTAAACCTGTCTGGGTTCCTGCCCGCCATGTCCGACAATACCTGCAGGATGGCGCTGTTATTCCTGAAGAACAAGAAATACTACAAGAGGACCAGATGCAGGATACATCCCAGGACCCGTAATACGACATGGCAGAACCTGCAAAATCTGGCTCACAGAGACCTCTCTCCTACCCTTTCCCTGTATGTCTTATGTTATAACTGGCCAGTTGATTTTGTGAGTGAGTGTGTTAAATGACAAAAATTTTTTTTTTTTTTTGCATGACCCATCTGCTTGGAGTACTCTAAAAGGTAATTGGCTTTATATAAAAATGCTGGACACAGCTAAAGTTTCTGGAGACGTCCAGAAACATTCCAAAATTTTTTTCTTTCTCCCTCTTTTGAATTTTATATATAGTTTTGGTATATATGTAAGTGTTTAGTCTTAAACTGTGTGACTAATGACAGATTTAAAATTGTTTTTAAATAATGTGTTTTTATAACAAAAGTTCTTTTTCCTCCAGTTTGTTATAACTAAATGTTTATGGGTATGTCTCAAGTTTGGTAACACTAACTTAACGGTCAGAAGTGTAACCCTACAGCTACACTTTTACCAGACAAGGTAAAAATTAATTGTTAAGGTAACTTACTATTTAGGTAAAAGTCTAAATGTTCAACGTGACTATACATTCCCAAAACTAAACTATATAAATTTTATATACAGGACACCTTTGAAGGGCCCCCAAAGGTGCCCTGTAAACTATCTTGTGGAAATTAATCCACAACAGATCTGGCATCAATCTGGCACTGTAAACGTTAAAATCATTGTCACGAATTTGCGTTAACTCTCTAAGCAATTTGAGTCTGTTTAAAATACATATTTTAGCTAAAATTGGTCTCAAGATCCTGCGGTAGAGGCTGCTACAGGAGGTCACATTAGATGACCTTTAAATAAAATCATAAAGAGATTCTAAACCAATTATAATCATCGAGGTATCAACTATAACAAAACTATAACTTGTTACAAGTTCAAATTAACCACGAGAAGCAGATTGTTTGTGTTTCTTTCACAGGAATCCCGGAAAAACCATCTGAACCCCTGCACACCCTGACGTCACTCACTAGATGGCACGACTACCATGGCACACCCCCCGAAACCCTAGATGTCACTCAACGCGATCTGAAGAACCTGATACACGAACTCCAAGGACAGAACTTTCTTCATGCCTGGTTACCGTTCCTGCTTCTGACCTGCTTGTTACGTGTTGGCAGTTCCAGCTAGCTATCTACAAAAGAGCAACATTACAGTGGCTGACCTCCCTCATGCAGCATTGCATCCCCTGCCAATTCTTCCCCTAGCCATCTACTTCGGACTGAGACTTGTATCGGACTTTCTGACATACCCTATATACATTTTACACAATTTTGAAGCAGCTTATTTCCCTTCACGCTGCTGGTTTTTCATAGACTGATCCTGAGTAATTCATAGACTTTACAGACTGTTGCCTTGCCAAATAGCCCCTCTGTTTGGTGGGTCATGCCTCCCGCCTCCCCCTCATTATGTACCCTTGCCCCTTTCCCCACCCAAACAGGGAATGTTCCTTTACACACCAATCCTTCCCTTCACACCACACCGGCTTTTACTTCTCCCCTACTTGTCCCTTCCTATTTTGTTATAATCATTTAGGCTTATGCCCAAAAGGTTTCTGCCCTATGATAGTCTTCTATAGACTTTGTACATCTTATGCAATTACTAGATAGAAAGATAGAAAAGATGTAGAGATATTGTGAAGAGATGGTTGAGCAGGCTGCGCTTAAACCTATGAGATGAGTCTCTCCAGGTAAGTCTCTCTCTCTAAAGAGGGGTTGAGCACAGGAGGACACATAAATCTCACAAGGTTGGCAGCCATTTAAGCCTTCCCTCCTCCACAGAAAGTCCTACATCTTCCCACCTGAGCATGGCATTCCTCTAAAACATTTAAGCCTGCTCCATTTTTCTTTACTGAGTCCATTTAGATATAAAGGGATAGGAGGAGATGTTGCAGAGGAGTTATTCTGATGCAGTCTCCGCCCCCAGGTTTTTCTATGCCCTGCTAAATCCTAGAGTGCCCCCTTTCAACCAATCCTGGCTCCACCCCCAGGTTTTTCTATGCCCCGCTATATCCTAGAGTGCCCCCTTTCAACCAGTCCTGGCCCTACACGTCACCCCTGGCTGTCGCCCAATAAAAAGCCCCCTCACCCCTCCCCTCTCTCTCTCTGGGCTCTCAGCTCTCCCTCTCTGAGGTCTCGCTCCCTGCTCTCCCCCCGTGGTCGGCCATTGCCGGCTGGCTCCACGTGGTCTGAACTAAACCTCCCCCCCCCCCCCATCCTATAATAAAGATCTGTGTACCGCTTTGCTCTGGACGTCCGCTGTCTTCTCCGTGGTGCAGCCCGACACCAGACCGCTGCAACAACAGAACGGAATCAACTTATGTAGGAAAAGAAGTTTTGGGCTGTGCACAGGCTAAAGACGAAAATGAACTATATATAAAAACTATATTCTAGTTAGTATATTTATTTCTCATAAGAATATGTTGAGAATTATGAAATTGTTTTGCATATGTATTAGTGTGAAGTAAGTAAATTATTAAAGATAATGACAGGTTGGAGGAAATACTGATAAGTTCTAAATGTTGGTGTTAGATTAAAGTCTGAGTTATTTGTACAAACTCATATGTCTCTTTCAAATAAAGATTCAGGTAACTAAGTATAAATATGCATACATACTGCTATACATAAATACATATTCTCAAAGTAGTCCCACAAAATTTCTAATTATCCAGAGGGAAGGAAGGAAGGAAGGAACTTGCTATTGCAAAATGAAAACAAGAGAGCAACAAAGTCCAAATTCAACAAAACAAAGAAGCAAAGAAGTTTGCATAGTATGAACAAAGAAAAACATTTTTTTTCTTTATTGGGGTAAGATTAATGTTTTATAGTTATCAGTAAATACAATAGTTTGTACATGCATAACATTTTAAATTCATTTTTTATTTATAAAATGGAAATATTGACAAGACCATAGGATAAGAGGGGTACAATTCTCACCATCAGAACTCTGTCTTCCATCCCTTTCCTTGAAAGATTTCCTATTCTTTATCCCTCTGGGAGTATGAACCCAGGATCACTATGGGGTACAGAAGGTGGAAGGTCTAGCTTCTGTAATTATTTCTCCACTGAACATGAGCATTGGCAGGTGAATCCATACTCCCAGCCTGTCTCTCTTTCCCTAGTGGAGCAGGGCTCTGAGGAGGCAGGGTTCTAATACAAATGGTGGGGCCATCTGTCTAGGGAAGTCAAGTTGGCATCATGGTAGTATCTGGAACCTGGTGGCTGAAAAAGAATTAAGATATAAGGAAGTACAAATTGCTGACTAATAATGCACTATACTCTTTAAGGAACACATGGGAAAACAGATTTGTTGGAGAATAATTTGGTAAAATCAAAATTGTAAATATTCTTGCACAGTGATCCTGTCTTTCTACTTTTTGGAATTTGTCTTATAAATATTTTAAAATAAGAAATAAAATCTACAGTAAAAGAATGTTATTAAGAAACATATACGTGATCATAAAGTGACTAGAAAAATCAAGGCATATTCACAAGTAAATGTCATGCCTTAAACCAAAAGGAGTGACTGGAGATGACTCAGTGGGTAAAGTGTTAGACTCTCAGGCATGAGGTCCTTAGTTCAGTCCTTGACATCACATGTGCCAGGGTGAGACTTTGGTGTTCTCTCTTTCTCCCTCATAAATACTTAAGTACATCTGAAAAAGAAGGAGGCAGAGGAAGAGAACTGATAGCGAAGTACATCCAAGACATATAAGGAAGAGAATAAAGTGTATAATGCGTTCCCATTTATGATTAAAAGAACAAAAACATGCATGTGTATATAATTAAATAGCATCTTTTAAATAAAACAGAAAATGTGGACAGTAGTGTTTGCAACTGGAAAGAAAAAATTGGATGACTAGGAAAAGAGTTGTGAGAAAAAAATTCATTTTTTTCACCCCATGTACCATTAAAATTCTGTACCAACTGCATCTATTAACTTTTTTTTTTAGAGGACTAAGTGCTTAAACACTCTTCTCCTTCATTCAAGGCATAAATAGAATGTTTTTTTAAAAATTTTTTATTTAAGAAAGGATTAGTGAACAAAAACATAAGGTAGGAGGGGTACAACTCCACACAATTCCCACCACCCAATCCCCATAACCCACCCCCTCCCATGGTAGCTTTCCCATTCTCTAGCCCTCTGGGAGCATGGACCCAGGGTCGTTGAGGGTTGCAGAAGGTAGAAGGTCTGGCTTCTGTAATTGCTTCCCCGCTCAACATGGGCATTGACTGGTCGGTCCATACTCCCAGTCTGCCTCTCTCTTTCCCTAGTAAGGTGTGTCTCTGGGGAAGCTGAGCTCCAGGACACATTGGTGGGGTCTTCAATCCAGGGAAGCCTAGCCAGCATCCTGGTGGCATCTGGAACCTGGTGATTGAAAAGAGAGTTAACATATGTTACTTAACATATGATAGTTAACGATAGTTAACTATTGATTGTCTTTTTGAACCCTAAGACAGCAGGAACCTCACATCTTCACTATAGAGCCCCTACTTCCCCCAGTCCTGGAACCATTGGATAGGGCCCACTTTCCCGTATGCATCTCCCAATCCAAACCAAATAATATTGCATCCGCCGATCACAACCTAACCAAAGCAACGATTGCCACCTCAACATGCTTCACCTCAGACTGTATCTAGAGACTTCACGTGTGGAATGACAACCCTTCAACTTCATTACTCGGGTGAGACCTTTCCTTTTATAGTACACTCTAATTTCATCTCAGGTAGTTCACTTTCTAACAAAGTCCCATAATCTATATATACACCAGTTTCTGTGAGAGAGAGCTTATGTGCACACGTATCCATAAACTACTGCAAAACATATACCTGAAAGCAGAAGTACACTAGAGTTTGCAGTGAGTACCTCCCTAACACTTCCTCTCCACTATTCCAAGCTTGGGATCCATGATTGCTCAACAAATTGTTTGGCTTCAAATAGAATGTTTTATTGAAACAAACTCAAATAATAGTGTACATACAACACATGTTCCGAAGTTACCCAGACAGAAGCCATAGCTGCAATGACAGAGAAGCCCAAGTTTGAAGCCAAGGACTTGAACATCCCTTTGCAATCCACAGAGTGGCTCATATTGAGGCAGCAAGATGTGTTTGTTAATAGCATTCCTGTCTCAGAGGTGCTGTGCTGCCATCCAACCGGCACTTGGAGTCTGGCTTTATTGATAGATGAATCAGATTGAACATGACACCTGTGTCCAGTGAATCCCCTGGCACCATTTAACTAACACTTAGAGCAGATGCTTTTGAAAAATTACCTTCAGACTGGGCCCACCCTAGCAGAACAAAATCGTCACCTTAAGTACTTTTCCAGTTCCCAATAAATGAGGGATTTTGCCCTGCCAGAAAAAAAACAAAAAAAAACTGAGCTACGTTTTATGAGAAGTCACATCTGACATTTGCTTTTTATTTCCTCTGCTGCCTATCTTCTCTCGCGCAATGTGGGTGTGATTGCAATCTCTTTCCCGAAGGTGAAAGTAACCCAGCTTTGAAAGCCTTCAACACTGTTGCCCACAGCATAAAGGTCTTGCTCAGTAGTATTCACAGCACCTTTCACAACCTGGAAAATGCCATTTCATACCATTTCATACATTTCATGCTCTTTCCCTGTCTCGTGATTTTACATAAGAGAATTGAACTTTTTCCAGCCATGTTATTGAAGCCTTCTATACCATCCAACCATTGCTCACACTTCTCTCTTCATTGCCTTCTTAATGAGCCGCCACTAATTTGTCAAGACTTGGATCCAATGTCAAATCTTTTAAGTATTCCCCAGCATTACCAGACTATATTAATGGATGCCTTCTCCTTGCTGTCAGAATTAAGACACAATCTGTCTGAATTTTCTGTAGTGTTTCTCACAACTTTATTGTCTATCTTATCCTCACTCCTTGGTACTTGTGGTTTTGTCAAGAGGCACAGTGGTGATTGTTCACGTGCCTAGGCAGTATAGCTTCTGGCACATAAAGAAAAGAAAAGAAGGAAAGAAATTCAGTAATTATATATATATATATATATATATATATATGTTTTATTTTATTTTTAATTTTTTATTTATAAAATGGAAATACTGACAAGAACATAGGATAAGAGGGGTACAATTCCACATAATTCCCACCACCAGAACTCCATATCCCATCCTCTCCCTTGATAGCTTTCCTATTCTTTATCCCTCTAGGAACATGGACCCAGGATTATTATGGGGTGCAGAAAGTGGAAGATATGACTTCTGTAATTGCTTCTCCGCTGAACATGGACATTAGCAGGTCGATCCACAATCCCAGCCTACCTCTCTCTTTCCCTAGTGGGGCGGGGCTCTGGGGAAGCGGGGCTCCAGGACACATTGGTGGGATCATCTGTCCAGGGAAGTCTGGTTGGCATCATGGTTACATCTGGAACCTGGTAGCTGAAAAAGAGTTCAGATATAAAGCAGAACAAATTGTTGGTTAATCATGAACTTAAAGGCAAGAATATTGCAGATGAAGATTTGGGGTCTCTGTTTTGGAAAAAGCTAGTATATCTATTTTAGGTATATTCCAAGGGGTTCATGACTTTACTAGTTTTTGCCTGAGCCTGACATCTAATGTGCAGATGAACCCAGGTTATTGTCTGGGCAGACGGTGTCATGGCTGGCAAAAGAACTAGAAAGCTGGATCAGGGAAGAAAGTAGCTCTGAAATATGGGAACAGTACATAAATATTGTTTACTGTAAACCCCATCCATTTGATCTGGGGCCCACATTCATTGTAAGAGCCTGTGTAACCTCTGCATCCATGTAGGTCTGAGCTCGCATTCTGTGGTCATGACTAGGAACATTCCAGGCTGCACTAATTTCAGGACCCATTTTCCTCGAGTGGTAGAGTATGTTGCCCAACCTCCCTTCAGAGAATGGAACATTCCCTACCATTATTGATCCACATTGAGGGCAAAGTCCTATAGGGGCCCACAAAGGGGTCCATTATGCTGTTCCTGATGGAGATGACCAGAGACAGTGGAGACAGGGATCTGTTAGAGGTCTAGGCCCATCAGTAATTATGTTTTTAATGAAGGTGTATATTTTCTATTTGCTACCACTGAATTCTTATATTACGCTTTTACAATATTTTCAGCTCTCCAAGTTTTTGCCTCTTGCTTCAAACATCACTTGCACTTTGCCCTGACATAGGCTAACTCCTGCTGACATGTTGAATCCCATTTCTCCGATTTAGAATAAATGACCCTAAATGTGGTTTGTGTTTGTCCACCTTCCTTATTTTTCTTGATAATACTCTCCACCTATACTTAAAACCATGACTCTGTCACATGGAGAAAAACATCAGCTAATGCCATAAGTTGACAAAAATAGAGAGTAAACGGAATTCTCATTCTTTGCTTGTACACAGGTAAATTTTGGAAATTTGAGTAAATACAAATTCTCATGATACACAGAATCTACTCCTAGAACAGTAAATCATCACTTTAGATTGCCAGTAAATTCTTGGAAGGCGATGATGCTCACCACTATACCAGCAACTCAATGGTCAATTGTTGGAAACAGTTCTTCTTCTAGCGTTTGCCCTTCTTCCGTAGCCAGTCAACAGCGTCAGGTTGAGCCTGATGTCAAGTTTCGAGACCTCCTTTGAATCTGGAGAGGTGGCAGTCGTTGACTATGTGGGTCATAGTCTGTCTGGAGCCGCAGGGGCAGTTCGGGTCGTCTCTGGCTCCCCAGCGATGGAACATAGCGGCGCACCGGCCATGGCCTGTTCGATACCGATTGAGGAGGGCCCAGTCATAACGTGCTAGGTCAAAGCCGGGTTGACGCTTGCAGGGGTCTGTGATGAGGTGTTTGTTCTTTACCTCAGCTGACTGCCAACTCTGTTTCCAAGAGTCTGGAACAGAGAAGTCCAGTGTAGGTGTAGGGGACCAGATCGGGTGACGAGACGTCAAGTGTTGGACGGGGTGGGCGAGTATATTGGCAGGTCCGGTTGAGCGTAGATGTGGGAAATGAACTTAGATGATGCCGCATCCCGACGAATATCTGGTGGGGCGATGTTGCTAAGAACTGGCAGCCATGGAACCAGGGTGGAACAGATGGTTCCAGAAATTATCCTCATGGAGGAATATAATTTGGAAACGACCAAGTAACTTTCAGCGACACAATATGACAAAAGCAGGTCTGACAGTCATCTGGTTGTCTGGGCCACCAGCCAGGGTTTGTTTTTCTCATGAGTACTTTAATGAGATGCCAACACTGAACAAGATGTTATAATATAAGCACCTGCTTCATATATCTAAGAAAAGGATATATTCAAGAAAGCTTATAATGGCACTCTAACTGAAAACAGCCCAGATGCCCATAACCAATCAAATGGATAAAATGTAGTACAATCACACAACAGAACACTACCGTGCAGTGAGAATCATTGCTCCTCAGAACAGTGAGGACGGATCTCACAATATGGAATGAGTGAAACCAGAGACAAAAGATAGGAGACTATATAGTCTGTGATTAAATTTATACAAAGTTTAAAATTATGCAAAGTTCATCTAGGATGACAGAAGTCAGGGGTGTCAGAGAAAAAAAATTCAATAATTATATTTTTAATAAAGGTGTATACTTTTTAAAAAAATATTTATTCATTCCCTTCTGTTATCCTTGTAGTTATTATTATTGTTGTTATTAATGTAGTCATTGTTGGATAGGACAGAGAGAAATGGAGAAAACAGGGGAAGACAGAGAAGGGGGGGAGAAAGACACCTGCAGAACTGCCTCACCACTTGTGAAGCGACTTCCCTGCAGGTGGGGAGCCGGGGGCTTGAACCGGGAGGTATATACTTTCTATTTGCTGCTATTGAATTCTTATATTACTCATTTTAAAAAATATTTTAGTTATTTATTTTCATTTTTGTTGCCATTGTTTTTTATCATTGTTGTGGTTATTATTACTGTTGTTATTGATAACATTGTTGCCAAATAGGACAGAGAGAAATGGAGAAAGGAGGGGAAGACAGTGAGGAGAGAAAGACAGACACCTGCAGACCTGCTCCACCGCCTGTGCAGTGACCCCTCTGCAGGTGGGGAGCCAGGGGCTCGTACCAGGATCCTTACACTGGTCCTCTTTCATGCCATGTGCGCTTAGCCCAACCCCCATATTACTCTTTCACAATATTCTCCTAGTAACTGGGAGGTAGAAGGAGAGAACCTTCTGTGATTGGTAAATGTTTGTTCAGTTTCTTAATGTTGGTTGTGCTCGCATGTTTTCCCTTCTGAACACTCATCAAGCTACAGACATTCATGGCCTGTGTTACATTTGAATCAAATTAAACATTAAAGCTCTGCAGAATTTCGGTCTACTCCTTCATGTAAAAATAAAAATTATCTTAAGTGATTAACCAGAACTAATTGCAATTCTAGTGGCTTTTTTTTTTTAAGCTTCCAGGGTTATCGATGGAGCCCAGTGCCTGCACTGTGAATCCACTGCTCCTAGTGGCCATCTTTTTTTCATTGTTATTGTTGGATAGGACAGAAATTGAGAGAGGAAGGGAAGACAGAGAAGGGAGAGAAAGGTGAACACCTGCAGACCACTGCCCACCCCATGCCACAACTCCAAATTCTACTGTAATTTATGTGCCTAAGAGTTTGGAGCAGACACAGGGTGGAGGGTAGTGGGGTGGGGAGACGGGATGGCTTCATAAATTGAGTTTAAGCTTGTCCTTAATGTTTTTACACTAAAAGAACTATAACTGAGATCTGTAGAGGCCACACAATTTAATTGTGACTCTGTGTATATCTGAGATGGTTCAAAGGTCTGTTTCACTCTGCTTATCTTTTTTAAAAATTATCTTTATTCTATTGGATAGAGACAGCCAGAAATCAAGAGGGAAGGGAGTGATAGGGAGAGAGACAGAGAGACACCTGCAGCCCTGCTTCACCACTTGCAAAGCTTTCTCCCCTGCAGGTGGGGACCAGGGGCTCAAACTCAGGTCCTTGAGCACTGTAATATGTGCACTCAGCCAGGTGCGCCACCACCAGGCCCCTCTGCTTATCTTCAGGTATAACTGTGAACCATTTTGATAATAGATTTCTACTCAAGAGTGTGTTTTCTGGGATGCCAGCAGTGTTCTACTCCACTCACCTCCTCCTGAGCATTACCACTCAGAAAGCCACCAAAGGAGCAACTTTTAAGTGTTAACCATGAGCTTATTAGAAATGCAAATGAATAAGTCTCACCCTACAGCAAGAGTCAGAATCTGAGTGGCAGTATGGGGAGGAGCAAAAGTCTGTATTTTAATAAGATCCCCATGTAGATTAACCCTGTCTTTTATTACTGGATTCTGCTACTTTAATATCGGAGACTTTGCTGACCCAGAAGGGATCTTCCCTTCCAAATTTGGCTAGTTCCTGGGAAAAGTAAACAATTCAGACTCACCAATTTAATTACAAACCAACCAGACCTTAAACACTTTTTTTTTTGGGGGGGGGGGGATTTTCAGGCCACAATCCTTAACCTTCAGGCCACAATCCTTAACCTCTAATTACCCTTCTTCTTCTAGCGTTTGCCCTTCTTCCGTAGCCAGTCAACAGCGTCAGGTTGAGCCTGATGTCTGCTTGTTGCTGGCTTTGAAAGTGACTGGGATCCATGTGGATTCAGTCGGCTAGGAAGGATCGTCAGTTTCCCCAATAAATGGGTACTCACGGGATGCACCAAGAGAAGGTCGAATTACCCTAATGTGAGGAAAGGTAGCAAGCTACTAGAGTTAAATCAACTAAAGCTATTCAAAAGAGTGTTGTGGGAGGTGAGGGTGTGCACAGCACAATGGTTATGTAAAAAGATTCTCATGCCTGAGGCTCTGAAGTCCCAGATGCAATCCCTCACACCACCAGAAGCCAGAACTAAGCAGTGCTCTGGAAACAAAGAATAAAAGAAAGAGAGAGAGAGAGGAAGGAAGGAAGAAAGAAAGAAGAAAGGAAGAAAGGAAGGAAGGAAGGAAGGAAGGAAGGAAGGAAGAAAGAAAGAAAGAAAGAAAGAAAGAAAGAAAGAAAGAAAGAAAGAAAGAAAGAAAGAAAGAAAGAAAGAAAGTTGTTTTCGCCGGGCTGGCTTCACGGGCCGGTAACAGACAACCAGGGACTCATGGTTGAGCTGTAGGCAGTATCTCTTTATTCATGCAGGACGCAGCGCAATCTAAGACGAGCTAAACTAAACTCAAGTACCCTAAAACTCACAATGCTGTCTTTATATATACTTGCCAAGTAGGGTGGAAACAGGATGTGACATAGAGAGGGTGGAGAGAAAAGTGACTGGTGAAAATCAGAGTGTGACAAGGAGGGGGCAGAGCAGGCGAGAATCCTATCACTGAACCACCAATGCCCTGGAGTGCTTTATGTAAATGTAAAAGTGATTTATGTAAATAGAGCAAAGCTTTGAATGGGATTAAATCTATCCCTATATAGGCATATGGTTAAGCAGAAGCCAGGGGGAGCTGGCATACTATCCAACAAGAAAGAAAAACCCATGGGTAAGATACTCAGGAAGGGTTTAACAAAAAATTGTTCAAACCAGCCAATCCAATGCCTTTTATCCTACCTTGCCCATTGCTTTCTATGGAAGCCACAGTGAAGACTCTTTTTTTTTTCTTTTTCTTTTTTAACAGAACACTGAGCTGCTCTGGTTTATGGTGGTGCCAGGGATCAAACCAGGGAATTCAAAGCCTCAGGCATAAGAGTCTCTTCGCATAATCATTCTACTATCCCCCCCCATGCACCCCACAGTGAAGACTCTTTTTTATTTTTTATATTGTATCTATTTATTTATTTTCCCTTTTGTTGTTTACCCTTTTTTATTGTTGTTGTAGTTATTATTATTGTTATTGATGTTGTCATTGTTGGATAGGATAGAGAGAAATGGAGAGAGGAGGGGAAGACAGAGAGGGGGAGAGAAAGACAGACACCTGCAGACCTGTTTCACTGCTTGTGAAGCAACCCCACTGCAGGTGGGGAGTCAGGGGCTCGAACCAGGATCCTTAAGGTAGCCCTTGTGCTTTGCATCATGTGCGCTTAACCCACTGCGCTACCACTCACCTCCCGAGTGAAGACGCTTTTCTTTTTCTCTTTTGATTTTTTTTTTAAATCTTCCCTTTTGTTGCCCTTACTATAGTACTATTTCTCCCTCTGCCCCATGATTGACTATCTTGAT
Organism: Erinaceus europaeus; assembly: GCF_950295315.1. NCBI lineage: Eukaryota > Metazoa > Chordata > Mammalia > Eulipotyphla > Erinaceidae > Erinaceus > Erinaceus europaeus. The sequence goes on from NC_080173.1 coordinate 92,161,506, forward strand.
GCCTATGTTAACCCTGTAACAGTCTCTCCTCCTAGGAACCAGGAGTAATAATTTAACCTCATGGTTACTATCTCCTGATCTTCTGCCCTTACTATTCCTCAAATTTCCTGTTTGTGTACCAGATTTTAAGAGGGGATTTGTATAGATGCTAATGTCTGGGAAGCAGTGCTTTAGAAATCTACTCCAACCTTTTGCAAAAGACTTTTCTAGAACACAATTAAGTCCTATCATTTAGCTTTCAGAACCGAAATTGACTCCTACCAGAGAAGGAATTATGTCTGACTTAAGAAGAAAGCTTTGAATTTCTTTTCAATTACATCTCCACCCACGACACTATCACTGGCCCTGCAGTAGCTGATCAGGTCTGAGAAGATTTTTTTTTAATTATTTATTAATGAGAACAGTAGGAGGAGAGAGAGAGAGAGAAAAGCAGACATCTCTCTGGCACATTTGCTGCTGGGGATTGAACTCAGACCTCATGCTTGAGAATCCAATGCTTTCTCCACTGCACCACCTCCCAGACCACCTGAGAAGCTGTCTGGATTCATACGGTGCTATGTGGAGAGGAGGAATCAATTATAATTTACAGAAAGTAACCAATTAAAAAGTCCTTATTTCATTATTGGCTTCTACAACTGTCAATACTCATAAACAAAATTTCCTGCCCTCCTGAGCAGAAAATTCATTATAAAGTGTTAGGAATAGGAATGTGTGGATAGAAGGGAACTCTAACAAGCTAGGAATTTTCCCCAAAACTATTCTTTAAAAAAAAAACTTTTTATTTATTTATTTACTTGGGTAGAGACAGAAATGGAGAGGGGACTAGGGAGGTAGAGAGGGAGACACCTGCAGAACTGCTTGACCGTGTGTGAATCTTCCCCCCTGCAGGTGGGGCTGGGGGCTTGAACCTGGGTCCATGTGCACTTGGCCAGGTACACCACCACCTGGCCCCTAACTGTGTCTGGTTCAAAAGACACAGCTCTCAATGACTATAAGCTGGATATAAAAACGGAAGGTGCTTTCAACTGAATAGTTTGGAAACTGGATATGGGATTCTAACATATCAGCAAGTTTTGAAACATGACAGTCATGAATTTTCCCATGGTACCCAAAGTGAAAAAAAATAAGTAATATTTCTTAATTTTCATGAATCAGATTTAAACCTGGCACACAGACCTTGTACAACAAAGTCAACTCACTTGGAGTTCAACATTAATGATAATTGAAGCTATATCCCCTTTGTCTGCTGGATTTACCTAGGGCTATAAGCATGGGGGAGTTTGGCTATAAGCATGGGGAGTATACTGCTATCTGATACCCTGGCCTTTACATTCCCACAAAGCCTCCAGTGTGCCCCTAAGCCATCCTTATGTGACATCTGACTATTAGACTGTTGAATACAAGTGGACTCCAGCATCTATGTTCATCAGAGATATTGGTCTGTAGTTTTTCTTTTTTGTTGTGTCCTTGTCAACACTTTCCACAAATTAAAACACTTCTTACTTCTAGCAAGAGAATCAGTAATTTGCTTCTTTCTTTTTCACCTAACCCAAATGTCACATCTTCTGCAAAGACTTGATTGATTATCATTTTGAGCAGAATCTTCCTTTCTCTATTCTCACAGCTATGTGCTGAGTGTCTGCCTTGTACTTTCTGTACTCTTCTTTGGTGTAGAATGCTGAATTGAAAGAAAATACCTTCCACATCTCCCAACTAGATATTTTAGAGTACAAGTTCTTTGTGTTTGTCGCTTTATCTAGTCCCAGTAGGGGACCAAGGGGAAAAGTTGTGACTTACTAATCTTATACATGAATTAAGAAGAGGAAATTGTAAATATATCCACCACTTGGCAAAAGTCTTTCCTAAAACTTTATAGAATAACTTTTGCTGGTTGCAGAGTACTGACAGTTAGTTATTCAGGGTGATTTTACAGCAAGTTCTTTTACTTAAAAAATGAAGTTGGACAGCAACCAACTCTATATGCTTCAACTGTGTGCAGAGGAGAAACTGTCTCTGGGAAATGGTGCAGAACAACCCAAAGAGAAGGGTGATTGTCCATCCTAGGTGTCACAGGGTACAAATGCAACCCTGGGGATACCAGGATAGCAGCCAGTTTAGAGATGTAATCTGGTATTGGGCAGACAGCACCACTCAGCCGGGGATCACACATCTGGGACATAGAAAATAGGAATAATTATGGGAGGTAGCCCAGCGGCTATTTGGACAGGTCTCATGGCTGGGCTAACTTTCCATTCTGTAATGACTGCCTTGATTCCTTGTCACTGCACCTATTTCCTCCTTAACCATGGTCCCATAACTCTCACCTATATACTCAACTCAGGTCCTATGGCCATGAAGTTTAAGTCATCACACGCCTATCAACTAAAAAATGAAATGTGGTATGTGCAAACAACAAATTGTTTGTAGTGCTCAGTAAGAAAGGAAAAGGTCTAGGAAGATAGCTTAACCCATTAAAGCATCAACTTTCATGCTGGAAGTCCCAGGTGCTTCTGATTCAATATCTAGCACCACCTTATACCAGAGCTGAGCAGTGCTCTGGTTTCCCTTCCCCTCCCTTTTCTCTCATTCTCTCTTGCATAATAAGTATTTAAAAAGACAAGAATTTGGGGAGTCAGGCGGTAACGCAGTGGGTTAAGCACATGTGGTGCAAAGTGCAAGGACCGGCATAAGGATCCCGGTTCGAGCACCAGCTCCCTACCTGCAGGGAAGTCACTTCACAGGTGGTGAAGCAGGTCTGTAGGTGTCTATCTTTCTCTCCCCCTCTCTGTCTTCCCCTCTTCTCTCTATTTCTCTCTGTCCTATCCAACAATGATGACATCAATAACTATAACAATAAAATAACAAGGGCAACAAAAGGGAATAAATAAATAAATATTTTTTAAAAAGACAAGAATTTCATTTAAAAAATAGTAAAGCAAAGCAATAAAGTACTAAGCATACCTATGAACCATAAAACAGTGTGTGAAGTAAAAAGACTGAATCATTGAAGATTATAGGATTGTGTTTATATGAAATAGCCAGAACAGGAAAATATAGAGACAGAAATACAGACTAGTGGTTGCCTGGGGATCAACAGGTAAATAAGAAATGGGTAGTGACTACTAGTATGTACAAAGTTTCTTTTTGAGGGGAATGAAAATGTTCAAAAACTTATCAGGATCATTTATACGGATTTATTGACAGGATTAGTTTATTTACTACAAATAAGTTAGAGTTTCACACGAAGCAATGAGACACATACAGAGAGAGCAGTCTGAGAACAGCTCTGTATATATAGTGTCTGAACCAGAACCTCAGGCATGAAAGTCCAATGCTTTACCAGCTTAACTATTTCCCCTGCTGTGACTGTGATAATTATTGCACAACTCTGTGACTGTACTAAAAAGTGTTACGTAGTATACTTTAAAATGGTAAGTTAGGGGGCCAGGTGGTAGCGCAGTGAGTTAAACACACATGGTATGGACTGGCTCACAGATCCTGGTTCAAGCCCCAGACTCCCCACCTTGCAGAAGGGGTGGGGGTGTCACTTCACAAGTGGTGAAGTTGGCAGGCATCTGTCTTTCTCTCCCCCTCTGTCTTCTCCTACTCTCTCGAGCCTTTGCCAGATTTGGGATGACCCTATCAGTACTGTTATCCAATTAAAAGAATACCCTTTTTCTTTGTTTTCAAAAACAACTTTATTGGATGCCTAGTGATTTTGTGGTATGGAACTGTTCTTTTGGGGGGCCAGCTTTGCATACTCCTGTCACAATTTATACCACACCCATATACTGGGCAGTTCAGAGCGCCAGATGCCAGGCTAGCTTCGCTGGTGGGAGAAAGATGACCAGGGACTCATGGCTGAGCTGGGGAACACAGTTCAATCTTTATTGAGTGGGAATGCAGTTCGATCTAGCTATTCTCAAATCACAAAGCTGTCCTATATATCTCCTGAGGCAGAAGTGTCAGGAAGAGGAAGTACGTAGGATAGGGGGTGGGGAGAAGGAAAAAGTGCAAGAACCAGTGGGGATTAAACCAATGAAAACAATGATTATGTAAATAGACCACAGTGTCAGTCAAGCAATGCAACAGAAGGTGTCTAAGAAGCAGAATTTAGAAGCAGACCAACAACAATATTTATACACCTTTCCCATATTAGGGAGCTACTCTCTTCCCTGATCCAGCTTTCTGGTCCTTCTGCCTTTGCTAGCTGTGACATCATCTTCTCCCCAGACAATAATTAGGATCTGCCTGCATATCAGATTTCAGGCTCAAGCAAAAAAAAAAAAAAAAACTAGTATAGCCATAGGCCCTTTGGAATATAACTAAAATATGCCTACCAGCTATCTACAAAATGCAGACACCCCCCCCCTACACACACACTTTTCATCTGCACTATTCCAGCCTTTAGGTTCATGACTGGTCAACAATTTGCTTGGCTTTGTATGTTAACTCTCTCATCAACCACCAGGTTCCAGATAGTAGCCTGATGCCGACCAGACTTCCCTGGACTGACGACCCCACCAATGTGTCCCGGAGCTCTGATTACCCAGAGACCCACCCTACTAGGGAAAGAGAGAGGCAGACTGGGAATATCGATCGACCCGTCAACATCCATGTTCAGCGGGGAAGCAATTACAGAAGCCAGACTTTCCACCTTCTGCATCCCACAATGACCTTGGGTCCATACTCCCCAGAGGGTTAAAGAATAGGAAAGCTATCAGGGGAGGGGATGGGATACAGAGTTCTGGTGGTGGGAATTGTGTGAAGTTGTACCCCTCTTATCCTATGGATTAGTCAATGTTTCCTTTTTATAAATAAAAAATTAAATAAAAAAAAGAAAAAGAAAAATAGCTAAAAAGAGAGTGTAGATTGTTTTGAAGGTAACCAGCTTGGAAAGGTTGCTTCACAAGTGGTGAATCAGGTCTGCAGGTGTCTATCTTCCCCTCTTCTCTCGATTTCTCTCTGACCTACCCAACAACAACAACAACAGTAGCAATAACAATAACAAAATGAAAAAAATAGCCACAGGAACAGTGGATTTGTAGTGTAGGAACCTAGTCCCAGCAATAACCCTGGAGGTGAGAGAAAGAAAGAAAAAAGGAAGGAAGGGAGGAAGGAAGGGAGGGAGGGAGGAAGGAAGGAAGGAAGGAAGGAAGGAAGGAAGGAAGGAAAGGAGGGGGAGTTTGGCGCTAGTGCAGTGGGTTAAGTGCAGGTGGTGCAAAGCACAAGGACCATACCCACACCTATGGACATCTAATCTTTGATAAGGGGGCCCAAAGGATTAAATGGAAGAAGGAGGCTCTCTTTAATAAATGGTGCTGGGAAAACTGGGTTCTAACATGCAGAAGAATGAAATTGAACCACTTTATCTCACCAGAAACAAAAATCAACTCCAAATGGATCAAAGACTTAGATGTCAGACCAGAAACAATCAAATACTTAGAGGAAAACATTGGTAAAACATTTTCCAACCTACACCTCAAGGACATCTTTGATGAATCAAACCCAATTGCAAGGAAGACTAAAGCAGAAACAAACCAATGGGACTACATCAAATTGAAAAGCTTCTGCACATCCAAAGAAACTATTAAACAAACAAAGAGACCCCTAACAGAATGGGAGAAGATCTTCACATGCCAGACATCAGACAAGAAACTAATCACCAAAATATATAAAGACCTCAGCAAACTTAGCACCAAAAAAACAAATGACCCCATCCAAAAATGGGCAGAGGATATGAACAAAACATTCACTACAGAGGAGATCCAAAAGGCTAACAAACATATGAAAAACTGCTCTAGGTCACTGATTGTCAGAGAAATGCAAATTAAGACAACACTAAGATACCACCTCACTCCTGTAAGAATGGCATACATCAAAAACGACAGCAGCAACAAATGCTGGAGAGGCTGTGGGGACAGAGGAACCCTTTTACATTGCTGGTGGGAATGTAAATTGGTACAGCCTCTGTGGAGAGCAGTCTGGAAAACTCTCACAAGGCTAGACATGGACCTTCCATATGATGCAGTAATTCCTCTCCTGGGGTTATACCCCAAGGATTCCATAACACCCAACCAAAAAGAGGTGTGTACGGCTATGTTCATAGCAGCACAATTCATAATAGCTAAAACCTGGAAGCAACCCAGGTGCCCAACAACAGATGAGTGGCTGAGAAAGCTGTGGTACATATACACAATGGAATACTATGCAGCTATCAAGAACAATGAACCCACCTTCTCTGACCCATCTTGGACGGAGCTAGAAGGAATTATGTTAAGTGAGCTAAGTCAGAAAGATAAAGATGAATATGGGATGATCCCACTCATCAACAGAAGTTGAGGAAGAAAATCTGAAAGGGAAACTAAAGGCAGGACCTGACCAAATTGTAAGTAGGGCACCAAGGTAAATCCCTGTGGTGAGGGGTAGACATGCAGCTTCCTGGGACAGTGGGGGGTGGGAGTGGGTGGGAGGGATGGGTCACAGTCTTTTGGTGGTGGGAATGGTGTCTATGTACACTCCTAGCAAAATGTAGTCATATACATCACTAGTTAATTAATACGAGAGGGGGAAAATTAATTGTATGTCTCGAAGTTTTTCAAAACACAAACTGAATCTTTTCTCAATATATGCAGTGTAATTGATATGCAGACTCTCTCCAAAGCCTCGACCAAGTAGATCAGAAGCAACCAATAGCACAGCTATATACAAGATACTGGGTACTGTACAGCAAACGCTAACAAAAGGGCTTTTCAAAGTTAACCCAATTACCAAATAATGTGATGATAACATTAACTATCGATTGTCTTTTTGAACCCTAAGACAGCAGGAACCTCACATCTCCACTATAGAGCCTCTACTTCCCCCAGTCCTGGAACCCTTGGATAGGGCCCACTTCCCCGTATGCCTCTCCCAATCCATATCAAATAATATTGCATCTGCCGATCACAACCTAACCAACACAACGATTGCCACCTCAACATGCTTCACCTCAGACTGTTGTTTACAGGCCCCCAAACATCCTAATTGAATACTAACAGTAAAACAAGCCAATATGGTAGGTTCATGACGGAAAAAGAGGCTGTATGTAAATGAGCAAGAAAGAAAGTTGGAAACACAGCTGCTGGTAGATAGGATAAGAGTATCTCCAGATGAAAGATGGTTCAAGAGCAGGGTAAATAATCATTACAGTCTCACTGGTGCCAACTGTTTTCATTAATTCCAACCAGTGGTTCTCGAGGTGTTATTCTGAGGCCCGCAGCAACAGCAGCAACACCTGAGAACTTGTTAAAGATGCAGATTCCTAGGTCTCCTTCCAGCCTTTGTGAACCAGACATTCTGGGAACAGCAGCCTAACCATCTGTGACTTAATAAGCTCTCAGGGGACTCAGGTTTATGGGTAAGGATCACTTACCTACCTCCATGTACCTACATCAGTGGGTACTTCCATCAGTATCTGCCTGAATAGTTCTCAGTATTAATGATTAGCACTTGACTGGAAGTCAGGGTTCAGAATCCACCATCTCTATCCCAAAAGGTTTAATGTGAGGTGTAGGGCCTTCTGTGTTCAGACTGAGTCAATGAGGAGTGCTTCTGGTAAACCAAAGCTTATGCATGCTCACCTGAAGCCAATTTGGGCTTGATTAAGACTCCTTGAATTGGGGCTGGGTGGTGGTGCACCTGGTTGAGTGCACACATTACAATGCACAAGGACCCAGGTTCGAGCCCCCGGTCCCCACCTGCAGGGGGAAAGGTTCACAAGTGGTGAAGCAGTGCTGTAGGTGTCTCTCTGTCTCTCACCCTCTCTATCTCTCCCTTCTCTATTGATTTCTGACTGTCTCTATCCAATAAATAAATATAGATAATAAAAAATTTTTTAAAGACTCCTTGGATTAATATTAAGAAGCAAAATTTCAAACAAAAAAATAAAAGCAGGGGGTAAACAGCATAATAGTTATGCCCAAAGACTCTCATGCCTGAGGCTCCAAAGTTCCAGGTTCAGTACGCTACACGACCATAAATCAGAGCTGCTCAGTGCTCTCTGTCTCTCTGTCTCTCTCTCTCTCTGTCTCTCTCTCTCTCTCTCTCTCTATATATATATATATATATATATATAAATCATCTTAACTGTGTAAATAGTCAACATGCATGCACATGCCTTTTGGAATTTGTGTTTTTGTGTCGTTTGCTTATTTATGCCATCATGGTTATCATTGGGGCTCAGTGACTACTGAACAAATTGGTCTCTGTGACTGTTTCCTCCTCCTCCATATTTATTCTTTCCTTTTTCCTTCCTCCACCTCTTCTTTCTCCTCTTCCTTCCCCTCTTCCTCTTTCTCCTCCCCCTCCCCTCCTCCTCCTCCTCCACCTCTTCTTCTTCTCCTCCCTCTCCCTCTTCCTGTTTTTTTCTATGTAAGGGGGAGGGTGAGAGGAATAGGAAGAGACTGCTTCAGTACTCACTAAGTTTCTCTCCTCTAAGTGGAGATCAGGAGCTTGGACCAGATGTCCTTATGCATGGTAATGCATACACCCTACTGGATAGTTATATGATAAAATGTTTAAACACATACACACACACACACACACACACACACACACACGCACACTGGCCTATCCTGCAGAGTAAGAATTAAGTTTTATTTGATACTAGAGGCACAGAGAAAAGTGTGGTATTTTCTAACTCTTTAAATTGCTACTTCTGAGCATTTATAGTTCTGGGTTGCCTAAGGATAGGATTTTAATTAATGTTGTTCTTTCTGCTAATAATTCTGCAAAGGATTTTCTTTATGATGCAATTTGTAGGGAGGGGTTGGTACCCTATACTCCGTGAATATCTGTGCAGAGCAAACTGCTCAGAGACCATTATTTTAGCCATGTTCTGAGAGGGATGGGTATCATTTACACAATGTGACTGTGTTAAAAGGGAAAGTGTTGTTCACCCAGGCAAGCTAACATGTGGTTTGTGTCTCGATAATTAACCCATTGCCCTTTGGAAAAAAAAAAAAAAAAGAAGGTAATTAGAAGCAAAAGCAATTAACTGCATTCAGAGGATATACCTTGCATCTCTATTCTCTTCTCAGGCAGGGGATTCCAGATGGATTTGAAGGAAACAAGAGGGCAGGAGGCAATTACATGTATCACTGGTGCTAATGAGGCCACTGTGTGGTAGAGAGACGGTGCAGAAAGAGCTCTGGCCTCTGAACCAGGGTCTAGACATAGGCAGGCCGTACAATCAGGCACTTACCCTCAATGACTCCCCCGTCTTGTCATCTGTTAAAATGCTGATAATTATGCCTGCCTCAGAAGTGAATTTAATGACTGTAAAAAAGAAAAGACGTACATACAGTGTTAGACTCCTGTACGATGTTGTGATTATTCTTGGGAAGCGTCGCTTTGATGGCCTCGCTGCTGTGCGGTGATTTCTGGTCCTCTCATCAGAACCTCACAGTGTGTATGTCTCCGCGTATGGAAGAGGCAGCATACTGCCTGCTTTCCAATGAGAGAAACGGAAACCTGTTAGCAGCTTTGGATGGGGTTTTAAGTTGAGTCAGGTGAAGATCCTAAAATGTCACAGTCTGGAGGCCAGCTGGTGGTGCACCCCACAGAACAAATGCATATCACAATGCTCAGGGATGCGGGATGGAAGGCCTGGTCCCCACATGCAGAGTAGGGTGGTGGGGCTGGGTGGGGGGGAAGCTTCGCAAGCAGTGAAACAGAGCTGCAGGTGTGTCTCTTTCTCCCTCTCTCCCTTTTGCTGCCCTCTCGATTTCTCTCTGTCGCTATCAAATAAAGAAATAAAATACTTCTGTTAAAGAAAATTTCAAGTGATACGATTCCAAGTGAAGAGAGAAGTCTGCTCAACAGGCACATAAAGACAATTGTAATGATGTCAGGGAAAGGAAGACTACAGGGTGTAAAGATGAGTGAAAATTGGGAAAAGTCTGCAATTATCTAGGTGATAATATATTCTGGCAGACAAAATGTCACGTAGGAGAGCACTGGATAGCACCCGCCCACGGGAAGAATAGAAGGTACTGACTGAGGACCTGAGAGAGGGCACATCAAGAGGGAAGCTTAGAGACGGAGGTAACCCAGTATATTATAGCACATTTGAGAGCATATACACACAGTCTTGCAAAACCCTAAGAACAGGATATAAATAAACCAGAACTAGATCACTACCTCATCTATTTGCCTTATTTTCTCATTTGGTTTGAATTTTCATTCCTGCAGGTGAGGAGGTAGGGGGCTCAAACCGGGATTTTTAAAAAAAATTTTTTATATTTATTTATTTATTCCTTTCTTTGTTGCCCTTGTTGTTTTATTTTGTAAGTATTATTGATGTCGTTGTTGTTAGATAGGACAGAGAGAAATGGAGAGAGGAGGGGAAGACAGAGAGGAGGACAGAAAGACAGACACCTGCAGACCTACTTCACAGCCTGGGAAGGGACTCCCCTGCAGGTGGGGAGCCGGGGGCCCAAAGCCAGGGGTCCAAAGCCGGATCCTTAAGCCAGTCCTTGAGCTTTGCGCCACCTGCGCTTAACGTGCTGCTACCGCCCGACTCCCTCGAACCGGGATTCTTGAGCGGGTCCGTGCACTTCGCACTATGTGCGCTTCACCCACTGTGCCACCATCCGACCCCCAGAAATGTTTATTTTAATTTTTATTCATCCAAGTCGGGGGGTGCAACATGTCAAAGCATTACAGACAAAAACAGTCAAAGGAGAGGTTCATTCTATGGCAGAATCCAGCATGGCCAGGGCGATGGAGCCACAGTGTGGGTGCTGCCTGTGGGAGCTGGGGTGGCAGAGTCCTTTTAGATGAAGGTCAGGCATCTGTTGGTGAGGCGCTGGTGACATGCCGCCATGCCGCTGCTTCCAGCACACTGAAGATGTTATGTTCAGACTTCCACATGTGATCAATGCCCCAGAGAGGAAGGACAGCCCAAGGTGGTCACATTTTCCGATGTTAAATTTTAACATGACACACAACATAAAACTATTGCCAAGGACTTAGAGCTGCAAATTGTACTATTCACATTTGAGTATACAGAAAAGGAAAAAAAAAAAAAAAGGCACGGTAAATACATACAGATAGATATTTCAAATAGATTTCTAAAAACAAACTTGGCCATCAGCCAGACCAGTGAGTGAACGACAGCCAGGACTCCAGTGTGATGTGATGTGTGTAACAACGCAGCCAACAACGTTTTCTGCCCTCGGCTACACTTAGCCTTCCCACACCTCCTAACTCCCCCGTCTCTCACAGGTGGAAGCTAAGGACCATTTCCTACTCTCTCTAGACCTTAGCCCAAGCTAGCATTACTCGTTAGCGTATTGCTCTGCATTTCAGAATGTATCCTTTAAAAATACAATCAAATATGTTCTTTCATCTGGTCATAGATATGGAAACCCATCATAGTAATTTTTCTACACAGCTCTGCACACCCTAAAATCAATATTTCTTCACGTCTGACCTTTCTAGATAATGATATGTGTGACAGAACTGCTCCACAGATCACTCATTTCATCCCTTTAGAAAAACTAAACACCCTAATTAATGAGCCCTCTATAATTAAACTATGTCCTGGAACCTGGAAATTTAACTAGAACATAAGGAAAGTCAAACTGAAAATGAATCAGACTTGCGTGTTCCTTTCTGTTGAACAACAGATAATGACTCAAAATGAAGTTTGTTTCCTTTTTCAGGGATGGAAAATGGTCGCCCACATTGTCGGGAGAGGAAAGGTAAGAAGAAGGAGACATGATCTATCCCCAGTGCCACCATATGTCAGAAGCAAACAGTGTTTCCTCTTTCTTATACACTCACCTCTCTCATTCTCACGCATGGTAGATAAATTAATTAACTAATTAATTGATTTTTTGAAAGGGAAATGAGGAGTATGCATAAGACCAGGCAGAATTGACAAGCTGATCATTTGCAGGTTAAATTCAACCCAGAGATATGTTGCCAAGCACTCACAGTCATTTTAGACAATTTGATCCTTGACTGAAAGGATCATAACATCTTTCAATGAAAAATTCAAGATTTTAGTTTACCTTTTGAAAAAAAAATAGATGTTTCTGGCAACACAGAAATAAAATGATCCTAGAGCAATAAAAGCTGGAGTTAAACACACCAAAGTCAAAGACACTGGAGGTGGTGGGGAGGGTTCAGAACCTGCAACATGATGGCAGAGAAGGACCTGGTGGAAGGGTTGAATTGTTATGTGGAAAACTGGGAAATATTAAGTATGTACAAACTATTATATTTTATTGTCGACTGTAAACCATTAATCCTCTAATAAGAAATATAAAAAAAAACTAGATTTAAATGCTGACCAATTATCTTCAGATGGAAAATGTTCTTGAGCTTACCACAATCTCTACTACTCCTACTGTACACGTAATACCAAAGCTGATTGTCAGTCATCGTTATCCCCACACTATGTTTTTGTAAAAAATAATTTTCTCTGTGCCATTTTTCCAATCAATGAGAAAACAAGAAAATAAGAAACCATGGAGTTTTCAGGGGAAATGGGAGTAAAGGCTCTCTGTGTTGCCTGTCTGGCCACTGTAGACATTTGAGTATTTCCCAGGTGCAAATGGAAAAACAATAAATAAATAACAGGGAAGCTGGATTAGAGTTCTAGTGTTTGGAAGGATGAAAGAGAGGAAGGAAGGAAGGAAGGAAGGAAGGAAGGAAGGAAGGAAGGAAGGAAGGGAGGGAAAGGGAAATGGAAGGATGAATGGGAGGAAGGGAAGAAGGAAAGAAGAAAAGGGAGAAAGGGAGGGAGGGAGAGAGAGAGGGAATGAGGGGGAGAGAGAGAGAGAGAACTACTCTGGCATAAGTAGTAAGGGGATTAAACTTAGGCTATGCAACTCTTGTTCTCTGTTGCTCAGACACCTCTGGGATTTGACAGTCTCAGCTCTAATTTAGCACCTTCTGGGCAAGGTACATATAAACCATCTTGTCCTCCATTTAAACCTCTTTAACAATAAAGGTTCTGTATAAGCCAGAGTACTTGTGTTGTAAGAAAAAAAAAAAAGTAACAAAATAATTAGAAATATATAAAATATCATGAGGTTGATTTGAAAGCTGAAGACACAACCTGAAGGAATGATCAGGAATCCGTGATAAGTAGCTGGATGGTGGCAAAGACAGAAATAAAACTTCTTCTTCTTCTTCTAGCGTTTGCCCTTCTTCCGTAGCCAGTCAACAGCGTCAGGTTGAGCCTGATGTCAAGTTTCGAGACCTCCTTTGAATCTGGAGAGGTGGCAGTCGTTGACTATGTGGGTCATAGTCTGTCTGGAGCCGCAGGGGCAGTTTGGGTCCTAAGAGAGCCAAAGGGAGCTGGTGCTGGGTTCAATAAGCCTGAATCATTCCATTTGCCTGTGCCTTCTTTGTTCACTATTTAAAGGGCTAGCATGTGATTAACCATAAAAGTAGGTGGCCTTTTTACTGGTTGCATCAGGTCAGAGATCAGACAGACCTGGAAGAAAAAGAAGTCCCAGAGATACTTTTTATTTTCTGTTGCAGACTCGACATCTGGATTTATAATCCCACTAAGACTCCACAGAGTGGGAGAGAGGTAATTCTTCAAAAGGAAACTGGGGAAAGAATAATAGATGCTGTCCAGGACAAAAGCCAAACAAATATCCCTATTGAATTACACAAAGTCTTATAGGCTACCTCAAAAAAGAAACAGAGAGGAAACTGAAGTTCTTTTTGAAGTAGGAATAAGAAGCATAGAGTCCTATCGACTCTCAGACCCCACACTTAGCATTAATTCCTAAATACGTCTTCTGACCAGAATATTTGTGAGTCCCAAGGTAGGAAAAAGAAGAAAAGAAAAGAAGAGAAGAGAAAAGAAAAAGGATTGGATAACTTGTAAAGTCCCTTGAAGATAGGGATTTGTGAATTGAATGTCAAAAAAAAAAAAAAAAAATAGCTGGGTCGGTCCACAGATTTTAACTGGACAGTGTCTTGTCAGCAAGATAAATCTCCACAGGTAACTGAGCCATGAGAATTGTTTCCCCTGGGAAGTGCAATGGCACCAGTAAATCACTCTCATTAACTACTGATGAGAGGAACTGGTTTCCAGGTTACTAGTCTAGAGACAGAATTGGAAACAGCGACCTCAGGGTTAGCAGCTGAAGGACTGATCGCCAGTCTTGCACCACTGGGTCCTCAGCACACACCTCTGTGACCCATTCTCTCACGTGTCCTCATTCTTTGTTTAGCATGGGAGTGTGAGAGGAAGAAAACAGGTCTTTGGAGCTTCCTAACCTAAGAGGTCAACAGGAATAAAAGAGAAGAAAAGGGAAAAAAATAAAGACACATTTACCAGAGATTTGTTTTCAATGGCCAGTCACTCTGGGTAACAGGCAGCTGGAAACACATTACGAAACTTCTCACAGTTTGAAGCAGAGCTAGGCTGACAGCATAGCGTGATAGTGCAGAAAGCCCAAGTTACAGAAATCAATGAGGCCTTTAAGGATGTTTTTAAATTTATCTTTTCTTTTCTGGAAATATCTCAGTCTCACACCATCCTATTTACCAAGCAGTACTATTCTTCAGGTGGGCCCAGCAAGTTCAGTGAGAAGGTTAAAGTCTTGGCCTTCCAAAAGGGTCCTGCCTCATCTTAACTGGTTCTTCATACCTGACTGTGCCTTTCTCTCCAAGGTGAACCAATAGGGGGGTCTGGTGGTGGCACACCTGGTTGAGCTCACATGTTACAAAATGTGCAAGGACACATTTTTGTTCGAGCCCCCAGTCCCCACCTGCAGGGGGAAAGCTTTGCAAGTGGTGAAGCAGTGCTAGAGTTGTCTCTCTGTCTCTCTTCCTCTCTAGCTCCTCTTCCCCTCTAATTTCTGACCGGCTCTACCCAATAAATAAAGACGATTTTTAAACAATTTTAAAAAAAAGGGGCATCAGGTGGTAGCGCAGCAATTAAGCGCAAAGCACAAGGACTGGCATAAGGATCCCGGTTCAAGCCCCCAGCTCCCCACCTACAGGGGAGTCGCTTCATAAGCGGTGAAGTAGATCTGCAGGTGTCTTTCTTTTTCTCCCCCCTCTGTCTTCCCCTCCTCTCTCCATTTCTCTCTGTCCTATCCAACAATGACAGCATCATCATCAACAACAACTACAATAATAAAACAAAAAGGGAAAATAAATAAATATTAAAAAAAATTTTTTTTTTAAAAAGGTCAACCACTAGCAATCTTCACAATGTAAGGAGGGGTGAACCAATAAAAGAACTCAGATGTGGAAGTACAAGAAATACTGTGTCTTACCCCAAAAATTTCATGATTCCCAGGAGACCCACTTCATTTTCTGAGCCTCTTCTTATGTCCAGAGTCCCTGACATCAGTCAGTAAGGCCCACTATATGATGACCTTCAAGGGGGTAGGTCACTACGCTTGGATATAGTCAGACATCAAACCTTCCTGTTCCCAGGAAGTTCTGTCCAGCAAGATACATACATCAAATGGCATTCATCAAACATTAAAGCCTTCAGATACCTGATGCTTTGCCCTTGGAGACTATAGATCATTCCCGGTCCCTAAGGATAGTAATATATCACCCCTCAAAGCACAAGTGTTAAAGACACATCAAGATTCGGATGTGTCTTTAACAATTCTGCCTTAATCAGGTGATTTTTCCCCCCTTTTTTTTACTCTTGAGCTCCTCTGGGGCTTTGTGTCTATAATCTCATTGTTTCTGGTGAATTGCTCAGAATCTCATTGCTTTTTTGTTCTTCTTCCAGGTAAAAAATGACAAGCAGAGGGGGCCAGGTGGTAGTGCACCCTGTTAAGCACACATAGTATTAAGCACAACCTGTCCAAGGATCCGGGTTCAAGCCCCCAGCTCCCCACCTGTAGGTCTCTATCTATATATCTATCTATTTCTTCCTCTCTCAGTTTCTCTCTGTCGTATCAAAAAAAAAAAAATGGGGAAAAAAATGGCTGTCAGGAGCAGTGGATTTGTAGTGCCAGCACTGAGCCCCAGCAATAAACATGAAGGTGGGGGAAAAAAAAAGTGCCAGACAGAGAGGAGGAGGAGGAGAAAGAGGAAACATTATGGCACTGTTCCACCACCCATGAAGCACCCCTTTTGTTGTTATTGTTATTTGTCTGGTGTTTTGTTTTGTCAGTTAGTTATTGCTGGGGCTCAGTACCTGCATGACAAAGTCATTGCTGCTGGAGACCATAGGGTGAGCTCCAGAGAGTCACCTACAGCTCTGGTTTAACACTTGTGAAGCTTCCTCCCGGCAAGTGGCAACCAGGGGCTTGAAGCCAAGTTCTTGAGTATGATACCATGTGCATTGTACCAGGTAAAGCACCACCAGGCCCCAAAGCTTTCCCTTCACATGGTGCTCCCATGTGGTAGCTGAAGCTCAACCCTGGGCTCACACATGTTCGGATGTGTGCTCTGATGGGTGAGTTAACTCTCCATCCAGCTTATCCATTTCTTAAAGGAATTAAAATTCCTTTGCCACATAGGGAGTGAAGGGAGTTGCTGTGTATTATAAAGGGCTTTTCATGGTGTTTCCTGCAACAGATATACTCAATGAAGACTAGTAGTCATTGTCTTCAACCTTACCCTACAGAGATTGCTGAACATTAAAAAAATAAACCTGGGAGTTGGGAGGTAGCACAGCCTGTTAAACACACTTGGCTCGAAGTGCAGGGTGGGTCTCTGGGGAAGCTGAGCTCCAGGACACATTGGTAGGGTCTTCAATCCAGGGAAGCCTGGCCAGCATCCTGGTGGCATCTGGAACCTGGTGACTGAAAAGAGAGTTAACATACGAAGCCAAACAAATTGTTGAGCAATCATGGATCCAAAGCTTGGAATAGTGGAGAGGAAGTGTTAGGGAGGTACTCACTGCAAACTCTAGTGTACTTCTGCTTTCAGGTATATATTTTGCAGTAGTTTATAGATACGTGTGAACATAAGCTCTCTCTCACAGAAACTGGTGTATATCTAGGTTATGGGACTTTGTTAGAAAGTGAACCACCTGAGATGAAATTAGAGTGTACTATAAAAGGAAAGGTCTCACCTGAGTAATGAAGTTGAAGGGTTGTCATTCCACACGTGAAGTCTCTGGACACAGTCTGAGGTGAAGCATGTTGAGGTGGCAATCGTTGCGTTGGTTAGGTTGTGATCGGCGGATGCAATATTATTTGGTATGGATTGGGAGAGGCATACGGGGAAGTGGGCCTTATCCAAGGGTTCCAGGACTGGGGGAAGTAGGGGCTCTATAGTGGAGATGTGAGGTTCCTTCTGTCTTAGGGTTCAAAAAGACAATCGATAGTTAATGTTATCATCAAGTTATTTGGTAATTGGGTTAACTTTGAAAAGTCCTTTTGTTATGGTTTGCTGTACAGTACCCAGTATCTTATATATAGCTGTGCTATTGGATGCTTCTAATCTACTTGGTCTAGGCTTTTGAGAGAGTCCGCATATCAAATACACAACCTATATATTAAAAAGATTCAGTTTGTGTTTTGAAAAACTTTGAGACATACAATTGATTTTCCCCCTCTCATATTAATTAACTACTGATTTATATGTCTACATTTTGCTAGGAGTGTACATAAACACCATTCCCACCACCAAAAGACTGTGACCCATCCCTCCCACGCACTCCCACCCCCCACTGTCCCAGGAAGCTGCATGTCTACCCTTCACCACAGAGTTTTTACTTTGGTGCCCTACTTACAATTTGGTCAGGTCCTGCTTACAATTTGGTCAGGTCAGTTTCCCTTTCAGATCTTCTTAGTTAACTTCTGTTGATGAGTGGGATCATCCCATACTCATCTTTATCTTTCTGACTTAGCTCACTTAACATAATTCCTTCTAGCTCTGTCCAAGATGGGTCAGAGAAGGTGGGTTCATTGTTCTTGATAGCTGCATAGTATTCCATTGTATATATATACCACAGCTTTCTCAGCCACTCTTCTCAGCCACTCATCTCAACCTGGGAGTTGGGAGGTAGCGCAGCCGGTTAAACACACGTGGCTCGAAGTGCAGGGACTTACGTAAGAATCCCAGTTCCAGCCCCCGGATCCCCACCTGCAGGGGAGTTGCTTCACAGGTGGTGAAGCAGGTCTGCAGGTGTCTATCTTTCTCTCCCCCTCTCTGTCCTCCCCTCCTCTCTCCATTTCTCTGTGTCCTATCTAACAATGACGACAATCATAATAACTACAACAACAATAAAAACAAGGGCAAAGAAAAGGGGGAAATAAAATAAATAAAAAATAAATAAATAAATCAACCTAGCAGTTCTTAAAGTTGACTGGGTAGCAGAATTACTTAGAGTGATATTTTCCTTTTCTTTTTTTTTTAAACTTTCTTTATTGGAGCATTAATGGTTTACTGTTGACAGTAAAATACGATAGTTTGTACATGCGTAACTTTTTCTAATTTTCCACATTAACAATACAATTTCCACCAGGTCCTCTTCTTCCATCATGTTCCAGGACCTGAACCCTCCCTCCACCCCACCCGCAGAGTCTTTTACTTAAAATATAAAATATAGTGACAAAATGTTAAATATAGCGATATCTTCAATCACCAGTAGAAAATGGTCTGTATTGAACCCCTAGTCAACTGCATTAAATTACTGATGGACGTGTGTGTGTGTGTGTGTGTGTGTGTGTGTGTGTGTGTGTGTGTTAAGTTTTCCAGGCATTTCTGTGCCTCTAAAATTTGGGATCCATTATCCATAATCTAAGAATACATCACACATACACACTCTCTCTCTCTCTTTCTCTCACGAACACTAGTTGTTAAAAACAAAATTATACTCACAGAATCCAGCATGATCAGAGAGATAAGAGCTGAAGAGTAGAAAACACTGTGTCCATCTTGAAAGCCGTCTAACTTCAAGTCAACTAAAGAGTCCTTTTGTAAGGCCCTGGCGAATGTACTCTCCAGACAGCTTACAAATCTATGGTGGTTCAAAGGCTTCAGCAGAAACTATGGAGACTATGTAATTAAGGAACACTTACAGAAAAGTAAAAGATGCCTTTATTAAAATTAAGCTCTCTAACAATTTAACCACCATCTCTTTATTCATTGCCCTCACGGCAAGAGCTCTCTGATTTACACCGATTTGTAAAAATTATTCAGTCTACATTTACTACCTCACATTAGGAACATTATTCAAGAGGAGACTTTTGTCTTTTTTTAATCAAATTTGTCAGTGAAATCTGTGAACCTGAAATCATCTAAGAGAAGGCAGGAAGGATGATTGACTACTGAAATAAGCTTAGAAATGAGCTTCAAGTTTTTCCAGGCCCCATTTTCTCTGGTTTATAATCTAGAAAACATCACCTAATGCAGAAACTTGATTTTACAATTTAATAAATGAATATACTGTTCGTCTTTAATGTTCAAGGGATAAACACTTTGACTTTAGAGTGTTCAATCCTGATCATGTACTGAAATCTCCTAGGGATTCTCAATCAATTCTTAATCTCTACCTGAGATATTCTGATTCAGGGTGTTCAAGACCCGATAACTATGTGTCAACAGTGTCTCAAACAAAGTCTTTAAACTTGTTGAACAACATCAGGAAATGACACTGAGTCTATCAAGCTATCAAAGACTTCTAATACTTTAGTGTTTCTGGTATTGTTGCTATTATAGAACTGCCCAGCTTTTATGTTATGGTGGTGCTAGGGATTAAGCCTGTGACTCTGGAGCAGCCGGGATGCATTGGATCGACCTTCTCGTGGTGCATCCCGTGAGTACCCATTTATTGGGGAAACTGACGATCCTTCCTAGCCGACTGAATCCACATGGATCCCAGTCACTTTCAAAGCCAGCAACAAGCAGACATCAGGCTCAACCTGACACTGTTGACTGGCTACGGAAGAAGGGCAAATGGTAGAAGAAGAAGAAGCAGGCATAAAAAGTCTTTTTGCCTAGCCACTATGCTATCTCCCCAGCCTTTCCATGTTTTTGTTTCTCCCAAGAGGCACTAAGGTAGAATTGTCAGGTAAGATAAAAATTGCCCAGGCAGATTAAGATTACAGATAAGCAATAGTTCATTGGGACAAATTTGTATCAGACAAGGATCTGGGCTTGATCCCCATCTGTAGGGGGAAAGCTTTGCAAATGGTGAAGCAATGCTGCAGGTGTCTTTCTGTCTCTCAGTCTCTATCTGCCCTTCCCCTCTCAATTTCTGGCTGTCTCTATCCAATAAATAAAGATAAAAATAAACCCAACACTTCATCTGCACTATTCCAGTCATTAGGTCCATGATTGTTCAACAATTTGTTTGGCTTTGTATGTTAATTCTCTTTTCAGCCACCAGGTTCCGGATGCCAGCAAGATGCTGACCAGACTTCCCTGGAAGTGTGTACTGAAGCTCCGCTTCCTCAGAGCCCCACCCTACTAAGGAAAGAGAGAGGCAGACTGGGAGTACGGATCGACCAGTCAACATCCATGTTCAGCAGGGAAGCAATTACAGAAGCCAGACCTTCCACCCTCTGCAACCCACAAGGACCCTGGATCCATACTCCCAGAGAGATAGAGAATGGGAAGGCTATCAGGGGATGGGATGGGATATGGAGCTCGGGCTATGGGAATTGTGCGGAATTGTACCCCTCTTATTCTATGGTCTTGTTAATGTCTCCTTTATTAAATAAAAATAAATAAATAAATAAATAAAATAAAAACAAATTTAAAAAAATAATTTCCCTGAATAAAGCCAACAAAGAGGAAGACAAAACTAAGAAATAGAGACAAAACCCAAGCGAGACTTCATATTCAAACATACCAGAAATCTAAATCTTGTATTTTTATAGTGCCAGTCAACTAGTGCCTGTGTTAAGCATACATTTATGTGAGTTTATTTTATGCCATTTACTCCCAAGTTTCCATATATGTAGTGTATGTAATGGTTTTATATAAAAATGCTTATAATTGTATTGATTACAAAGCTAGAGTCCAAAGATGAGCTTTCACCTGTCTTATCATGATTTTTGAACCCTAAGAAAAGGCTCTTTGCAATGCCTCCTGCATTTAATGTTTCTCAGTAGCTATTACCAGCTCCTTTGGTTTCTAATTCTACCCTTTTTCTTGTTTCTAATGCTATATGTTCATATCTATATCCACTCAAATTGTCCTTTCTATCATAACTCTTCTCATGCACATAGCTATTTATATACATAGCTCTTCAAAATATTTTGGTTTTGTGTTCCCAGCCAGTATTGACAAATAATAGTTGCTAAGTTGCTATTTATCAAATTAAATTGATTATATAAACAGTTTCTGATGACATGTACTCACAACCTGTGTTGACCCAGAGCTTTGGCTTATACCAAAAAAGGGAGCCGTGGAGGAGAGAATTGAACCAAGCCACATAGGCCATTGTGTCTGTTCACAAAGACTGCACGTAGAACAAGGGTTACTCACTAGACTTCATGTTTATTCTAACTCCTAATGTCATCAAATTTTTGTTTCACCAAATTGATAAGCAACACACACACATACACACACACACACACGCACACACTGTTCAATGTGGACTTAATTGTATAATTCAGTAACAATAGCCATTTCTAGATTATTTCCTTTCTTTGGTGTTATTTTCAAAGATAGAAGAAAGATGATTGACCATTTTGTGTGTGTGATGGTCCTTGGTTATTGAGATCTTTTTTTTTTAAGGAAAAAAACCCCATAAGAATATACTTTATACAGATGATACCTGACAGGGTGAAAACTGCTATGAAATGTATTCAGACATGTGACTAACCTTAAGGGATTAAATGTTGCTCAGAGTATGAAGTTCTTCTGCTTGTTTTAAAAATGAAGTAGTTCTGAATCTCCCATCAACTAGCTGAAAGAGTCTGAGTCAATCTTATGCTTGTGTTTGCAATAATAAGGCTAAAAGTTTTAAAAAAAAATAAAGAGAGAAAGAAAGAAAGAAAGAAAGAAAGAAAGAAAGAAAGAAAGAAAAAGAGAGGAAGAAAGAAAAAGAAAGGAAGAAAAAAAAAGTTACGCTGAGGAGTTTTAAGTGACAGGATTCTTGATTTCCTCTTCCAATGCCATAAAGACACTGTCTCCTGTAAGCTTTGACATCTGGTTCTATCTCCCTGTGCATTTTTTGTAGACTGGCACAGAAATGTCTTTTGAACTCCCTCATGCTTCATTTAACTGTGATAAAAATACCCCTCCCCCCTTGAATTAAACTGACTACAAACACCTCACACTCTGCAGGGGGTCTCAACCTTGACTGCTAAGGTTTCCACACAGTTTATTCCTATGAAAGTGACTTCCAACAATCAACCTGGCTGTTAATCTGGCAAAGCAGACGGATCATTCTGAAAGTCATCAATGTGAAGCCTTAATCTGGCAGGAATCTCCCTTCATCAGGCAAATCAGCACTTTGAAGTGGCACAGTGGTGCCATGAAGTTCACGTTCATAGGATTCTCTTTGAGTAAGTAACCTCTCATCTTGGGAAGACATTACAGGCAGTGTCAATGAATGTTTTGAGATCCTGACTAGAAGCTGCCATCCCTGCAACTCTGAGAGTTTAAGTGTCCTTTTAGAACTGCCCATCATCTCTTTTCTTGAGAAGATTTGCTTGGCAGTTAGTGAAGCCATCCTGAGCAGCTGTGACAGGAGATAATTACTGAGGAAGAGAGCTAGCTCCTGACAACAATTATTTAAAAGAAGAAGAGAGAGGCAGAGGGAAGAATGATTATCACAAAGGTATGACTCCCAATAGCTTTAGAGGAAGATAACTTTAATTCCTTCCATGAATGTATTTAGTGTCCATCTCCTGGTCTAAAGGAATTATCAAGATAAGATAAATTCCTGCAAAATATCTACTTCTGAAAGCTGCAGTTCCACATAGATCCTGGACAAATTCCAGGGAATGTGAAGTTTTAGTGGACTAAGAGAGTGTGTGTTTGTGAGCTTTCCTTTTCTTCATAGAATCAAAAGCCCTTAAATTCTGGGAGCCCATTAAAGGCCACGCAACACAAACCTACCGAATCCAATAGCCCTCGTCACTTGGTCTTAACTTTAACTTCAATATTTCTCAGTGGTAGGGAAATCTTTGAGTTCCAAGGAAGCAACATCTTTTTTTTTTTTCTGCACAGATCAATTTTCTGCAAAGTTCTCTGCAGAAGACAAAATAAAATCTATTTCCTTGTAACATTCATATGTTGGATCTAGTTTTAGTGGCTAGGATTTCCGGCAACTTGTGAACTAGGGCAAATGTTTAAACTGGTTACTTTTCAGGCTGTTCTCCATCATCATAATTCTCCCCTGACCTGTCTCTAATGAATGTTGTTGTCATACTTAGAAACTATGGCAAGCATGTGTAACAAGACTTGTGTTTCCCAAGCTAATTTCTCCATCTTAAAAAAGAATGCTAATAGGAGTCATGTATCCTCCTTATCCTTCTTCATTGTATACAAATATTGTAGTTATAAAATATAAGGATCAACTTGAATCCTTATTCAATAGACTTCAAAACATCCACAAGGGATGAATAAGTGAAAAACAAAAACAAACAAAAAAATGCTTCCTTAGCTGCCCATTTGAGTGGGCAATCACTGGAGAAGTAGGGATTGTTGGGTAAAAACTAATGAGAAGCTAGAAACTAAAGCTATTCTTGGAATATGTAAGTAACCTAAAACTACCTAAGTCACAGGGACTTCCAAGGAAGGCAGCCTCCCAGTAGACTTCTTCTCTGGTGTTGTTCATTAGCACAAATTATGTTCTTACAGGAGACTTTAAGTGGTACTTAAAGACCTATCTGTGTTTAACCACCCCTGACATGTCTGGGGAGGTGGAGCTCAAAGCTTAGATTTCTATACCCGTTGAATTCAAGCTCTTTAAACTGAATTGACTGATCCAAGAGGTTAAAAATCAGTCAAACCAGGTTGACATAGTCTTTGATTCTCATTCCCCTAAAGACTAATTTGACCAGTTACATTTCCATTGATTCCCCCCCTCCCCTTTGCCAATATTGACATTAGAGCACAAACAGGGTCTCAAGAATATATCTGCCCATTTGCCTGGGGTCTGGAATCTCAGGCCAGTAATGTCAAAGCCAAACATAGCAGCAGAGGTTCCAAGATAAGCCACCCGTGTGGTCTGTTGAGTAGTGTTTGTTGTTTTGACAAAGTAGAGAGCTTAAGGATGCAGAAGACAGCACACTCCCCCCATCAGTGTCACTGTGGAAGACAGATGTTTTTGGAAACAACAGCAGAGAGCCAAGAACCTTGGTATGAGGCCAAACGATCTTGTCCATATCAGCGATTAAGAGAATTGGCTTCTAACCCTTGTGTTGTTGAGACTGTCTCATCAGAGGCTAAGTCAGAACTACAGAACACAGAATACTGACAGTCAAGCCTGGTCTCCATACTTTCACTAGGTTGGGCCCTCCATTCATCCAAACAGAAGGCTAGTAGTCATGCAGTGGGTCTGGGACTCAGCAGAAGCCGTTATGATTGGGCCCTCCTCAATCGCTATCGAACAGGCCATGGCCGGTGCGCCACTATGTTCCATCATTGGGGAGCCAGAGACGACCCGAACTGCCCCTGCGGCTACAGACAGACTATGACCCACATAGTCAACGACTGCCACCTCTCCAGATTCAAAGGAGGTCTAGAAACTTTACATCAGGCTCAACCTGATGCTGTTGACTGGCTACGGAAGAAGGGCAAACGCTAGAAGAAGAAGAAGCAGAAGCCGTACTGTGAGAGTTACAATGGCAGAGCTAAAGTGCACCTTGTCACATCGATTCCTGATGCCATAAATGGCAGACTTCACAGTATCCTGATGATAAATTGGTCTAGGCACGGTACCACCTAATAGATTGACACCAAGTAAAGTCTGTCAACTGTTTTTGAGTACATAGCGGCCTTTTTGTTTTTTTGCACTGAGTCTCCTACTATAGCTATACACTACCTTGAAACAATTTAACAGTCTTCATGTAATAAAAAGAATGAGTAGAAGACTCCCATATATATATTAAATATCACTTTTAAAAGTGATATCTGCAGTAGTGCAGCAGGTTAAGCGCACATGGCCCGAAGCTTTAGGATCCCAGTTGGAGCCCCCAGCTCCCCACCTGCAGGGGGGTCACTTCACAAGTGATGACCAGGTCTGCAGGTGTCTATCTTCCTCTCCTCTCTGTCTTCCCCTCCTCTCTCCATTTCTTCCTGTCCTATCCAACAACAATGACAATAACAACAACAATAATAATCACAACAACAATAAAACAAAAGGGAAAGAAATAGCCTCCAAGAGCAGTGGATTTGTGGTGCAGACACCCCGCCCCGGCAATAACCCTGGAGGCCAAGTACATATATATATGTATATTCAACAATTTGCTTGGCCTTCTATGTGAACTCTTTTTTCAGCCACCAGATTCCAGATGCTACCATGATGCCAACCGGACTTCCCTGGGCAGACAACCCCATCAGTGTGTCCTGGGGTCCGCTTCCCCAGAGCTCTGCCCCACTAGGGAAAGAGAGAGGCAGACTGGGAGTATGGATCGACCTGCCAACGCTCATGTTCAGTAGGGAAGCAATTACAGAAGCCAGACCTTCTACCTTCTGCATCCCACAATGACCCTGGGTCCATACTCCCAGAGGAATGAAGAATAGGAAAGCTATCAGGGGAGGGGATGGGATACGGAACTCTGGGCATGGGAGTTGTGTACCCTCTTATTCTTTGGTCTTGTCAGTGTTTCCATTTTATAAATAAAACATTTTAAAAATACTATAAAAATCATACCTGCAAATATAATTTAAAATTTATAAACATTTATATACATGTCTCATTTTCATAGTACACACAAGTAACATATTTGATATGTTGATAGGAGCGGGTACCAGAGTTTCTTTTGTGTTAAAATGAATCATGAATGTCATTCTCTCCCATATTTATCATCAGCGTCTCAGGAGCATGAACCCTGCCTTGCTCACCTTTGAGTCCCCCAGAGTGTACTAGGGTGGCATCTCTCACGCTCCTTCAGTATTAGTTAACCTGTCATTTCCGTTCATTGGTATCATACCCACTGCTGCTCAGTGTATCCCCCTTAGAACACCATTTATTGCATCTACTTTCCTGCCTATTGTTTTAGTTAGCTGAGTTATTCCCCTTATCCCATCTATATTGGGCCCCTCCCTCAAGAAAAGAGGTCAATTTTTTTTTCCCATATCACCCTCTCCCCATGAATAGGTACCGTATGTAGATGCCTCTTGCGTCAACATTTATTTCATAACTCTACATGAAATTACATAGACCATCATCTGTAAAATTCTCCCTCTTTGGGGGTTAAAAGTGATGATTATTTGGTTTCATGAACAAGAGGTGAAAAAGAAAATGTAAAACAAATGCAGTTTAAAATAAACATATTCCTTATTACTTACTACCAGTGTATAAAACTCCTTGGTATAGGAACTGGGGCGGTAGCACAGCAGATTAAGCGCACGTGGCACAAAGCGCAAGGACCTGCACAAGGATCCCAGTTCGAGCCCCTGGCTCCCCACCTGCAGGGGAGTCGTTTCACAGGTGATGAAGCAGGTCTGCAGGTGTCTGTCTTTCTCTCTCCCTCTCTGTCTTCCTCATCTCTCTCCATTTCTCTCTGCCCTATCCAACAACGACGACACCAATAACAACAACAATGAAAAACAACAAGGGCAACAAAAGGGAAAATAAAAAAAAAAACACAACTCCTCGCTATATATATTTTTTTTTTAAAAAAAAAAACAAACTTTAATCTATCACTTTGGAAATCCTCAATACACACGTAATTAGTTCACTTAATGTCAGAGCAATCTAAATACCTTGTCTTATCAGAAACATTTGTGGGGTAGCAAGATTTTTAATCCCCACTTGTCCAAAAGTAACTGATGGATTGTCACAGGTCCCATTTGAATTTTAAATTTTGATACTTGTTTTTATTTATTTGACATTTGATTTTTACAGTAATTTGGTTCATTATTTTGTAGTTACTGTTATTTTATTATTTTTTTTTTTATCACCAGGGTTATAGCTGGGGTTTAGTGCTTACATGATAAATCCACTGTTGCTGGTGGTAGTAGTTTTTCCTTTTTGTCTTTTTTTTTTTAGAGGAGCAGAGAGACACAGAGAAATAGAGGGGCTTAGTGGGAGGAGAAAGAGACACCCAGAGCACCACTGCTGTGCCACTCATGAAGCTACACCCTCCAGGTGGGGACTCTGGATCTGAACCCAGGCCTTCTGACATAGTAACTTGTGCACTTTCCAGGATGCTCCACAGCCCTGCACCAGTTTGATTTTTTTAAGTAATTTTTTTTGCATCAAGATTGTTTATTCTGATTAAATAGCTTTTCAACAGCCCCTTGGATTTTGCACATGAGGTCAGTGCCTTACACCCTTCTGCTTAATCTCAGCATTACAAACAGCATCTACTCCTCAGACTCACTGATTTCACTCATCTCCACACATTCAAAGAACAGCATCTTGGGAGTCGGGCAGTAGCGCAGCGGGTTAAGCGCACGTGGCACAAAGCTCAAGGATGGGAGTGAGGATCCCGGTTTGAGCCCCCGGCTCCCCACCTGCAGGGGAGTCACTTCACAAGCGGTGAAGAAGCAGGTCTACAGTTGTCTATCTTTCTCTCCCCCTCTCTGTCTTACCCTCCTCTACATTTCTCTCTGTCCTATCCAACAACAACAACATCAATAACAACAATAATAACTACAACAATAAAACAACAAGGGCAACAAAAGGGAATAAATAAATAAATATAAAAAAAAGAACAGCATCTTTCAAAATTCATATGAGTATTTAGGGTCCGATGGGCTACAAAAACAGTTAGTTCTTGGATAGGGAGAGTAAATAATACTTAAATAATTTTACCATAGAGAGCTTTACAGAGAGATGGACAAAAGGAAGAATGGCACAGGAACACCAAGTACCACACACTGACACAGATTCAACCCCTAAGTAGGATTTTGCTATGGGGTGTATTGTGTATTTGAAAACTTCATGAGCCAAAAATATAATCCATAGTGCCTCAGAATGTGACTTTTATCAGGAGAAAGAATCTTCAAAGCTTGGTAATTGAGTTGCAGTCAGGTTGTTAGGATGGACTCTCATCCAATGTGATTGTTATCCCTGGAAAAAGAGATTAAGACACTGACAGAGGTAAAATGATGAGAAGACACAGAGAGCAAAGAGCCGTCTGTGAACCAGATAGAGAGATCTCAGAAGAAATCAGCCTTGCTAACACCTCGATCTTGAACTTCAGCCTCCAGAACTGTGAGAAAATTAATTTCTGTCTTTTAAAGTCATATACATGAATATATATTTTAAAACACATGTATATTTAAACACACACATAAAATTTCCATGAGAGAAAGAGTGTGTGTATGAGCTAAAGAAAAGACAAGAGCGGGAGTCGGGCAGTAGCACAACGGGTTAAGTGCACGTGGTGCAAAGCGCAAGAACCGGCGTTAAAGGATCCTGGTTCAAGGCTCTGGATCCCCACCTGCAGGGGAATTGCTTCATAGGCGGTGAAGCAGGTTTGCAGGTGTCTATCTTCCTCTCACTCTCTTTGTCTTCTCCATTTCTCTCTGTCCTATCTAACAAGGACGACAGCAGTAACACCAACAATAACTACAACAACACTTTTAAAAAGGGGGGCAACAAAAGGGAAAAAAAAAAGACAGGAGCATTGCTCAATTCTGACATACAGTACAAGAGAATAAACCTTGGACCTCTGGGGCCTCAGGTATACAATTTTACTTCTCTAATGTCTAGCCATCTCCACCCACCCACCCCCACCACCAGCCATTCTAATTCTGTCATGTAATCCGTCCAGCCTATATTGAGTATAAAGAGTTGATGATGCTTAAAGATTAAAGGTGGTGGACAGAGGGTAGATAGCATAATGGTTATGCAAACAGACTCTCATGCTTGAGGCTCCAAAGTCCCAGGTTCAATCCCCAGCACCACTATAAGCCAGAGCTGAACAGTGCTTTGGTTAAAAAAAAAAGTATTAATAATAATAAGTTAAAGGTGGTCCTTACCATCCATCAGACCATCTGAAATGAGGATGTGGTGAGCAGAATGTAAAGATCTTTGAGGGGGAAGATATTAATTATTAAGCTATGTGGTACTTTCTGAGTAACATTCTCTATGTGGCTGATGCATGTGATAGTGACAGGACAGAAAACAGAAATGAAAGAGAGTAACATGTACAGAGCAGCAAGGCTCCACATACACTGAAGCAGGAAATGTGAGACCAAGATTTAGCTTAGGTTCAGGACACCATGCACTGGACCTAGTTCAATGCTCTATGTGTGACCTCACCTACCAGGAAATGTGAGGAAATCTATGACACGCATGTAGGGACAAAAAGGTATCACCAATGTCTTAGCTAAGGTCTTAGCCTACCTCCTCTTGAAGATCAACTCAAAGCTTGTTGAAAAAGACCTTCAGAGTCTTAATTATTCTGACTCCCAAAGCTAGAAGTGAGTTCTTCATTCCCTAACCTGCAAAATAAATTACCATGTCTTTTCTCAGAAGAGTTAGGATTTTTTTTGTTTCTTTTTACAACTAGTATCCTTTTTCATTTCACCATTTTTATTGAATAAATAGAATAAATTGAGAACTAAGGGACAGATGTTGTGATGTACATATCAGCAAGGCAATTATTGCTGGTAAAAAGCACACACACACACACACACACACACACACACACAAATAGGATGCAAGTGTGTTACGATTTATACCACTTCACTTCTTCTTTTTCTAGCGTTTGCCCTTCTTCCGTAGCCAGTCAACAGCGTCTGCTTGTTGCTGGCTTTGAAAGTGACTGGGATCCATGTGGATTCAGTCAGCTAGGAAGGATCGTCAGTTTCCCCAATGAATGGGTACTCACGGGATGCACCACGGGAAGGTCGATCCAATGCATCCACTTCACTTATGAAACAGAGCACTAACTAGTCGGCTCTGAGATGAGAGAGGAACACATCCTGAATCCAGAGGGAAACAAAAGGAGCACAGTATTTGTCCTGAAAGTAGGCGAGAAGATTCTGTCGGTAGGTTAAGAAGGTTGAAGAGCAAGAATTGACCTTGTAAATGTGGAGGACACTGGTGACTTTGACAAAAGTTGTGTTGGGAGATCACGGATATCTTATTGTCATAACTTTATTCACAGAAATGGCAAAAGGGAGGGTAGAAAAGGCTGAAGGAAGGAGAACTCAGAGAAGGTAGCGCTGCTGACATTGACAGAACAGGTGTAAGTCCCCAAATTTTTAAGTAACCCTCATTTATCACACCCTTTCACATATGTTCTAGGGAAAACCGTTCACATGACTAGGGTTTGACTTGATTAAAACACATTGCAATTGAGTTAAGGAACTTTTTTTATTTCTTTATTGGAGGATTAATGGTTTCCAGATGACAGCAAAATACAATAGTTTATAAATGCATAACATTTCTCAATTTTCCACATAACAGTACAACCTCCACTAGGTCCTCCTCTGCCATCATGTTCCAGATCCTGAACCCTCCCTCCACCTACCCCAGAGTCTTTTATTTTTATGCAATACACCAACTTCATTCCAAATTCTGCTCAGTGTTTTCCTTTCTGATCTTTTCAACTTCTGCCTATGATTGAGATCATCCCATATTCAGCCTCCTGTCTCTGACTTATTTTACTTAACATGATTTCTTCAAGCTCCATCGAAGATGGAGTGAAAAAGGTAAATTCATCATTTTTAATAGCTGAGTAAGTATGCCATTGTATATATAAACCACAAATTACTCAGCCACTCATCTCTTGTTGGACACCTGGGATGCTTCCAGGTTTTGGCTATTACAATAGTGCTGCTGTGAGCATATGTATACACAAATCTTTTTGGATGGGTGTATTTCGTTCCTGAGGGAGTTAAGGCACATTTATAGAGAATGCTATAAATGTCATTTTAACAAAAAAATTAATTGGATTATTTACTTTGGAAAAACTGTAAAAATATATTAGACTCTATAATCCATATCCAGAAAGTAGTCTCTTCGAAATATTTTTTCTGTTTCTATTTCTAGTCAGACACAGGTCAAGGAACTATTTTCCTCCTGAATGAAAAGTTCTACTGTATGAATGCAAATGTTTGGGTTTACTGGGGAAATCAGTATTTTCTTTAGTTAAAAAAAAGTCTTGTAATATTGATGTACCTCAGTGGTCTGAGCGAAAACATACAGAAATCAACAATAGAGGATTTCGCCTTTCCTCCCACTTCAAAACTAACACACACACTTACGCTAACCAATCATCGCTTTTTCCCAACTTTAAGACTGCTTTTTCAAAATGTATTAAAATTTTGTTTGAAAATTCAGCATGTAAACCTATGTTTCCATTTAGAAATTTCTTTGGAATTGTCACAATTGTATTTCCAGTGTGAAATTTCCTACAGAAAATAGTACAGATTATGCATGTACAAACTTGTATTTACTGTTGACTGTAAAACATTAATCCCCCAATAAAGAAATTTTTAAAAAGAAAGAAAGAAAGAAAGAAAGGAAGGAAGGAAGGAAGGAAGGAAGGAAGGAAGGAAGGAAGGAAAGAAGAGAGAAAAATAAAATAGTACAGACACTAACACTGAAAAACTATTCTTTGTTCTGGACACTTACAGAATAAATTAACAACAGAAATATGTTTTTAAAAATCATTAATTGTCAAGACTGTGAATGATTAGTTTAATTTAGCTGCTAAATTGGGGGAAAAAGAAATCCTTTTAAAAATGTAATGTCTGACAATTAATAATTGGCAGAATTTTCAGCAAGTTGACTTTTTTTAAAGCTACTCAGAATTTACACTTTAAAAAATCTTCTACTGAGAAGCTCAGTTTTAAGATACATATCAGTCATAGAAGCAAAACTAAATGGATTTCCCATCTCCTCTCTGGGCCAACTACCAGAACTTCTCACTTTATTAAAGAACTTTTTTTTTTAACTTTCTTTTTTTTACGTTTCTGGTTGACTTTTTTTTTTTCTTTCTATTTTCAAGGATATGAATAAAATGTTGTCAGGGAGGGAATATGATCAATACTCAAGGCTCAGCAAATCCAAGTTCCAGTCCTGGTTTTGTCTCTGTTTACATATGTAACTTTATGTAAGCTGTTTACCCTCTCTCAATCCTAGTCTTCATTCTGCTTTAAAAAGTTAAAACCTCATGAGTTTATTAAAAAGAATCACTGTAAGTAGACCCTCTTGTAGGCTTCTACAGTACCTTGCCTTCAATGTGGGTCAACACTGGTGGGGATTGCTCCATTCTCTGAAGGGAGGTTGGGTCTGCATACTCTGCCACTCGAGGAAGACAGGTCTTGCAATGAGTGCAGTCTAGAATGTTCTAGCTGTGACCACAGAATATGAGCTCAGTTCTGCAGTGATGCAGAGGTTACACAGGCTCCTGTGCTGACTATGGGCCCCAGATCAAATTGATGGGATTTACAGTTAATGATATTTATCTACTTTTCCCATATTTGGGAGCTACGCTCTTCCCTGATACAGCTTTCTAGTCTTGTTTCCAACTCTGACACCATCTCCTCAGACAGCACCTTTGGCCCACCTGCACGTTAGCTGTTGGGGTTCAGGCAAAAATGAGTAAAGTCATGGGCCCCTTGGAATATACCTAAAATAGACCTACTAGCTTTTTCTAAAATGGAGACTCCAAATTTCATAGGTTATAGTCTTACCTTTAGATTCCTGATTTTTAAAAAATATTTATTTATTCTCTTTTGTTGCCCTTGTTTTATTGTTGTAGTTATTACTGATGTCATTATTGGATAGGACAAAGAGAAATGGAGAGAGGAGGGGAAGACAGAGAGGGGGAGAGAAAGACACCTGCAGACCTGCTTCACCACCTGTGAAGTGACTTCCCTGTAGGTGGGGAGCCAGGGTTCTAACCAGGATCCTTAAGCTGGTCCTTGCTTTGCACCACGTGCGCTTAACCCACTGTGCTACTGCCCGACTCCCCCTAGATTCCTGATTTTTAAATGATTAGTTTTGCTTTATATCTTAATGCTTTTTCAGCCACCAAGTTGCAGATGCTACCATGATTGCCAATCTGACATTACTAGATGGTTGACCTCACTGATGTGCCCTGGAGCCCCAGCTCCCCAGGTCCATTATCCACTAGGGAAAGATAGAAACAGGCTGGAGGTATGGATTGACCTGCCAATGCCCATGTCCAGTGGAAAAGCAATTACAAAAGCCAGACCTCCCACCTTCTGCACCCCATAATGATCCTGAGTCTATGTTTCCAGAGGGAAAAAGAACAAGAAAACTTCCAACAGAGGGGATGGGATATGGAACTCTGGTGGTGGGAATTGTGTGGAATTTTTACCCCTCTTATCCTACAGTCTTGTTGATCATTATTAAATCAATAATAATAAAAAGAATTACTGTAAATAACACTATGTAGTACATTATTTCTTTATCTCTTCTCCACTAATTTCTGATCTAGGTGCTGGATGTTTACCACTTCCTGCAAGCAGACATCCTAGCTAGGAAATAACTCACATACACACACCCCCACTGCCAAAATGAAAAGTTGATAAATGAAATATATCAGTTCAGGCAGTAACACTTTTCTTTCAGAAATTATCACCTGGGCCATCCTTTCCATTCCTCCCTTTGCTAAGAGAAAGGAAGAAAGAGAGAGAGAGAGAGAGAGAGAGAGAGAGAGAGAGAGAAAGAAAGAAAGAAAGAAAGAAAAAAAAAGAAGATAGAAAGGAAGAGAGAAAGAAAGAGAGAATGTTTACTGAGTAAGGCAAGATTTTTCCTATGTTTTATGTTTTATTCTCATTTAGAAATATACAAAGTTGCTTGTGAAGTTCATGTCTAACAGTGGGGTTAAATAAAAATTTAAATATTGCAATTGAATCTTAATATCAAATACGAGTCTAAGAAAATTTGTTACACCAGACAACTTCTTGACTCCACGTCTAAAGCTTTTCTGAAGTTCAATTTTTATTAACTTAGTAAAAAAAAAAAAGGAGTTACATCTATATTTATTAAAAATCATTCTGATTACTACTTCATCACAATATGTCAACTGAGAATTGTGTATTCTATTTCTTAAAAAATGTCAATTTGATAAAGGCTTTGTCAGCTCATAAAGCATTGTAAGGACAAATATAAACGGTGACACTTTTCTGTATATAAAGGAATTTAGAGAGCTTATCATGATTTTAGACCTTTTGAGGTTAAGGAACCCCAAATTGAGAGCCATTGACTATAAAATACTGAGTCAGTGCTGATAAAGCAATAATAGGCTGGCCCACAATTGTGTAAGTAATAATGATATTACTAATCATTTGCAATAGCCCACTAGGGACATCAGAAATAACCTCAAAGCAATTAACTAATGACCTACCTTTGATTATATCTCCAGTTTTGAAAGCAAACGGGTAGGGTCCACACATCAAACTGATGTTGAAAGAATGACATTCTGGTGGCCTGTCCTTTTCCTGAACAGAGCACATAACTCTTACCTGCTTAATCTCTCTTCTGAGTGCACTTCCAGAAGATGGTAATCTTTATAGCCTTTTTAACATTTTTATAACATCTTCTTTCATTCTAATTAAAACTATTGTTCAATAGAGAAAACGTGGAAACTACAGACAGACATAAATATAACCAACAACAAAAAAATGTTATCCATAATCCTACCTCCCCTAATTGCTTTTAACATTTTCCTGTTTGTCTCTATGATTCTTCTAGCTATAAGTGTGCAATATTGTACTCAAAAATCAGCAAAAAGGGGCACGGTGGTAGCACATCTGGTTGAGTTCACGCATTACAACGTGCAAGGACCCAGCTCAAACCCCTGGTCCCCACCTGCAGGGGAAAAGCTTCATGAGTGGTGAAGCAGGGCTGCATGTGTCTCTCTGTCTCTCTCCTTTTCTATTTCCCCCTACCCTCTTGACTTCCATCTGTCTCTGGCCAATAAATAAAGTTAACTAAAATTTTTTTTCTTTAATCAGCGAAAGCATAATGCTGTCATTTCACCTCCACTTTATTCTTCAATTACAGGTTATACATATGCTTCCATAACAGTAAAGAATTTATATGATAGCACGTACTTCATTCAACTGATTCCTTTCTGTTGGATATTTAGTTAGTCCCTAGTGTGACATTGAGGACTAGGAGATAGCTCACCTAGTACAATATAGACCTCACCATAACCAGGGTCCTGGAATTTGAGCGTCTACATCACATGATAATACAATTCTCCACAGATAGTAAAACAGCGCTGTGGTAACCCTCCCTCTCTCTCCGTGAAATAAAAAGAATGTCAACAGTCTATTCTTAATGGTGAAACTGTACATGAACTCTACCCCAGCTCAAAAAAAAAAGTGTGGGGGTGGAGCAGGTGACTAAATGTTTCTTTACTATAAATACTACTAGGGGCTGGGGATACAGAAGAATGGCTACGTGGAGAATTTTCACACCTGAGGCTCTGAGGCCCTCGGTTCAATCCTCAAGCACAACCACTAACCGGAGCTTAGCAGTGCTCTGGTCTCTCTTTCTCTATCTGTGTGTGTACATATATCTTTCTCTCTGTCTTTCTGCCATTAAAATAAAATCGCATTTAAAAAGTTGGATTGTTACGTGGAAAACTGAGAAATGGTATGCATGTACAAACTATCATATTCACTGTCAAATGTAAAACATTTAACCCCCAATAAAGGAAAAAAATGAAGAAAAAAAAAGTAACATACTGAGATTGGGTTACTTCATTCATTGTTGACATCTGCTGATAGGCACACTCACACTCCAAAAAACAAAAAAAGGCACTTCCACTTATGAACTTACATTGAGAGGACAGGATTTTAGAAGGAAATTCAAAATCAATACATTCAAACATATATATTGCAGACACTTTCCCCAGAACTATGACTCTTAGTCTATAATTTTTTTGCTCTTCTCTCTGGAGACATACTTGATAATGCAGTCACAACTCAAGGTTTCCAGGTTTAAATATCTTACAAACGGACACATGGCGAAAACATCTCAGAATATCTCCACTCTGATTATTAATCAAGCTGCACATTCTCACCATGGTAATCTGTGATCTATATTTCTCTTTTATTGAATTTCTCTATGTGTCCTTTGAACGTTTTTCTTACCAAGGCATTAACCTTTTCTTTATTGATTTCCTTATTGACTTATTTTATTGTCATTTTATCATGACCATCTCTTCAAGCTGATAGATGGATACTAACTCATCATTAGTAAGGATTGTGTTTTGAATGTTTTATAAGTATGTATATATACAAAAGAATGAGCCCTTTCACACGAGTTGAATATTTAAATACCAACCGTAAGGATATGTATAATGTCTCCTTGACTTCTTTACTCCCCTCTGACTTCTCCTCTTTGTCTACCCATGTTTTCACCAACCCAACCCAGAATAATTCATGTTTACAGCCTAGCATATATCTTTTTTATTTTTCTCCATTTTTCACATTTATATGTCCATAGATGCTGATATAAAGCACATACAGTGTTTTGTCATTTATTGTTTCATAAAGATGAGATGACGGTAAACATTTTCCTCATCTTATTTCACTCACTCAAGGATATCACATAAAAATTCTGCCAAGGTAATTGGTATAATTCTAATTCATTTCTTTTTTTATAGCCACATAAGGCTCCCTGGGGTGAATGGACTACGATTTATTCAGCCATTCTCCTCTCGCTGACATTCAGTTTTGTTTCTAGGTTTTGCAACTATGAGTTAGGCTATAATAAACTTCTTCTTCTTCTTCTTCCTCTTCTTCTTCTTCCTCTTCTTCTTCTTCTTCTTCTTCTTCTTCTTCTTCTTCTTCTTCTTCTTCTTCTTCTTCTTCTTCTCCTCCTTCTTCTCCTTCTTCTTCTTCTTCTTCTTCTTCTTCTTCTTCTTCTTCTTCTTCTTCTTCTTCTTCTTCTTC
This sequence comes from Erinaceus europaeus, assembly GCF_950295315.1. Taxonomy (NCBI): domain Eukaryota; kingdom Metazoa; phylum Chordata; class Mammalia; order Eulipotyphla; family Erinaceidae; genus Erinaceus; species Erinaceus europaeus. The sequence goes on from NC_080173.1 coordinate 92,198,469, forward strand.
TTCTTCTTCTTCTTCTTCTTCTTCTTCTTCTTCTTCTTCTTTTGCCTCTAGGGTTATCACTGGGGCTCAGTGCCTGCACTACAAATCCACAACTCCTGGAAGCCATTTTTGTTGTTGCCCTTGTTTTAAGATAGGACAAAGAGAAATCAAGAGAGGAGGGGACCACAGAGAGGAGAAGAGAAAGATAGACACCTGCAGACCTGCTTCACCACTTTAGAGGCAACTCCCCCGTCAGGTGGGGAGCCTGGGGCTCGAACTGGGATCCTTACTTCCATTCTTGCACTTTGGCCATGTGCAATCTAACCTGCTGCGCTACTGCCCAGACCCCTATAATAAGCATCTTTGAGCAGATAGGCTTACTTATGAGTGCTTTCATCTTCATGAAACAAACAGGTTCCCAGAGAGATTATTGCTGAGTCAAGCCATATGTTTATGTTTATTTATGTTTATGTTTATAGGTTTATAGACACCCTAAGACTATCTCCTAAAAAAAGCTTTAACCATGTATATATACTAGCAATATATAAAAGCTTCTCAAGATCTTCATTAGCAATGGTGAGTGTAGCTTTCCAGCTTCAGATTCAGTTTCATAATCCTGAGAAGATTAGTAGAAGTGTAACCCTGAGTAGTTTATTAATTCAAATGGCATAACTTTTTTAATCCTTTGGAATTCACTTCTCTGAACTACAGTCTATTCTTTGGTCTGTTTTGTTTGTTTGTTTATTTCTTTGTTTTTGTTTTTCATTTTTTGGGGGGGTGCCAGATTGTTTAATACTTTATACTATAGATTTTGATACTTTGTCAGCAGCATTGTAAATTGTTCTTTTTTCAGAACTCATACATGTCTATGCAGTTTGTTTATGAAAATACTTCTCAAATTCTCTGTGGCAAAAGACCAGTATTATAAATTTTCTAATTTGTAGTAGATCAGTGTTTCATAAAATAGAACACCACATGCTCAGATGTGCTGGCTGTATTAAATTTCTGTTAAAAGCTTACAAATGTTAACTCTCCATTTCTGTATGTATTACTCTTGAAAAATTCATAAGTAAGCAGTAGAGATATTGGTCTATTTGACTGACAGAAAAATTCTCAATTTGCTCATCATTTTTTGCAATCAAGGTTTTTACTTTTATGTAGCCCAGTTTCCATTTATATTTTCTAGCAGGATATAGTAGTCTTGGTTGAAAGCCTTTTTCATTGAGCACTCGATAGATATCTTGCCATTCTCTTCTGACCTGTACTGTTTATGGGGAGAAATCTGCAACTAATCTTCTGGGTTTTTCCTCTATAAGTGTCTCTTGCAGCCTTTAGGATCCTTTCTTTATTCTTATTCCTTTTCATTCTAAATATAATGTGTCTTGAAGTCTGGGTTAATTCTGTTTGGGACCCTCTGGGCTTCTTGAACCTTTATGTCTTTGATGTTGTCTAGACTAGGAAAGTTCTCAGCTATGTCCTATAGAATGCTTTCTTCCCCTCCCTCTCTTTCTTCCTCTGGTAAACTAATAATGCATTTATTATCTCTTTTTTTTTTAAATAATTTATTTCTTTATTGGGGAATTAATGTTTTACATTCAACAGTAAATACAATAGTTTGTACATGCATAACATTCCCCAGATTCCCATTTAACAATACAACCCCCACTATGTCATTCATCATTATCTCTTTAGAAATCATCCCACATGTCTCTGTTGTTGTTTTCAGTATCTCTCAATCTTTTTTTGAGATCTCTTATTTCCTTCTTAGTTTTCTCTAATTCATCCTCAGTCTTGCTCATTCTGTTTTCTGCCTTATTTAGTCTATTGTCTCGCCCCTCTGTTGTTTACTGTAACTCAGCTATTGTGTTACTCTGATGTGATGTTGTATTAGCTTGCTCAGTTAGTTGTAATCTTAGCTCAGCTATTTCAGCTTTCAGCTCTTTAATTACCTAGAGATAGTTAGTGTTTTCTTTCAGAGTCTCATTTGTTGTTTCCCCATTTCTGATGCTATTACTTTCAACAGCTTTCCTCACTCCTGTGATTAATGCCTCAATTAGTGTTTGGATGTTGTCCTCATTCTTATGTGCTTCTACCTTTGGGGGGCTTTTAGTTGTGCTTTTGATCTGGTTCATTTCTCCATTGTTTCGTCTTAATTAAACCATTGTATATAGTGTGTTGTGAGGCCCTTCTCTTTGTACTTTTCAGCCTACTGATCATATTATTTTTATATTTTATAAAAAATATATAGAGAATATTTTATATTTTATTATTTTTATAATTTTATTTATTTTATAGAGAATATTTTAAAATTTGCTTATAAGAATTCTGTTGCTCAGCTCATTCCAGTTAAGCCACTAGTCTATGTAGATTTTTATAAAAATTGATTATATGCTCCCTTTTTGTCTTTATTTTTTTAATGCTGTGGGGAAAAAAAGCTTTACAGATTTGCTTTCTTTCAGATACACTGCCACACTAATTTTGCCACTGCAGATATAGTTTGGTTTGGCTTATTCCAAAGTTACTCTCTCTCACTTCTTGTTTACATTTTTATTAGTTATTTAACATTGATTTACAAAATCATGAGATAACAGGGATATAGTTGCCCACCGTTCCCACCACTGAAGTTCTGTGTCCCCATCCCCTCCACTGGAAACTGCAATAGTTCTTCCAAGGTCACAGGTATGGGTTGACAAGAATGTTCCCAGAAGTGACCATAGGCTGTGAGCTCTGAGGTTATACAGGTTCCTGTGCTAAATATGAATAGGCCCTGGGTCAGATCAATCGAGTAAATACTTAATTGTATTTATATACTTTGTCAAATTTAGAAGCTACTCTCTGTCCTGATCCAGCTTTCTAGTCCTATTCTCAACTCTGACAATTTTCCCAGACAATATTTCTAGTCTACCTGCGTGTTAGCTATCAAGCTCAAGCAAAAATTATTAAAGTCATTGACCCCTAGGAACGTACATAAAATAGGCTTCCTAGCTTCTCTCCACCCTAAGATGCCTATTCTCATCTGCTCTATTTCTACCTTTTTGTTCCTATTTATTAAAAACTTTGTCCTGGTTTATACCATATAGCCTTTTAGCCACCAAGTTGCAGGTGGTACTATGATTCCATTCTGATTTCCCTGGGAAGACAACCTCTTCTTTACATTTTTGGACTGTAGATACTGGCTTTGAAAGGATAACATCATGCATTCTCAGATAAGCTGTACTATCATTCCATGTGAGATACCCCACCAAGTAAGCACAAGCCAACCAAATCTTATGGCTGAATAGACTGTGGTATAAGTGAATATGGTGAATATGTATCTTCTTTTTTTCCCCTTTATTAGGGGATTAATGTTTTGCATTTGATAGTAAATACAATAGTTTGTACATGCATAACTTTTCTCAGTTTTCCATAAAACAGTACAATCCCACTAGGTCCTCTGTCACCCTTTTCCAGGACCTGTACTCTCTCCCACCATTCAACCCCAGAATCTTTTACTTTGATGCAATACATCAGAATATGTACCTTTTAAAAAAGTTTATGTATTGATTTATTATTTATTTAATTAATGAGAGAGACAGAGACCAGAGAATTGATCACATTCAGTGCCTAGGAGCAAACACAGGGTCTCACACACAGCAAGTAATTTCTCCCAAATTATATGTCTAGTTTTTTTTAATGCCAAGCAGTAAGAATTAGCAATGATACTTCTGTTTCAGATGATTTGGGAATTATTGGATGCTTTTGCTGCCCACATATCCAACCTTTTTTTTTCACTTTCACAGATAGTGTCTAGGAATTACTTATCCATCTTAATAAACGCTCTACACTTAAAAAAGCTAGTATGAAGTCTGTTGTATGTAACAAAAAGTCTTTAGAGAACTATAATATCATCTAATCTCATACATTAAAACACTATAGTGAATTCACTCTTTCATCAAACTGTTTGAAGGTATCAATATTAACACAACTGATTTTTTTCACAGTGAGTTTATACTGCAATTCATATTGTTTATGGCCTTCTCAGACATTTCTACTTTCATTTTAAGTTTAAGATAATATTATCACCTGAAATCAACAAAGAAACAGAAACACAAATTCCAGCTGAGTAAAGCTGAGATACCACTTTAAATCATAACCCACACTATATAAAAACTAAATGAAGACACCTGAGAATGACCTTAGAAAGGGTCAGAACAGTTGAGCCAGGTTACTCATAACTTTAACAAGTAATATTTTTTCTTTTTTAAAAAGTATTTATTTATTTATTCCCTTTTGTTGCCCTTGTTGTTTTACTGTTGTAATTTTTTTTTATGTCGTTGTTATTGGATAGGACTGAGAGAAATGGAGAGAGGAGGGGAAGACAGAGAGGGGGGAGAGAAAGATAGACACCTGCAAACCTGCTTCACTGCTTGTGAAGCAACGCCCCTGCAGGTGGGAAGCTGGGCCTCCAACCGGAATCCTTCTGCCGGTCCTTGCGCTTTGCGTCATGTGCGCTTAACCCTCTGCGCTACCGCCGGACTCCCACAAGTAATATTTTTAAGTAATAAATTAAGAACTGCAGAGCCTGCTGTAGATTGTGGGAGGGTACTAAAATCATGAGATTTGTACAAAAGTAAATGCAAGAAGAAAATTAAATTATCGAGTTCCACTCCTTTTCTCACAGGTAAGCAACATTTTCTTTCTTTCCCCTTTTATGAAATGGGAGGCATATCCTCCAGAGAAGATGAAGTACAGAAGATTTTTAATGTGGGGCCACCAGACATAAAAGAGTCAGAGACAAGTTCCTAGAGCAGGAGTCAGTAAATATTTCTATAAAGATCCAGACAGAACATGTTTTAGGCTTAGTGAATCACATTCTTTTACACTTAGTCAAATCTGGCATTATAGCAAAGAGTAGCCATAGATGTTACTTGAAAAAGTGGGTATAACTGTGAGCCAATAAAACTTTATTCATAAAAACAGGTAATGGATTTCATACCAACTGATACTGCATCTGCTGATCCCAACTTAATCAGTGCAACCAGCACCACCTCAGTATATTTCACTTCGGACTGTGTCCAGAGATGTCAGGCATGAAATGTCAGCCTTCCAGCTTCATTATTCTGGTGAGATATTTCCTAGCTCATAGGACTCCTTAATTCCATTTCAGGTGGTGCACTTCTTAACAAAGCCTCAAAATTGAAATATAGACCAGGGCCCATGAGATAGATCATATGTACACATATATCCATAAGTTATGGAAAAATATATACCTTAAAGCAAAAGTGCACAATAGTTTGTGGTGATTAAATAAATGAAGCAAGCAAGTAGAAAGACCTAGAAAGACACCATAAAGTACCTAATCAAATAGTTTCTACTTAGACCTGGATACCCTCCTCACCTACTTCCTCTTACACTTCCCTCAATCACTTCAAAGCTAGCCTTCTCAGACAAAGTAAGGACTACAAAAGCTGAATAAGGGCAAGAGACCAGTGTACTTTAAGTCTTTAGTCACTACCAGGCCACCCTATCACCTGGGGCCCTAGTCAATGACACCTGGGATTCCCACAGACATGATGGGCCTAGACCTCTAACAGATCCCTTTCTCCACTGCCATTGATCATTCCATCACAAAAAACATAATGGACCCCTTGGGGGGGCCCTATAGGACCTTGACCTCTATGTGGATCAACAATAGTAGGAACTGTTCCATTCTCTGAAGGGAAGTTGGACAACATACATTACCACTTGAAGATGGGTCCTGATATTAGTGCAGCCTGGAATGTTCCTAGCCATGACTACAGAATGCAAGCTCAGACCTACAGGGATGCAGAGGTTACACAGGCTTCTGTGCTGAATATGGGCCCCAGATCAAATTGATGGGGTTTACAGTTAATGATATTTATATACTTTTCCCATATTTGGGAGCTACTCTCTTCCCTGATCCAGCTTTCTAGTCCTTTTTCCAACTATGACACCATCTCCCCAGACAATAACTTGAGTCCACCTGCATATTACATGTCAGGCTCAGGCAAAAACTACAAAAGTCATGGGCCTCTTGGAATATAACTAAAATAGACTAGCATTTTCCAAAACAGAGACCATAAATCTTCATCTGCAATATTGCAGCCTTTAGGTTCATGATTAGTCAACCATTTGTTCTGATTTATATGCTAACTCTTTTTTAGCTACCATGATACCAACCTGACTTCCCTGGGCAGACAATCCCATGAATGTATCTTGGAGTCCTACCTCCTCAGACCCCTGCCCCACTAGGGAAAGAGAGAGACAGACTGGGAATACGGATTAACCTGCCAACGCCCATGTTCAGCAGAGAAGCAATTACAGAAGCCAGATCTTCCACCTTCTATACCCCACAATGATCCTGAGTCCATACTCCCAGAGGGATAAAGAATAAGAAAGCTATCAAGGGAGAGGTGATGGGAATTGTGTGGAATTGTACCCCTCTCACCCTCTGTTCTTGTTGATATTTCCATTTTATAAATAAAAATTAAAAAAACAGGTAATGGGCTAAAATTAACTAAATGACCATAATTTATATGCCTCTGATCTAGTGTGATACAGGAAGAAAGAGTGGTAGGAGGGTCAGTTAAATATAGCATCAACATATCAAACAAGGAGATTATTATTCTTCAAGCTTATATTTAGATCACCATACCACACTTTCTCCTAGACTTTGTACCCACGCCCACCCTAAATCAACCCATAAATAAGAATAGTCATTTTATTTTATTTTGTCACCAGAGATGTCACTGGTGCTCAGTGCCTGTATAACTTCTCCTAGGACAAACTCAGACTGACCCTAAGAATAGTATTTTAAGAAACTAAAACTCCTAATAGCAAACATTTACATATGCTAATATTTAGCATCAGGGGCCAGGTGGTGGCACACCTGGTTGAGTGCACATGTTTCATTGTGCAAGGACCTAGTTTTGAGCCTCTGGTACCCATCTTCAAGTGGTGAAGTAGTGTAGCAGGTATCTTTCTGTCTCTCTCCCTATCACCCCCTTCCCTCTTGATTTCTGACTGTCTCTAGCCAATAAATAATGATAATACAAATATTTAACATCACTGACTTTAAAAAATCCAATTGCTCTGTGAATTTCATCATTTGCTAGACACTATGATCCTGACTCAGTAAGGTGGTGGTGGAGGAGAGGGAGTCCCAAGCATCTTATCCTTCATTCAAGAAGCCATTTTTTTTTTCCAATATGAAAAGACATCAAACCTTTGGTATTAAAGATGGAGACAAGAGATTTCTATCATGAAAGACTTTTTTGTCAAAAAACTAGCTTTTGGATATATTTATATTTCCTACTATTAGTTTCTATGTCAATGTATATTTGGTGAACAAGTCAGTGGTAGTTATCAACAAAAACATGTGCTGGAAGTCATCTAGGAGAAGATGTATTGAGTGAGAAAGTAGAAGTCCTTTTGAGAACATGAATATCTAAAAGTTGAGCAGAAAATAAAGAATCTAGTGGACCTGGTAATGGTGCACCCAGTTGAGTTCAAGCCCCTGGTCCCCACCTGTGGGACTGAGGCTTCACAAGTGGTGAAGCAGTGCTGCAGGTGTCTCTGTTTCTCTCTCCCACTGTAACTGTCTCCCACTGTAACTCTTCCTTCCCTATCAATTTCTCTCTGCCTCTATTTAAAATAAAATCAAAAAGAATATAAAGATTTTTTTTAATATTTATTTATTTATTCCCTTTTGTTGCCCTTGTTGTTTTATCATTGTAGTTGTTGTTGATCTCGTTGTTGTTGGATAGGACAGAGAGAAATGGAGAGAGGAGGGGAAGACAAAGAAGGGGAGAGAAAGATAGACACCTGCAGTCCTGTTTCACCACTTGTGAAGCGACTCCCCTGCAAGTGGGGAGCCGGGGGCTCGAACCTGGATCCTTACACTGGTCCTTGTGCTTAGCACCACCTGCGCTTAACCCGCTCTGCTACCGCCCGACTCCCGAATATGAAGATTTTAAACTAGTAATCTGATACATGGAAGGAAGAAAAAACCCAAGAAACTGCAATCTCACAGAAGTCAAGATAAATGGTGTTTGTAGATTGAGAACTTTGTCAACAGCTCCAAGTGTTAGTGGACCAGTGGGGGTTGGGTGGGGTGTGTATTTCTTTCTTAAGTAATTAGAAACATCCATCAGCATTAGCTGTAATTGGGTTGTAGATAAATCTTGCAAGAGCGGTTTCATAAAATGTTAGGAGAAAAGGGCAATTTAGTAGTTCAAAGAATAAGAGGAAAGTGGGTAAATAATAGTAATAGTTACAAATAATTGTGGAGCTTGGGAGAGAACATCGTGGTTATACAAAAACACTTTCATGCCACACCAAAGCCAGGGGAGGGAGGGGCAAGGAGGAGAGGTAACTTTGGGGGCCTGGTACATAATGAAAGTGTATGCTATGTCAGTGACTCCACTGTAAATCATTAACCCCCTCAACTCAATTAAAAAAAAAAAAAAGACTTTCATGCCTGAGGCGCCTTGGTCCAGGTTTAATCCTTAGCACCACCAAAGCTGAGCAGTGCTCTAATCTTTCTATGTGTCTTTCCCTCTGTATCTCTATGTGCTATCTATCTATCTATCTATCTATCTACCTATCTACCTGTCTCTATCTTGAAATAAATAGGAATTTTTTTAAGTAGCTGTGGGGTCATGAAGGGAGGGTAGGCACTGGAAAGGGACATGACATAGGTATTGTTGTAAAGAGGTGAAAACTTGAGACATTTAAATGTTGACAGAAAACAGCAAATTTTGGATGGTAGGTAGAGGGAAAGAAATGCCATGCAGAACTCAGATGCAGAAGTAGGCTTATGTGAGAGCTCTGCCTTTATCCTTATTAAAACAAATCAGGATGGCAGAATGTCTGTGAGTGAATGTGGGTGAATGTGCCTTTGCAAATTTGGTGGAAGAGAACTGTGGACACGTAACAATCTGAATCCTCTACAAATCATTGACAGAGTTCTTGGCTGAGAATAAGATGGGAAGTTGTATAGTGTTGGGAGCTTCAGAAACAAATACTGAGATGATTACAGTATGTCTTGGGAGAAGGAATTAGATTAGGATGGTACTCAACAGAAGAGATTTTTGTCATTGTCAAGAGCCTCATCATGTCACAAATGACATTGTTCTGAAGGGACCGTGCATATAGGATTGAAGGTGAACAGATGGATCCAGACTTGCCAACTTCTGGGATGATCTTTGGTGATCACTAAATATCTGTCAGGATATTCTCAGCTTTTCTCCACCCTTCAACCAAGAGGCAAGTTCCAAAACCTCCTCTCACACATTTGCTGGGGAAGAAAAAGAAATTAATCTGTATTAATGGAATAGTGAAGAAGTTTGGTGTCCATTCCCTCTACTCAGGAGCAGGAGTGCACAGACAATACTAGATAAGAGGCCTCTAGCAGAACTACACTAGACCTATAAACCATTAATCCTTCAATAAAACAATAAAAAGAAATAATAAAAAAAGAAAACAAAAGATCTATACTAGAAAATGGGGGAATGTCAAGATATAAGAACAATGGTCTAATATTAGTTTGTTGCCACTTGAAACATGCTTTCATTTTGTCCAATAACTTATTGGCAGAAGTTGTTCATCTTAACTTCAAACTAGTCATTTTTTAATTTTACCCAAAAAAAGACATAGTGTGTGTGTGTGTGTGTGTGTGTGTGTGTGTGTGTGTGTGTGTGTGTGTGTGTATCATCAGTTCTATCAATGAACCTAATCTAATCACATGTCAAGAAAAAATTGAAAACAGTAGGAAGTGAAATTTAGGGGCCAGGCAGTGGCACACCTAGTTACACATGACAGTGCACAAGGACCCAGGTTCAAGCCCCAGGTCCCGACCTGCAAGGGGAAAGCTTCAGGAGTGGTGAAGCAGGGCTGCAGGTGTCTCTCTGTCTATTTCCCTCTCTATTTCCCCTACCCCCCTCAATTGCTCCCTGTCTCTATTCAATAATAAAAATGTTTAAAAAGAAAGTGAAATTTATTTTCTCTGTTTTTTCAGCAGTGAACTCATAAGAAGGCAAACATTGTTAAACACTTTAAGTTATCATATTTCAACCAATATTTTTCTTAGAACCCAATTTCTAAAATAAAACTATATTCTGATCTTATTAACACCCAGAGAGATCTTTTCAAATAATTCTTCCACTTTGCTAGTTTTATTCTTACTAAAATAAGTTCTTATTTAGATAAATCTTAAAATTCTATTAGACAATGTATCCTTAACCTGAAATAATTCTCTTATCAAATTTATGTCTATGGCCATATGGCCCTGAACATACCTGAGCTCATCTTATCAAATTTATTTTGAATTTCTGCTCAGTCTCAGCTTTCCCAGCTTAATTATTTTGGTTTTTTAACTTTTAACCTCCATTACCCATAGTTCCTTGAGTTTTGACCATACAAAGCATTCCGTTTGTTTATAGAGTAAATTATTTTAAATAATTTATTTATTTTAATGACAGATACAGAAAGAGCAAGAGAGAGCAGAGCACTGCTCAGCTGTGGTTCATGGTGGTGTTGGGGATTGAGTCTGGGGCCTTAGAGTCTCAGGCAGAAAAGGCTTCTCCATAACCATTATGCTGTCTCTCCTTGCCTCTTTTCTCTTATAAGGTACAGAATACTTTCATTGTTCCAGTTTTTTTTTATTTAGTTTCCTCTTCCTTAAATGATGAAATAAACCAAGAACTATTTATTCCAAAACAGAGCGTTCTCCACATCAAATAGGTACATCACCACTAATATCTGGGATCGGTAAATATTTCCAAAGCATTATCCATTTTGTTTCTTTTTTTTCTTTAAACCAAAAGGAAACTTTCTACTTCCATATATAACATTTAATCAGAGATGTGAAAGGGAACAAAACCCTTTGATATTATTTAATTTCTGATTATTATGTGCATAATTATGTTTCCCCTACTAATAAACACAATTCTAGCTCCAAATTCTTCCCAGGACAATATATGCCTTCTATTAAGCTCAGTAGTCAAGCATGGCTTTTTTCTGGGCAATAAAAGAAATAAAATTGGGAGAACTATCTAAGTGCTCATTTATTATTCTTTTTTTTTAAATATTTATTTTATTTATTTATCCCCTTTTGTTGCCCTTGTTGTTTTATTGTTGTAGTTATTGTTCTTGTTGTCATTGTTGGATAGGACAGAGAGAAATGGAGAGAGGAGGGGAGACAGAGAGGAGGAGAGAAAGCTAGACACCTGCAGACCTGCTTCACCGCTTGTGAAGCACCTCCCCTGCAGGTGGGGAGCCTGGGTTCGAACCGGTATCCTTATGCTGGTCCTTGTGCTTTGTGCCACCTGCGCTTAACCTGCTGTGCTACAGCCCGACTCCCTTTTTTTTTAAAATACTTATTTTATTTATTTATTATTATTCTTTTTTTATAATTTCTATTATCCTCTCATAGGAAGACTATTCCTGTTAAGTATTAATATTAGTATTCTTTTAATATCTTCAGGATATCACGCCAAATACTTTTTTTTTGTCTTGAGTGATTTCTATCCATCAGGATCTTTGGCATAATTTTACATGTTTTAATAAAATCTCCTGACTCTGAATTTATTTGTCATTAAAAAAAAGAAACAACCCTAGCTTTTCTCAAAATTAAAACCAACTCTAGCATGTTCTAATTGTCTTTGTCAATAGTAAGCAACTTGACGTCACTGATTCTTATCACTTTAAGTTATAATTCTTGCTTCTCCATGTGGGTCCCTGGCACAAAACTTGAAAATTTAGAAATGAAGAATCAGATTCCTCATCCAGATCTACTGAATCTAAATCTTCACTTTAACAAGATCCTGGGTGAACTAAAGATTCCCAACTGAATTAGTTCACTAGGATTTTTTTTTCTTAGTTCTTAAAACCCTACAGCAGAATCACCAGGGATGATATAAGTGCAGATATCTGGAACAAACCCAAAACTTCCCAGTTCAGAATCCTGGGAGTATATAGAATCTTCTCAGGGGTATTTTAAAGATGTGATTAAAAATACATTCTAATTTTGAATTGAGGGAGTGCACAAGAATTCTCAAGAGTGTTTTTAAGATGTGATTAAAAATGGTGATTCCCCAGTGGTTCTGAAGCACAATGGGGTCACAGACTTTTATATCTGCATTGGAGTATATACTGGGCATCTGTGGAAATGTTATTCTAAGAATAATTACATTATTGCTTAAAGGAAAAATTATGATGGATTAAGAGATTATGAAAACAACAGAGACCTATGGAATGACTTCAAAAGAAATAATATACGCATTATTGGCTTACCAGAGGAAGAATGAGAGGGAGGGGAAGAAAGCATTCTTCAGGAAATAATAGCTGAGAACTTCTTTAGAATAGACAACATAAAAGACATAAAGGTTCAAGAAGCCAGAGGGTCCCAAACAGAATTAACCGAGACTTAAAGATACCAAGACACATCATATTTAGAATGGAAAGGAATAAGGATAAAGAAAGGATCCTGAAGGCTGAAAGAGAAAAGAAAGGGTCACCTACAGAGGAAAACCCATAAGATTAGAGCAGACTTCTCCATACAAACACTACAGGCCAGAAGAGAATGGTGATATAACTATCGAGTGCTCAATAAGAAAGGCTTTCAACCAAGAATACTGTATCCTGATAGATTGTCATTCAGACCAGATGGATGCATAAAAAACTTCTCAGACAAGCAACAGCTGAAAGAATCAACTATCACCAAGCCTTCCCTGAAAGAAGTTCTTAAAGGTCTACTATAAAGAGTCAGACCACCATAAATATGTCATCTATCAAAACACTCTAAAATTCTACAAGAATGGCATTAAAATATCTTTAATCTTTGGTATCAATAAATGTCAGTGACCTGAATTCACCTATTAAAAGGCACAGAGAAGGAAGACGGATAGGAACACACAAGCCAACAACATGCTGTCTATAAGAAACCCACTTAACTCAACAAGACAAACACAGACTCAAAGTGAAAGGATAGAAAACTATCATACAGGCCAATGGCCCACAAAAAGAGGCAGGAACAGCTCTTCTCATATCTGACATGATAGACTTTAAAATGAATAAAATTTAAAAATATAGGGATGGAAATTATGTACTGCTCAGTAGATCAATCAATCAAGAGGACTTAACAATTATTAACATCTATGCACCCAATGAAAATCCATCTAAATACATCAAACATCTACTGAAAGAGCTACAGCAATATATGAACAGCAACACAGTTATAGTAGGGGACTTCAACACCCCACTCTCTCAACTGGACAGATCATCCAGGCAGAAAATCAATAAAGAAATGAGGGAGCTAAATGAGGAGATAGATAAACTAGAACTATTTGACATTTTGAGAGTCATTCATCCCAAGAAACTGGAATACACATTTTTTTAAAATATTTATTTTATTTATTTATTCCCTTTTGTTGCCCTTGATGTTTTATTGTTGTAGTTATTATTGTTGTTATCGTCGTTGTTGGATAGGACAGAAAGAAATGGAGAGAGGAGGGGAAGACAGAGAGGAGGAGAGAAAGACAGACACCTGCAGACCTGCTTCACCACCTGTGAAGCGACTCCCCTGCAGGTGGGGAGCTGGGGTTCGAACCGGGATCCTTATGCCAGTCCTTGTGCTTTGTGCCACCTGCGCTTAACCCGCTGCGCTACAGCCCGACTCCCTGGAATACACATTTTACTCAAATCCACATGGATTATTCTCAAGGATAGACCATAGGTTAGGCCACAAAAACAGCATCAGCAAATTCAAGAGCATAGAAATTCTCCCAAGCATCTTCTCAGACAACAGTGGAATTAAACTAAAACTTAACAATCAACAAAAGATTAGTAATAGTCCCAAAATGTAGAAGCTCAACAGTACACTTCTTAACAAATACTGGGTCAAAGAGGAAATAAAGGAAGAAATCAAAATGCTTTGAGAGTTCAATGAAAATGAAGACACAAGCTATCAAAATATTTGGGAAATAGCTAAGGCAGTACTGAGAAGGAAGTTCAGAGCCATACAAGCACACATTAGGAAACAAGAAAAAGCACAAATAAACAGCATAATTGCACATCTTAAAGATCTAGAAGAAGAACAAAGGAACCCTAAAGCAACCGGAAGGACAGAAATCACTAAAGTTAGGACAGAAATCAATAAAATTGAAAATAAGAAAACTATACAAAAGATCAACGAAAGTGAATGTTGGTTCTTCAAAAGAGTGAACAAAATCGACAAACCTTTAGCGAGACTCGTAAAACAAAAAAGGAAGAAGACACAAATAAATCAGATAGTAAATGAAAGAGGAGATATCACAACAGACACCGCAGAAATTCAACATATCATGCGAGGCTTCTATGAACAACTATATGCCACCAAGCTAAAGAACCTGGAAGAAATGGGTGATTTCCTAGATACCTATGAACTTCCAAAACTAAGTGAACAGGAACTAGATAACATGATCAGGTCCATCACAGCTAATGAAATTGAAACAGTTATCAAAAATCTTCCCAAAAATAAAAGTCCTGGATCAGATGGTTTTACAAATGAATTCTTTCTTTAAAAATGTTTTTATTTAAGAAAGGAGACATTAACAAAACTGTAGGATAGGAAGGGTACAACTCCACACAATTCCCACCACCCAATCTCCATATCCCATCCCCTCCCCTGATAGCTTTCCCATTCTCTATCCCTCTGGGAGTATGGACACAGGGTCCTTGTGGGTTGCAGAAGGTGGAAGGTCTGGCTTCTGTAATTGCTTCCCTGTGAACATGGGCATTAACTGGTTGATCCATATTCCCAGTCTGCCTCTCTCTTTCCCTAGTAGGGCGGGTCTCTGGGGAAGCGGAACTGCAGGACACATTGGTGGGGTCTTCAGTCCAGGGAAGCTTGGTTCACATCATGCTGGCATCTGGAACCTGGTGGCTGAAAAGAGAGTTAACATACAAAGCCAAAGAAATTGTTGAACAATTATGGACCTAAAGGCTGGAATAGTGCAGATGAAGTGTTGGGGGTTACTCACTACAGACTCTTGTGTACTTCTGCTTTCAGGTATACATTTTGCCCTGTTTTATGGGCACGTGTGAACATATGCTCTATCTCAGGGGAGTTGGTCTATATCTATATTTTCAGACTTTATTGGGAAGTGGACCACCTGGAATGGAATTAGAGAATACTATGAAAGGAAAGGTCTCACCTGAGTGATGAAGCTGAAGGGTTGTCATTCCACACCTGAAGTCTCTGGACACAGTCTGAGGTGAAGCATGTTGAGGTGGCACTCATTGCGTTGATTAGGTTATGATCAGCAGATGCAATATTATTTGATATGAATTGAGAGAAGCATGCAGGAAAGTGGGTCCCACCCTAAGATTCCAGGACTGGGGGAAATATAGATTCTATAGTGGAAATGTGAGGTTTCTGCTCTTAGGGTTCAAAAAGACAATGGATAGTTATTATTATCATCACATTATTTGGTTATTAGATTAACTTTGAAAAGTCCCTTTGTTAGAGTTTGCTGTATAATACCCAGCATCTTGTATATAGCTGTGCCACCAGTTGCTTCTGTTCTACCTTGTCTAGACTTTAGAGAGAGTGAACATAACAAATGAATTCTACAAAACCTTCAGGGAATAACTAATACCTCTACTTTTAAAAGTCTTCCAGAAGATTGAAGACACTGGAATACTCCCTTCCAGCTTCTATGAAGCCAACATCACTTTGATACCAAAAGCAGAAAGGGACATAACCAAAAAAGAAAACTACAGACCAATATCTCTGATGAACATAGATGCTAAAATATTGAACAAAATTCTATCTAGTCGGACACAGCAGTATATTAAAAAGATTGTTTGTCATGACCAAGTGGGGTTTATCCCAGGGTATGCAAGATTGGTTTAATATATGTAAATCAATCAATGTAATCTACCACATCAACAAAAGCAAGACCAAAAACAACATGGTCATATCAATAGATGCAGAGAAAGCCTTTGACAAAATACAACATCCCTTTATGATCAAAACACTACAGAAAATGGGAATAGATAGAAAATTCCTGAAGAGAGCGGAGTCTATATATAGCAAACCTATAGCCAATATCATACTCAACGTGAAGCATTTCCCCTCAGATCAGGTACTAGACGGGGCTGCCCACTATCACCATTACTATTCAACATAGTGTTGGAAGTTCTTGCCATACTAATCAGGCAGGAGCAAGGAATTAAAGGGATACAGATTGGAAGAGAAGAAGTCAAACTCTCCCTATTTTCAGATGACATGATAGTATACATAGAAAAACCTAAGGCATCCAGCAAGAAGCTTTTGGAAATCAACAGACAATACAGTAAGGTGTCAGGCTACAAAATTAACATTCAAAAAGTAGTGACATTCCTCTATGCAAACACTAAGTTAGAAGAAGTTGAAATCCAGAAATAAATTCCTTTTACTATTGTAACAAAAGCAATAAAATATCTAGGAATAAACCTAACCAAAGAAGTGAAAGACTTGTATACTGAAAATTATGAGTCACTCCCAGATCTCAAACTATATTATAAGGTCATCATCATCAAAACAACCTGGTACTGGGACAAAGATAGGCACACAGACCAGTGGAACAGAATTGAAAGCCCAGAACTAAACCCTCACACCTATGGACATCTAATCTTTGATAAGGGGGCCCAAAGTATTAAATGGAAGAAGGAGGCTCTCTTCAATAAATGGTGCTGGGAAAACTGGGTTGAAACACGCAGAAGAATGAAATTGAACCACCTTATCTCACCAGAAACAAAAATCAACTCCAAATGTATCAAGGACCTGGATATTAGACCAGAAACTATCAAATACTTAGAGGAAAACATTGGTGGAACACTTTCCCACCTAAACCTCAAGGATTTCTTTGATGAAACAAACCCAATTGCAAGGAAGACTAAAGCAGAAACAAACCAATGGGACTACATCAAATTGAAAAGCTTCTGCACATCCAAAGAAACTATCACACAAACAAAGAGACCCCTCACAGAATGCGAGAAGATCTTCACATGCCATATATCAGACAAGAGACTAATCACCAAAATATACAAAGATCTCAGCAAACTTAGCACCAAAAAAGCAAATGACCTCATCCAAAAATGGACAGAGGATATGAATAAAACATTCACTTCAGAGGAGATCCAAAAGGCTAACAAACACATGAAAAAGTGCTCCAGGTCGCTGATTGTCAGAGAAATGCAAATAAAGACAACATTGTGATACTACCTCACTCCTGTGAGAATAGCAGACATCAAAAAGGACAGCCACAACAAATGCTGGAGAGGCTGTGGGCACAGAGGAACACTTCTGCACTGCTGGTGGGAATGTAAATTGTTCCAGCCTCTCTGGAGAACAGTCTGGAGAACTCTCACAAGGCTAGACATGGACCTTCCATATGACCCAGTAATTCCTCTCCTAGGGATATACCCCAAGGATTCCATAACACCCAACCAAAAAGATGTGTGTACTCCTATGTTCATAGCAGCACAATTCATAATAGCTAAAACCTGGAAGCAACCGAGGTGCCCAACAACAGATAAGTGGCTGAGAAAGCTGTGGTATATATACACAATGGAATACTATGCAACTATTAAGAACAATGAACCCACCTTCTCTGACCCATCTTGGACAGAGCTAGAAGGAATTATGTTAAGTGAGCTAAGTCAGAAAGATAAAGATGAGTATGGGATGACCCCACTCATCAACATAAGTTGAGAAAGAAGAACAGAAAGGGAAACTAAAATCAGGATTTGACTAAATTGAGAGTAGGGCACCAAAGTAAAAATCCTGTGGTGAGGGGGACGATGAACATTCTACTTCCCGGGGCAGCAGGGGGATGGGGGTGGGTGGGTGGACTGGGACACAATCTTTTGGTGGTGGGAATGGTGTTTATGTACACTCCTATTAAAGTGTAGTCATATAAATCACTATTTAATTAATATGAGAGGGGGAGAAATTGATTGTATGTCTTGAACTTTTTAAAACACAGACTGAGTCTTCTGAATACATAGGCTGAGTCTTTGATATGTTAACTCTCTCAAAAGTCTAGACGAGGTAGAACAGAAGCAACCAGTGGCACAGCTATATACAAGATGCTGGGTAATATACAGCAAACCCTAACAAAGGGACTTTTCAAAGTTAACCCAATAACCAAATAATGTGATGATAACAATAACTATCCATTGTCTTCTTGAACCTTAAGACAGCAGAAACCTCACATTTCCACTACAGAGTCTATATTTCCCCAGTCCTGGAATCTTAGGGTGGGACCCACTTTCCTGCATGCTTCTCTCAATTCATATCAAATAATATTGCATCTGCTGATCATAACCTAATCAATGCAATGAGTGCCACCTCAACATGCTTCACCTCAGACTGTGTCCAGAGACTTCAAGTGTGGAATGACAACCCTTCAGCTTCATCACTCAGGTGAGACCTTTCCTTTCATAGTATTCTCTAATTCCATTCCAGGTGGTTCACTTCCTAACAAAGTCCAAAAACCTAGATATAGACCAGGTTCCGTGAGATAGGGCATATGCTCACACGTGTCCATAAAACAGGGCAAAATATATACCTGAAAGCAGAAGTACACAAGAGTCTGTAGTGAGTACCCCGCAACACTTCCATCTGCACTATTCCAGCCTTTAGGTCCATAATTGTTCAACAATTTGTTTGGCTTTGTATGTTAACTCTCTTTTCAGCCACCAGGTTCCAGATGCCAGCATGATGTGAACCAGGCTTCCCTGGACTGAAGACCCCACCAATGTGTCCTGCAGTTCCGCTTCCCCAGAGACCCACCCTACTAGGGAAAGAGAGAGGCAGACTGGGAGTATGGATCAACCAGTTAATGCCCATGTTCACAGGGAAGCAATTACAGAAGCCAGACCTTCCACCTTCTGCAACCCACAAGGACCCTGTGTCCATACTCCTAGAGGGGATAGAGTATCGGAAAACTATCAGGGGAGGGGATGGGATATGGAGATTGGGTGGTGGGAATTGTGTGGAGTTGTACCCCTCTTATCCTAACGTTTTTTGTCAGTGTTTCCTTCTTATAAATAAAAATAAATAAATAAACTCAGCATAGAAAAAAAAGAAAATTATGAGTCACTACTCAAAGAAATTGAAAAAGACACAAAGAAGTGGAAAGATATTCCATGCTCATGGGTTGGAAGAATTAACATCATCAAAATGAATAGACTGCCGAGAGCCATATACAAATTTAATGCTATCCCCATCAAGATTCCAACCACATTTTTTAGGAGACTAGAACAAATGCTACAAATGTTTATCTGGAACCAGAAAAGACCTAGAAATGTCAAAACAATCTTGAGAAGAAAGAACAGAACCGGAGGTATCACACTCCCAGATCTCAAATTGCATTACAGGGCCATTGTCATCAAAACTGCTTGGTACTGGAACATGAATAGACATACTGACCAGTGGAATAGAATTGAGAGCCCAGAAGTAAACCCCTACACCTCTGGACATCTAATCTTTGACAAACGTGCCCAGACTATTAAATGGGGAAAGCAGAATCTATTCAACAAATGGTGTTGGAAAAAATGGGTTGAAACATGCAGAAGAATGAAACTGAACCACTGTATTTCACCAAATAAAAAAGTAAATTCCAAGTGAATAAAGGACTTGGATGTTAGACCAGAAATTATCAGATACTTAGAGGAAAATATTGGCAGAACTCTTTCCCACATAAATTTTAAAGACATCTTCAGTGAAGCAAATCCAATTACAAAGAAGACTAAGGAAAGCATAAATCTATGGGACTACATCAAATTAAAAAGCTTTTTCACAGCAAAAGAAACCACTACCCAAACCAAGAGACCCCTCACAGAATGGGAGAAGAACTTTACATGCCATATTTCAGTCAAGAGACGAATAACCAGAATATATAGTTTGCCAAACTCAACAACAAGAAAACAAATAACCACATCCAAAAATGGGGGGAGGATATGGGCAGAATATTCACCACAGAAGAGATCCAAAAGGCTGAGAAACACATGAAAAAATGTTCCAAGTCTTTGATTATCAGAGAAATGCAAATAAAGACAACAATGAGATACCACTTCACTCCTGTGAGAATGTCATACATCAGAAAAGGTAACAGCAGCAAGTGCTGGAGAGGTTGTGGGGTCAAAGGAACCCTCCTGCACTGCTGGTGGGAATGTCAATTGGTCCAACCTCTGTGGAGAACAGTCTGGAGAACTCTCAGAAGGCTAGAATTGGACCTACCCTATGATCCTGCAATAGGGATATATTCCTAAGAAATTCCTCTCCTGGGATATATCCTAAGAAACTCAACACACCCATCCAAAAAGATCTGTGTACACTTATGTTCTCAGCAGCATAATTTGTAATAGCCAAAACCTGGAAGCAACCCAGGTGTCCAACAACAGATGAGTGGCTGAGCAAGTTGTGGTATATATACACAATGGAATACTCCTCAGCTATTAAAAATGGTGACTTTACCATTTTCAGCCGTTGGATCGACCTTGAAAAATTCATGTTAAGTGAAATAAGTCAGAAACAGAAGGATGAATATGGGATGATCTCACTCTCAGGCAGAAGTTGATAAACAAGATCAGAAGAGAAAACACAAGTAGAACCTGAACTGGAATTGACATATTGCACCAAAGTAAAAGACTCTGGGGTGGGTGGGTTGGGGTGGGGAGAATACACATCCAAGAAGGATGACAGAGGACCTAGTGGGGGTTTTATTATTATATGGAAAACTGAGAAATGTTATGCATGTACAAACTATTGTATTTACTGTTGAATGAACAGCATTAATTCCACAATAAAGAAATTTTAAAAAAAGCAATGGTGCATCATCACTCCCAAATTCTGAATAAAAGTACTCTGCACTACTGCAAAAAAAAAAAAAAAGATTATTGGGGCTGGACAGTTGTGCAGCAGGCCAAGTGCATATGGCACGAGTACAAGGACTGTGGTAAGGATCCCAGTTCAAGCCCCCAGCTCCTCACCTGTAGGAGAGTCGCTTCACAGGTGGTAAAGCAAGTTTGCAGGTGTCTATCTTTCTCTCCCCCTCTCTGTCTTCCCATCTTCTCTTGATTTCTCTCTGTCCTATTCAACAACAACAATAGTAGTAACAACAATAATAACAACAACGACGATAAACAACAAAGGCAACAAAAGGGAAAAAATAGCCTCCAGAAGCAGTGGAAGTGATAACCCTGGAGGCAAAGAAGAAGAAGAATAGGAAGAAGAAGGAGAAGGAGAAGGAGAAGGAGAAGGAGGAGGAGGAGGAGGAGGAGGAGGAGGAGGAGGAGGAGGAGGAGGAGGAGGAGGAGAAGGAGGAGAAGAAGAAGGAGGAGGAGGAGAAGGAGAAGAAGGAGAAGGAGAAAAAGGAGAAGAAGGAGAAGGAGAAGAAGGAGAAGAAGGAGAAGGAGAAGGAGAAGGAGAAGGAGAAGGAGAAGGAGAAGGAGAAGGAGAAGGAGAAGGAGAAGGAGAAGAAGAAGAAGAAAGTGTGTTTCCAGGGAAAAATCCCTTGTGAATTTTTTTCTTTTTCTTTTCTTACCAGACACTGCTCAACTCTGGCTTATGGTGGTGCTGAAGATTGAACCAGGTACCTTTGGTGCCTCAAGCATGGAAGCCTTTTTGCATAACCATTAAGCTGTCGCCCCAGCCCTAGATAAAATCCTTTTTGTAGGGGGCCAGGTGGTGGCGAACCTGGTTGGGCATACAAGCTACAGTGTGCAAGGACCCAGGTTCGAGCCCCTGGTCCCCGTCTGCAGGGAGAAAGCTTCATGAGTGGTGAAGCAGGGCTGCAGGTGTCTCTCTGTCTCTCTCCTCTATCTCCCCCTTACCTTTAGATTTCTGGCTGCCTCTATCCAATAAATAAATAAAGATAATTAAAAAAATTTAAATCCTTTCTGTAGCAGTGCTTTTATAATAGTTTCCTGTTCACCCAATGTTTGAAAAGAAGGAAAGAAATCAAACAGCCTACTCTAAAGAATGCAAATTCATTAATCTACTGTAAGCATAAGAGACAGACAGATACCTTTGAGTTCATGTAAATTAAAATGATACATAATGACTGACCCACTCCTCTGTGGAATCCAAGTATTAGGATAAAAACCTATTTTTAGTCTTGTCTCTACAGATACATGCTTCTTTGAGGTAACAAGTAGCATTCACATCCTTCAAAGGAATAAGAAATATCCTGAATTTTAAGAACAACTTTCCTGTCTTTAGGGCAGGGACAGAGAAACATGACACGCTATATCACTACTAAAGCAAGAATGTCTCTGAGAAGGAGAGAAACAGCCTTGCAGCCATTGGTTCTCATATCAGTTTGAATAATCAGGTATCTGCCTAGTGGTCTCAGCCCAGCTGTGTTCCAAGGCAACCTTATGATGTACTATTATAACAGACTGAATAGACTTTTGCAAAATGTTCAAGAACTTACAGGAAAGAATATTGAAAATCCTCTTTGGTGAGTTCTCCCAGTGCCTATGGAAGATCTTAATCCTCTGATTTGGAAATGGGCAGCTGGAGCCAAAGCAAGTGAAACAGGTCAGATTCCAAGCCTATGTGTAAGATCATTAAAAATAAAATGAGACTTCTCTATAATGTGGAAGCATTGCTTTTCTTTTTCCTACTGAAAGTATAAAGTTTAATGAATTTTTTATTAGTGATTTATATTTATTTACAAAATCTTGAGACAACAGAGGTATAATTCTGCACTGTTCCCACCACCAGAGTTCTGTGACCACATTCCCTCCATTGGAAACTACAGTAGTTCTCACAAGGTCACAGATATAGGCTGATATTTCTGTAATTATATTTATATATTTATATATGTATATTTGCCCTTTTTTTTTCCTACAGTTCTGCCTTCTTAACCATTATGCTATCTGCCCTTGCCCTCTTTCTCTTCCTTTCTAAGTCATACCTATACCTATTGCTACTTCCAGATGTCTTTCCTTTTTTCCTCTTTACTCTCTGGGTCTTAAGGTCTTGATGGAATTGGAGTTCAGAGGCCTCTGGTCATTTATAGCTAACATTATTGTTCCCCCTCTGGATATATGGACCAGCATTTTTGAAGGATGCAAAAGGTGGGAGTTCTGGCTTCTGTAGTTGCCTCTCCACTGGATATGGGCATTGTCAGACTGATACATGCCCCCATCCTATTTCTATCTTTCCCTAGTGGGGAAGGACCATGGCAAGTGGAGATTCTTCCCAGTTCTGCCCAGGGAAGTAAGGGTGGAATCATAGTAACAACTGCAACCTGCTGGCTAAAAGTTGGCAAGATACAAAGAAAGACAAAACAATAAAATTTAACAATAAGGAGGAACCAAAAAGTAGAAATAGTGCAAATGAGAATAGGGATCTTAGGGTGGGAAGAATCTAGGAAGTGTGTTTTACATATGTTTCTAAGGGCCCATGACTTTAGCAATTTTTGTTTGAGCTTCGTGGCTAATATTCAGGCAGACAAAAATACTGTCTTGAAAGATGTAGTCAGAGTTTAGGATAGGGGTAGAAAGCTGAATTAGGGCAGAGAGTCACTCCCTAACATGAAGAAAGTATTTAAATACAATTAACTATTTACCCCATTGATCTGACCCAGGGCACATATATTTAGCACAGGAGCTTGTGTAACCTCTGAGTCCCTATTAGTCTGAGCTTGCAGTCCGTGGTCACAGCTAGGAACATTCTAGACTGCACTCATTTCAGGACTATTCTTCCTTGAATAGAAGAGCAGGGTGACAAGCCTCCCTTCAGAGAGTGGAGCAGTCTCTACCAGTATTGCTTTATAGTGAGATCAAGAGCCTGCAAAGCCCCAAAGAGAGGACTTAGGCTAATGTTCCTGATGGAAGTTTCCAGCGGTGGTGGAAGAGGGATCTATTAGATAGGCCCACATATTTATGTGGTAATCCAAGAATCCCCTGACTAAAGCCCTGGATAATGGGGTGACCTGGTAGAGACCAAAAAGGCCATCATTAAATAAACCAAGCTCTTGCTCTTATCTAGCTTTTGTGGTCTTTTCTTTGTCTGACAAGCTTACACTGTCACCCAGTTGTTAAAGCCTTGAGTGTCATTTGTTGTATCCAGACTGGTATTACGTTTATGGGGTCTGGTCTCCTGTTCTGGAGGAAACAGAACTAGGGTTTTAGTGGAGTTTAAATTATCCTGGAGTTTAACTGCATTTACATGTTTGCTTTGTTGTTGTTGCTGAGTTTGGTGAGTTATTTATATATTTTGCTTATTGACCTTTTGATGTATGGCATGTATATATGGCAAGATCTTCTCCCATTCTGTAAGGAGTCTCTTTGTTTGGGTGATGGTTTCTTTTTCTATACAGAACCTTTTTTTTTTCTTCTCTTTCCTTTTCTTTTGTCTCCTTTTCTTTCCTTTTCTTTTCTTTTTTACCAGAGCACTGCTCAGCTCTGGTTTATGGTGCAGAGAATTGAACCAGGGACTTTGGAGTCTCAGGCATGAGAGTCTCTTTGCATAACCATTATGCTATATACCCCCACACCAGAAACTTTTCAATTTGATGTAGTCAAATTAGTTTAATTTTGTTTGAGTCTGTCTTGCAGTTGAATCTGTATCATTGAAGATGCCTATGAAATTTAGATGGAAAAGAGTTTCACCAATATTTTCTTCTAAATAATTGATAGTTTCTGGTCTAACATCCAAGTCCTTGATCCACCTGGCGTTTACTTTTGTGTCTGAAATATAATGGTTGTTTCATTCTTCTGCTCTTATATTTCAACCCAATTTTCCCAACACATTTGTTGAAGAGACTCTCTTTCATCCAATAGTTTGGAACCTCTTATCAGAAATTAGATGTCCATAGCTGAAGCATTGCTTTTATGATGACGTAAATTCAAAACTCAGGTTAACTTCTTAATGTGACTTTAAAAAAAAAAAAAAAGTGAGGGTCAGGTGGTGGCACACCTGGCTGAGTGCACAGGTTATAGTGCCAAGGACCCAGGTTCAAGCCCCCTGTCCCCACCTGAAGAGGGGAAGCTTCGCAAGTGGTAAAGCAAGGCTGCAGGTATCTCTCTCTCTCTCTCTACTTATCTATCTCCCTCTTCCCTCTCAGTTTCTGGCTGTCTCTATCCAATAAATAAAGCTAATTTTTTTAAAAAGTGATATGCCATGAGGACATAAAGATGGCTGGTAGTGATGGAAACAACACAACGATTTATATACAGTCATGCATGTTACTATGGAAAATAATCTCTCAGTATAAAGGTGAATCTTTTATTTTTAAGAAGGTCTTTGAATCCTGAAGTGGACACTCTGTTTTGAGACTTGTCTTACCATCAGGTACCCCAGAAACCTACAGTCTCAGAGCCTCTAAACCCTCAGTGGTGCTTTGTTGTCTTCACAAAATGAAAACACGAGCTGACCTCCTACCTGAGCCCCTGCTTTCATTCTGAAGAGAACTGCAGGAACCCTGCATCAGACTGGCTTCCTGAGATGTAATGGCTACTTCTAACATAGCCTTTGGATGGGGAAATAATGATTATGACCATGAAAAGTTCTGGGTATGACACCATCCTCTTTCTTACCTCCTCTGGACTGGTCTGGCCTCCCCTGCACACAATCCCATGTTGTCACACCAGGTCTCACTCTCAGGTTCTATCCATGATTCAGTGCCAGGTTTGTAATGACTGCACTATTCTCCAGGATAAAGTATGAATCTAGAAGTGAGACACACAGATGCTTGTTTAACCTGGTCATCTGACACCCACCCTTCCACAGTTTGCTTGTTAGTACAGTTTGCTTGTTGCACAGTTTGTTTGTTAGTACAGTTTCTCTGTACTAACTGTATAGCTCTGAAGAGAGAGGAGGGTAGCACTAGTATGTTGGTGCCATCAGATAGACCTTGTCCTGGTATTATCTCTTCCTGAACTCACTACTCAAGCTCATGTCTCTACATGCCAGGGTTCTATGTCTAAGTAAATCCCTGGAGCAATTCTTTGTATACATTCATCAAAACAGCAAATCAGGTCTACCCATTATGCTCACAGATCTTAATGATATTGTCTTTTAAAAACAGTTGGGGATAGCTAATATGCAGCTGGGCTAAAAATACTATCAGGTTAGATGGTGTCAGGGTTTAGAATAGGGCTAGAAAGCTGAATTAAGGCAGACAGTAGCTCCCAAATATGAATAAATAAATCCCATTAATAACTGTTTACCCCATCAATCTGACCTAAGGACCTTATATATTCCTATTTAGCACAGGAGCCTGTGTGACCTTTGATTCTGTCAGTCTGAGCTCTAAGATCCTTGGTCACAGTTGGGAACATTCTAGGCTACACCCATTTCAGGACCAGTCTTCTTCTAGTAGCAGAGTGTGTTGACCCAGCCTCCCTTCAGAGACTGGGGCAGTCCCTAATATAGCTGCTCTACATCGAGGGCAAGACCCTATAGAGGCCCACAAGGTGGCTTATCTTGATGTTCCTGATGGAAGTGACCTGTGATGATGAAAAGAGGGATCTGTTAGAGGACTAGGCCCCATCATATCTATGTGGGAATCCAATGATTCCCTGACAAGAGCCCCAGATGATAGTTACTAAAGCTATGGGCCCCTTGGAACATACCCAAAATAGACTTCCTAGTTTCTTCTGACACAGAGACCAGTAATCTCATCTGCTTTATAGTTCACTGCTGTTCAGCTACCAAGTTGCTGATGCTACTGATTCCATACTGATTTCCCTGGGCAGAAGACCTCACTAAGTTTACAAGCCTTCATGAAAAGTGAATAAAGTTGATAACACTCAACTCTTTACAGAATGAAGGTGGGAATGTAGTAGGTACACATGAGGCGGGGTGGGGGATTTGAGGGCTCACAATACTTTGCAGCTCAGAGCCATTCAGAACATCCCCATGCTAGTCTCGCATCTACTCATACCAAGGAGCACCATCCACAGAAGTGACCTACCAACCCTGCAGGCATCTGAGTATTCAATCCCTAATCAAGCTTGGTCTTCTCCCTTTTCACATAAACTCAGACTCCACAAGTTTAAGTTCACACACCTAGAGTTATTTCATTCCTTAGTGACCAAGAATTTCTCCTGACAATACCATACGCTGTCCTGAGCTTCTACTATGATCCTTTCAACCATTTCTGTTTCTTCTCCTGCTACACCTCTAGTGAGTCCCAGAATCCGTGAACTCAAGATTTTAACTCTTCT
This sequence comes from Erinaceus europaeus, assembly GCF_950295315.1. Classification (NCBI taxonomy): domain Eukaryota; kingdom Metazoa; phylum Chordata; class Mammalia; order Eulipotyphla; family Erinaceidae; genus Erinaceus; species Erinaceus europaeus. The sequence continues at coordinate 92,225,661 of NC_080173.1, forward strand.
CCATTCAACTACACTCTACACTAAAGCCGTTCCTTCTGCCTGACACAACTTGGTTCGGCACTCATCACTAATGAGATGCTAACGTGAAACAAATCAAGAGATGATAGCATCTTTATGGAGGTCAAAATACACCATAGATAGTCCCAAATTCCTGAGATAATCACTCAGTCTTCTTGTTTGGACTTAATCAAAACATCATGTCCTCTCTTGGACAGCAAGAATCTCTGAACAGAGTCTTTGCACAAGATACCAGGAGACGGTGTCGTTGGGCAAGGAGCCAGAGCTGCCAGGGTTTTACTACTCCCAGGGGGAAGTGAGATTCTCCCAGCTTGATTCAAACCTCCTATGGCTGATGCTTATCTTGGAGCCAAACACAATAGCGTTTTTCCCCCCTTTAAAACAGCACTTAATTTCCCCAGGGAGATTCAACTCCTTTTTAATAGGAGAAAAAGTACATAGAAATGTGGAGAGATGTGAGTCTCTGTGAGAGAATTTGTAGGTGCTCAGAATGCCTCTTGTAGTGTGACATTAAGTAGACTTGAATATGGCAAACTACTTTCTTGTGTGTTGTGTCTCCTGTCTCGAATGGAAAGTTTAGGTGCATTCTGCTTAACAAAATAGAGAAAGGATTGAGAATATTAGGGGAGGGAAGGGTACACTCATAGCTATTCTTTATGGTCAGAAAGATAAAGATTTAAAAATAATAATAATAATAAAAGCAAAGAATATATAATACAGTGCTCTTCTCTGGCCATTTCATGTTGATGTGCTAGAAGCTAAGTAAAAAGATTACAGAAGGGAGTCGGGCTGTAGTGCAGCGGGTTAAGCGCAGGTGGCGCAAAGCACAAGGACCGGCATAAGGATCCCGGTTCGAACCCTGACTCCCCACCTGCAGGGGAGTCGCTTCACAGGCGGTGAAGCAGGTCTGCAGGTGTCTATCTTTCTCTCCTCCTCTCTGTCTTCCCCTCCTCTCTCCATTTCTCTCTGTCCTATCCAACAACGACAACAACAATAATAACTACAACAATAAAAAAAACAACAAGGGCAACAAAAGGGAATAAATAAATAAAATTAAAAAAATATTTAAAAAAATTTTAAAAAAAAAAGATTACAGAAAGAAGTGATTGGCAAGATAACTCACCAGAGCTAAGACGCCTGCTTTGTCATGCACTTGACTTAGGCTCAAGCCTGGGAAGCCCCCCATATGCTGTCCTTTCTTTCTGTCTTTCTGTCTCTGTATCTCTCTTTTGATCTGAAAAGTCTGAGGTGCTGATGTTCCAATGATGACGAGTAAACAAAATCTCAGAAAGGAGAAGCTGTTGCTGTCATCACAATATTTTCCAACACTTAGATTGGACTCTAAAAAAAAGACTTCATGTGATAGCCCAAATTGTGAACAAACAAACAAAAAAAAAGCATCTGTGACTTCACTGAAGAAACAGTGGTTAAAAATACTTTGGTTATGGTCCAGGAGGTGGCACAGTGAATAAAGCATTGGACTCTCAAGCGTGAGGTCCTGAGTTCAATCCCTGGTAGCACATGTACCAGAGTAATGTCTGGCTCTTTCTCTCTCCTCCTATCTTTCTCATTAATAAATAAATAAATAAAATCTTTAAAAAAAAATACTTTGGTTATCTTGGGACTCACTTAGGGAGAGGATTCCACTTGGTTATCTTGGGACTCACTTAGGGAGAGGATTCCACTCCCTGGGCTTCCTTCTGCTATAGTTACAATGCTACATAGTTAATTTTGAGAGAAGTCTTGTTCTCTTCTTTTCTTTTGTGTTTTTCCATAGCTTCCCATATAGTCTCTTCCTTCATTTTAGTTACATTGCCTCACTTCACTGGAAAGTAGAGCCTAAAGCAAAAGTTATGTGTCTGGTACGTAAGAAGGCAGTATAAAACCAGGGAAGGGAGGCAGAGGGAGATAAGGTGGGAGCAGACACACCAAGATGAGGCCTGTTACTGAGATTTGAAATCAACTACTCTCTCTCACTGAACAAAAGACCAGATAACCAAGCACTTCCTAAGACAATCTGACAGAAAAGAAACAGGGTGTTTGTATTGTCTCAATTTTTGCCGAAATCACCAAAAGCAAGAGAAATACAACTACCACCCCACTCTCCCTTTTACAGTGAAATACTAGACAATCTACATGAGTCTTGTGAAAGGAATGGATCAAAATGATTGTGCCTGTACCATCCCATTACCACCCCCCTAAGTTTCAAGACAGGATAAAGGTGTTATGGGATGTATACAACATGGAGTATTACTCTGCAATAAAAAATAATGACCATGGGAGTCAGGAAGTAGCACAGCAGGTTAAGCACATGTGGCACAAAGCGCAAGGACCGATGTGAGGATCCTGATTCAAGCCCCCGGCTCCCCACCTACAGGGGAGTTGCTTCACAGGCTGTGAAACAGGTTTGCAGGTGTTTGTCTTTCTCTCCCCTCTGTGTCTTCCCCTCCTCTCTCCATTTCTTTCTGTCCTATCTAACAATTATGACATCAATAACAACAACAATAACTACTACAACAATAAAAAAGGGCAACAAAAGGGAAATAAATATAATTTTAAAAAAATGATGACCTTTTGTACTCCAGGACAAAATGAATGGAACTGGAAGTGATTATCCTTAGCTAAATAAGTAAAGAAATAAAAGACAACTGCAGAATGACTTCACTAATATGTAGAATCTAGAGAAATAAAACTCATGAACTTGCAGAAACAACAAACAAAAAACAGAAGACAATAAACTGTCTCTATGACGTTGTCGGTACTATGGTAGTTATCATCGGGAGGTTGGGACCCCAGAGTTTTCATTGTGAGTGCAATGTGAATCTATATCTTATAACCTTACAATCCCGTAACCTACTGTTAATCCACAAATTTTTTAAATAGGGTTACATGGAAGATGAATCCCCAGAAAAAATGGGGGGTAGAGAGGAGGAGAGTAATGCCCACAAAGTTTTAGAATGTCAACTAGCTCCAGCTGTTACTTGAAAATTGTAGCCAGCAGGCGACAGAAAATAAAATTAAAAAGAAGGTGGACAGTCTATCTGAGTCTGAGGAATTCTAAATCAACCCATTTTATGGACCAGAGAATGGAATAAGAGAAAAATGAAACATATCCTTGGAGCCAGAGGGAGGCACAGAAGGTAACTGTAATGTTACCCAGTCCAGCCCTAAGCAGTGCCAATAAAACAAAATTAAACACATCAAAGCAAAGTCCTAGGCTATTTGCCAGATGTGAGGCTGCATCTGCATGGAAACACGCATGTCACATCTTTGCAATTGACTGTACCACATCACCACCACCACCACCACCCCCAAAGTTACCATTGGGCCCCACTTGTGCCAAAAGGAAAAAGAACTTACAAGGACAACAGCTGCTGCTGATCAAGGTCGGTTTAAATAGAGCCCTTTATATAGCATACCTCCCATCTCAGCCCCTTGCCCAAACCTGGCTGAGGTGCTTAGGTTGTAAGCAGCAACATCAGAGAGGAGGGAAAGAAACTCAGATAAAGAGATGTGTGCAAACCCTGCTAGATATCACTAGTGTGGAGATTTAGAATGGATTGAATTAAACTACTTATACAAACACTTATACAGTGAGTGCTGGATCAGAGCAGACATCAGGCAGAGTTACAGCAACAATGTTACGGTCCCTCGTGACTGTGCAGTGATGCCCTTTCTGGGAAATGCAACATCTTACCTTACCTGTTTCCTGGTACAGTGGAGGAAGGGTGCTGATAAGGGATAGACAGAACCTGCTTTCCTTTGCTTTTTTTTTCTTTCAGTTTATTTATTTATTTATTTATTTATTTTTCTTTATTGGAGGATTAATGGTTTATAGTTGACAGCAAAATACAATAGTTTATACATGCATAACACTTCTCAGTTTTCCGCATAACAATACAGCCCCCACCAGGTCCTCCTCTGCCATCATGTTCCAGAACCCAAGCCCTCTCCCCACCCACCCCAGAGTCTTTTACTTTGGTGCAATATACCAATTCTAGTCCAAGTTCTACTCTGTGTTTTCCCTTCTGATCTTGTTTTTCAACTTCTGCCAATGAATGAGATCATCCCATATTCTTCCTTCTGTTTCTGACTTATCTTACTTACCATAATTCCTTCAAGCTCCATCTAAGATGAGGCGAAGAAGGTGAAATCACCATTTTTAAAAAAGATTTTATTTATTCATGAAGATAGAAGGAGAGAGAGAGAGAGAGAGAGAAAGAACCAGACTTCACTCTAGTACATGTGCCACCAGTGATTGAACTCTGGACTTCACGCTTGAGAATCCAATGCTTTAATCCACTGTGCCACCTCCTAGACCATAGAAATCACCATTTTTAATAGCTGAGTAGCATTCCACTGTGTGTATAGACCTCAAATTACTCAGACCCTCATCTGTTGCTGGACACCTGGGTTGCTTCCAGGCTTTGGCTATTACAAATTGTACTGCTATGAACATATGTGTACACAAATCTTTTTGGATGGTTTTGTTTGGTTCCGTAAGATATATTCCCAGGAGAGGAATTGCAGGGTCATAGGGTAGGTCCACTTGTAGCCTTCTGAGAGTTCTCCAGACTGCCCTGCACAGGGGTTGGACCAATTTACATTCCCACCAGCAGTGCAGGAGGGTTCCTTTGTCCCCACAATGTCTCTAGTGTTTGTTGCTGCTACCTTTTCTGATATATGACTTTCTCACAGGAGTGCAGTGGTATCTTTATTATTTATGGTTGTCTTTATTTGCATTTCTCTGACCATAAGTGACTTGGAGCACTTCTTCATCTTTGTCAGCCTTTTGGATCTCTTCTTCTATGGTGAATATTCTGTTCATATCCTCTCCTCATTTTTGGATGCGGTCATTTGTCCCTTTGCTTTTTTACATATCTTAATGACTCAATTCATATATTGTGTAAGGAAGAGAGCCCAGAGTCTCTTGGTCATATCTGATATTGGGGAATAAAAACAAGATGGTAGCATGTGCTCTGTCCACTGAGCCTTTGCCTTGACCTCTAGGCCTGCTTTCTTGGATTTGATTTCCTTCTTCTTTTCCTTGATTGCAATTAAAAGAAAGAAAGAAAGAAAGAAAGAAAGAAAGAAAGAAAGAAAGAAAGAAAGAAAGAAAACCAGAAAGACAGTCTGAGCTACTTGAAATACATTCTTTGTGGTTTCTCTGTTTCTTTTTTCCCCTCCATTAAAATGAAAATGTTCCACCTCCTCCCCTATTTCTAGATAACTTCCTTTGCACTGATTTCCTTAATGCTATAAATGAAAAAAAAAAAAAAGTCTTTGAGAACTCATGTGCTACAAAGGAGTCAGGCTTTCCTTTTCTGAATATTTAAGCGGAATAAAACTGTTTCCTAATAAAAATACAGAACAGTGTTAAAATTTCACCCATAGGAAGTGGTGGTTGTCAGTTCCAGCTCCCTGTTATTTAAAGGGATATTCAGACAACACCAGTATGAAAATGAAGCATCTTGACAGTTCCTTGAGGTTAATGGTGTAGAACCACCTGTATTTAACATTTCGGCTTCTACTCCATTAACATCTAACTCACTCAGTTTTCTTGATCTGCCAGGGAAAAATGGAACAAAAATCAATAGCCTACCCCAAAAGCATTGATGAGATTTTATTATTTCTCAAATCACAAAGGAATGTCAAATCACTTTACAGTGAGATTCTCCCTAAGAAATTGCAGGTTGTCGCTATATAATGCAATGTTGTATGAAATCAAGAGTTGAAACGGGTGCTCCCTTGTTATTTTGTTTCCTTCCTGAAACATGTATTTCATGTTTGCATTAGTGCATTCAGATGCCTAAAAGATAAGTACTTTAACAATCTCTAAGACAGAAATCTGTAGAGGCGCTTGTTAATAGCTTCAATACATTTCTTTGTGTTGTAAATTCCTGCTTTCATATCTTTCCAAGAAGTTCCTCCCTCTAGTCTGCCCACACCCACAGCCCTCCAATTTTCTAGCACACTTTCCTGAATCTACATGCTGGATGCCCTCCCTTGCTTCATGGGCTGTGAATTTTACCCACTAATATTCAAAGAAACAACTAGCAGCCATAGGATTGAGGTGGTTCTCCTAGACCTTGGTTTATTTCTCACCTCGAAACTTGTTTATCTATGCCTCTCCTGACCTCCAGAGCCATTCTTATTTCAGCAGCTTTCTTGAACTCGATCTTGCACTTATCTGAATTATACCAGCTGCCTTGCTCTTCTCTTTTGTCCCACCACTGGTTTGGCAATTGGTATTTGCAGACTCCCTTCCCAAACACTGCTCCTGACCTGACCAGTGTTTTCTTGTACTTATCACTTCATCATTTAGAATCAGGACATCAGCCCCACATACCCAGTTGGAACATGGTGTGTGTGTGTGTGTGTGTGTGTGTGTGTGTGTGTGTGTGTGTGTGTGTGTGTGTTAGAGCAGAGTCAGTAAATATTTCCCAATACAGAACAGGGAATAAAATATCTTAAATTCTTCTGGTCACAAGTGTTTGTCAAAATCATCTCTGTCATTGTCCTGTGCTTCAGTCAGGTTCTCAGAGAAACAGAATCAGCAGGGTAAAAAGAGAGATGTAAGGGGGTCGGGTGGTAGTGCAGCACATGGCGCAAAGCACAAGGACAAGCATAAGGATCTCAGTTCAAACCCCCGGCTCCCCACCTGCAGAAGGGCCTCTTCACAGGCAGTGAAGCAGGTCTGCAGGTATCTGTCTTTCTCTCCCCCTCTCTGCTTCCCCTCCTATCTCGATTTCTCTCTGTTCTACCCAGAAACAACAACAGCAATGACATCAACAATAATAATGACAACAAGGGTAACAACAAGGGCAACAAAATGGGAAAAATAGCCTCCAGGAGCAATGGATTCGTAGTGCAGGCACCAAGCCCCAACAATAACCCTGGAGGCGAGAGAGAGAGAGAGAGAGAGAGGGAGATGTATATAAAAGGAGGTGTATCCAAAGAGAGTTAGTTATGTCATCCTACTCTGCCCATGAGGAAGGTTGGTTCTGTAATATGTGCAACCTAGAATGATCGCAGCTGTGACCATGGACTGTGAGCTCAGACTCACTGGGACTCAAATGTTAAATACGAATTTATGTGGATCCAAAGTCAACTTGATGTGGTAAACAGTTCGTTGTATTTATGTATTGTTCCAAGTTTAAGAGCAGTTCTCTACTCTGACACCATCCTCCCAGACAATATTTCTTTTAATTTTTAATTTTTCTTTTTTTAATATTTATTTATTTATTCCCTTTTGTTGCCCTTGTTTTTTATTGTTGTAGTTATTATTATTGTCATCATTGTTGGATAGGACAAAGAGAAATGGAGAGAAGAGGGGAAGACAGAGAGGGAGAGAAAAAGATGTCTGCAGATCTGCTTTACTGCCTTTGAAGCGACTCCCCTGCAGGTGGGGAGCCGGGGGCTTGAACTGGGATCCTTACACTGGTCCTTGTGCTTTGCATCACGTGTGCTTAACCCACTGCACTACTGCCTGACTCTCCAGACAACATTTCTTGTCCTCTTCCATGTTATCTATCAAGCTCAAGCAAAGATTATTAATGTCCTGGGCAACTAGGACTATACCCAAAGTAAATGTTCTTGTTTCTTTCTACTCTAAGGACCCTGTTCTCACTGGCTCTGTTCCTACTGTTTGGCTTTCTATTTAGTAAATAATTTGTCCTGCTTTATATCTTATTGTCTTCTAGCCACCAAGTTTCAGCTGCTACCACATTTCTATCCTGATCTCGCTGGGCAAATAGCCTTGCCAATATGTCCCAGACCCTCAGCTCTCCAGAAATGTACCCCACTAGGGAAAAAGAGAGGCAGGTTTGGGGGTATGGTTCGACTGCCCAACATTCATGTCCAACAGAGAAGCAATGGCAGAAGCCAGAATTCCTCCTTTCATCCCAAAGGGAATTTTGATCCATACTCCCAGAGGGGTGAAATCTTAGAGGGAAAAATCACCAGAGGACTTTGAACCTAGAACGTTTGCAATAGGAACCTTTGATTTTTTTTTTTAAAACCATTGTTTGTAGTTTAAGGGTCATATAAAATATGGCAGTGGGTCAGATTCAACCCATGTGACATTTTTCCCAGAGGCTATTTATTTGATATAGAGCGAGAGAGAGATAAGGAGAGAGGCAGAGATAGATGTAAGGGAGGGGAGAGAGGAGACAGATGAAGCACTTCTTCACTGCTTGTGAAATTTAACCCCTACAGATAGGGGCAGGGGACTTAATGTAGGATCTTCATACACGTATGATAACAGGATTTCAAATAAGTCTCACGTATAATAGAAGGCCTACCTTATGACACAGCAATTCCTTGCCTGCGGATATATACTGAAGAATCAAACATACATGCATATCCAAACATACATACATATATATCCAAAAGAACAATGCCTATGTTCACAGCAGCACATTTTTAACTAGTCAAAGGTTGGAAGCAACCCAGGTGTCCAACAACAGATGAGTGGCTGAGTAAGTTGGGGTCTATATACACAATGAAATACTGCTCAGCTATTAAAAATGATGAATTCACCTTCTTTAACTCCTCTGGACAAGCCAGAAAGGGAAGGATGAATATGGGGTGATCTCACTAAAGGACAGAAGTTGAGAAAGAAGAACAGAAAAAAGAAAACACGAAGTAGAACTTGGACTGGGTTTGGGGTCTTGCACCAAAGTAAAGGATTTGGGGGTCTGTGGGGGGAGGGGCTTTCAGGTCCTGGTGCATTCTGGTAATAAAGGGTCTAGGCTTGAGGTAAAAAAATTTTGCAGAAAACTGAGAAATTTTACACGTGTACCAACAACTGTATTTACTATAAACCATAAGCCTCACCAATAAAAAAAACAGGTATAAAAGTGGGTGCAAAAGAGTAAGTGAATTCACTTACCTTGCGAAGGAATGTCTTCAAAATCAAAACCTAACTAACTGTATGGAAGACTGAAATGATTGTGAAAGATTGGGTTGATTGTAAGGAACTCTGAAACTTCTTTGATTAATAGTCTAAGTTTCTATCTCTGTAGCCTTTTCATGGCCCATTCACCAATTTAAATATATACCTATAAGGGTAAAGCCAGATCTTGTACCAAAACTGAAGAAAAATAAATAGATTAAATCAACTCTGATGTCACAGAGCTCAGGCCCTAGAAGGAGATTAAATACATAGGCAAGGAAGTACCAATGAAGACAGTACAGGCTACTGGAATCATATGGGATGTTGTCAATCAAGGTGACATCAGACTTCCACAAAGATGAGGTGCAGTGAGTGGAGTAGATAGACATGCCAACCTCCAACAACACAGGACTGTCTTCCCTTCTTATCAGTTCCTGGCCTTGTACATCAAAAGAACATTCTGGGACCACAACAAAATTAAGTTCAATAAACCTGTGATAGACTGAGCTTTGGGGGTCTTCTTAAAATTTAAATGTCAAAATATGAATCTCCCATGTGTTTGGGAATGAGATGAAATCCAGGTACTAAATCGGTCATCATCTTGATCTTGGACTTGCCAGTCCCCTCAACCATTAGAACTAGATGTTTACTATTTAAGTTACCTAGTAATGTAGTCTGTTATTACAGCCCAAACTAACTAGGAAAGAGCTCATCAAACATTCAGAACACTTCTCTGAAGTTCTCTTAGAAGTCCTCTAATCATTTATTTGCCTGCTCGTTGGCTACAAATTCCAAGAATTTGAGATAAAATGTAATCTTAAAACACATGTAAAATATTTTCTTCTGCAGACAAAGAAAAACCCAGATCCAGCCATCATGTGGTTTTATAAAAGATACAGCAAAGCTCTAAAAATGGATGTTTCTTGCATGGCCTTTGATAAAAGTTAGGGAAATAGCATTAAATCTTTTCAGAGTGGAAGTGTTTCTAAAGGGACTGGGATAATACAGAACAGACACATGGCTTTCCGAAAAAGCTAACTCAATACTGGGCTTGAGCTCAAAGAATGTAGATGAATGAATGTTTAACATGAGAGCTCAATGGTCTCTTACACACATCAGATGCCTGCAGCCAGCTTCTGGCAAGTGCTGAATTGTAGCAAATTCATGATGGGTTTCTCTGATGCGATCCTAAAGTGTCAGTAGATCCCGCTTTAATCACTGAAAGGCAAAGCCAGCCTTTTGGAAGGTGGAGAAAGCTATACAGAGTGCGATAGGAGAGGGAGAAGACCCACTACAAAAAAACATCTGTTCCATCCAGGTGCTACAGGGCTGCAAGCTCTCCATTAGAAAGAGCCTGATCATATCAATGCCCCTTCTCAGCTTTCTTTGTGGACTCCCCATCAACTTCCAAATAAAATCCACATCCCTTGGAGTTATATAAAGGGATCTTCACAGAAAAAAAAAAGTTAAGTTAGATCTCTGCTGCATGCTTTAAACCAAAATAAGGTCCAGATGGGTTCAAGAGTTAAAGTGTAAGAAATAAAAGTCATAAAATAACCTGAAGGAGTATACAGAGAAACAAATTTCTGGTCCAGGGATTTGATGGATTACTAAACATGTCCACAAAAAAGGGGGGATGTATATATATTTATATTAGGTCATCAAGCAGTCAGAAAAGTCTTCTACCCCAAAATTTAACCAAAGTGGAAAAGAAAAAGCCAAGCGACAAAGAGGAAATATTTTACACCATGATGAAGAGTGAGTGACTTTTCGGGGTAAACAGCATTTTTTTTTAAAGTAATGAAGATTCATGAAAGAGACAAAGTGACTGCAGTAATCAATGACAATTTTTTTTTTGTACAAATCCAGAAAAAAGGAGGAGTTAAGGATTTTTTTTTTCAAAAGCGTTCCTTAATGTAGTAATAATCAGTCATTTTGAGACCTTAAAAAGAGTAGCTTCTGGAAAATGAAAAAAAAAAAAAAAATGTCCATCAGAGCTGTGAGGCAAGACTGGAAGGGGAAGAAGGGATAACAGCAGTAATGCAACTCCTTCAAGATGTAATAAGAAAAAGCCTGCTACAGATTTTGCAGTGAGGCTCTTGTGTGTGCGTGTGTTCATGTGCGTGTGTGTGTGTGTGTGTGTGTGTGTGTGTGTGTGTGTGTGTGTGTTTTCACATGAGTGTAATAGTCAAAGCAGGGGTCTAGGACCTTTTACTATAAGGACTAGATTTTAAATAGTTTTTATATCTTTCTTAAAACTTTCTTTTCTTTTTAAAATTATCTTTATTTACTAGATAGGGACAGGCAGAAATCAAGAGGGTAGGGGGAGACAGAGAGGGGGAGAGACAGAGAGACACCTGCAGCCCTGCCTCACCACTCACAAAGCTTTCCCTCTGCATGTGGGGACTGTGGGCTCAAACCTGGGTAACTTGCACACTGTAACAAGTGCGCTCAACCAGGTGCATGACCAACTGGCCCCTTAAATATATTTTTATTAGTGATTTAATAATAAAGGTAATATTGTGGGACCAGAGAGGTACAATTCCATACAATTCCCATCACTAGAGTTCTATATCTTATGCTCTCCATCAGAAGGTTTCCCTATTTGTATGATCTTTATCACAACTATTCAATTATGCCACTGCAATATTCTTATAATACAATTGACTCTTGAACAATATAGGCTTGGACTGTGTAGGTCTGCTTACATATACATTTTCTGTAAACTTCAGAGTAGTGATAACTTCAGTACAGTACTTTACATGTATTTCCTTTTGGCTTCTAGTAGCAGTTTTTTTTTTTCTTTAGCTTACTTTATTGTAAGAATTTCATTTGTGGGTGTATTGCACTAAAGTAAATGACTCTGGAGCAGGGGGTGGGGGAGGGGAATGTTCAGGTCCTGAACAGAATGGCAGAGGAGGACCTAGATGAGAAGTTAGAGTGTTTTGTGGAAAACTGAAGAAAGTTACACATGTAACAACTGCTGAATTTTACTGTCTAGTGTAAACCATTAACCCCTCCAATAAATAAAACAAATTTCATCAGTAATACATACTGCATTCAGAAATACATGGTAATTGTATATGATATGAATCCAGCTAGCTGATCAATAACAGATTATTAGTAGTTGAGTTTGCCAGGAATCACAAATCATACAGAAACCCGGGTGTTATTCAGGATAAACTATGTGTCAGTTTGTGATGCTTATGCATTTCTTTGAAATTATGGCTCTCAAAACGTTATTGTGTTCTGGATAGCTTGTAAGAGAGATAGCTGAGCCTCAGACCAGTGTTTCTGATTCAGTCGACTTGAGTACCCCTAGGGATGGGCATTTATCACAGATTACCCGCATGATGCTAATACTTACAGTCCAAGACCACACTTGGTCAATCGTCAGTTTTGGTTTTAGATATGGGTGCTAGGGTTCCCATTGAAACCAAATTCATCCATGTAAAAAGCCCCGATTTCTATATTAAAACTAACCACATCCTTTCAATCAAGTTCATACAGTTCAACATTCCCAAAACATAATGCCTTCCCATTTATAATATCCTGCCAGAAAGAGGTAAACTAATAGACGTTTACTCTAGACATTTTTATTCTGAGTAATATACAAGAAGGTGCCAACTGCTAGTACAGAAAAGGATTGCCACACATACAATTCAACGGTGTGCTGATAAACTCACAGCAACTGGCTTGTAGGGCAAGAGTGCCAACTAATATCTTTGGCCAATCTCTACTGTGTATGTATTCTCACCATGGTCAAAACCAAACTACCAAAGTGAAATCCCCAAATGCAGTGATATGAAATGACTCCTGTGAATCAGTGAACACCATCACCAGGATGCCATCATCTTACTTGCCCCAGAATTGGCAGGAAGATGGTGGTGACCAAGAGAGTCACACCTGTGGAAAGTTCAGTTGAATCTGCCTAGCTCGACATTATCTGGTTTACACTGTGGAAGGTAAAGTCTCTGAAATCCTGAAAACTTTTCTTGCACTGGTTGAAGTGAAAACTAACTCAAGTGGCATTGTCACCCAACACCCATCTGAGGAGTCCTTCTCTCATGCCCAGCCACTCCATGTGTGTGTATCTTTGAGTTATTTCAAGTGGTTCCATGTATGAGAAGCAGTGAGTTCTTGTTTCAGGTAAGAATAAATCAACCATCTCACTCATAGGCAGAAGGTGAAAAACAAGAGTAAGAAAACACCAAGCAGAACTTGGACTAGAGTTGGTGTATTGCACCAAAGTAAAAGACTCTGGGGTGGGTGGGGAGGGGGTGAGTTCAGGTCCTGGAATATGATAGCAGAGGAACTAGAGGGGGCTGGAAAACTGAGAAATGTTATGCATGTACAAACTATTGTATTTATTGTCGACTATAAAGCATTAATCCCCCAATAAAGAAATTTTAAGAAGAGCGAGAGAGAGGAAGAATCAAAAGGAAGTCTTTCACTTAGATGACAGGAGTTGACTTGGTTTATAAAATTTCAAGGACAAGTACATAGGGACTCCAGATTCAGACCACCAGGATGCATGTCCTTTTGACTGCAGAAATGACAAGGTGACAAAGAAAAATCCCTTCGCCACTGCTGTCCAGTGGAATCACCGAGTAGACTTGCTTATTTTTGTAAATATAAAAATCCATGCCCCCTCCCTCAATCAGGTCTTCCGACGTAATTAGTCAGGAAGAGGACTTGAACTTGAATATTTGTAATAGATTTTTATAGAATGCAATTAAGTAGGGTTGAGAACCCTAAGTTGTCCAAAATGACCTACACCCCAAGCAATCCAACCCTCATTTAAAATACGAGAAAACAGAAGTCCAAAGACCTTAGTGATTTGACCCCAAGATCATAGGGTCAGCTAATTACATGACTGGGCTTTGAATCTATGTCTTGGGATTTCTGATCTAGCATTCTTTCTGATACACACTGGTTCATGTGATCTGGAATGTCAGATAATAGGACTTCTTAGACTCCTATGATAAGGTCTTAGGGACTCAACTACTCAGTCCAGTGACCTTTTATTTTTTTCATATATACAAGTTCCTAATGTTTATATGAAAAGAAAACAGACAAGGTATGATATTAACCCTCTCTCTCTCTCTCTCTCTCTCTCTCTGTCTCTCTCATACACACACACACACACACACACACACACACACTGCCGTCAGTACCATTAATACTAAGTTATCCTTGAAATATTTCTCTCCCCAATCTAAGAGAAAATGTTTCTTGACTTGGCATACTCACAAATACAAAAAAGAAAAAAAAAGAAATGATTAAATTTACTTTTAAGTTACCAAATGCACCATACAGGTCTGTAATTGACCGTGAGAGTGTCGGGAAAATATGATCTATCCTCTATAAATCAGGAAACCTTAAACAGTCTCTCTCTAATCATAAACGTCGATCCTGGCAGTGTCCAAAAAGACTCATGTTTATAAATTGTTCCCTGATGTTTTAAGTAAGTGCACAAACACAAATCATACGAAGGACTTCAGAAAAGACTTAGTTGTGTGGCAATTTATTATAAGCAGTGTAATTTTCATCAGTCAGGCAGCCCTAGACTGTAATTACCTCTCCACCAAAAGAGTTACAATTGCTTTCATTACATTTTCCTAGTCATATGCTTGTCTGGATCGCCACAAAGACACTGGGTGGAAAGTGCATTTATTTATTGTTAGTCCTCCTAATGGCTTGTTACTTGGTTTCTAAAGATATTATCAAGTCACTTGCTTCTCCTACTCCTCCCACCCTCTAGTGGCATTCAGAAAAGAAAAAGGGGTGGGGGGGGCCAACTTGAAAACTCTCAGCTCATGTTGAACATCCAAAAACTTCCTGATACCCGCAAAGAACCAATTCCAAATGAGGAGTCCCCATTAGGCTGGCTAAAGTTCAAACACTGAAGATTAATTAAACCCACACGCCACTGAACTCAACTGCAGGCCTCCTGATCACAACCGAAAAGAAACCACACTTTGCTCCCTATAGTTAGAACTTTACAGGAACATTAAAGGGGGAAAAAAGTGATAAGCATTCCCTTCTCCTACTTGAGTAAGTGTATTAATTAAAAGGCTCATCAGCACCTTAGATGTAAAAAATGCAAGAGGCTGGGTGGCAGGGGGAAGGGGGACATTTCTTCCCTTATATAGTTCTACTGCTTTCTGATGCTGTAAATAAAAATAACTAGAAATAGAGATCTCAGATTCAGAGAGTGGAGTGAATTGGTTATGGAGACCACGTCTACACAAAGATAAATGAGTTTTATCGTGCTGAAATATTTTCTTAGTCTTTGATGGAGCTTTTGCTTATTATTTATAGCAAGAAGCAATTCTGGGTCACATTCCACAGAAAGCTTCCCATATATCTGCTGGACACTGGCAGTTATGCCACTCAGTAGCTGTGACTTTGAGCAACACACTTGACCTTCAGGGACCCTTTGCTCCTTAAAGGTCTACTTAAAAGCCAATCATCAAGGATCAAAAGTAAAACTGTTTCAACTGTCACAGGAAACTTGGGAAACATAAGAAAGGGAAAAGGCCAGCTACAGGAGAACTCCTTCCCATATTTTTTTCCTTGACTTTATTTATCATGTTTAAACATCTGCCATGATTTACAGAACTAGTAACTCCATGCAAAAATTCCTTACAAGAGATAATGAGTAAAGATGTGACAAATAGCCTATAACCACAGAATGCAAACTTTAAAAAAAAATGCATTGGGGGAGATTAATGGTTTACAGTAAATACAGTTATTGATACATGTATAAAATTTCTCAATTTTCTGAAAAAAAAAATTTCCCACCTCCCCAGCCTATGTCCTCCTCCATCATCATGTGCCAAAACCTGAAAGCCCCCTACTCATAGAACTTTGCTTTGGTACAATAGAAATTTGGCTTTTTAACAGTAGATATCTTTTTAAATTATTTATAAAATGGAAATATTGATAATACTATAGGATAAGAGGGGTACAATTCCCACTACTAGAGCCCTGTATCCCATCCCCTCCCTTGAAAATTTTCCTATTCTTTATTCCTCTGGAAGCATGGACCCAGGATCATTGTGGGGTGCAGAAGGTGGAAGGTCTGGCTTCTGTAATTGCTTCTCCACTAGACATGGGTATTGGCAGGTGAATCCATACTCACAGCCTGTTTCTGTCTTTCCCTAGTGGGGCAGGGCTCTGGAGAGGTAGGGTTCCAGTACACATTGTTAAGGTTATTTGCCCAGGGAAGTCAGATTGGCATCATGGTAACATCTGCAACTTGGTGGCTGAAAAAGCATTAAGATATAAAGCAGAACAAATTGTTTAATAATCAGGAATGTAAAGGCAAGAATATTGCAGATGAGATTTGGGGGTCTCCATTTTGGAAATAGCTAGTAGGTCTACTTTAGGTATATTCCAAGGGGCTCATGACTTTACTAATTTTTGCCTGAGCCCAACAGCTCACATGCAGGTGAACCAAAGGTATTGTCTGGGCAGATGGTGTCAGACTTGGAAATAGGACTAGAAAGCTGGACCAGAGAAGAGAGTAGCTCCCAAACATGAGAAAAGTCTATAAATATTGCTAACTGTAACCCCATCGATTTGATCTGGGTCCCATAGCTTGCATTCTGTGGTCATGGATAGGAATGTTCTAGGCTGCACTTATTTCAAGACCCATCTTCCTCATTTTAAATCTCAAAAACGTATGAGCAGTGTCATGCACTCTAGTGTTCTTGTTTTATAGATAGGAAAGCTGAGTCTCAGATATACTAGAGTAATGTAAGCAACATAAGAAGTACTCGTCTGCCAATTACCAGCCCAAACTTTGCTACATCAGTTCTTCCTTTTCTTTCTTCCTCTATCCTCCTCCACTCTCTCTTCCTCCTCCCTAATTTTTTTTTTTTTTGCTGCTGTTGTTATTGTTGTTGTTATATCCTCATTTTTTTTTCTTTGTAATTGAAGGGACTTCACCATTCCAGGCCAACTTTTTCAGTTGGGAGAGGAAGAGGGCGACACCGCAGTATGGAAGTTACCTTCTGTATATGTTGATTGATAGATAGATAGACAGACAGACAGACAGACAGATGATAGATAGATAGATAGATAGATAGATAGATAGATAGATAGATAGACAGATAGACAGACAGGTATTACCATCAGTGTTTCACTGGAGTTTCTTTCTCTTTCTCTTTTGGTTCTAGAAAGAAAGCAAGAGAGAAGGAGGGAATAGGAGACAGACAAGTAAGAAATGGGCCGTGTGGTGGCACACCTGTTTGAGCACACATATTATAATGAGTAATGACCTGGGTTCAAACCCCCAGTCCCCACCTTTGCAGGTGGTGAAGCAGTGTTACAAGTCTCTCTGTGTCTCTTTTCTTTTCTATCTCCTCCTTCCTCTCAGCTTAGGGCTATCTCCATTCAATAAATAAAGATGAATATGGGATCATGTCACTCACAGGCAGAAGTTGAAAAACAAGGTCTGAAGAGAAAACACTAAGCAGAACCTGGACTGGAGTTGGTGTATTGCACTAAAGTAAAAGACTCTGGGGTGGGTGGCAGAGAATTCACAGGCTCTGGAATAGGATGACAGAGGACTTAGTGGGGGTTGTACTGTTATATGGAAAACTGAAAAATGTTATGCCTGTACAAACTAATGTATTCACTACATTAGTTTGTATGTAAAACATTAGTTGTATGTAAAACATTAATGACCCAATAAAGAAAAAATAAAATAAAATAAAGATAATAATTTAGGGAGTCGGGCGGTAGCACAGTGGGTTAAGTGCAGGTGGTGTGAAGCGCAAGGATTGGTAGAAGGATCCTGGTTCAAGACCCCGGCTCCCCACCTGCAAGTGGTGAAGCAGGTCTGCAAGTGTCTATCTTTCTCTTCCCCTATCTGTCTTCCCCTCCTCTCTCCATTTTTCTCTGTCCTATCCAACAATGACTACAACAATAAAACAATAAGGGCAACAAAAGGGAATAAATAAATAAATAAATGAAAAAAAAGAAATAATTTTTTTAAAGATAATAATTTTTAAAAAAGAAACTATAGCACTGCTCTATCATTCATGAAGCTTCCCTGTTACATAGTGTCCCCATGTGGACAGCAGGGTGGGGGCTCTAGCCTGGCCCTCTGTACACATCAAAGTGTATAATCTACCAGGTAATCTCTTGTTCTTTCTCTCTCTGCCCCCTGTCAGATCCGTGTGTTTTTTTTCCTGCACTTGGCTGAATGACCAAATAAGTGCCATTTTGTACCCATCACTCATCACAAAGTCTACACTTTCCTGAACATATGTGATGGCTAGAACAGGTCCCGAAAGCATTAACAAAACCTAAATATGCTCATCCTCCTTCTATTGCCTTCTATTAGAATTATTCCTTCTTCTATTGTCTGGTAATAAGCATAAAAACCATACATTTTCCATTGTGTCAGTGTCAGTCAGGAACCACTGTGTGCAGTGAGAAGGCTATGAGAAGGCTACGGCCAGCTGCAGGTGAGTCTGAGAACAGCCCCACCCCACCTCTTCCCACCTAGATCTGCTCTTGGAAGGAGAAGGCAGGAACTATTCATTCATCCCACTCCAAATGCACCTATGTTGGGTGCCCTACAACTGGTTAAAACTAATCTGAAATGTTTCCCAATGACAGCTGGCAGACACTCAGACTTTTTTAAGTCAAAAGCTTATTCAGGGTAAAATCGTTCTGCTTTGTCTAATTTGTCACATGGAAGCACTCTTGCTTTGGGATGAGTCTGTCACTTCTGCAGAAATCCTAGACCCTTCATTTCCTCCCATTTGCTTGCATTTCACAAATGGCCACATCATTTTGTCAAATTGTGGAGCCACTTGGAAATTGGGCGTAGAGTTTTTGCATAATAATTCATGTCATGCCTGTGACACTCCATGATTATATATAATGGTCTCCGGGGAGTTCTGATGCAGGGGGAATGCTACCTGGTTGGCCTTAGAGCCAAGTCTCATTACAACCATTTCACAGTGGAGGAGACGGAAGGAGGGAAATACCTACATGTACACCAGGCCTTTCTGCAGACAAGCAGGAAACTCAGTTTTATTAGTGAGTTGGTGTAGGGAAAATGAAATAGTAGACTTGTCTAAAAGTAGCCGTCTTGAAAATCATCTCCGATAAATTGATGCCTAAGTCTAGACACAAATTCACTAAAACTTCACTGAGAGAGAAAAAAAAATAGTTAAGACATTTTATCTGTCTGTGGTGATTAACTTAGCCATTTCTCTCTTTTTCCAAATATTTTCATTTGTTTATTTTGGTTAGAGACAGAAATTATGAGAAAGGAGGATGCAGAGAAGGAGAGAGACGCCTATGGCATTGCTTCACTGCTTGAGAAGCTTTTCCCTAGCAGGTCCGGACTGGGGGCTTGAATGCAGGTCCTTGCACACTATGATGTTTGACCTCAAGCAGGTGTGCCAACAGCCAATCCCACTTCTCAAAAACAGAAAGGTGCTTGTGATATTAAAGACTGTATTAACACGGGTTCATAGGAGGTTACCATTCTTCATCTACTTCATATTTTTGAAATTCATCACACTCAAACTTTTTTTTTAAATGGAACATGTAATTTTTCTGTTTAGATATGATTACAGTTGAAATGTTCAACCACATTAGTGAATTCCAGATTGTGAAGAGACCTTTAAAAAAAATGTATCCAAAACAATGCCAGAGGGAGTTGGGTGGTATAGCACAACGGTTAAGCGCACATGGCCCAAAACAATGCCAGAAAGAAGCAGCCATCTCAGGGAGCTGGACGGTGGCGCAGTGGGTTAAATGTACATGGCACGAAGCGCAGGGACCGGCATTAAGGATCCCGGTTCGATCCCCCGACTGTAGGATCTTTAGACCTGTAGGAGGGTTGCTTCACAGGAGGTGAAGCAGGTCTGCAGGTCTTTCTCTCCTCCACTCTGTCTTCCCCTCCTCTCTCCATTTCTCTCTGTCCTATCCAACAACGACAGTAATAACAATAATAATAACAACAATGATAAACAACAAGGGCAACAAAAGGGAAAATAAAATTTATAAAAGAAATTTAAAAAAAATAGAAACAAGTGACCATCTCTAGAAAAGGAATGAAATCAAAGGACAGAGACTTCTTGAATACCTTGTCCAGAAAAAAAAAAAACCCACGGAGGCAGAAAGTGCCTAAGGAAGAGAAGACTCCCTAAGGTGTCAGAGTAGATGAGTTTTCTGGAACCTGCCTTAGTAACATCGATGTCAAATGGATCACTCACTCCTCCAGAAAGACATAAAAGTTACTTAAATACCTGTTGGCCCTGAGAAGAAAGTGAAAGGGTGAGAAAAGAAAGAGTGAGGAAGTAGGAGGGGGAATACGAGAGGGGGGATAGGAAAAAAATAGGAAGGGGCCGGGCGGTGGTGCACCTGGTTGAGTGCACATGTTACAGTGTGCAAGGACCCAGGTCCGAGACCCCAGTCCCCATCTGCAGAGGAAAAGTTTCATCATCTCTCTGTCTCTCTCCCTGTCTCCCCATTCCTCTCAATTTCTGGCTGTCTCTATCCAATAAAAATAAAGATTAAAAAAATAGGAATATTTCAACAAGTACTAGGTAGCCACATACATTTTTTATTGTTTTAATAATGATCAACAAGACCATAGGATAAGAGGGGTACAATTCCACACATTCCCACCACCAGAGTTCCCATCCCTTCCCTTGAAAGCTTTCCTAGTCTTTATCCCTCTGGGAGCATGGACCCAGGATCATTATGGGGTGCAGAAGGTGGAAGATCTGGCTTCTGTAATTGCTTCTCTGCTGGACATGGGCTTTGGCAGTTTGATCCATATTCCCAGCCTGTTTCTATCTTTCCTTAGTGGGGCAGGGCTCTGGAGAGGTGGGGTTGGTCCCAGGACACATTGTTGAGGTCATCTGCCCAGGGAAGTCAGATTGGCATCATGGTAACCTCTGCAACTTAGTGTCTGAAAAACCATTAAGATATAAAGAAGAACAAATTGTTTAATAATCAGGAATCTAAAAATAAAACTAGAGCAGATGAGATTTAAGGTCTCCATTTTGGAAAAGGCTAGTAGGTCTATTTTAGGTATATTCCAAGAGGCCCATAACTTATAATTTTAAGAGCATGAATTTTTAAATCTTCAATGCAACCCCCAAAATAGGGAGAAAATCTTCTGAAATGACGAACACTGTATTTCTAAGACTCAAGTAGTGAAGATTAAAATAATTTTAACAATAGTACAATTTAGTTGCATTGAATCTATGAACTAAGTTCCATACCTCCCACATCTGCCTGCCTGAACCATCACTCCCCTCCCATCTGAATGTTAATAGATTCTCAAATATATGTCTGAGAACCATAGCATTTAATCTTTCATTCACTTTCATCTTAATTTCTGTAACACTTTCTGGTGTGGAAATTTACTTATGAGTTGCTTTGCTTGCTTGCTTGCTTGCTTGCTTGCTTGCTTATGTCTGTCTCCTGTGTATAGACTTACCTCACCATGGATTGTAATTCCCTCAAGAGCTAGGATTACACTGTATACTTGTGAAGATTCACTTCCCGGACTCAGTTAAAGACCTATCTTTTTTGAAGATTTATTTTTTTCAGGCCAGAAAATTGTGCATTTTGAGCTTATCATAACCCCCAGGGACTGAATCGGGGTCACTGAAGACTCAGGTATACAGATTCTGTATTCTATTTCTGATCTGTCTTCACATCTTTACTATTCAACTCTCTCTAATAACTATAGTCTATACCATCCTTGAATATTATATTTATATTGGGATGTTTCTGGCACTCACTTTCAACGTCTATTTCAAATGCATTGTGACTGTATAGTCTGTGTGAATGAAATGACAGACCAATAGCAATCCCTGTGACATGCAGTGGAAACACGAGAGAGACATAATCATGTACCTGTTGATATTGGTGAACTTGTTCCCTTTCATCCTTGCACAGGTATTTCTCAGTGTGAGAGAGAGTCTGTACCTTTTTCAGTCACATTTTTGTCTAGGAGTGATTGAGAGATAACAGCCGAGTCAAAGAGATGAAAGAATAAACTTGCTGGATACTTCTAGTCAAGTTTTTCTTTATAATGAGGGTAAATGTAGCTGTGAAAACCCCTTCCTTCTCCAGTTTCTTGTTCCTCTTATAGATTCTAGACATGATACTTGAAACATAAGTCAAGATTAATTTCTTAAACAAACTCTGGACTTTCTCTGATTAAGTTTTAACTTTCGTTCACACTATTATTATCCAATTGGAGACTTCCAGAGATGTGGTTATGATTTTCTAAACTTAGTTTTCTTAGACCATAACTTTTCTTATGCTATCTTCTCCATTTTAATGCACTTTGTTTTTAGATTGAGACAGAGAAGAGAGAGAGAGAGAGAGAGAGAGAGAGAGAGAATAGCACCAAAGCTTCCTTCAATGAAATAGGGCATTGGTTTGAACCTGGGTTGAATACATACTCAAATAACACGCCATCCAAGTGAGCTATTTCACAAGCCCTTAATTCAGATTTTTAAACTTGGTTAAATTTCTGCTTCATTAAAAAAGAAAGAAAGAAAAGTTATCACTAAGTAAAAGCATGCCTTGTATTTTTAATTTTATAGCCCTTTTGACCCTAATAAGCAAATTCGTAGAGGAGAAGATCACGTGACAATGGTAAAATGGTCACGTGAATTAACAGTTGCACTAAGACTGCATGGAGAGAAAGTAATGCAAAAGCAAAGAGGCTCATCCAAGGCAAAGTGAAAAGAGATAAGTCTATGCTCATGCCAACAATAATAATAGGTAATGCATAGATAATTGTAAAGGTTAAAGGTCATGCAAAGATTGAGTCTCTACACACGTTCACGGGCAATCCTTTAAAACTTTACCTTTCTTTTGTTTCACTTCTTCCAAAAGAGAAGTCTAAGTCCCAAATTCCCCCTCACAAATAAATTCTACCCTATGGCATCTGTAAACAAATAATGGGAATGTGGGAGTCACGAGTGGCTCCCGTACAAAGCAAAAGTTTCATTTTCAGCCAACAACATCAAACGTCCTTTCTTTTAAATAGCTGCCAGTAAATCCACGGTGGGTTTGTTCCTATCTTCCTTAGTAGGAACTGACCCTGAACTGACATGCAAGTATGTGCAGTGCTTCCACACAAAGAAACAGTTTAATCAGGGACTGACTCTGGACTGAATCAGTCATCTCTGGAAACTTTGCCCACACTTCCAAATGACAAAGCAAAAACAATAGTTAAGAGTATTCTGAGGTGCCGTGAACTAGGTCAAAGACTTTCCCATATCATTTATTCAAACGATAGGATAAGTGAAAGAGCAAACCAACCAGAGTTGCTCTATGTGAAACCAAATTTGAAAACTCTGAATATTGCCTGTCAGTTTCCTTGTAGTTAGTCTTTGCTGTATCAAACATTGCCTGAAACTGACAGTTTATGACAATAGCCATTTACTTACCTGAAGGTACTGGGAGTCAACAATTTCAGTGGGGCTCAGCAGGCTAGTTCTTTTTGCTGATCTCAGATGGATAATTCCTGCGTCTGCAATCAGCTGCCTTTAAAATACGAGATTCTGCTTCTAGAGTTTGGCAGACTGGTTTGAAAACAATAGGGCTTGTCATCATCCTCTTGACAATCTTGGGATTCTCAAGTTCTCCAAAAGCCTAAGAAGGAAAAGTGTTAACACATACATACTTTTCAAGACTTTGCTTGTCTCACTATTGACAATGTCCTGAAAGCAAAGGCAAATTACACATCATACTCACATTGAAACAGTGGAGACAGCTCCATCTTTTTATGTAAAAAAAAAAAAAAATACACTGGTGCATTGCAAAGAGTAACATAGACAGCATCTGTGGTAATTTTTCAATCTTCTAGACAAGGTAAGTCCGGGTGGGACTCCACGAACCCAAATTTGGAAACCACTAGGTTAAATGAACCTAATTCCATCTGTCTTCCATCTGAATGGATAGACGGCTTTTAGCCCACCTCTGTAATCTGAAGGGAATCAGCTATAACTATATGTTTTGTTTTTTTTTTTTTTATGTAGGCTGCTAGGTGACTAGGTTACCAAGAGTGACTTTATTGCCCAGCTAAATAGACATTTATCTTACCTTCCCAGCCTTGGCCATCTGCCCTAAGACTGTTTGTTCCTTTAAAATGCAGCACTGGAAGATAGAGACCCTGGTACCGTCCAAAGACCTTGGAAAAGACAGGCCGACTTTCAGTGGAGCACATTCTACTGATGGCAAAGCAGTTCAAAGTGGGATAATTTAAAGCTCTTATTTAACTCAAAGAATTCATTTGTCTTTTGATCCACCTTCCACTCTGACAAATGCTCCCTTCCCTATCACATTCAAACACACATCCCTTTCAGAAGCTGGTAAACTCATCCCCTGCCAAGGAATGGATTTTCTCCAATTGCTCTATCTGAGTGATAAAAGGGTTTAATGTCCCAAGTTCGTTTTTTTTTTTTTTCAGTAGCTAACTCAGATACACCATACACAGCAAAGCGCCTAAGCTCTTTTCTGCAGTTATTAAACTGTTATCCTTAATTCCTTGAGAGACTCGACCCAGCAGCAATGATTCAGAGGGCACTTCCTATTAAATCTGCATTTTGCACAGAGAGATAAAGCAGGCCAGTTCAACCCTGTTTACAAGGATGACAGAAGCGCTCCTGCAGACCTGCCAGTGCTGTCAGCAGTTTTTCACTCTCAGGAAGCCTGTGCGCTGTGGCTCCTCACAAGTTCATGGCCCAGGCGCACTTGCCAACTTTGCAGGCTTTTCGAAAACACTTTCGGGTAGGAGCTCAGAGGCCCCTTGCCAGGTCCAGGAAGTCAATTTGCTGCAGGGATGATATAAACATGCAACAGACTCAGCCAACAAGTGAGGGGCAGAACTTCTAGGCATACAAAGTCCAAGCCAAACTCAAGCTGAAAGAAAACAAACAGTGTGTGATTTGATCCATGAAAGGGGTCTCCAGTTTATATATCTATTCTCCTGAAGGAGACCTAAGAGGATACATAGAACAACAGAATTAAAATTGCTTAGTTTTTTTCTTTTTATTGTTTTGGTTTTGCCTCCAAAGTTATCACTGGGGTTCAATGCCTGCACTGTATATCCAGTGCTCCTGGTGGTTTTTTTGTTTTTCTATTTAATCGCATAGGACAGAGAGAAATTGAGAGAGGAGGAGAAAATAGAGAGGGAGAGAGAAAGAGAGACACCTGTAGATCTGCTTCACTGCCTGTAAAGCATCCCTATCCCCCTGAAGGTGGGAAGCCAGAGCTCCAACCCAGATCTTTGCATAGGTACTACGAGCTTAGTACTATGTGTACTTAACTGAGTGCATCACTGCCCAACCTCCAGATTGCTTAGTTTTTATCTTAAAAGAGGAGGACCTAGAGGGGTCCTCAGTGTTATGTGGAAAACTGAGAAATGTTACCTATGTACCCACTACTGTCAACTATAAACCGTTAATCCCCCCCAATAAAGAAAAGTATATTAAATCACAAACTAAAAGGAAGTCTTAGAAGGAAGATTTTGAAAGATTTGTATAATTAAATTAATTTACAGTCCCAACTAGTTCTTGTGCAACCAACAAACTCCTCTGCTAGAAGATGATGTGTTAGCTCCTATGACAATAAATGAAGATTAATTAGTGAATCGTAAAAATACAATGAAATTTAAAAAAATGAACTTGTGAATTTCTCCTGTACAGATTTCCTCAACTATATTCACTCAGCCCTATAGTGATGATTTAGAGGTGTAGGGGAAGACACAGATCTCTGGAGAGGAACAGTGTTCAATTATACTCCTATTAACTTATAATCTTGTAAATGACTATTAATTCAATATGCCAGAGAAAAATATATTAAATACTTCAAGTTCTCTAACTGCCTAGGTCAGAGCTCTGAGCATACATATTTTCTTTAGCCTAAGTGCTTAATGTTTCAGATTTCTAAGATGACCAAATTGTTACATTGGACTTAAATTGTTTAAGCAGCTCTATAAATATATTTGTGTGTGTGTGTGTATTTCCCATTTTCAAATATTTTTCCTTTTTCTAACTTTATTTATTAATTTATTTGACAGGACAGAAACAAATTAGAAGGAAAAAGAAGAAAGAGAGAGAGACAGATACCTGCAGCACTGCTTCACTGCTTGTGAAGTTTCCCCTGTAAGTGGGGACCAGGTGTTTGAATCCAGGTCCTCACACACTGTAATGTGTACACTCAACTGGGTACTTGACCTTATTATTTTTTTAAATACCTAAGTTACCTACAGCATTAGGCCAGATACATCAAAACCATTTGTTCTAGATCTAATAAGATACTGTTATTAGCATATATCCTTAAATGACATAAAACAAAATAATGAGGTCAAATATTTTATAGTAAATCCTAACCATAGGACTTTCAAGAAAAACAAGCTCCCAGCTAACTTGATTACAATAATAATTAATTAACTAGTTAATTTAAATAGTTGAAACTCTTTCTAAGACTACAAAGAACCCTCCCCATTCTCTTTAAGATCTATATTTCTCCTAGCCCTGGAACCTATGGGACTTTGCTTGTATTTCTAAATGTTTCTTCAGTCTGATCCCTTCCCCTGTTAGACTGCCTCTGCTGACCTCAACTAAGTCAATTCTGCTAGTGTCCATATGCCACATTATGCTGCCGTTGACTTGTTCCTATAGATTTGTCTCCAGAAACACCGCACCTGAAATATGAACCTCATAAATCCTCTGGTGAGATCTTTCCTAAGACATGGGACTAAAATTCCATTTCAGATGGCATGATTTCTAACAAAATTATAGCTGCTAGGTGCAGGCTAAGACCTAGGGTTCTAGGCACACAGTACATGTATCCATAAGCAAGGGACAATTATATACTTCAGAGTAAAAGTGTTTTAATAGCCTTCCTTCCATGATTAGACTTAGACTAATAAGCCTGGCATTCTGGTGGGATGCCCTAAAGAAGGCATCATAAATTTTCTAACTATATGTTTATCTCTTAAGCCTAGATATCCTCCTCTCTTCCTTCCCTACCTGCTACTTTATTTCCCTCAATTATTATATTTATACAAAATGAAGTAAGCAAGATACATCCTTCCATTTTATTTTATTTTATTATTTTATTTTATTTATAAAAAGGAAACATTGACAAAACCATAGGATAAGAGGGGTACAACTCCACACAATTCCCACCACCAGAACTCAGTATCCCATCCCCCCCCCCCCCGCCCCGATAGCTTTCCTATTCTTTATCCCTCTGGGAGTATGGACCCAAGGTCATTATGGGGTGCAGAAGGTGGAAGGTCTGGCTTCTGTAATAGCTTCCCCGCTAAACATGGGTGTTGGCAGATCAATCCATACTCCCAGCCTGTCTCTCTCTTTCACTAGTAAGGTGGGGCTCTGGGGAAGCGGAGCTCCAGGACACATTGGTGGGGTCGTCTGTCCAGGGAAGTCTAGTCGGCATCATAGTAGCATCTGGAACCTGGTGGCTGAAAAGAGAGTTAACATACAAAGCTGAACAAGTTGTTGACTAATCATGAACCTAAAGGCTGGAGTAGTACAGATGAAGAGTTGGGAGGGGGGGGTCTCCGTTTTGTAGATAGTTAGTAGGCCTATTTTAGTTATATTCCAAAGGGCCTGTGGCTATACTAGTTTGTTATTTGCTTTGTTTTTTTTTTTTTTTTCCCTGAGCCTGAAGTTTGAAATGCAGGTAGATCCAAGTTATTGTCTGGGGAGATGATGTCTGCATAAATCCTTTCATTTTTTGAATCTCTTCTGACAGCATCAACATCACTGGCATCAACCCTTGATGAGCTTTAGAACTGTACAACTGGCCAAGAAAGAGACTGACAAAAACTAGGTATCAGGTAAAGGACAATTATTGTCCTTGTGACAACCTTTATTAGAATTATCAAACAAGTGCAGAAAAACTTGGGGCTAACTAAAACCCCACTAAAATTCTGGGTCTATTTCTTCCCTAACTTGAGGTCAGATCCCATAAATTTAATACCATTTTGGAAACAACAAATGATACTCAACACTTTAACAACTGGGGTAAAGTCTAAGCTTCTCAGATAAAGAAGTAACTACAAAAGCTGGATACAACCCTCTGGGAAGACTTCCCAATCCCTTTACTTCTCACTATATGAGAAATTGGGGTAAACAGTGTCTGAAAAAATACCCTGTGGAGGGTGGTGGGGGGATGTGATTTCAGTTGGTGGTAGCACATGTTACAATAGGCAAAGGCCTGGGTTTAGGCCCCTAGTTGCCACTTGCATGGAGGGAGCTTCAGGAATGGTAAAGCAGTGCTTACAATCTGTCTATCTGTCTGTCTGTTTATCTATCTATCTTCCTCTTCTCTCTCTGTTTCTCTCTGTCTCTATCTAAAAACAAATAGATAAATGTATAAAAAAAAAAAAAAACCCTGTCTCTGGGAGTATGAATTGACCTGTCAATGTTCATGTTCAGTGGGGAAGCAATTACAGAAGCCAGACCTTCCACTTTCTGCATCCCACGATGACCCTGGGTCCATACTCCCAGAGGGATAAAGAATAGGAAAGCTGTCAGGGGAGGGGATGGGATATAGAGTTCTGGTGGTGGGAATTGTGTGGAGTTGTACCCCTCTTAGCCTATGTTTTTTTTGTCAGTGTTTCCTTTTTATAAATAAAAAAAAATTTTTTTAAATACCCTGTGATTCTCAACATCCAGTGTTTATACTTTTTTTTTTTTTTTTTTTTTTTTTGCCTCCAAGGTTATTGCTGGAGCTCTGTGCTTGCACTACTAAAGCCTCTGCTCCTGGAAGCCATTTTTTCTCTTTTGTTGCCCTTGTTGTGTATCATGGTTGTTATTGTTGTTGTTGTTATTGCTGTTGTTGTTGTTGGATAGGACAGAGAGAAATGGAGAGAGGAGGGGATGATGGAGAGGGGAAGAAAAAGATAGACACCTGCAGACCTGCTTTACTGCTTGTGAGGCGAACCCCCTGCAGGTGGGGAACCAGGAGCTCCAACTGAGATCCTTATGCCAGTCCTTGCACTTTGTGCCATGGGAGCTTAACCTGCTGTGCTACCGCCCAGCCACCTATGTTTTTCTGTGTTCACCTTGTCCCTGCCTTTGGCTGACTAGTGCCTGTGACTTGCTTCTATTCAACAGAATGCAATGAATGAGACATGATCGCATATACATGATTTTTTACTTGCGCTACACAATGATGCCTCGATTCCCTCCCAGGATTATTTTGAGAAAGGAGGTAGTTACATGAGGGTCTACCTAGCAAATGTGGCCTTTGTTCAATATGCAACGGAAAATGAGGCTTTCAGCATTACAACCCAACCACAAGGAAACGCTGTCTGCTGAAATTCTAAGTGACTTTAGAGTTATTAAATTTTGATGATGAGTATGAGACTGTTTCTTGTGTTGGTTTATGTGTTTGAAAACATTTTATAAGAATTTTAAGATAATTAAGACATTAAAGTATTAAAAAAAAAAAGAAGTGAATCCTTCCTCAGCTGGGACTCACATAAGCTGTCCACCCTGCACACAATTTGACATCAGTTTTGAGATCCCAGCTGCATCATAGCTGGACTCCTGACCCACAGAAAATGCGAGGAAATAAATGTGGTTTTTAAATTTTTATTAGTAATTTAATAATAATGAACAAGATTGTAAGATAACAGGGATAAAATTCCATACAGTTGCCATCACCAAAGTTCCATGTCCTATCCCCTCCATTGCAAGATCCTGTATTTTCTACCCCTCTGGGAGTATGAACCAAAGTTCTTTATGGGGTGCAGAAGGTGGATGGCCTGGCTTCCGTAATTGCTTCCCCACTGGACATGGATATTGGCAAGTAGATCCATACCCCCAGTTTGTTTCTATCTTTAATGTGTGCTAATATTGGTCTCAGCAACAGATATCTAATCTAACAGTGTGTATTCACGCGCCCCTATTTAACTAATAGAATTTAAATAAATTGTCCACGTTCACATAGCTACCAAGAGACAGGGCCAAAATGGAAACCCAGGAAGCCTGGTTCTGAAAGATTAGCCTTAGCAGCCTCATTTTCTTGTTTTTGCCCACACTTCATGTTCTAGCCAACCAGTCATTGCTGTTGTCTTGCTCCTTCTTAAAGCAGAGACCCCTCTCCTGGGGGCCATGGTCCTCTTTAGGACCTTCAAATCAATTCCTTGAAATCCCAGTACCAAAGCCTAGGCATGGCATTTGTGCTGGCACACAGAAAAGAGTGGGGATAATGAGTCTCGGGTATTTCTCTCACTGCCCTGGCATCTGGGAAGGAGCGAAGCTTAATAGCAGACCAAAGACTCCGGCTGTCTGTGGCTTTGAATAAGCTCTGACAATAACTCAAGTTTCCCCACAAATAAAGGGGGGAAATAAGTCTGTGGGTGCCACAGAAAGAGTCTTGGCATGAAAGTCAGAAGACAAGCTCTGACCTAGGCTCTGCCAACTTGAGAGGCCGTGGGAACATGGGGAAGTCACTTAGGTCCCCTGGACCTCTTCTGTCTCCTTTCTGGAAAGAAATGTTTGAATTAGATGATTTTTAAAGGTACACACATCAAGTAAGGTACCGTCTCAGATTGTATTTACTCAATATCTACCTCTTCCCTACTAGATTCCAGAACTGAAAGGGTCTCTTCATTTCAACTGCCTGATGTTAAAAGCCAGGTGATATATTCCTAATGGACATAAGGAGGGGGGAAGAAATCTCATGGGAAGGTCAGAAGCACATACAAGAATGGAATTAATGGCCAGGAAGAAGAAATCCTTAAAAAGTTATTGAAACGAGAAGCCTCGGCTGGGGCACATTCCACCCACACTCGGCAGGCCGAGGCTATTGCATCCATGCATCCCCTTGTAGATTGAGTCCCAGTCTGTATGACAGTCTCATTTTTCACTGAACGCATGCAGTGAAAGCTGAACTGTAATCTCTTTTTGCATGCTTCAGTTCCAAATTCATAACTGGAGGCACAGACTCCGTTGCCTGTAAGGGATCGCTGTTAGCGGCTCTGCCGAGCGGAGCCACTCAGTTCTGCGATCCTGGGGCTTTTTTTCCTGCTTCACACTTTGTCAAAACGCATCATGAGTGACACAAAGAAACGGCCACTGGGAACTCCCCCTTGTTTTCCAATCCTTTTACTGTTGAATTGTTCTTCTTCTTCAAGGCTTGGCCATCCTCAAAATAGGCCAAGGTCCCTGCCTGAGTTGTTATTTTAAAGGGGGATCCACCACAAAAGAGAGGCCCTTCCCACAGTTCTCAGCTGAGTAATGATAGTTCTCATTGTCTTGGATGCTGCTTTCCATGCCCTGTGAGATGCCCCCCCCCCCAAATAACCAATACTCCCCTGCTATCTTAACACTTCATTTGAAGAAGATGGTGTAAAATATAGAGAGTCTGCCTCCACCCCCCCATAGAGGTACTGTGCTGCCTTCCTAATGCACTTGAAGGAGTCTGACTCCTTGCCATGAACAGAGAGATCTTTGCCTCAGCTGTGTATCAGCAAGAGCAGGCCTGGGAGTATCAGAGCCCTGCAGTCAGGTGGTTATTAGCTTTCTCAAGGACCCCAAAGCATCTCTGCACATATTTATAAATCACCAGGCTGTGTGTGTGTGTGGTGGGGGGAGAACTTTGCTTTAATTTCAGCAATTAAAGATACATTTTTGGCAGGGAAAAAATGCAAGGCAAGGTGCTTTGGGGCTTTCCTTTAGGATAGAGGTGTATTTAGGAATGAAAGAGGAGAAATTTGCCTGACAGAAGTTGACATTCCAGTTGAGGAAATAAGACACTTTTCTCTGGAGGCATTTGCTAACATGCCAGATGGAGCCTTTCAGGTCTCCTTCCCAGATGCCAGGGCAATGAGAGGAATACCCAAAACTCATTATTTCCACTCTTTTCTGTGTTCCACAACAAATGCCATGCCCTGGCCTTAGCACTGGGGTAGCAAGGAAATGAGGGTGGGCCCCTTAAAGACGTGATGGTCTAAGGAGTGTAAGCAGCTTAAGAGGACATGGTTCTTTATCTATTCCCAGGCAGTGAGTGAGTGATCTTAGAAGGTGGTCAATGCCCCAAATCTTCATCTGCAATATTCTTGCCCTTAGGCTCATGATTAGTCAACAATTTGTTCTGCTTTATATGTCAACTTTTTTAGCCAACAGGTTCCAGATGCTACCATGATGCCAACCTGACTTCCCTGGGCAGAGGACCCCACCAATGTGTCCTGGAGTCCTGCTTCCCCAGATCCCCGCCCCACTAGGGAAAGAGAGAGACAGCCTGGGAGTATGGATTAACTTTCCAACACCCACGTTCTGTGGGAAGCAATTACAGAAGCCAGACCTTCCATCTTCTATACCCCACAATGATCCTGGTTCCATAATCCCAGAAGGATAAAGAATAGGAAAGCTACCAGTGGAGGGGAAGGGATACGCAGTTCTGGTGGTTGAAATAGTGTAGAATTGTACCTCTCTTATCCTATGGTCTTGTCAATATTTCCATTTCATAAATAAATAAATTTTAAAAAATAATTTATAGGAGAGTCGAGCGGTAGCCCAGCGGGTTAAGCGCATGTGGCGCGAGGCACAAGGACCGGCGTAAGGATCCCAGTTCGAGCCCCCAGCTCCCCACCTTCAGGGGAGTCGCTTCACAGATGGTGAAGCAGGTCTGCAGGTGTCTCTCTTTCTCTCCCCCTCTCTGTATTCCCCTCCTCTCTCCATTTCTCTCTGTCCTATCCAACAATTATGACAACTATAATAATAACAATGAGCAACAAAATGGGGAAAAATGTCCTCCAGGAGCAGTGGATTCGTAGTGCTGGCACTGAGCGCCCCAGTGATAACCCTGCTGGCAAAAAAAAAAAGAAAGAAAAAGAAAGAATTTATGAAAAATTTAGTGAAAGGTGGTCAATGCATGTTTGCTGGGAAAGAAATAATCTCACAGCTTATTGTGAGTTTCGCTGTTCTTTCTTTCTTTCTTTCCTTCCTTCCTTCCTTCCTTCCTTCTTTCTTCCTCTCTTTCTTTCTTTCTTTCTTTCTTTCTTTCTTTCTTTCTTTCTTTATTATTGGATAGGGACAGAGAAAAGTTGAGGGGAGGGGAGGCTAGAGAGGGAGAGAGACAAAGAGACACCTACAGCTCTACTTTACTACTCATGGAGCTAACCGCCCCCCACCCCACCCCTGCATGTGGGGACTAGAGGCTTGAACCTGGGTCCCTCCCTGCACACTATACTGTGTGCATTTAACCAGTGTACCACAGCCTGGCCCCGGCTCTACTTCTTTGAGTGGAATTTCCAGTTTTAGGTTCCAGGTATCCTGCAGCTTCCCCCCACACAAGCTAATACTAAAGAATCTGAAGCCCCTGGGGTAGGAGGATGAGAGGGGAAATTTTTCTTCTAATAGCTCAAAGTTCAGTCTCCAATCACTGAAACACCCAAAATGCACTGGCCCAATCTCCCAAGTAGCATCTGAATAGAAAGAATCATTAGAAGGCATGAGGAAAACGAAATACAATAAGCCTTTGCATTCTTGGGACAATGTGACTATTAAAACGGTGGGCTCCTACTAACACCTTTTTTGTTTATTTCTGCCCTAAGAGAATGATGTTATTCCCAGGTGCCTGCCTTTTATCATGCAGGGTTTTCTCCATAGGGAACCTGGGTCTCATTCCTCCACTAAGCTCCCTCATTTGGTGACTAACAGCAGGAATCTGCAGGTCAAGTTATCCAAGACAACTTTGGATTCTAAATGCCAAATCACACTGTACCTCCATGTGTGTCTGCAGCTCAGGGTGTGGGGTGTATTGTCTGTGTCTGCCACCCATGCCTGTTCCCTGTCTACACAGTCACTTGTCTGGCCTATATGCCCACCTTCCACAGATCCATCCAGGCCACCAGAGATTTCCTTTTTGTTCACCACTGTGTCAACAGTCACTGTATACTGGGAACACTCAGTAAATACACAATGGATGAATGAATTCACTTCATTTTTTTCCCTCAGGTGAAGAATCATGAAAACCTATTCAGAGAGAAAAACCCAAAGTTTATTATTAGAACAGAATAGAATTTTCAGAGGCTTCTGTGAAGAAAGAAGCAGTAACAAGGTAGAGTTCACTAAGAAAAAGACAAAGTGTCAAAGGATAAAGAACTAATGACATTAGGGGCCAAGTGGTAGTGCACCTGGTTGAGTGCACACGTTTTAATACACAAGGACACAGGTTCAAGTCCCCAGTCTCCACCTGCCGGGGGAAAGTTTTGCAAATGGTGAAGCGGTGTTGAAGGTGTCTCTCTGTTTCTCTCTCCCTCTCTATCTCCCCCTTCCCTCTCAATTTCTGGCTGTTTATATCCAATAAATAAAGATAATATATTTTTTTTAAATGATGATTTCTTTTTAAAAATACATGACATTTCTTCTGGATGACTTCTACACAGACAACTGTGGATTAGCTATAAACAGATGGATTAATTTCAAGAAAACATCACAAGTACCTTACTACCAGAGCTGTGTTCTCTGCCAAAAGAAGTCTAAATTACTGCTGATGATGAGGGGCACACACATCCTGGCTCCTCTCTTAAAATTCCCAGTAACTAAAAGGCAGAAAGCACTGAATGATGAATGACTTAGGAGAGGTTTTAGGCTGGGACACCAGAAGCTGCTGAAAGTACCCCAAGAATCGAATGAGATGGAGTATGAGAGGTGTGTTATAAAGTATAAATCTCTTTACTCACTCTGTGTGTTTATATGGTGATGATAAATATGTCTGTAAATTGTTTTGTAGTGAGTAATTAGTCCCAGATGATGCCCTATTGAAAAAAAGAAGATGAAAAAGAAGGAGGAAGATAAGGAGTGGAAGAAAAAAAAAATCTATACGATCAGAAGATAGGAGTGAAATTTTTTTATTTTTCATTTTTTCAATTGTCTTTATTTACTGGATAGAGACAGCCAGAAATCGAGAGGGAAGGGGGTGATGGAGAAAGGAGAGAAACTGAGAGACACCTGCAACACTACACCATTTGCAAAACTTTCCACCTGCAGGTGGAGACGGGATTCAGTTCTGGAACGTGGGTCCTTGCATATTGCAACATTGTGCCAATGAGGTATGCCACCAGCCAGCCCTGAAATTATTATTATTATTTTTTTTTTAGAATGTAAGTCAGATCATGATATCCTCCTGCTCAAAATTCTCCAGTGACTTCTGCACTCCAAGGCAAAAACTCAAACTCTGTGGTCTGCTAGTGAGTTGTGACATGTCTACTGGGACTTGATCATCTCAGTCTTAGAGGTTTTGTTTTTGTTTTTGCTTTCTTTCTTTTTTTCATAGTAAGCCCTTTCTACAAATATACATGGGTCACAAATGAACAGAACCACAACACTAACCATTCAGTAAATCCAAATTAGAAGGACAATAAGATACTGCCACTGTCTACCCATTAACATGGCTATTATAAAAGAAAACAAAGTAACAAGTGTTTGGATGGGATGGGAAGAAAATAGAATATTTGTCTACTGTTGATGGAAGAGGAAAATGATATGCCTGTTATAGGAAATAGGTAATAACCTCAGAAAATGTCCAAAACTGAGACTAATTCAAAATTGTAATTCAAAAATTTGAATCCTAATTCAAATATCCTGCATCTGTGTGAACTCCCAGAAGAATTGCAAACAAGGGCTCAGATGGGTATTTGCACTCCCATTTCCAAAGCAGAAAAGATGAAAAAAAAAAAATCCACACCACTTTCTCCACACTCAAACATCATTTCCTCTAAAAAGCGGTAGTAACTCATGACACGACTTAATAAGCACCTCCAGCCCGTACCACTCCTTCATCCTGCTTTCTTCCGCTTTCCCCAGGCTTTTTTCTTGCTGGTATATTATTATCAAGATCAGTATTTTATTTCATTTGTCCCCTACCCCCACTACTGGGTAACCATCGCAAGGACAAAGCCTATGCTTGGTCCACTCACACCTGCGGGCAGAGGTTGAGACTACTACACCTGACACCTGCAGATCTCAGTAAATGCCTGTAGAATTAATGGATGTAATGCCTCTTTCTAGATGAGGAGGTTGAAGTTACAGGGGGAAAAAAATGAATTAACCCACCAAAATGCATGCATTAAAAATGCACCAGTGCCAAACTTGGGTCGCAAGTCCAAGACTGGTTCCTCTCTAAGAGAAACATTATCGTGGATGATGACGCTGATTGAAACATTCTTCCCTAAGTGAAGTGTTCCCCAGTTCAAAATGCAGCTACTTGATATCCAAGTAAACATGAGTTCCCACTCAGTGCTGAACTGTCAGATACGGTGCTAGGCACATGCACACAACTGTGAAGAGATGATCTCTTGTCTCTCAGCCATACAAGGACTAGTGAGAGAAAAGGCCAGTTCTGACCACAAGGCCAATGACAACCCCACAGAGTTGAGTTAAATTGAAGGTAGGAGGATAACCTTACCTTGAGTAAACTGATCACAGAGTTCAAAAAGCTTTAGCTGGGCAGTACACGGTTGTTCTCTCTGCTTGAGGGGGAGTGGAGGGGAGGGGTGTTCAGTGGTGTTCTGAATTCACTCAGAATGGTTACACATGTCTTCTCAACTACAAATTCTTTAAGTCTGGGCGGGGAGTAGATAGCATAATGGTTATGCAAAGAGACTCTCAGCACACATGGCGCAAAGTGCAAGGACACGTAAGGATCCTGGTTCGAGCCCCTAGCTCCCCACCTGCAGGAGCTTCATTTCACAAGCAAAGAGACTCTCATACCTGAGGTCCCAGGTTCAATTCCTCCACCATAAGCCTGAGCTGAGTAGACCTCTGGTAAAAAGAAAAAAAAATTATATCGTCATGTTCATGGCTTGAAATGGGCCACAGTGAGAGAACTGATACCACACACCCCAGAAACTTGCTCAAATCAGGGCTTCTAAAAAAACAATCTGGTAAACAACATTATTAGCACCTCTCTGAAATTTATCATAATTCTTTGCAAAATTTCAGAGCTCAAGTTGGCTGCATGAAGCTCTGGAAGAGGTAAAAATTGATCTATCTATTTAAAAACTTTCCTATAAAATATTGAGGGGGGGATAACTTAGTTGAAAAACCGTGTGAAGGAGCTGGGCCATGGAATAGCGGGTTATTTGCACACAGTATAAAAACCGTTTGGACTATCCAAATCATATATGATCATGCAAGGTCCAAGAGAGAAATAGAATTGTGTAGCTATTTGGTAGCACAGAGAATAGTGATTCTTTTTAAAAAATATTTTATTTTAATAACACACACACACACATACACACCACCCCAGAACACTTCACTGTTGAGCTCTATTTTATGGTGGTGCTGGAGATTGAACCTGGGAAATCAGAGCCTCAGGAATAAGAGGTTTTTTTGTATATCCACTATACTTTCTCCCTAACCCTGAAGAGTGGTTATTTTTTTTTAATTTTTTTATTATCTTTATTTATTTATTGGATAGAGACAGCCAGAAACTGCGATGGAAGTGGGAGATAGAGAGGAAGAGAGGCAGAGAGACACCTGCTACCCTGCTTCACCACTCATGAAGCTTTCTCCTTGCAGATGGGGACCAGAGGCTTGAATCTGGATCCTTGAGCACTATAATGTGAGCGTTTAACTAGGTGTGCCACTGCCTGGGCCCTGAAGAGTGGTTCTTAAATCGTGTGTCCTAGAAGTGGTTTAAAACTCCCACTCTTTCAGTATGAAAAAAAAAATAAAACAGAAGAGAGTCAAATATTCAACTCAGCTTTTTAAATATGTGGACAAGTGAAGGGATAGAGGTGTCCTTAATAGGCAAAAGTCTCCTGAGCCTCCTTAGAAGTCGTATCACTGGTGTGACCATGTCAACCAGCCCGTCCTATCCAGTGAGACACCAGTTATAATGAGTCTCTAGGCTTGAGAAAATGAATTCCAGTGACAGATTGTTTGCCATTGTTATGACAAAGCAAATACTGCGAGAAATGGCGAGAAGAACCTGGCAGAAGAGAGTCAGATCATGAATTGCAAACGTCAAAGTTTTCTTAAGTCTGGGGCCAAAAACACTGCCCACGGGATTAAAAAAAGAAGGAACTACTGATAACAGCTATAAACATTGATAAATTTTATAAACGTTGTCGTGTGAAAGAAGTCAGATGCTGGTGTACTTACACTTGATTCCATTCAAGTGTCTGTACAGGTAAAAAGTGTCTGGAATAGATAAAAACTGACCTACGGTGAAAGAATTAGAAGTGATTGCCCAGGACAAGAAGTGATTGCCCAGGACAAGTGATTGCCCAGGACAAGTGATGCATGGGGGTAAAGCTGGCAGCAAAGGTTCTGTGGAAACTTTCAGAGGCAATGGAAATGTTTTGATAAGAGCTTGACTTTATGAACATATATATTTTTTCCAGAGTACTACCCAGCTCTGGCTTCTGATGATGGCTCAGGGAATTGAACCAGGAACTCTGATACTTCAGGCACAAAAGTCTGTGATATTTCCCCAGCTCCACAAATGTACTGTATGAAAAATACGTATTATATCTGTTCACTTCACTGAATGTAAGAGTGGCCTCCTAAAAATAACTCCAGGCAAATATGGAACTCCAGTTCATGCTTATTAAGGTATGCTGAAGTGTGAGGGGTAAAATATACTGACCTCTGTAACTCTGACACAAATTGATAAATAGGACGAGTCAATATACAGAGAGACAAAGAGGAGCCAACAAGAAAAACACTTTGCTAATTGTAGAATCTAGTTCGTTTATAGCCCATTCAGCTTTACTATCTGTTCAAAAACTGTCCTAGAAAATATTGAGGAAGACCATCACAACTATTCAAATCATATTTGATCATCAAAACACTGCAAGGCTGAAGAGAGAAACAGAATTGTGTGGCTCACCAATAGCACATAAAATAGTGGTTCTTAAATATATATATATATATATACTGGGCACCAAGTGGTAGCACAGGGGGTTAAGTGCACACGGTGTGAAGCGCAAGGACCGGTGTAAGGGTAAGGATCCTGGTTAGAGTCCCCAGCTCCCCACCTGTAGGGAAGTCGCTTCACAGGCGGCGAAGCAGGTCTGCAGGTGTCTATCTTTCTCTCCCCCCTCTGTCTTCCCCTCCTCTCTCAATTTCTCTCTGTCCTATCCAACAACAATAATTCTTACAACAACAATAATAACAACAACAACAATAAGGGCAACAAAAGGGGAAAAAGATCAATAAAATCATAAATCTATATATATTATTTATTTTATTTTAATCACACACACCCCCACCTCAGAGTCTTAAATATATATATTATTACTACTATAAACCATTAATCCTCCCAATAAAAAGGAGGGGGGGAAGAATTCCACTCTTTCAGAAAAAAATAGCTTTTCATTAATTTGCTGTGTGTAAAAAAAAAAAAAGAGTGTTTCGGCAATTTTTAAAGTTGGTACTGCTTTGTCAGCACTCAGAACTAACAAACCTTTGCTGTGTAAGGTTCACTTCCACATTGCTACTGGGGATCTTGATTCTCAAGACACTAAAAGTTAAAAGCATTCGTACTACATCCATGTGACAAATGTGACTTTTTTTCCCATACGTTTTTATTTTGGTTCCCATGTCCATTGACTTGTCCATCTTCCTATGGAGCTAAGACTAAATCTAAGAAAACAGGATCATCGCATCTGTCCTTAAGTGGAGGGTTTTTACCACAATAACTCTTTGTCTGTAATTCTTATCAAATGTTAAATATATATATGTAACAGGAGCAGTGCAAGACTGGCTTTGGTCTGGCTTGAATTAGTTTTCTTCCATCTTAGTACATCTTTATCCATATAAGAAGCAAGTATCTGCCCTTCTTTATCCTCCTGAGAGGATGCTTTCTCCTGAGAAGTGAAATAATTCAGATATTTCTTGGATATGTACACATCTTGACTTCAGGAGAATGCTGTGACGCTGGTTACATATGTACATCTGGTCTACCTGGAAATTCTACTTTTGCTGTTATAAATGATCATGCTGGCATTCTGGCATCTAAAAATAAAAATAAATCACTAATTAAAAGCCATAGTGACCCTCAAGCAGAGTGTCAAATGTTAAAGGTATGGTTTATAGTTGAGTTCTATGACCTTTACTGCATCAGTGGCCTCGGAAAAGTACTATGAACAATGCCCCCACATCCCTTTGGCAAAATTCTTTTCACTGTTTTTTTTTTTTAATAAGAATGTGCAAATGGAAAGTGAACAGAAAGCAGGCTAGAGCAGATGTCTAATATCATTAAATCTGGTTCCAAAAGAATCCAGATCTCAGTTTGGTATATTAATGTTCTGTTTATCTTTAAGCACAGATGGATATTTTTATTAGTATTACTTTGTTTATCTGGTTTCAGGAAAGGTTAGTCCAGGGGGTAGATGCCTCTGTTATGAGAGCACATTCCTTCTTACTCA
Organism: Erinaceus europaeus; assembly: GCF_950295315.1. Taxonomy (NCBI): domain Eukaryota; kingdom Metazoa; phylum Chordata; class Mammalia; order Eulipotyphla; family Erinaceidae; genus Erinaceus; species Erinaceus europaeus. The sequence goes on from NC_080173.1 coordinate 92,266,007, forward strand.
GAAGAGAGGAGTAACCTTACCATAGAACTTTAATTAGAAAAGCCAACATTATAAATGCTGGCAGCTCTTGTGGGGTCTAATGAGGCCAGTTGCAACAACAAACAGCAAGGCGAGCAAGGCACTGGCAAGTCTGTGCTTTCCCACTTCACCTCACCAACTGAAGAGAAAAATGACACACTGCCACCCCTTTGCCGAAGGTAAAATACAGCATGACAGAATACAAATTCTCAGAAAATGGGCGCTTTGTAAGTAGATAGTTATCACCAAAGTAATAAAGAGTAATAAGCCTAGTGTCATAGCTGTGTGAATGTGGAACTTCCCAGCAGCTAACGGGATAAAGCAATTTCTATGTGGTTTATAGTTCCATGGTTTTTATTATATGACTCCCTGGGATCCTGGGGGTGGGGGAATGCTAAGTGTTTCTCTATAATATTATCTCAGTCTGTTTTTCACTGGAGTTCTTTTCTTATTAAGTCTTTCTTTTTAGAGGATGTAGATGGGATTATGAATTCATATTGCCCAGGACATTTTTTACCAGATTAGAGTAAGAAAGTTCACTGACTATATGGTTCCCCCAAGAATCATTATAATCTATTGGTGTATTTGTTCCCTGATAGAATAATTTGTTATTATTCATCATATTGCTAATTTCTTTTTTCTGTCATGTTTTCTGTTGTTAAAATTTGTAGGCTCTTGCCGGGCGGGTAGCTTTGCAGTGGTGAACAGAGACTCGCGGACACACGGCTGGGCAGGGAAGCTGTATTTCTTTATTCAGGAACAACGATTCATAAACTAAGACAAACTAATCACCAAACAGAACTCTGCTGTCTCTTTGCGGCGGCGCAAGCACTCTCGCTCTTACTCTGGAACTCTGAAACTCTCGAACTCAGGAACTCAGGAACTCTCCAACTCTGGCACTCTCGAACTCAGGAACCCTCTCCCGGGGTTCCTTTGGGCGGGGCCAAGCAGGCCCGCGAAATTAATAGGACTGATCCAATTCTCTTGGCGGGGGGAGGGCTAGAACAAACCAATGTAAAGCATACGACAGTTTTCTACATGTTTGTTTGTGCAGGGCTATAAATGAAAGATTGAAAAATCAAAATATATGATTCTGGGGCACATGCTACAGTGTACAAGGACTTGGGTTCAAGCCCCTGGCCACCATCCTACAGGGGGGAAAGCTTCACGAGTGGTGAAGCAGTGTTACAGGTGTCTCTCTATCTTTCTTTCCCTTTCTGTCTCCCCACTCCCCTCTTGATTTCTCTCTGGCTCTACCCAAATAAATAAATAAACTTTTTTTAAAAAAAAATATCTGATTCCAAGAGTTCTGTCTTCTTGGGAACAATAAGCCCACTAATTTTCTTGTCCTTTGTTATAACTGCCTGGCCTATAAAATGGGACTCGTGATTTTCCTACTCCTCAATCTAACAAAGCAGTTTTAAGATGTGAGTTCATGATGTTCCCTCCAAAATAATAACAGCAATAATAATAACCCCTCTCTTGGATATCATACTACCTTTTCCCTATATCTGTTCATGTTCAGTGTTTCTTAGACTCCTTTTTCCCCCTTACTCCCAATACCTGTTCACCCTGCCTCCTCTAATCAGATCTCTTGTCTACTTTCAGATTCTTCTGTTTTTTTAATTTTTATTTTATTTTATTTATTATTGGGCAGAGACAGAGAGAAATTGAGAGAGGAGAGGGAGGTAGAGAGGGAAGAGGGAGACAGAGAGGGAGAGAGGCAGCGAGACACCTGCAGCTCTACTTCACCACTCCGTGAAGCTTTCCCCCTGCATTTTGGGACCAGGGGCTTGAACCTGGGTCCTTGCGCACTGTAGTGTGTGAGCTTCACCAGGTGCACCACCGTCTGGGCCCTATAATCTATTTTAATCTCAGCACCATACCTACTGATATTACAGATAGTCTCCACTAATCTATCTGCTCTGTCACTCTCTCTCTCACTGATTCGAGTATATCTAAATAATCCAGAAACACAGTCCACTGCTAGACTTTAAAGGGTTCAATTTAATTTATTATTTCAACTTGATATAACTGGTAGCATACAAAATAAAATGCAGACAAATCAGTTCATTGGAATATCACTCCCTCTTTTTTTTTCCCCCCCCCTCCAGGTTTATTGCTGGGGCTTGGTGCCTGCACTATGAATCTACTACTCCTGGAAGCCATTTTCCCCATTCTTTTGCCCTTGTTGTTACCCTTGTTGTTATTATTGTTGTTGTTATTGCTGTTGTTGTTTTTGGATAGGACAGAGAGACATCAAGAGAGAAGGGGAGACAGAGAGGTAGAGAGAAAGATAGACACCTGCAGACCTGCTTCACCACCCGAGAGGCAGATGGGAAACCAGGGGCTCAAATCCTTAGGTTGGTCCTTGCACTTAACCCACCATGTACGCTTAACCCGCTGTGCTACTGCCCAACCCACCTTCCCTCTTTCCTTCCTAAAGGCCTTTAACATTCCTTTTCAATAGCATATGCATCCAGCCTGCTGATCTTCTGTCATGCTTTCCTCAATAGTGCCAACAATATTTACCCTTCCTGAACTGGTTTTTCTATTCACTTCCTCCAAATGCTCACATCTCAAAAGCTCAGGCCACGTGCAGTCTTCATGAAGCCATTCTTACTTAAGCTCCTCAAGAAACAACTGAACCCCCACACCTGACATTTCCTACCTGTACCTCTTTCATTACTCTTATTTTTATTTTATTTTATTTTATTTACTTCAAACACTATTTGCTTACTCGCTACATGCCTATTAGTATAATAAAGTCCTTGAAGAAAAATCCCTTGTCTGCTTGGCTTTTGGGCATCCAACTACCTAGTACAGAGTTGGCTTTCACAGGGCACACCTTGAAATAAAGAGGTCTTAATAGTCTGGAGCCTGAAACCAATGTTCATTATCATGAGGTGGACAAGTCTGGACATGGTTAACCTTCTGAAAGTCAAAGTGAATGAAGACTGGAGGACCTCCCTGGGAAACAGCTTGTCTCAAGAGGGAGACAGTGAGGTTAAAAAAAAAAAAAAAAAAAAAATTACTGCCTCACCACAAAGCCTTAGTCATGGCAGAAGGTCTTGGACTTCAGGTAAGGTGTAATGTACCTTTCAATTTTGTCTCCTCATCCAAGATCTGTCTACAAAAAAAAAAAAAAGTAGCAGGCCTTGGAACACAAACAGCAAATTGAAAAGTCCCTAGGAAAACACAGGAAGTTGAGAGAAAAACATTCTCCTGACTCTACAGAACAAGAAATGTCCTTGACCCTGAGGGCTCCAGCATGGGTCTATTACTTTGAACCATAAGGATGTAGCTTGCCAAAATTCCAATGGCAGTGAGAGAAAGGGAGAGAGAGAGAAAGAAACAGAGAGAGAGAGAGAGAGGAAGGAAGGGAGGGGGGAGGGAGGGAAGAAGAGAGAGAAGGAAGGAGAGAAAGGAAGGAAGAAAGAAAGGTGACAAGGATAGAGGAGAGGAAAGGAGAGGAGAAGGAAGGAAGGAAGGAAGGAAGGAAGGAAGGAAGGAAGGAAGGAAGGAAGGAAGGAAGGAAAGAAGGAAGGGAGGGAGGGAAGAAAAAGAGAGGGAAGGAAGGAGATGTTACATAAGATCTAATCATTTCTAAGCACAAGGACCAGCGGAAGGATCCCGGTTCGAGCCCCTGGCTCCCCACCTGCAGGGGAGTCACTTCACAGGCGGTGAAGCAGGTCTGCAGGTGTCTGTCTTTCTCTCCCCCTCTCTGTCTTCCCCTCCTCTCTCCATTTCTCTCTGTCCTATCCAACAACAATGACATCAATAATAACTACAACAATAAAACAACAAGGGCAACAAAAGGAATAAATAAATAAATAAATAAAATTTTTAAAAAAAGATCTAATCATTTATTTGTAAATGCATGTAAGAACTCTCTGGAGACAACACACACACACACACACACACTCCCACCTGCCCCCAGAAATAATCTGTGAAGAACAGGGAATTGCAGAAGCCAGAGATGGTGCAGTAGCAGGTGGAAACAAACACAAGGAGAGGCAGATAACGCATTGCAGGAATGAGAAGATAAGGGCTGGAGTGATGTATACAAAAGAATTACTCAGATCACACACAGCTCCCAGGTTTCGGCTGCTATGATTAATTGGCTTTGTGGGTTTCTCTTGGTAGTATAAACACTGTTTCACAATCTTGAGACTTGTCACTCTAGGATTAACCTGTCTCCTGGGATCTCCATCTCCTCTTACACTACATTTTCTTTTTCCTTCTTCTCCATCTCCCCCCCCCCCACCTTTTTCCCACCATGTGTTACAGCTATTTGCATCATCCCCCTCTGGTTGCCACAAATAAATCTTTTGAGCCACAGGGACCCATGTCACCAATCACAAGGACCTTTTGTTTGTCATTGCAAACACTGACTATCAAGATACTAGCAACGAGAGGTGGGGGGGGGGGGGGGATTGTGATATATGTCCCTGGAGTTTGGAAACTGGTTGAAATGGTGGAAGGAGTAGAGAAGGGGAACTAGGATGATAGACTGTCTGGCTTAACTTATCCTCATCTCTCACACCTGATGCTTATTAATTACATTTGTGCATTGATACAATTTGCTAGTTTTCTGAGTAGGCGAATTGAGCTTCGTCATCTTGGCATTTTTAAATGTAAATGAAAAATCACCCAGCGCTCAGAGTCAGAAGCGAGAAAGATAAATAATACCAGGAAGCTGGTCGTTGCCTGTCTGTCATAAAATTTCATTAGTTTTGACAGCCTGTACAACATAAGCAATGAATGAATGCTAACTAGACTTCCTCCTCCATCCTCTCCCATAAGTCATCAGGGCTGCACAGGCCAGAGAAGGTGCCACCTGCTGGGGTGTCAGGATGAAGGGTGGAGAGTCTTGGGGTCACCACGTTGAAGTAGGACCCCATTAGGATGGAGTTAATAATGATTAACAAGATTGTAAGATAATAGGGATACAATTCCACACAGTTCCTACCACTAGAGTTCCATGTCCCAACCCCTCCACTGGAAGCTTCTCTATTCTTTATCCCGCTGGGAGTATGAACCAAAATTCTTTATGGGGTGCAGAAGGTAGAACATCTGGCTTCTGTAATTTGGCTTCTTTGCTGGACATGGACTTTGGCAGGTCAATCCATATCCCCAGTCTGTTTCTGTCTTTCCCTAGTGGGGTAGGGCTCTGGAGAAGTAAGACTTCAGGCACATTGGTGAGGTCATCTACCCAGGGAAGTCAGGATGGAGTTGGAGTTGTGTCTGCATAGAGCTTCTTATTCACTTTCTTTCTTTCTTTCTTTTTTTTTTTTTTTTTTTGCCTCCAGGGTTATTGCTGGGGCTCAGTGCCTATAATAAATCCACTGCTCCTGCATGCCATTTTTCCCCCTTTTGTTACCATTGTTGTTGTAGCCTGTTGTGGTTATTATTGTTGTTGTTGAGGTTGTTCGTTGTTGGATAGGACAGAGAGAAATGGAGAGAGGAGGGGAAGACAGAGAGGGGGAGAGAAAGAGAGACACCTGCAGACCTGCTTCACCGACTGTGAAGTGACCACCCCTGCAGGTGGGGAGCTGGGGGCTCGGACTGAGATCCTTATGCCGGTCCCTGGGCTTTGCACCACATGCCCTTAACCCACTGTGCTACCACCCGACTCCTTCTCAGTCACTTTCTTTTATCACTTCTTCAATATGAATATTTCTTCAGGGAGCTGGGTGGTGTTGCACCTGGTTGAGCTCATATGTTACAATGTTCAAGGACCTGGGTTTGAGCCCCCAGTCCCCATCTTCAGGAGGAAAGCTTTGTGAGTGGTGAAGCAGTGTTGCGGGTGTCTCTCTATGTCTCTCTCCCTCTCCATCTCCCATTCCCTCTCAATTTCTGGCTGTCTTTATCCAATTAATAAATAAAAAGATAATTTTTAAAAAATTAAAAAAGATGGGAACAGGCGGTGGCGCACCTGGTTAAGCACAGACACTACAGTGCGCAAGGACCTGGGTTCAAGCCCCTGGTCCCCACCTGCAGGGGGAAAGCTTCACGAGTGGTAAAGCAGGGCTGCAGGTGTCTCTCTCCATCTCTATCTTCCTTTCCCCTCAATTTCTCTCTGTCTCTATCCAATAAAAATAAATAAAGTATAAAAAAAATTAAAAAGAATATTTCCTCATGGAAGTTGGGATAGCATAATATAATGATTATGCAAAATGGTTTAAATGTCTGAGGCTCTGAGGTCCCAGGTTCCATTTCTGCTACGACCAGAAATCAGAGTTGAACAGTACTCTGGTTTAAAGGAAAAAAATTAAAGTTATCCTAGAGTAGTGAAGTCACAATAGCAACAGCAAAAGAACATTTCTTGATATTTCTATATGTGAAATATAGGACTTTACACACCGAGTTAATAAAACTCTAATAGAAAACTCAATGAAGTTAAAGAGGGGAGGAGGAGAAGGAAAGGGGGGAGGAGGAGGAAGAGGAGGAGAAGAGGAAAAGGAAGGAGAGCGAGAAGGAAGGGAAGGGGAAGAAGAAAGAGGAGGAGGAGAGAAATAAGTGGAAGAAGAAGGAGGAGGAAAAGGAGAAGGAGGAGAAGAGGAAGAAAGGAAAGACATTCGGAAGTAGTAATAGGTATAACTGGGAAAGGAAAAGAAGACAATCATGAGAGAAAAATGGACAAATATATACAAATGTAGACAGTCAGTGATAGAAATAATAGTCAGGGGTCCGGTGGTAGGGCAGCAGGTTAAGCGCGCACGTGGCGCAAAGCACAAGGACCTGCATAAGGATCCCGGTTTGACCCCCGGCTCCCCACCTGCAGGGGAGTCACTTCACAGGCGGTGAAGCAGGTCTGCAGGTGTCTGTCTTTCTCTCCCTCTCTCTATCTTCCCCTCCTCTCTCCATTTCTCTCTGTCCTATCCAGCAAGGACGACATCAATAATAACAACAATAATAACTATATCAAGAACACAACAAAAGGGAAGATAAATATTAAAGAAAGAAAGAGAGAGAGAGAAAGAAAGAAAGAAAGAAAGAAAGAAAGAAAGAAAGAAAGAAAGAAAGAAAGAAAGAAAGAAAGAATAGTTAACCCATATCTGCAACCTTGTGGGAGAACTGCCTTAGCTTCCAATGAAGGACAAGGGGGATGTGGTCCGGGAAATAGTGCAGTGAATAGAACACTGTACTCTCAAGCCTGAGGTCCCAAGTTCAATCCCTGGCAGCACATGTACCATAGTGATGTCTGGTTCTTTCTCTCCTTCTATTTTTCTCTATAAATAAATAAAATCTTTAAAAATGATGCTCTTTTAATAAATAAATAAATAAATAAATAAAAGGAAATGGGGGTAAGAACTATGGTGGGAACGGTAGGGAATTCTACCTGTTTTCTTAAAATTTTGTAAATCAATATGAAGTCACTAATAAAATCAGAGTAAATAAAAATTTAAAAAGGAGAGCAGGGCTGGGGGGATGGGGATGGGGTGGGGTTATAGCCCTAACAAGGCAAGGAAAGCAGCTCGGTAAAGGGATGCCAGAGACCAAACTGGACGAGGAGGCATTCACATTGGGGAAAGTTTAGCAGTGGAGACTTAAAGGGTGTGTGTGAGGGGGACTAGTCACTTAAAAGAGCAGTGATGATTTAGCTTGGTTTCTCACTATCAGAGAAGAGAAATAGACAGATGGGAAAGGAGTGCGACCCACCCTGTGTGCTGTCATGGACCTGTATCTTTCAAGTACAGCGATAGACACAGAGCTACAAAGAGATGCACATAGACATCCCCTTGCTGTGTCTACTGACATAAGCCAGGAGAAACACTCAGTCCAGGAATATGTACTTTTTTTTTCTGCGAGATGGTTGAACAGGCAATATAAAACCATAGAGATGCCTGTGGTTTCTTTACCACCAGAAAAGGAGAGGCTGCCTGACAATGAATTAGACCCAGGAGGAAGAAATTGAAGAGATAGGAGCCAATGTAATCAAGTAAACAAACCCCATGCCTGAAGATTATTTTGTAAGAAAACTCCTCTCTCTCTCTGTCTCTGTCTCTGTCTCTCTCTTTCTCTCTCATTTGTTTTCATTGTCTAGACCAGAGTTAAAGAATTTATTTTGGAGTGACAAAATGCTGCAACAACTTCAAGGAAAAAAAAAAAAAACTATTGCTGAACACTTTCAGCAAATTCTTGATCATTGCTTTAATTGGAAAAAAAAATCCCAAATATTAGAAGCAGGCCTGATGATTTATTTTAAAGCATTTGCTTATTCATGCAATCACCTATTTAATAAAGATTTATTGTGTGTATACTATACACCAGGAACTGATGCTGGTTCTTGGGATTTATCAGTGAAAGAAAAGTGATTTTAAAAAATATATGATGTATAGGATTTACATTCCACTAGAGCAACAAAAAATACTGAACTGATAAATAACGAAATAAGAGATACATAAATATAGAGAATATACATGCTGTAGGGTGGAGGGACAGGTAGGTAAGGATTTAGACATTCAGTTTAGGAAATGGGACTTGCAATTTTAAATGTGACAGGGACAGAAAGATAGCATAAGGGTTATACAAAACACTTTCGTGCCTGAGGTGCCATAGTCCCAGGTTTAATCCCCAGCACCACCATCACAAATAAGAATTTAGCAGTCCTATGGTATCTGTCTATCTATCTCTTTTTTTTTTTTTTTGCCTCCAGGGTTATCTCTGCTGGACAGTGAATCCACTGTTCCTGGGAGCTGTTTTTTCTCTTTGTTGTCCTTGTTGTTGTTATTGAATACGACAGAGAGAAATTGAGAGAGGAGGGGAAAATAGAGAGAGAGAGAGAAAGCTAGACACCTGCAGACCTGCTTCACCGCTTGCAAAGCGACCCCCACCGGGCAGATGGAGAGCCAGGGGCTTAAACTGGCCTTTGCTCTCCATCTGTTGGGGGGGGGGGGTGTCGCTTGAGGGCTTGAACCAGTTTATGCTGGTCCTTGCACTTAACACCATATGCGCTTAAACCACAGTGCTGCTGCCTCTATCTATCTTTGTGTATGTGTTTCTCTCTCTCTCTCTCTCTCTCTCTCTCTCTGTGTGTGTGTGTGTGTGTGTGTGTGTGTGTGTGTGTGTGTGTGTGTGTGTGTAAAACAAATACAATATATTAAATGGGACAGCTGGAATGGAAGATAGTGAGAAGATTACAGCTCAGCAAAAGCTACACAATGAAGGAATGAGACTCTTTCAGGGAGAAAAGCATTCCTGGCATAGGAAACTGCCAACACAGAGGCCCTGCGGAATAAGTGTGCCCGGTTTGTTTGAGGAACAGAAAGCAGGAACTCGAACCAGCTTAATGCAGGAAGAGAGATGGGTCTAGAGGGGCCTATGAATGAAAATACTAGACAAGTCAGGTGAGAACTTAAAGACAATGGAAAATATCAGCGCTGATACCTACTGTAAGGTGGAATCATCAGCTCCTTTTCAGCCTACAAATGGATAATCATGACTCTCCCACATGGTGCAGGGCATGACAGACCTCGTGCCCTATTCAGTGAGTTATCTCTCCAGCCCAGAAACCTCTAACTTCTAAGTTAGCTGATGAGAAGTCTAGGAACCTCAGGATTTGCGGGTGACTGTGGGACTGAGCCCATCCCCTGCAGCGTCAGTCACGTGGTCTGTATGACATTCTCTGGTTGTCTAGAGAGGTAGAAAATGGATTGTTGATGCAGAGAAGATGCACACTTTTGGTGTCAGAATGACAATGAGAGGAAAAAAGTCACATGGGGGGGCAGGCAGTGTGGCACTCTAGGTTGAGTGCCATGTTGCTATGTGTAAGAACCAGGGTTCAAGTCCCCAACCTCCACCAGTGGGGTGGGGGCCATCAGGAGCAGTAAAACAGGGCTGCAAGAGTTTCTATGTCTGTCTATCTATCCCCTCCTTGCCTCTCAATTTCTCTCTCTATTAAAAATAATAATAATAGGGAGTCGGGCAGTAGCGCAACAGCTTAAGTGCACGTGGCATGAAGCGCAAGGACCAGTGTAAGGTTCCAGCCCCCCGGCTCCCCACCTGCAGAGGAGTCGCTTCACAAGCGGTGAAGCAGGTCTGTAGGTGTCTATCTTTCTCTCCTTCTCTCTGTCTTCCCCTCCTCTCTCCATTTCTCTCTGTCCTATCTAACAAAGACAACATCAGTAACAACAACAATAAAAAAAAAGAAGGGCAACAAAAGGAAAAATAAATAAATATATACAAAAATAAAATAATAATAGGGAACAGTGGTTCTCCTTGCAGACACCAAGCCCAAGTGATAATGCTGATGGGAAGAAAAAAAAAATCGTGCCACATTAGCAAGCAAGAAGGAAAGATATGAAAAAAACCGTGGAGTCCTGCCATTCTTGTCACTACAAACCTTTGATCTGCTGCCATTCTTGTCACTACAAACCTTTGATCTATTGATGGTCAAGATTATTAATGATCAGGTATAGTGGGTTCCTTGCTGCTACTTTTAGATTGGTTCATAGCTGTTAGAATTTTGTTGTTGTTATTTTTGTTTTAATATCTAATGCAGTCACTGTCAACAGACCAAGAGAGTCATACATCAGTGAACGTACTATGAAGGCATAGATCACTGTTAAGGCTGTCGACAGACCCTGAGAACAATAGAGAACCATGCTGTGTTGTATCCTATCTCCACAAGATTCTTTTTTAATTTTATTTTTTAAAATATTTTATATATTTATTAATGAGACAGGAGGAGAGAGAGAGAAAGAAAGAAAGAAAAAGATATCACTCTTGTACATGTGCTGCTGGGAATTGATAGTCCAGTGCTTTATCCATTGCCCAACCTCCTAATCAACTGTCCACATGATTCCAAAGGTTCTAGTCACCAGTCTTTGTGCCACTGTCCCCCCATCAAACTTTCATAAAGGCTTTCCTACTGAACACATTTGCTATGCTAAAAGAACTTTAAAAATAGAGCTATTTCCTTTCTTTGTGCCCATCTTCAGATCCTGGTGAAATGAAAATACAATTCTTCTTCACCTCCCAATTTTTTTTTTTTTTTTAGGATAATTGACCCAGCAGAGGAGATAGCATAATGGTTATGCAAACCGATTCTCGATTCTCGTGCCTGAGGCTCTGAGGTCGCAGGTTCAATCTCTCACACCATCATAAGCCAGAACTGAGTAGTGCTGTTTAAAAAAAAAGAAAGAAAAAGAAAAGAAAAAACGGAAAAATGTACATGGTTGGCTTCACAAAGGACTCCCTAGATGGCCTAGAACAAACTGTCTCACCCTCAAATTTTCTTTGACAATAACTTAGGTATTGAAGTAATCCTCTTATAAACACCAACATCCAACATTAATTCCCCAATAAAAAAATAAATTTAAAAAAACAAACCCACCAACATCCAAAATCTAAGGATTAACTAAAGATTCTGTCAAAGGGGCCTGGGGACAGAGTATAATGGTTATGAATTCAACCCCCAACATCACCATAAACTAGAAGTAAGTAGTGTTCTGGTAAAAATTAATAAATAGAATTCTGTTAAGAGAATAAATCCCAAATAAATAGCATGTCAACATTCTTAAAGTTAAATATAAAATAATATTTATTTAACAACAAATTCATATCAGGAACAATTTTTTTCTGTCCCAGGCAATTTCATTTCCTCTTGATCTAGAAACATTTACTTATGAATTTTTTTAAAAAGTTATTATCCTATGATCCAGCAACACCACTCTTAAGCATATATCTAAAGAACATGAAAACAAACTCAAAGAGACATATGCACCTAGTTCATAGCTGCATTGTTCACAATAGCCATGGAGTGGAAGCAACCTAAATGCTCGTACACAGATGACTGGATAAAAACATGGAGTATATTCAATGGAGTACTACTCTGCAATTTAAAAAAATGACATTGTGTCCTTGGGGCAGCATAAATGGAACTCAAGGTGAGTATGTATAGTGAAGTAAGTTAGGAAGTAAAAGTCAACCTTACAGGATGGTTGAGCTCGTATGTGAAATATAGAGAATTGAAACATGAACCTGATAGATAGAAAGAAAGAAAGAAAGAAAGAAAGAAAGAAAGAAAGGAAAAGAGGAAGAAAGAAAGGAAGGGAGAAAGAATTTTCATTTTTTTTATTTTCCCTTTTTGTTGCCCTTGTTGTCTTATTGTTGTAGTTATTGTTATTTTTGTTATTGATGTCATCATTGTTGGATAGGACAGAGAGAAATGGAGAGAGGAGGGGAAGATAGAGAGGGAGAGAGAAAGATGGACACCTGCAGACCTGTGAAGCAACTCCCCTGCAGGTGGGGAGCCAGGGGCTCGAACTGGGATCCTTACGCCAGTCCTTGCGCTTTGTGACACCTGTGCTTAACCGGCTGCATTATTGCCCTACTCCTAAGAAAGAGATTTCTACATCATATTTAAAAGCTTCTGCACAGCAAAATAAACAGTCACCCAAAGAGACTTTCCACAGAATGGGAGAAAATCTTTACATGCCATACGTCAGGCAAGAGGCTAATAACCAAAATATATAAAGAGCTCACCAAACTCAGCAAGAAGAAAATAAATGACCCCATCCAAAAATGGGGAGAGGATATGAACAGAATATTCTCTATAGAAGAGATTCAAAAGGCCAACAAACATATGAAAAAAAAAATGCTCCAAGTCATTGATGGTCAGAGAAATACAAATAAAGACAACAATGAGATACCACTTCATTCCTGTGAGAATGTCATACATCAGAAAAGATAGCAGCAACAAATGCTGGAGTGGATGTGGGGACAAAGGAACCCTCCTGCACTGCTGGTGGAAATGTAAATTGGTCCAACCCCTGTGGAGAGCAGTCTGGAGAACTCTCAGAAGGCTACAAAGGGACCTACCATATGACCCTGCAAATCCTCTCCTGGGAATATATCCTAAGGAACTCAACACACCATTCAAAAAGTTTTGTTGAGCAGCAGATCTGTCTCTCTCCTCTCCTCTCCCTGATCAACTAGGAATACCAAAGGAGACCACCTGGGACTGAAACAAGACAGGACTAGACCAACTACAGGAACCCACCAAATCACTGGTGAGTGCAAACACACGTGGCTGGTGACAGAGAGGAGCCTAGGGAGAGACTAAGTGGCTGGTAACAGTCCGACAGTCTATCAGTTGAGACGCCACCTCCAGTCTGTTCCACCAACAAGGGGACAGCTGAAGAAAGGAGAGCACTCCCCAAGACTCACCAAGTGCAACCCTGAGTCTCCATTGCTACTGCCCTCAGAATCTAGAGCAGAGGCAGGGAGGGACACCAGGGAACAGAGATCTAACCAGGAAATTCAGGAGAAGACCTATACCTTGGTGGCATAGCTGTGGGGCTGTGAAAGTCTCTTTGCATAACCACCACCGGACTATCTCTGCCACACCCTGCCTTATCTCTTAGTCAGGAGTCAGTGATTATGTTAAGAAGCCTACTTATAGTTAGAAGCCCTCAGGCTCCCATAACCTACAGGGAAGGAAAAAAAAAAAGAGGCTTTTAAACCACTGAGCTCCAACTCAGGGATTAAAATACTATTGAAACAACTGTTAACTTCCACCACTGTGAACCCTTTAATTACCTTACTTAGAAACAAGTCAATCCAGGCAATAGTGATCAGTAATTTGAAAAGTACTAAGAGAGGGAACTCATAACATAATATATAAAATGGGTAAACCAACAAGAAGAAATATTGGAGAAACTAACCAGGACAACAGTCCAGCTAAAAGCCCCCCAAAGGGTGAAACACAAAATAATGAGTTCAATATCCAAACATTAGCTAAGGAAATAATCACAGGAGTGAGCAAAGAGTTTGAAAGAATTGTAATCAGAAATACAGGAACAACAAATGAGACTCTGGAAGAAAACACTAACTATCTCAAGGTTATTAGAGAGCTGAAAGCTGAAATAGCTGAGCTAAGAACACAACTAGCTGAACAAGCTAAAACAGTATCAGAACAGGGAAACAAAATAGATGAACTCCAGAAAACAGTAGAGGGCAGAGAGAATAGAATCAATGAGGCTGAAGACAGAATTAGCAAGATTGAGGATGAATTAGAGACAACTAAAAAAGAAGTAAGAGATCTCAAAAAGAGATTAAGAGATGCTGAAAACAACAACAGAGACCTATGGGATGACTTCAAAAGAAACAATATACGCATTATTGGCTTACCAGAGGACAGAAGAGAGGGAGAGAAAGAAAGCATTCTTCAGGCCATAATAGCTGAAAACTTCTCTAGTCTAGACAACATCAAAGACATAAAGATTCAAGAAACCCAGATGGTCCCAAACAGAATTAACCCAGACTTAAAGACACCAAGACACATCATATTTAGAATGGAAAAAGTTTTGTGTATACCTGTGTTCTTCGCAGCACAATTTGTAATAGCCAAAACCTGGAAGCAACCCAGGTGTCCAATAATAGATGAGTGGCTGAGCAAGTTGTGATATATATATATATATATATGAATACTAGTCAGCTATTAAAAATGGTGACTTCCCCATTTTCAGCCCATCTTGCATGAATCTTGAAAAATTCATATTAAGTGAAATCAGTCAGAAACAGAAGGATGAATATGGGATGATCTCACTCTCAGGCAGAAGTTGAAAACTTTTTATTTCTTTATTTGGGAATTAATGTTTTTATATTTGACAGTAAATACAATAGTTTGTACATGAATTACATTTCCCAGTTTTCCATATAACAACACAACCCCCACTAGGTCCTCTGTCATCTTTTCTGAATCTGTATTCTCCCCACTGCCACCCCAGAGTCTTTTCCTTTGGTGTAATACTACGCCAGTTCCAGTTCAGGTACTACTTGTGTTTTCTCTTCTGATTTTGTTTTTCAAACAGAAAGGAAAACACAAAGCAGAACTTGGACTGGAGTTTGTGTATTGCACCAAAGTAGAAGACTCTGTGTTGGCTAGGGGAGGGTTCAGGTCCTGGAACATGAGGATAAAGGAGAACCTAGTAGGGGACTCTTATGTGGGGAAATGCCTGGAACATGAGAACAAAGGAGGACCTAGTAGGGGACTGTTATGTGGGTAAATGAATGGGAAATGTTATACATGTACAAACTGTTGTATTTTACTGTCGACTGTAAATCATTTTCCCCCAATAAAGAAAAAAAGGAAAGGAAAAAGAGAGAAAAATGAAAAGAGGAAAGAAAGAGTCAAACTGTCTATGAGACTTCATGATTATCTTCATGGCTATCATGGGGGTTGGGGGTAGGCCAGACACAAACTTTGGAAGTCAGTGCAGTGTAGAATAATACCCCTGGAAATCTTGAAATCTTGTAAGCCACTATTAAATCATAAATAAATTCTTTCAAGAAAAAAAACAACATCTCAACATTTTTTTAAAATGTATCTGATGCTAAGGATTAAGCCCAGGGTTTCAGTCATGAAAGGAATGCACTTTATCAGGGCCTCCAGGGTCCTGTAGCTTTTTTTTTTTTTTTTTTTTTTTTGCTCACAGTCTTCAGCTTTTCCTATAACTTTCAAACATACTATGAATTCTGCAATCCTAGATTGGCACAGAGTAGGACACATATAGCATGAGCAATTCTTTCTTCCCCTTGTATAGTTTGCACATTCCTAAGGAAATGACAATGTGTGAAGCCAAATCGCTTACCTTCTGCACCCCTAAAAATAATTTTGGTCTATACTTCCAGCAGGAGAGAAATGATAGGGGAAGATAACCAGGAAACGCCAACTCCATCAGGCCCCAGAGAGAGAAGAGGAATAAAGGAAGGACATTTGGAAGTAGTAATAGGTGTAGGTGTGACTTGGAAAGGAAGAGGAGGCAGGAGGATGGGGAGGTGTGGAATGGGCAAATATAGACAAATATAGACAGATAGGAATGCCAGGTAACCCGGCAGTCCTGCGATAGCTCAGCGGGTTAAGTGCATGTGGCTCAAAGTGCAAGGACCAGCATAAAGGACCCCAGTTCGAGCCTCTGGCTCCCCACCTGCAGGGGAGTCGCTTCACAGGCGGTGAAGCAGGTCTGCAGGTATCTATCTTTCTCTCCCCCTCTCTATCTTCCCCTCCTCCCTCCATTTCTCTCTGTCCTATCCAGCAACGACGACATCAATAATAACAACAATCATAACTACAACAATAAAACAACAAAGGGCAACAAAAGGGAATAAATAAGTAAATATTTTTTTAAAAATAAATACTAGGTAACCCATATCTGCAACCTTAGAAGAATTGCTGTAGCTTCCGATGGAGGGAATGGGATATAGAACTCTGGAGGTGGGAAGAACGTAAAATTATACTCCTGATATAATTTTGTAAATCAAAATTAAATCACAAAGTTTTAAAAATTTTAAAAAGAGGAAAATGATAATGTGAAGTGATTTTTAAACATCACCTAGCCACCCCTACACCTATGATGATGGCTATAAATCACAAGCATGGTGTTAGCTTAGTTCTTATTTCTTGAAATAATGTCATAAATAACATTAAATTTAAATTAACAGACTTCTGCTTAAAATTTATGTTGTCAGCAGCACACAGGCATGCACTTTCAATCTTTATGTAATAAGCAAAGAAAAAAAATCTTTAAAGAAAAATCTACACATGGCTTACTAAGAGACAGACATACACCTTATGAAAGAATCAGGCAGAAATCACTGTTTCTTACCTTTATGTTCCTATTTATTAAACAATTTATCCTGCATTATATCTTATGGCCTTTCAGCCACCAAGTTACAGACACTAACATGACACCATCCTGACTTCTCTGGGAAGATGACCTCACCAATGTACCCTGGAACCCTACCTCCCCAGAGCCCTACCCCTACTAGGGAAAGATAGAAACAGGCTGGGATATGGATTGACTTGTTCAGCAGAGAAGCAATTATAGAAGTCAGACCTTCCACCGTCTAAATCCCATAAATAATGTTGGTCCATACTCCCAGAAGGATAAAGAATAGGGATGCTTCCAATAAAGGAGATGGGACATGGGACTCCAGGGGAGGGAATTGTGTGGAATTGTACCCGTTATCTTACAATTCTGTTAATAATTATTAAATCACTAATTAAAAAAAGAAGTCACTGTTTCATAAAAAAACGCATGGACATGAGTGATGGTTTACCTTGGATTTTGCCTCCTAGAGCAAAACTAAGATTAATTATAATACCAAATAGAGTGTAAGTAGTAGAACAGGGGTGGGGAACTTCTATTCTGCTAAGGGTCATTTGGATATTTATAACATCATTTGTGCATCATTCAAAATTAGCACTTGCCTATTGCACCAAAGTATAAAACTCTGGGGTGGGTGGAGCAGAGAATACAGGTCCAAAAAAGGATGACAGCGGACCTAGTGGAGGTTGTATTGTTATATGGAAAACTGGAAAATGTTATGCATGTGCAAAGTACTGTATTTACTGTCAAATGCAAAATATTAATTCCCCAATAAAGAAAATTTTAAAAAGAAATTAATTTAAAAAAGAAACCAACAGTTATAGCCAAATACACATAAAATGTGAAAAAGAGAAAGAAAATATACAAGTGGCATAATATTAAATAAGGACTATTGGTTACACTCAATAAAATTGACAACCATCAAGAGAAGGAAAAAAAATATATCACTTAATGCTGCTATGTTAAAAAAAAAAAAAAAAAAAGCCTGGATTTATTTATTTTGAGTCCTGCCTGTGGTTGTCTTGGCAGATGCAGACAGAGTGATTTCACAGGCTAGATATGGCCTTGGATGTTCTCACCCCTGCTGCAGAATCTATGCTTCACCGTGGGTTGAGCACCAAGGTGAAATGGTGTCGTACTGTCTCTCCCGTCTTCTCTTGCAATCTATCTATCTATCTTTCTAAAAAATAATGAAAAATAATCTGTGATGAAGGCCATCCAGTAGTGAAACAGTGCACAGGAGAGGTCCTGGATTCATTCCCAGGTGAAAGGGGCGGAGGGGAAAGAAACCCAACTACAAGTTATCGCTTCCAATGTAAGCAATAACTACGTTCTAAAAATGGCAGACAAAATCACTGAGACACCAATCAAAAGACTCTCACAAATTGCAGTGGCATTCAAAGAAGGTAAAATGTAAAAGATCAATGAAGAATCAACAGTTCCAGGATGAGCATCAGTCAAAAAATTCTACAATGTTGCTCAACAATTTGTTTGGCTTCGTATGTTAACTCTCTTTTCAGTCACCAGGTTCCAGATGCCATCAGGCTGCTGGCCAGGCTTCCCTGGATTGAAGACCCCACCAATGTGTTCTGGAGCTCTGCTTCCCCAGAGACCCACCCTACTAGGGAAAGAGAGAGGCAGACTGGGAGTATGGACCGACCAGTCAACATCCATGTTCAGTGGGGAAGCAATTACAGAAGCCAGACCTTCTACCTTCTGCAACCCACAATGACCCTGGGTCTATGCTCCCAGAGGGATAGAGAATGGGAAAGCTCTCAGGGGAGGGGGTGGGATATGGAGATTGGGTGGTGGGAATTGTGTGGAGTTGTACCCCTCCTACCCTATGGTTTTTGTTAATTAATCCTTTCTTAAATTAAAAAAAAAAATCTACAATGACCATATACCACTAGTAGAAGTGTGAATGAATGGTTGTGGTAAATTTGGGGAATGTTTTTTATCAATGTGCATCAAGATTCAGTCTTAATATTTGCCAGGAATTTTATCTTAGGGACTTTTCTCCATTTTCATGCTCAGAAATATTCCACATTTTTGATAAAGACATAACAGATTATCCTAGAGCTGTTCATCATCCTGTGCTTTAGAAAATTCGGTCTCCATAGCTTTCTACTCTTATTTCCAACTCTGACACCACCTCCCCAGACAACTTCCTTTAGTCTGCCTGCATGCTTGCTGTTGGATGGGCTCAGGCAAAAATTTAGTAAAGTCATGGGCCCCCTGGAGTATACCTAAAATACACTTCCTAGTTTCTTCCAACAAAGACCTCAAATCTCAACTGCTTTATTCTTACCTATAGGTTCCTGATTATTAAACAATTTTTTTCAGCAGATGACCTCACCGCCGATGTACCCTGGAGCCCCACCTCTCCGGAGCCTTGCGCCACTAGGGAGAGACAGAGACAGGCTGGGAGTATGGATCCACCTGCGAACACCAATGTCCAGCAGAGAAGCAATTACAGAAGCCTGACCTTCTTCCTTCTGCGCCCCATAATGATCCTGTACTTACACTCCCAGAGAGATAAAGAATAGGAAAGCTTCCAACGGAGGGGGCTGGAATACGGAACGCTGGAAGTGGGAATTGTGTGGAATTGTACCCCTCTTATCCTATGGTCTTGTTGATCATTATTAAATCAATAATGAAAATTTGAATTTTGGAGTGAGCATCCTGAATTATCCTTTCCACACAGCAGGAGAAGCTAATTATTTCAACATCTTCCATTCTTTGAATCCTTATCTCAGCAATTAAGACTTAGATAACTGAAAGTGCTGTAATCTTAATTAAAACTAACCAAAAGCCTTATCAGAAGTTTCTGGATTAGGTTAATATGCCCCTTGTGGCTTTTTCTCCCAGAGTCTAGGTAGTTTCTACCTAGAGCTTTCCCCCTAGAAAGTTGGAAGCTGGGACCAGATGAGTTATAAGCACCATTTACGCCAATAAATTGTCCCTACTTTGATTTTTTTTACTCTACGTAGTTTCTTCTTCTTTTTTAATTTTTTTAATTATCTATATTTTTTATTGGATTGAGACAGCCATAAATCAAGAGGGAAGGGGGTGATAAAGAGGGAGAGAGACACAAAGACCCCTGCAACACTGCTTCAACAAGCTTTCCCCTTGCAGACGGGGGCTGGGGCTCGAACCTAGGTCCTTGCACATTAACATATGTTTCTTCTATAACAGACACCCAGAACACCAAATTTGAGCGATAACCCTAGGGGCAAAAAAAAAAAAAAAAAAAAGGTTAATTTTATCTTGTTCAATTCAGCAGCTTCTCTTCTGGTTAAGAGAGGTCAGAAAACTTTGGAAATTTGAGGCTACAGAGGTTACCCTGAGGCTATGGTGACCTGGATTTCTCTTTTTTATTTTCCCTTCCTTTCTCTCTTTCTCTCTCCCTTCCTTCCTATCTTTTTTCTTCCTTCTTTCCTTCTTCCCTTCCTTCCTTCCTTCCTTCCTTCCTTTCTTCCTTCCGTTCTTTTTTTTGTCCCCAGGGTTATCACTTGAGTTTGGTTATTGTAACATTTAGCTCTTGTTTTGAGATAGAGCAAATAGAAATAACTGTTCCAGATTTCCTTGCACTGCTAGAGTCTTTTCAAATGTACATTTTTTCCCCCAGCCTGTGACTTTTTTTTTTGTATTGTTTTCTATTTTACTTTATTTATTTTTCCTAGAGCACTCACTGCTCAGTTCTAGTTTATGGATGATGTAGGAGATTGAACCTAGAACTTTGG
Organism: Erinaceus europaeus; assembly: GCF_950295315.1. Lineage (NCBI taxonomy): Eukaryota > Metazoa > Chordata > Mammalia > Eulipotyphla > Erinaceidae > Erinaceus > Erinaceus europaeus. The sequence continues at coordinate 92,286,387 of NC_080173.1, forward strand.
AGACAGGTATAAATGTATTTTTGCATCCAAAGCCCTGTTTTTGAATTTTAATGAAAAAAAAATGTGACTTCAAGGAATGAATTCAGGACTTCACATATGTGATTCCACCTCTGAGTGACTTCCCAGAACAAGTTTTTCTTTCTGTAATTTAAACTCCAGTCACTTCATGGTTTATCTCAACCGTCTGGAGAGAGAGCGCCTAGACACCTCAAGGTGGGAGTTTTGCTGGTGATCAGAGCTCCAAGCAGAGTTTTTTTTTATTATTATTATTGATAAAGACATCAAAAGGAACAGGAAGATCACAGATGCTTTTAGGTAATACAATAGGAACAATTATCAAAACACAAAAATTACTTGCAAGATAAGGGAGACATCAAGAATGAGTTACACCTTAATTGCAACGGTCTTTGTCTGAATATGATTAGTCAGGTGCAATTGTCTGAGGCCTCAAGAAATACTCAGGTCATTCTTTTGTGCACAAACCCCAGTAGCCAGAGATTGGAATTACAGATTGCATTTTGCATAATCTCAAAGCCTGTGGGCTGTCATGGTACCTCTCTGATACTTCTGCCTTAAGGGGGAAGGAGTTGAAACAATTAAGAATGCCTGAAGGCTTACTTACTGACACCTGTTAACAATCAGTCAGACTTGTTTTGTAAACACAGAGGCCTCAGGTAAAATCAGTATTATTTCTACTTCTTCTAGCGTTTGCCCTTCTTCCGTAGCCAGTCAACAGCATCAGGTTGAGCCTGATGTAAAGTTTCGAGACCTCCTTTGAATCTGGAGAGGTGGCAGTCGTTGACTATGTGGGTCATAGTCTGTCTGGAGCCGCAGGGGCAGGGGCAGTTCGGGTCGTCTCTGGCTCCCCAGCGATGGAACATAGCGGCGCACCGGCCATGGCCTGTTCCATAGTGATTGAGGAGGGCCCAATCATAATGTGCTAGGTCAAAGCCGGGTTGACGCTCGCAGGGGTCTGTGATGAGGTGTTTGTTCTTGACCTCAGCTGACTGCCAACTCTGTTTCCAAGAGACTGGAACAGAAAAGTTCAGTGTAGGCGTAGGGGACCAGATTGGGTGACGAGATGTCAAGAGTTGGACAGGGTGGGCGAAGATATCCGCGTATATTGGCAGGTCCCGTCGAGCGTATTTCTACTAACAACAAATATCAAGATATCTGGGACCAGAAAACATCTCCAAAAAGTAACTACTTATTTCTCAGTAAAAGTTGTTGTTGGTGGTGATGGTGGGGGATATGGAGTTCTAGTGGTGGTAATTGTGTGGAGTTGCACCCCTCTTATCCTATGGTTTTGTCAGTGTTTCCTTTTTATAAAGAAAAATTAAAGAAAAAAAAGGAAGAAAAATGCAAAAAAAAAAAGACTACCGTTTTGGAAAATACAGAAAACTTGGAGATCATCTCAAGAAAAGCAAGTAACATGAGTGCACTTAAGGAACAATGGGGAGTAAATTATTAAGCACAAAATGTCTAGAAATGTAGAAAAATGTGTAAGTACTCTGTTATGTATAAAGACAAAAAAATATCAATTAAATAAGACAAGATTGATCAGAGCAAGTTGTTTACTTATTTGGGAAGAAAGAGAAGTTTCAGAAATATAACTTATTGTGGTATCAAAAATAGCTTACTTCAGGAAAAGAGTAAGAAAACACATTATACTATGATCATTTTGCATTTAAAAGACAGTTGGGCCATTCAAAACTGTTTTCTGTAGTCTGTAATTCAAAAAGCACAGGTAAAGAAATAAGGTTGAGGGGCCAGGTGGTGGTGTATCTGGTTAGGCGCACACATTACAGTATGTAAGAACAGGGGGGGGGGGGGCCGAGGGGAGACAGCTTCACAAGCGGTGAAGCAGGGCTGCAGGTGTCTCTCTGTCTCTCTCAATCTCCCCCTCCCCTCTCAATTTCTCTCTGTCTCTATGCATTAATAAATAGGTTAAAAGATTGTTTTTAGTTAAAAGAAAAAATTTAAGTTGAAAAGGCAACTAAAAGTGATTTGATGAATTATATTGAAATCCTAAATGCCAAATGTAGTTTGGGGATTGCAGACATTGGGAATCATTAAGTGCCCGAGAGTAAGTCCAAAGCTAATATCTGAGAAATTCACATAACAGGTAAACAACTGGCTATACCAACTTGAGGATACGGAAGAAAGATGAGTCAAGCATGCTTTGGACATGGACTTTGGTTTAATATCTGTATTCTAGTTGGTGTTCTCTTCAGTCCAATTTACTTTCAGTTTCACCAAGATGCGAGTATGGTAGAGCTTGTTTCCTTTCATTATTTCCTTACCTCAGCAGTCTGTTCACTTCAGCCAGTCTCCTTTCCATCGTGAATGCATTTTTATCCTAAAATGCTTTCTTCGTTTTAGGATAACTGTGTTCTCAGTTTTTCACATTCACAGATTAGCTTCTTCTTACTCCCTCTGAACTAGTCTCTAGCACCCAAATTAATACACCAGCACCTAAGAAAAAATCTGCTACGCATCTGATACTTGTGTCTTTACTAAGTGAATCACCAAGTTACAGAGGAGAAAACGGAAGCATAAAGAGGTTATACAGTTGCTGAAGATCTCACTGCTCCTACGTTCTTGAGTTGCATTTTCATCTCAGACAGCCGAGGCTTGAATTATCACAATTGAATCTTCCTCAGGATGTTCTTATTCTCCTTCCAATCAACCTCTCTGTTAGCCTCTCCCCAACACTGGCTTCTCTGCCCCTGACCAACATTTTGTTCTCATACAGAGACAGAGGGGGAGAGGTTAAGACAACACAGCATAGAAGCTTCTTCTAGCGAGGTGGAGACCAGGGCCACATACATGGCAGATCAAAAGCCTTCATAGGTGAGCTATGCTGCTAGTCCTATTGTTTGATATTTGCAGTTCCCTTGGCTTCTTTCTTTCTAATCTCTCTTCCCTTTCTAAACCATAAGTTCCACAAAATCTATAATTTGTTTTGGTTTGTTTTTGCTGTGCTCACAACACCATGTAGATTGCATTAAGTGTCCAATAAATACTAAAGAGGTGTGTGAATGTTTGGAGGATTCAGTGAATCATGAAGAAATGTCTTAGAAGAGATAGAGTGAAAATAAAAAGGTAATTCCAAACTAAAGTGGAGAGGTTATGTAAAAGACAAGTGGGTATCATCAGGTTGCCTGACAATAAAAGAAACAAGTGATACAAACAGATTTGCCAGAAATAGAATAAAAATATCAAATAAGCATATGAAAAAACTTCTTTAGTTATTAACTAAATGCAAGTGAAATAAATTAGTCTTTAATATTGACATTTTAAAATAATAACATGTTTAAGATGGCAAATCCCAGAATTGGTAGTATTTCCCAAATTCAGCACTATTTCTGGAAGAAATATTTATCCATTTTTTAATAATCTATGTGTCAATTAATTCAGTGATTCTACATGTAGAATTTATCTTGGAAAATAATTAGGCAAAACTGAGCTTCAGGAAAGCGACTCTCAGAACTGTTTATAAAAGTGAAAAATTGAAAACTGCCTAAATGCGGTGCAATGGACAATTAAGTTAATGGATTGTGGTAACTTTATACAGTAGAATATTATGAGTCCATAAATAATCCGCTTTAGGCATCAAATATATTCAAACTTGTAAGTAGTCATAACACAGTAAATATGGCATAATCTAAAGTCAAAACAGAGATAAATGTACACAATAGAAATAAACTACATTTTCAAGACTAGTATGATCAGGGAAGAATTAGCAAATCAAATCATATTTACAGTTCAATTAGAAAGATTAGTGTAATTAGTGGTAAGTGTAAAAAAAAAGCTAAGCAAGCAAGAATATGAAATCATTATTACTTAACTGTAAATGAAAGCAAAATTCATAAGATGAAGGGACATATTTGCATACCTCAAGGGTTTTTTTTTTGTTTGTTTTGTTTATTAACATAAGGAGGAAGGAAATGAGAGAGAGAGAGACTGGAGAATCAGAGCCTCATCATGACACAAACAATGCCAGAGATTAAACTCAGGACCTCATGCTCTGAAATCCAACACCTTAGCCACTGGGCCACCTTCTAGGATGCTGTACATCTGAACTAAATACAAACACTCAACACTGATGTAAACCAAAACTCTGATACAGTCATTCAGTCTGTTTGGGGGGAGATGGTAGTGTAAGAAAATTAATACCTTTATTCTTATGACTAAGGACTGGCTAAATATCTCACTTGCATAGTGCCCTGCTTGGCTAAGTGTGTGATGCAGCTTTGGTAAATAAATAAATAAATAAATATTATTTAAAACAAAAAAGTGGAACTCAGAGTTTGACACTACTAAGATTTCAATAAACATGTGCCTATGTGGATTTCATAACATCTTCAACTTCAAATAAGAGTTGCGCTTTTGACAGAAATCCAAATCTTGATTTTCTTTCTTTCTTTTTGCCTCCAGGGTTATCACTGGTGCTACATACCAGCACTACAAATCCACGGCTCCTGGTGGCCATTTCCCCCACCCCTTTTATTTTGTTTGTGTTTTGTTGTTTGTTTTTTCATGGGATAGAACAGAGAGAAATTGAGAGAGAAGGGGAAGATAGAGATGGGGGGACAGAAAGATAGACACCTGCAGACCTGCTTCACCATATGTGAAGCGACCCACTCCCCCTTGCAGGTGAGGACTTGGAGGACTAAAACCAGGATCCTTGAGAGGGTGATTGCACTTCATACTACATGCACTTAACCCAGTGCCCACCACCCGGCCCCCGAAATCTTGATTTGCTATTGTTGACCTCAAAAATGGACTCAAGTATTAAATTGACAGCAGGGTTTACTTGGAAGTAAAACAGCCAAAGAGGGTGTGTCTGATGTCAGACCCTCAAGCACTTCTCTCTTTTTCTCTTTCCCAACGATTCACATGACTTGAGAGGGGGGCATCTAACACCCTCAATTGCCTTAAAAAGGAAGATGTTGCTGGAAACTGGACTCCAGAATGGAGCCGTAGTTCTTACTCGCCTCACAGAAAAGAATTTCCCAACATTCCATTGTGCTGGGAAGACAGCATAATGGCTATGCCAAAGACTTCCATGCCTGAGCCTCTGAGTTCCCTGGTTCAATCTCATGCATGACAATAAATCAAAATTGAGCCTGGATCTGGAAAGTTTATCTGTCTGTCTGTCTATTTATTATCTATCATCTAAAGACAAACAGAATTTCAGGACCCAAACTCATCAGTGAAATGAACAGAGGTTTGTCGGGCAGAAGCTGGAGGGAAAGTGTCAGAGGAGTATCACGAATCAACATTATCAACCATTATTTGCATAACCATTATGCTATCTACTCCTGCCCCTTCCCCCTCCAAAAAAAAAAAGTCAAAAAAGATTTAAAAACTGTGATACAATGAAAAAGAAAACTCTTAGAGGTCAATTATAATGACAAAGAAATAAGAAGGGGCTGGGTGGTGGAGCACCTGGTTGAGCTGGGAAGTCAGAAAGAGAAGCTCTTGTTCATGTGGATCTCTTCTCCCTAGTCACTCACTTCCTTTTGGTTGTGAGTGCTTGATTTAAATGTACACGGACAGGATTGATTGTGATTTGCAGACTTAGCTCAGCTGACAGTGAGTAAGCACCTCTAGTTAGTTGCTTGAGATAGGGCACAGTCTCTCAGGTGATTCTTATATCAGCTGGGTAGTATTGCTAAGGAAAAGAAAGAAAGAAAGAAAGAAAGAAAGAAAGAAAGAAAGAAAGAAAGAAAGAAAGAAAGAAAGAAAGAAAGAAAGAAAGAAAGGAGAGGAAGGAAGGAAGGAAAAGAAAGAGGGAGCAAGGGAAGAAGGGAAGGGAGAGGGAGAAAGGGAGAGAGAGAAGGAGAGGAAGAGGGAGAGGGAGAAAGGGAGGAGAGGGAGAAAGGGAAAGAGAGAGGGAGAAAGGGAAAGAGGGAGGGAGAAAGGGAAAGAGGGAGGAGAGAGAAAGGGAGAGAAAGAGAGAAAGAGAAAGAGAGAGAAAGAAAGAGAAAAAGAGAGGGAAAGGGAAAGGGAGAGAGAGAGGGAAAGAGAGGGGAGAGGGAAGGGAAGGGGAAGGGAAGAGGAAGGGGAAGAGAAAGGGAAGGGAAGGGAAGTTTAAATCCAGCTCCTTGGGCTGGAGAGAGAGCAAAACGGTTATGCAAAAGACTCATGAAAGCCCGAGACTTCCCAAGTTCCAGGTTCAGTCCCCAATACCACCTTAAGCCAAAGCTGAGCCTCAACACTTCCCTCTTTTTCTCTATCTATCCCCAGTAATTATAAAAATTTTTAAATCCTGCTCCTTGATGTAATTTTGTATTTCTCTAATATTTCATTCCATGTTCAAGTGCATTTTATGTATTACTTTGATTCTCTTCATAATACTTATTTTAATACATTTAATATATTGAGTCCCTTATACTTATATTTTTTATAGAGACAGAGAGACATTTAGAGGGAATGGGGGAGTTAGAAAGGGAGAGAGAAAGACATCTGCATCACTGCTTCACCAATAGTGAAGCTTTCTCCCAGTAGGTGAGCACTGGGGCCTTGAACCCCTGTTCTTTAGCACTGTAATGTGTGTGCTCAACCAGGTGAACTATACCCAGTTCCTTCTTATTTCTTTGTCATTATAACTGATGTCTAAGAGTTTTGTTTTTCATTCTATCACAGAATTTAAATCTCTTTTTGTCATTTGGGTGGGGGGTAGGAGTAGATAGCATAATGTTTATGCAAAGAAACTTTCATGTCTGAAATCCTAAATCCCAGGTTCAGTTCCCCACCCCACCATAAGCCAGAACTGAATAGTGCTCTGGGGAAAATTTTTTTGTAGAACTCTCTGACTTTAATGTTACAGTTATACTTTGTTTTGTTCACAGACTTGGGTGGGAGTTGAGGGGGATAATTTTTAAAAATGCAAGTGTGTGGACTGAGCAGATGTCCTGTGGTGATAAAGAAACATGATTTCCCCGAGATATTTATTTGGTTTCTGGTTCTGTTTTAAAACACTTTTCTCCCTGTTCATTGGTATGTCTCTTATCCTTGAACGTTTAAAAATATTTTTCTAAACAACCAGCAGTGAAGAAAATATCATGGGATTTTAGAAACAAATTATAAATAATGCACTAAACACCAAATCCAGAAAAGAACCGGTATTGTGTTGGTAAATATTTTCTAGCAGACACTCTGTGGTGTGTGTGTGTGTGTGTATGTGTGTATGTGAAAGTGTGACTCTTGAGTGGCAGTATGCAGCTTGAGGCTGACTTGTAGCACCCACCATTGTCTGTACTGCAAATAGCCCACCAGGTCTATTGTCTATTTTATTTGATTTTTATAATTTTTATTTATAAAATGGAAATATTGACAAGACCATAGGATAAGAGAGGTACAACTCCACACAGTTCCCACCACCAGAACTCTGTATCCCATCCCCTCCCCTGATAGTTTTCCTCTTCTTTATCCCTTTGGGAGTAAGGACCCAGGGTCATAGTGAGGTATAGAAGGTGGAAGGTCTGGCTTCTATAATTGCTTCCCCGCTGAACATGAGCATTGGCAGCCTGATCCATACCCCCCAGCCTGTCTCTCTCTTTCCATAGTGAGGTGGAGCTCTGGGGAAGCAGGATTCCAGGACACATTGGTGAGGTTGTCTGCCCAGGGACGTCTGGTTGGTATCATGGTAGCATCTGGAACCTGGTGGCTGAAAAACAGTTGAGATATAAAGCAGAACAAATGGCTGACTGATCATGAACCTAAAGGCAAGAATATTGCAGATGAAGATTTGGGGTCTCCATTTTGGAAAAAGATAGTAGGTCTATTTTAGGTATATTCCAAGGGGCCCATGACTTAAGAGACTGGCAGACTTTAATGATGACCCTTTAGTCACTACCTGGCCATCCTATCACCTGAGGACCTAGTCAGGGAGTCCTGGGATTCCCATACTGACATGATGAACCTAGACGCATCTAACAAATCTCTCTCTCCATTGTCACCAGTCATCTCCATCAGGAACAACATAATGGACCCTTTTGTGACCAGGTCTATTTTTTTTATTCTTTTGTTAAATTTTTCTTAATTTTTTTATTGATTTAATAATGAACAATACGATGATAATAAGGGTACAATTCCCACCACCAGACTTTTTAGTCCCATCCCCTCCACTGGAAGCTTTCTTATTCTTTTTATTATTTTTTTAAATTTCTTTATTGGGGAATTAATGTTTTACATTCAATAGTAAATACATTCAATAGCTTGTATATGCATAACATTTCTCAGTTTTCCATATAATAATACAACCCCCACTAGGTCCTCTGTCATCTTATTCTTTTTATTATTATTATTATTTATTTATAAAAAGGAAACACTGACAAAACCATAGGATAAGAAGGGTACAACTGACCAGGTCTATTTTAAGCTACCCCAAAATAATTCTCATACAAACCAGTATGAGTTGGAACACTGGCTCCAACACATCACTGTAAACAATTAGAATGTATCTTTAAACGCATGTGTAAAACAAAGAGGAAAAGTTGAAATGACTGCACTTAATATCTAAACCAAAGGTTATAAAAAGAACAGCAAAGTAAACCCAATAGGAGTAAAAGGAAGGAAATAATAAAGATAAGAGCAGAAGTTAATAGCATTACCAAGTCCATCAGGAAGAGGAACACAAAGGGGGCAGAACTCTTTCAGAAGACAAATTTAAACAGGCAAACATCTGGCTAGCATGATCAAAAGAAAAGCAATCAGGATTTCAATAAACAATCCCCTAATAGAAAGAACGTAGTTAAGACAAAGCTGCAACATAACAAATGTACATGATAATCGCGCCAGTAAGTTTGAAAATTTACAATAAAAGGGCAATTTTATGAGAGACGATAATCACAAAGCTGCCTAAAGAAGGAATATAAAATGGAAACAAAAATACTGTTATCTAAAACACTGAGTCCATCCACATGTCCTTGCTACTCATTCATCAGGATGCAACAGCAGAGTGGTCCCCAGCCTGTTTGCTGCTACAGTTGAGAAGAAATGGGATCATTTTAACACTGTTAAATTGTTTCAGAGAAATAGAAAAAAAAAAAAAGGAAGGAAGGAAGCTGTCCAACCCATTCTATGAGACCATTAAACCTTGAAACGAAGCTGTGAAGACAAGACATAGTTCACTTTCTTTTCCCAGGGTTATTGCTGGGTCTTGGTGCCTGCATCATGAATCCACTGCTCCTGGAAGCCATTGTTCCCATGTTGTTGTCCTTGTTGTTGCTGTTACTGCTGTATTTGGATGAGACAGAGAGAAATCCAGAGAGGAGGAGAAGACAGAGAGGGAGAGAGAAAGAGAGACACCTGCAGACCTGCTTCATCGCTTGTGAAATGATCCCCCTTCAGGTGGGGAGCCAAGGGCTCGAACCAGGATCCTTACACTTAGCACCATGTGCACTTAACCCGCTGCACTACCACCCAGTCCCCATAGGTCACTTTCTTAGATGAGCAAAGAAACAATATAATGAATAGCACTCAGAGTAATAGCATATAGTAAATTTTCTGTTTTATTAGCGTTGTTGTTATCATCATCATAATAATAATCATTATCGGGAGTCAAACTGTAGCGCACCAGCTTAAGCACACATGGCGCAAAGGACCAGCATAAGGATCCCAGTTTGAGCCCCGGCTCCCCACCTGCAGGGGAGTCACTTCACAAGTGGTGAAGCAGGTCTGCAGGTGTCTATCTTTCTCTTTCCCTCTCTATCTTCCCCCTCCTCTCTCCATTTCTCTCTGTCCTATCCAACAACGATGACAACAATAATAACTACAACAACAACAAAAAATAAAAATAATCATTATCACTTGCAGTAGCAGTGATAATGGTTACCTCTGGGGAGAACATGGGGCAAAGATAAATTGGTAGCTCTACCTATAAGGAAATGTAGCTAATATGCTAACATATATTAAATCTTGGCTCATATAAGTGCATGGTTGAGGATACTGAATCTATAATTATTTGTCATATAACACCTTGGACTTTGTTGTGTGTTTCAAATAGCTGATATATTAACAGACTTTCTTTCTTTCTTTCTCTCTTTCTTTCTTCCTTTTCTTCACTCGAGCACTGATCAACTCTTTATGGTGGTATAGGTGATTGAACCTGGGCCTTCGGAGCTTCTAGAGGCTCTTTGCATAACCCTTATGCTATCTATCCCCAATTTAGGCTTGTGGTATGAGTGGTTTAAATCAAACACAGCACCAATGAAGAGGGAGAAGGAAGGGAGAGAGAGAGAGAGAGAATGAGAAAAAGTTTCTCAAAACTGTTCTACAGGAGAATAAAGACAAAGTTTTTTTTTTAATTTTTAAGAAATCACTTTATTGGGGCATGAATATTTTATAGTAAAGTCGTTGGCACATGGGGACAAGATATTTTGTAGGGCAGGAGGCTGCAAGTTAACACACTCAGTAGAGCACACATATTACCTAATGCTCGAGGAGCCAGGTTCAAGTCCCTGCTCTCCACCTGAAGGGGGCAAGCTTTCTGAGTAGTAAAGCAGGCTAAAGGACTTTTTTTTTCTTTTATCCCCTCTCTACCCCATCTTCCTCTCAAGTTCTTTCCATTTCTAAAATAAATAAATAAATAAATAAATAAATAGAAATGTTTCTTTTTCTTTTTTTATTTCTTCATTGGGGATTAATGGTTTACACTTGACAGTAAAAATACAATAGTTTCTATGATGTTTTTCTTCTATTTGAAAACAAACAAACAAACTTATGGATTTATGTGCTTATTTATTTATGAGACGGGCCACCACTTTGGAATATACATTGCAGGGGTTGAGTAAACCTCCTATTCACAGTTCTGGAGATTTACCCACTTCCCATCTCCTTTTTAACTATTCATTTGTAACTTGCTGCTTGCAACTAGTTAACTGCCGGGTTATAGCCTAAAATATGTCTCCCATAGAAGCTCTTAGCCATTCAACACACAAAGCAGCATGAACGTTTTTCTCATAGTAATCAGATCATCTTTTCACTTGGAAAATCTCTTAATAGGGCAAGGATAGATAGTTCCTTCCCTTCCCTTCCTCTCCCTTCCCTTCCCTTCCCTTCCCCCTCCCTTCCCTTCCCTCCCCACTCCCTTCCCTTCCCTTCCCTTCCCACTCCCTTCCCTTCCCACTCCCACTCCCACTCCCACTCCCTTCCCTTCCCACTCCCTTCCCTTCCCTTCCCACTCCCTTCCCTTCCCATTCCCTTCCCTTCCCTTCCCACTCCCACTCCCACTCCCACTCCCTTCCCTTCCCTTCCCTTCCCTTCCCTTCCCTTCCCTTCCCTTCCCTTCCCTTCCCTTCCCTTCCCACTCCCTTCCCTTCCCTTCCTAAACTGGGGCCTCTGATCACAAGAATCCAACAAAAGCACATCTAGCTGCTTTATACTGGTTTCAGTTCATGTTTTCAGAATATCTATTCACTACAGTACTTAAAAAATTTTTTTTACTAAGCACTTCACACACACACACACACACACACACACACACACACACACACACACACACACATTTTGAGTCCCATACCAAGGCAGCCATAAGAGAAAACAGCATAAAATGCATGAGCCTTAAACTGAGCCTTAAATAATTTTTATTTTAAAAATTGGGAAGAAAGTTCAGAGGATAGCAAAAATTCTAAGTTGCATATTGGTTTTGAAAGAAGTAGTTCCATTATGAACCACATAATAAGTTAAGCTATCACACCATAATTTATCAATGATCAAAATCCCTAACAATAAGAAATTTCTAGATCCTTAAGCATATTAGAAAGATCTTTTATTTCAGGAAATCAATCTATCTTTTAAAATAGACAATGACATCTGAGTAGACTGATCTTACTCCTGAGCAAAATGACAATTCCTAGAGAAAAGACATTGTATCCAGTTTTTTAGCTGAAAGTCTTTTACTAATGACCAAAGATTTTAAATGAGTGGTGTCTATACTGATGAGTCTTCACTGTACTTGCATTTGAGTATGACAGTTCTGACTTGATAGTTTCCCTTTACATTTAGTGATTAAAAATAAAGTCATGTTTGACTTTGGGTAGACAACATAATGGTCATGTGAAGAGACTTTCATGCCTGAGGCTCCAAAGTCCCAGGTTCAATCCCTTCTGCACCCCCATAAACCAGAGCTGAACAGTGCTCTGGTAAAAAAAAAAAAAAATTACCACAGGAGCTCAGGAGATGGTTCAGTGGATAAGCTGCTTGTTGGACTCAAGCATAAGGTTCCATGTTTGATCCCCAGCATCACATGTCCCAGAATGATGATGTAGTATTCTATTTCTCTCTCTCTCTCTCTGCCCACCGCCTCTTTCTCTCTAATATATATATATATATATATATATAATAGCATAAAGAGGGATCCAGGTGGTAGTGCAGCAGGTTAAGCTCACATGGTGCAAAGCACATGGACTGGCGGAAGGATCCTGGTTCGAGCCCCCTGGTTCCCCACCTGCAGGGGGGTTGCTTCACAAGTGGTGAAGCAGGTCTGCAGTTGTCTTTCTGTCCTCCTCTCTGTCTTCCCCTCCTCTCTCCACTTCTTTCTGTCCTATCCAACAACAACAGCTATGACAACAGTACAAATTACAACAAGGGCAAGAAAATGGGAAAAATGGCCTCCAGGAGTAGTGGATTCTTAATGCAGGCACCGAGCCCCAGCGATAACCCTGGAGGCAAAAAAAAAAAAAAAGACTAGCATAAAGCTACCACAGAGAATATGAAGTGAAACACTGAGAATAAGTTGACCTGTTCAGACTTGATATACTCCATTTTGGTATTTGTGAAGAAAGTGCCTGAGGCGAGCGGGATTCAAATTGTGATGAGTGTGCTGTTTGCTTTTAATGGGGACCCTGGAAGGACATCAAGAGTGCTAAGCTTTGTCAGGAAGACAGCAGCCCAGATATAAAAACCTCCGTTCTGATAGCGTTTACCGGAGCATAAATATATGAAAACGCCATTTCAGACCATAAAGCAAAATGCATCAAAAAAAAAAAGTAGGTTCTTCCAAGAATTGAGTCAAGTTGGGTGTGTGTGTGTGTGTGTGTGTGTGTGTGTGTGTGTGTGTGTGCTGTAGTGCAATATACAAATGAGTGGTTTAGGAACCCTGAGCCTGGCCCTAGACGAGGTACGTACCATAGCACCAGGCCCCTGGCTAGTTGTACAGATATGTTGCTAAATAGAAAATAGCCCAAGTAGTGGCCTTCTCCATAAAACTATCTGAAAGTCTTTCACTGTGGCTGCATGTTGTATTTTCCTTTATATAGATAGACAAGTACAGATTTGGCCTTTTTTTTTTTTTTTTTGCCTCCAGGATTATCCCTGGGCCTCAGTGCCTGCACTACAAATCTACTGCTCCTGGTAGCCATCTTTTTCCTTATTGTTGTTGTTTTTGTTGGTGTTATTGTTATTGTTGTCATTGGATAGGACAAAGAGAAATTGAGGGAGGAGGGAAGAGAGAGAGAAGGAGAGAGAAAGACACCTACAGATGTGTTTTGCTGCTTGTGAGGCCTGTCCAGGCCCCTCTCTCCCCAGGTGAGTGGCAGGCCTCCAACCTGGATGTTTGTGCATTCCCACGCTTAGTACTATGTGCACTTTACCAGGTGCACCAGTGCTTGACCCACTCCCCATCCCCCACCCCCAGACTTGGCTTTTTAATACAAATCCATGCTAAATATACGATAGTCTTTCCAGCTGAATTCTAACTGGAAGATTTCAGCTTACTTGGAAAGAACAGTGGGAAGGGACTGACTGCTTCAAGGGACAAAGGACAGCTTCTAGATCTTTGTCTTCATAAGGACAGATATTATCTATCTGTACCCCCACTTTTTATGGAACCCTGCAATCCTGGATCAGGGTACTACTAGTGGCTTTTACATAACTGACTCACTTTTTTAGGTTTCTTTTTTTTTTTTTCCCTGAGAGAGAAACACACACAGGAGAGAGAGAGGGCACAACACAAGACCTCTGCTTAATTCAGTCTTCCAGAAATTGAATCTGGGACCTCTAAAGCCTCAAGTGTGTATAGCCTATGCTCCAATATATTGAGCTGTCTCCCTGGCCTACACATTGACTTTTAAATCAACACATGGCAATGTGACGATCTAGAAGGATAAGTAAAAATGGAGGAACTATCGAATATTAGAGAAGACTGATCATGTCTGATAACTAAAGACAGTGTAGTATCTTGAAATGAGTCCTAGAGAGAAAATGAGGTGCGGGAGTCGGGCTGTAGTGCAGCGGGCTAAGCACAGGTGGCGCAAAGCACAAGGACCGGCATAAGGATCTCGGTTCAAACCCCAGCTCCCCACCTGCAGGGGAGTCGCTTCACAGGCGGTGAAGCAGGTCTGCAGGTGTCTATCTTTCTCTCCTCCTCTGTCTTCCCCTCCCTCTCTCCATTTCTCTCTGTCCTATCCAACAACGACAACAACAATAATAACTACAACAATAAAACAACAAGGGCAACAAAAGGGAATAAATAAATTAAATAAATATTTTTAAAAAACCTTAAAAAATAAAAAAATTAAAATAAAAATAAAAGAAAAAAAGAGGTGCAGGCATTAAACGTATGCAGCACAGTGCGTGAGGACCTGGTCCCCACCTACAGGGAGAAAGCTTCGTGAGTGGTGAATCAAGTGTCTCTCTCTTGTCTTTTTTCTCTCATTCCCTCTCCTCTAAATTTTTCCATGGCTCTATCCTGTTAAAAAGAGAGACAGATTAGCAGAAAAACTTAAGGCAATCTGAATAAAATCTATTATTTAGTTAATTGCACTGTGCCACTTTATTTTCCTATTTATTACAGTATAGTTTTTCTTGGGTAACGAAATGCACTATGTGAGGGAAGGCTGAAATAAAAGACATTGGAGAAGTCATTTTCCGTGTGACAGATAAGCTGAAAATACTCTTGTTTTTCTGTAGTGAAAACGGTAATGGTTGGAGAACGGTTGTCGCCTGATATAAGTTACTTTGAAGAATCTAGGAAATTCACTGAATTTTTTCTTTTCTTTAAGATTTGATCTATTTATTCATGAGAAAGATAGGAGGAGAGAAAGGCCCAGACATCACTCTGGTACATGTGTTGCTGGGGATCGAACTCAGAACCTCATGCTTGAGAGTCAATGCTTTATCCACTGTGCCACCTCCTGGACCACTCACATAACTTTTTCAAGGTAGGTATGATGGGAACTTTTGGTCTATGGTCTCATATCTCCTGTGCGTGGAGGATTTGAGAAGAAAGTTGAAGTCAATAGCTGGCAATATTATTTCTCATGACCCACTCCTACATGCAAATTTACTTACTAGTAACTTTCTGGGAGAGTTTAGAGAAACCAAGAAGCAGAGCAAGGCAGTTATGAAGAATTTAGATCTGGGGGCCAGGTGGTGGCACACCTGATTAAAAGCACATATTACAGTTGCACAAGGACCCAGGTTGAAGACCCGATCCGCACCTGCTGAGGAAAAGATTCACAAGTAGTGAAGCAGAGCTACAGATATCTCTCTGCCTCTCCATGTTCCCATAGCCTCTCAATTTCTCTTTACATACATCCAATAATAAGTTACTATTTTTCTTTTTTTATATTTATTTATTTCCCCTTTTGTTGTCTTTGTTGTTGTAGCTATCATTATTGGTGTTGTTTTTTATGTCATCATTGTTGGATAGGACAGAGAGAAATGGAGATGGGAGGGGAAGACAGAGAGGGGGAGAGAAAGACAGACACCTGCAGACCTGCTTCACCGCCTGTGAAGCGACTCCCCTGCAGGTGGGGAGCCGGGGACTCTAACCAATATCCTTACGCTGGTCCTTGTGCTTTGCGTCATGTGCGCTTAACCCGCTGCACTACTGCTCGACTTCCAATAATTTTTTTTTTTTTAAATAAAGAACTTAGAGCTGTGGACCCTGAGTTCTTAACCTGTATACAAAAATAGCTAACTTTCTACCAGTGCTTAGTAGACTAAGTTTCCACATGAAACTGCTTTGCTTTTTTCCTTCCTTCCTTCCTTTCCCCCCCCCCCCTTTCTTTTCACCAGAGTGCCTCTCAGCTCTTATTTATGGTGGCTCTAGGGACTGAGTCTTAGACTTTGGAATTTCAGTCAAAAACCAAAAAAAGCCCTTTTCATAACCATTATGTTGTCTCCCCAGCCTCTCCATATGAGACTTGATTTGAGGAGAAAGAAATAAAAGCTCTATTGCATGACTTTGGCCACAGGGAATAAGGGAAGGGAGTGGAAGGGGAGTCATCCGCTATTTTTAACTTTTGTTGTGGAAAATCTCATACACAAAATAAATAGTGACTCCACCTGAAGCCATTAGCCAGCTTCAATAATAACCTACTCACGGCCATTTTTACTTCAGCACCGTTATAATCACTACTCCCATCCTCTGCCCCCACAAAAATACTAATATTTTGCAATAAATTCCAAAGGGTTTTAGAAGAGTGATAGCCAGGAGAGAAGACAGTGGGGAGTTGGTGTTTAGTGGAATGGTTTCAATTTTACATGCTAGGAAGACCGACGGAGATAAATAGTAAACAGTACTAGTAGCATAATGTTATAAATACATTTACACCAGCTGAACTGTACACTTTAAAATGTTTAAGTGGGTAAATATTGTGTCATACTTATTTTACAACAAAGAATATAATTAAAAACTAGTTTAAGAATATAACCACCGGGAATTGGGTGGTAGCTTAGCGGCTTAAGTGCATGTGGCGCTTGTGGCACAAAGTGCAAGAACCGGCATAAAGATCCCAGTTCGAGCCCCTGGCTCCTCACCGGCAGGGGAGTCGCTTCACAGGCGGTGAAGCAGGTCTGCAGGTGTCTATCTTTCTTTCCTTCTCTCTGTCTTCCCTTCCTCTCTCCATTTCTCTCTGTCCTATCTAACAATGACAACAACAATAACTACAACAACAATAAAAGAAAAACAACAAGGGCAACAAAAGGGAAAATAAATAAATACAAAAATTATTTAAAAGAATATAACCACCATGACTTTATCATATTAAAATTAATAACACGGGACTCAAGTGGTAGCACAGTGGCTTAAGCACATATGGCACAAAGCGCAAGGATTGGTGTAAGGATCCCAGTTCAAGTTCCCAGTTCACAGGGAAGTCGCTTTACAAGAGGTGAAGCAGGTCTGCAAGTGTTTTCTCTCTCCCTCTCTGTCTTCCCCTCCTCTCTCAATTTCTCTCTGTCCTATCCAACAAGGACAACATCAATAACAGCAATAATAACTACAACAATAAAAAACAAGGGCAACAAAAGGGAATAAATATTTTTAAAAAATTAATAACACTTCATCAGATATCAAGCAATTGATTTTCCTCCAATTTTTTTCTTTCTAGAGTTTATTTAAACAACTCTGATTTGTATTTGGCTGTTGTGTCTCTTAATTTTAAAGTCTAGGCAATTTTTCTCCCTGGATTTTATTCATTATATCCTTGTGATATTTTTATTCTGCTGATAGTTCCTTAAATATATGTCTTTATATATGGGTCCTAGGCTTTCTTCTACCAATGTTTCCCAGCAAAGAATGTCACCACTCACTACCATAATATTGTAAAACATTTACTTTATTTATTTATCAGATACAAAGAGAAATTTAGAGGGGAGAGGGGGATAGAAAGGAAGAGAGACACACCTGCAGCCCTGCTTTGCCACTCATGAAGTTTTCCCCCTGCATGAGCTTGAACCTGGGTCCTTGCACACTGTAATGTGTGCATGTAACCAGGTGCACCACCACTTGGCCCCTCTCATTACTATAATTTTATGCCAACTCACTTGAGATCTATATACATAACCTTGGGTGGGGAGTAGATAGCATAATGGTTATGCAAAGAGACTCATGCTTGAGGCTCCAGAGTCCTGGGTTCAAGTTGCTCCCCCATCACCACCACCATAAATAAATACTTTCATTGTCGTGAAAACTATCCAAACCATAATTTTTCTTTTCTCTCCATCTAAAGGTAACATGAAGTTTACTGCCCAGTGTCACAGAATGTCAAATACAGTTTCACATTATGTGCATAAAGAGGAAAAGGCCTGATTGTCATCTAAACCTATAATCAAAAGTGGCCATGATCTGGAAAGCCAGGAGCTGGATCTTGGAGTAGATTCCAAGATGTTCAGGTCTTTCCAATTCCTGGACTATGATTTATTGAACTTCCTCAGAGGGCAAAGCCTATAAATTGTTTAATATTTATTACTCTGAAGGGACAAAGAGAGGGAGAGAGTGAGTCTGGTGTTTGAATCTCTAGTAACTGTCCTTTTGTTTTCCAGATTCAGATTTAGCATGATAACTGTTAAAACTCACCCCAGTTATTAATCTCAAATCCTCTTCTCCAGTTATATCAGCCAGTGCAGTCCAATTGGAGTCCCCAAGTTTCAGCTCTCCTGGAAACTTCATCTCCTCTCGTGGTCCCTTCTCAGTGAATGAAACACCTATCCTCACAAAAGTCCAGGTCACAAGCATCGGCTCTGCCTTAGACCCTCCCTCACCTATGTTTTTTTTTATTAAAAAAATACTTATTTATTTATTCCCTTTTGTTGTCCTTGTTGTTTTATTGTTGAAGTTATTCATTGATGTCGTTGTTGTCGGATAGGACAGAGAGAAATGGAGAGAGGAGGGGAAGACAGAGAGGGGGAGAGAAAGACAAACACCTGCAGACCTGCTTCACCACCTGTGAAGCGACTCCCCTGCAGGTGGCTAGAACTGGGATCCTTGAGCCCGTCCTTGTGCTTTGCACACCTGCGCTTAACCTGCTGTGCTACCCCACCACCACCACCCCCCGCCCCCGACTCCCTAGAATAAGCTTTCTAAGACAAATCTTATCACATTTCTCTATTATCTAGCACACTTCAGAGGCTCTCCACAGCTCTAAGGATAAAATGCAAGGTGTTAAACATGGAAAGCCTTTCTGGATTTGGGTCCTTCTTATCTTTTGACATTTGTTTATCCCCTACTGCAACCCTGTGAACAGAAATTTCTTCTGAATTTCTAAATAGGCCAAGAGGTTCTTGGCATTTCTCTCTACTACCCTCACAATCTTTTCTTCCTCATTGGCTTAAACCCTACTTTAAAAAATATATAACGTTTTTATTCATGAAGAATGATAGGAGGAGAGAGAGAAAGAAAGAACCAGGCATCACCAGTACATGCTGCTGGGGACTGAACTCAGGACCTCATGCTTGAGAGTCCAATGCTTTATCCACAGCACTACCTCCTAGACCACTAAGCCTTACTTGTTTTGAGTTCCTTCAACTCCATCCACTGTAACTTGGCAAGGATTATCTCAGTTTTTCCTCCCCTGTATTCTCATGATTCCTAAATGTAGTCTGATTATATTCCCCAATACACAGTACTCTCCCTAAGAGCCTGCCTTATTTCTCTTGATATGCTTATAATTTGATAAATGCATACATAGCACATAATATTCATCTAATCAGTTTACTGACTTGATAAAGGAGTAAAAGAAGGGACCAGACGGTGGCATACCTGGTTAAGCATACACATTACAATGCTCAAGGACTGGAGGTTCAAGCCCCTGCTCCCCACTTGCAGGGGAAATGCTTCACAAGTGGTGAAGCAGGGAAGCAAACGTCTTTCTGTCTCTGTCCCTCTGTATCTCCCCCTCCCCTCTGAGTTTTTCTCTGTCCAATAATAAATAAAGATATTTTGAAATTAAGTAAAGGAATAAAGGAAATGAATGATTTGAGTAATCAGTAGTAATGTGAACTTTTTTTTTTCTTACCACTTTTTTTTTTTTTTTTTGCCTCCAGGATTATTGCTGGGACATGGTGCTGGCACTATGAATCCACAGCTCCTGGAGAATTTTTATTTCTTCCTTTTGCTGTCCTTGTGGTTTATCGTTGTGATTATTATTATTGGATAGGACAGAGAGAAATCAAGAGAGGAGGGAATGACAGAGAGGAGAGAGAAAGATAGACACCTGCTGACCTGCTTCACCTCAGCCCCCCCTCCCCATGGGGAGGGCCCCCATCATTGAGCCACAGCCCAGCACCCTGAATGTGCATGCTTTAAGCAAGTTCAATCATTGATTTTTCAAAAAGTATCAATGGAAAATTTTTTATGTAAATTAACCAGGTTCATCAAATACCAACCCATTATTTCCTTTACCTTGGCTATTTTTAACTATATAAAATACTTAGAAATTTAATGATTTAAAATATATTAATAGAAAAATTGAAAGATGAAGGTTAAGAGTTTTATAGAATTAGAGCAAAAAGTGAAATATGCATGGGGTAGGCCAACAAGCTAGTTCATTTGGATAGTGTCCCACTAATAATTAGAAAAAAAGAAAAGAAACAATGACCACCAGGAGTGGTGGATTCATAGCGCCTACACCGAGCCCTAGCAATAACCTTGGTGGTAATATAATATAATATAATATAATATAATATAATATAATATAATATAATATCAGGTGGAATACTCTATTCATTGTGGAAAATTGGCCAAAAGTTTGCAATATTCCTCTTTATGAGTTATCTCCACTAACATGTCTCCACTTTTTTAAATCTTTATATTTATTTTGGAAAGACAGAAAATGGGGGGGGGGGGCAGGCGGTAGCGCAGCAGGTTAAGCACACATAGCACAAAGCACAAGGACTGGCTTAAGGATACCAGTTCAAGTCCCCGGCTCCCCACCTGCTGGGGAGTCGCTTCACAGGCGGTGAAGCAGGTCAGCAGGTGTCTATCTTTCTCTCCCCCTTTCTGTCTTCCCCTCCTCTCTCCATTTCTCTCTGTCCTATGCAACAACAACAACAATGATGATAAACAACAAGGGCAACAAAAAAGGGAAAAATAGCCTCCAGGAGCAGTGGATTCCTAGTGCAGGCACTGAGACTCAGTGATAACCCTGGAGGCAAAAAAAAAAAAAAGGAAAGGCAAAAATTGTGAGTAACAGAGAAACAAAGAGAATTACCAGACCAGTGCTCAGTTCTTATATATGGCCATGCCAGTATTAAGCTTTATTACATCTTATAGTATTTCAGTTTTTTTGTATTTTCGATTGTGGAAATTGTAAACATGCACAAAATTGAGTCTCCTTCTCTTTCATAACGAAGATACTAATTTCATCATGGGGTTTCATAATTCCCTCAAAACCTAATGACTTCTCAAAGGTCCTACCTGCAAATACTACCACTAGGAGAGCTAGTGATTCAACTTATTATTATTATTATTTGGTTTTTTGTTAGAGACAGAGAGGTAGAGAAAGAGTGAGAGACCACAGCACTGAGGCTTCCTTCAATGTGGCAGAGGCCAGACTCGAGTCTGGATCATACATATAGTAAGTAGCCCACTATTTTGTGAGCTATTTTGCACGTCCTCAACATAGGGATTTTGAAGCTACACAAACCCACAGTTCATCACAAAAGGCTGGACAGAATCACATAATTTGGCCTCTCAAGCTTTAGTGTGTCTGTGATTCTTCTGGGGGGTCTTGTTAGACAGTAAATTCCAACTCAATAGGTCTTGGGTGGGGCCTGAATTTTTTGCATTTCTTGACAGTTCTCATGTGACATTCACATTGTTGATCTGCTGACCACAACGACTATAGTTGTGCAAAAAAAAGAAAAAGTAATTGAGAGTAATGGAGGGAATAGGAGTGGGAAGGAGAGGGAGAGGGAGAGGGAGAGGGAGAGGGAGAGGGAGAGGGAGAGGGAGAGGGAGAGGGAGACCTGAAGCACTGTTTCATTGCTTATGAAGGTGGGGACCAGGTGTTTTGAACCTGGGTCCTTGTGCACTGTAACGTGTGTGCTCAATCAGGTGTACCACCACCCAGGCCCCTCATGTTTTCATTTATAATGCATTTATATATTATTTATACATATATATGACTCCTTTTAGTACACATAAAAACATTTTGGTTCCCGGATGTCGGGCAGTAGCGCAGCAGGTTAAGCGCATATGGCGCAAAGCACCAGGACCGGCGTAATGATCCCAGTTTGGAGCCCCCGGCTCCCCACCTGCAGGGGAGTCCACAGGCGGTGAAGCAGGTCTGCAAGTGTCTATCTTTCTCTCCCCTTCTCTATCTTCCCCTCCTCTCTCTGTTTCTCTCTGTCCTATCTAACAACAATGGCATCAATAACAATAATAACTACAATAACTATATACTATAATAACTACAATAACTGAAAAAGACAACAAGGGCAACAAAAGGGAAAATAAATAAATAAAATTTTTTTAAAAACTAAAAAAAAAATATTTTGGTTCCTGAAAAAAAAAAAACCAGCCATGCTTATAATATTATACTCTTAGAAGACAGGCTTTGGTTCTATTTTGACTTGTTAATGCCTGCTATGAAATTCTCTTTCTTTGGTCACTGAGCTGGCATGAGAATCCTCTCACCAACATCTCCTTTGTGGTCTCCTCAGGCTTCAGTGGAATTTAAAAAAGAGAGAGAGGGAGAGAACACAACCTGGTCTGCAGAGAATGTGGTTTTGTTTGTTTGTTTTTCAAACCCAATTCCAAGGAGTAAGCATCTAGATTTGCATAGGGTATTCAGTCCCACCAAAAAGAAATAGCGTTCACGGTGTCCTCCTTGTCCCTCTCCTGCTCCTTATTATAACAGTCCGTAAGCAATCCACCAAGAGTACTAGGAGAGGCAAACCCACATGTCCCCCCCCCGACATGTAGCTCCAGTTCCAGTAAGCACAGTCAAATACAATTATTTTAGCAATTATTCTTTAACATATAATTTAATTTCACAGGGGAAAATTGTACATAAACAATTCAATTTTGTTCAATTTGTACATGTCTACGGAGCCCTCACGCACCTGAAACTCTACAGGCCATAGCCAATGTGAATACCAAATTGTGTTTGTTAAAATGAAGTGGTAACTGAAGAACCCGTGTCAGGCAGACAGTTTATAAAGAGAAGCATCCCTGCAGCACACGTTTTTATTTTAACCTTCCATATCCAACAGATGCTGTTTCTGAAAATTTAAAACATGCCTTTCTTATTTTATTTAAACTAACTAGCCTGTATTATTTTCTGAGTTCTTTTCTTTTCTTTTTCTTTTTATTGGTGGGGTTAATATATCATTCATATCATTGGCATATGAGTACAATTTGAATGTATTTTTATTGACGAAATGGTTTTTTTTTTACAAGATTGCTGCTGTTTCTGAGAAATGATTTCATGGCTCCCCAAAATACATCCCAGAATATCCATCCATCACCAAAGTGCTGTCTCCTCCATGGTTTTGTGTTGTTAACTGTAGCATCATCCGTGTACACTAGTTATACTACAGATGCTATCAAGCTGCTACTGGCAATAGAGCCATACAGCATTCCGTGTAGTGATAACGGAAGCACTCGATGTGCTGTGGCAGACCAGCACTTGAAATTCCAATTCCATCAAGACAAGGTTTTTCCAAATTTTTTTTTCTGGGGGTGGGGGTTGGTACCTGCACTGTGAATCCACTGCTATTTTTCCCATTTTGTTGCCCTTGTTGTAGTTGTTATTGTGGTTACAACTGTTGTAGTTGTTGGATAGGACAGAGAGAAATCGAGAGAGGAGGGGAAGACAGAGAGGAGAGAAAGACACCTGCAGACCTGCTTCACCATTTGCTTGGAAAGTGACCCTCCCTGCAGGTGGGGAGCTGGGGCCTGCAACCCCGATCCTTGCCTGCCCTTACACTTAACCCCTGGCACTACTGCCCACCCCCTTCCAAATTCCTAATGAGGGCATTAACATAGAAGGCCATAAATGTCCTAAGATCCCTGGGAAAAAGCAAACAGCAAATAAAAGAAATAAAAAATGATTGTTCTTAGGCATAAATAAATAAACAACAGAACCTGAAAACGCCTTAATTTTTATTTTTGTATTATCTTTATTTATTTATTGGATAGAAAGTCAGAAATTGAGAGGAAGGAGAGAGATAGGGAAGGAAAGAGACAGAGAGACACCTGCAATCCTATTTCACCACTTGTCAAGCTTTCCCCTGCAGGTGGGGCTTGAGGACTCTAACCCTGGTTCTTGGCACTGTAACATGTGCCCGGGGCCCATTTAAATTTTTTTATATTTTATTTATTTATCTGTGAGAAAGAGAGGAGGAGAGAGAAAGAATCAGGCATCAATCTGGTACATGTGCTACCAGGAATTGAACTCAGGACCTCATGCTTGAGAGTCCAAGTCTTTGTCCATTGCACCACCTCATGGACCACAACCTGAAAACATCTTAAAATGAGTTGAGCTGAAATCTTACTCTAGTTATTATTTTTTCTTTTTTTAATATTTTTTAATATTTATTTATTTATTATTGTTGCCCTTATTGTTTTATTGTTGTAGCTATTATTGTTGTTGTTATTGATGTCATTGTTGTTAGATAGGACAGAGAGAAATGGAGAGAGGAGGGAAGACAGAGAGGGGGAGAGAAAGACAGACACCTGCAGATCTGCTTCACCGCTTGTGAAGTGACTCCCCTGCAGGTGGGGAGCCGGGGGCTGGAACCGGGATCCTTATACCGGTCCTTGCTCTTTGCACCAAGTGTGCTTAACCCGCTGCACTACCGCCCCACTCCCTAATTATTTTCATTGTACTTGAGGTAATCCATATATCTCTGAGTAGAGTCTAACCCACATCATATTTATCATGATACATAATTTAAAATTTGCCACTACTTTCTCATTTTAATTTGCTATTGTTTTGCTGAGAAATGATAGTGACATAGATGTCACGTGAGTACGACTTACATTTTTCCATGTGTCTACACACCATGCATACCACAAAGCTACATCACCTGCCAGCACCATGCACTGGGTCCCCAACACCCCATTAGATCCCTACAATTGGCCATATTTTCTGCCATGTGTGCTTAACCCTCTGCGCTACCGCCCAGCCCCCCATGACCACATTTTCTAAGTGGCCCCAAATTGATTTCTTCCCTGTAATAGGTTATTTAGGAACATGGTAAATTTTCCAGAAGTTTTGTGTGTACAGGTACCTGTGTTAAAACGTTTCAGCTTTACTGCATTTTGAACCTGTACAATTCTTATGATTCAGAATTCATTGAGATGGTTATGATCTCATGTATAACCAGTGTTTGTAACTATTTTATGATATATCCGGTAGCCTCAATAATTGGTGTTTTTCGTCACATGTTTCTTGGTCATAGTAATAATAAAGTAAATGTCAACCTTCGGAAATTTGTTATGAGCTCATTGTTATGATCAACCTTTCTGCTAGGAAGTATTTTCCTAGGTATTTTGCTACAGCTGGTTTCCAGTAGAAAGGCATTTTCATATCTGGGTTCTTTTTTTTTTCAGGATAGTTATATAAGAGGTAAACTTTCTGATACCCCCTTGACATATTAGGATATTTCTGTTAGCCTTGCACATAAAGACAGTGACTTGAGAGACTTCCGGAGGCAAGGCTACGAGCAGCAGCAGATCTTCCTCTCCTCTCCTCTCCTCTCCTCTCCTCTCCTCTCCTCTCCTCTCCTCTCCTCTCCTCTCCTCTCCCAGATCAACTAGGAATACCAAAGGAGACCACCTGGGACCAAAACAAGACAGGTCTGGAACGACTACAGGAACCCACCAAATCACTGGTGAGTGCAAACATGTGTGGCTGGTGACAGAGAGGAGCCTAGGGAGAGATTAAGTGGTTGGTAAACAGTCCGGCAGTTTGTCAGTTGAGACACCACCTCCAGTCTATTCCACCAACAAGGGGACAGCTGAGGGGAGGAGAGGAGGACTCCCCGGAGGCTCACCAAGTGCAACTCTGGGTCTCCATTGCTACTGCCCTCAGAGGCTGGAGCAGCGGCAGGTAGGGACACCAGGGGACAGAGATCTAGCCAGGAAACTCAGGAGATCTATACCTCAGTGGCATAGTGGTGGGGCTGTGAAAGTCTCTTTGCATAATCACTGGAGTGTCTCTGCCACACCCTGCTTTATCTCTTGATCAAGAGTCAGTTCTTCTTCTTCTAGCGTTTGCCCTTCTTCCGTAGCCAGTCAACAGTGTCAGGTTGAGCCTGATGTAAAGTTTCGAGACCTCCTTTGAATCTGGAGAGGTGGCAGTTGTTGACTATGTGGGTCATAGTCTGTCTGGAGCCGCAGGGGCAGGGGCAGTTCGGGTCGTCTCTGGCTCCCCAGCGATGGAACATAGCGGCGCACCGGCCATGGCCTGTTCGATAGCGATTGAGGAGGGCCCGATCATAACGTGCTAGGTCAAAGCCGGGTTGACGCTCGCAGGGGTCTGTGATGAGGTGTTTGTTCTTGACCTCAGCTGACTGCCAACTCTGTTTCCAAGAGACTGGAACAGAGAAGTTCAGCGTAGGCGTAGGGGACCAGATTGGGTGACGAGACGTCAAGCGTTGGACAGGGTGGGCGAAGATATCCGCGTAGATTGGCAGGTCTGGTCGAGCGTAGACGTGGGACATGAACTTAGATGATGCCGCATCCCGACGAATATCTGGCGGGGCGATGTTGCTAAGAACTGGCAGCCATGGAACCGGGGTGGAAGGGATGGTTCCAGAAATTATCCTCATGGAGGAATATAATTTGGAATCGACCAAGTGGACATGGGGACTACGGAACCATACTGGGGCACAGTATTCTGCAGTGGAATAGCATAATGCCAGAGATGATGATCGCAGTGTGGAAGCGCTCGCGCCCCATGAGGAGCTGGCCAGTCTTGCAATGATGTTATTCCTCGCGCCCACCTTTGCTGCAGTTTTTATGAGATGTTCGTGAAATGACAGAGTGCGATCGAGAGTAACGCCAAGATAGACTGGCTGGGCTTCATGCCGGATTCTCGTATCGCCAAGCTGCACATTAAGCTCACGCGAGGCCGAGGCATGGTGTAGATGGAAAACAGATGATACCATTTTTGCAGTGCTAGGGATTAGTCGCCATTTTTTACAGTAATCAGATATCAGAGACATGTCTTTCGTGAGTGTTTCCTCAAGGATGTCGAACTTTGATGCCTGAGTTGCACAGCAGATGTCATCAGCGTAGATGAACTTCCTTGAAGAAGTTTCTGGAAGGTCATTGATGTAAATATTAAATAGCGTAGGAGCCAGAACAGAGCCCTAGGGGAGGCCACTTGAGACAAGTCTCCATCTGCTAGACTTGTCACCCAGATGCACCCAGAATCTTCTGTTTTGGAGAAGAAACAATATAGTGTTGGCCACCCATGGAGGCAGGCATCTTGAAATCTTGACTAGGAGACCATGGTGCCAGACCATGTCATAGGCTGCTGTGAGATCAACAAAGACAGCACCTATCTTTAAATTCTTCTGGAATCCATTTTTAATGTAAGTTGAGAGGGCCAGGGCTTGTTCGTAGATCTTCCTGGGCAGAAACCAGCTTGGGCGGGTGATAGGAATTTCTCTGTAAGAGGAGAAATACGTGACAGAAGCAGCCTCTCAAGGAGTTTGTAACACATGGAGAGGAGAGAAATTGGTCTATAGCTGGCGGCCAGTGTTGGGTCTTTCTTTGGTTTCAAAACCGCTATAATCTTCGAACGATGCCAAACTTTGGGCATAGACTCAGATTCCAAGATGTGGGACATGAATGAAGCGAGCCACTTCTTTGCCACGGGACCCAGGTTAAGAATGAGTTCTGGGGTGATGTTATCATAGCCAGCAGCTGTTCCCGGTTTAACCCTCTTCAAAGTGTCTTCCAGTTCAGACAGTGTAAAGGGAGAGAGTTTTGGAGATGGACAAGATAACCGGAAGTGGGATGACCACTCATGGGAAATTTCTCTTTTCCAGACTGGGTCGATCTTAGCACGTCCAACTTGAGTTAGGTGACTGGCCACTGAGTTTGGAGATACGGGAGGATGGGAGATGGGAGGGGGTTGGCTTCCAGGCCTTCCTACTTGAGTGGGTGAAGTTCAGACTTTCCGCGAGTTGTTGCCAGCGGGCTTGGCGTGCTGCATCAAAGAGTCAGTGATTAAGCTAAGAAGCCTACTTGTAGTTTAAAAGCCCTCAGGCTCCCATAGCCTATAGGGAAGAGAAAGAAAAAGAGGCTTTTAAACCACTGAGCTCCAACTCAGGGATTAAAATACTAGTGAAACAACTGTTAACTTCTACCACTGTGAACCCTTTATTTACCTTACTTAGACACAAGTCAATCCAGGCAATAGTGATCAGTAATTTGAAAAGTACTGAGAGAGGGAACTCATAACATAATATATAAAATGGTTAAACCAACAAGAAGAAATAATAGAGAAACAAACCAGGACAAGAGTCCAGCTAAAAGCCCCGCAAAGCATGAAGAACAAGACAGTGACTTGAGGACTGCAAGGTTGCCCACCTGGACAGTGTCTCTGCTTTGTCAAGAACATGACCCAGGTTTGACCCTGGTCACTAAAACAGTGAAGGAAGCTTCCGTGCTATAGTGTATTTCCTTCCTCATGTTTCTTCCTTTTATTTATTTGTTTGTGTATTTATTATTGGATAGAGACAGGAATTAAGAAGGGAGGAGAGAAATTAAGAGGGAGAGAGGCAGAGAGACACCTGAAGCCCTGCTTCACCATTTGCGAAGCTTTCCTTCTACAACTAGGGACCAGGGGCTTGAACCTAGGTCCTTGTACACTGTAATGTGTGTGCTTAACCAGGTGCACCACCGCCTGGCCCCTTTGTTTCTTTCTAGATCTAAAAAAAAAAACGAAGAAGTTGATATGGAGCAGTGAAGATCCAGTGACAACAATAATGAAAAACACTTGTTATAAAATATCTGAGTTTTATTATTTTTTTTCCTGCAGAAATAACGTGTTCTTCTAGTATTGATTATTCTGGAGAGATTTTAGGCTTGTTTCCTATTGTGCTTGAATTTCTTGGTTGAAATTAGAACATTTTTTCAAATAGTTTAGATTTATTCTCATGAAATAAATCTGAATTACCTTTGCATTTTTACTTAAATATCTAAAGACTCCTACAAAATAAGTATATAAAATTATTCCTATTCTATGCCCTTTTTTGCACTGGACTACTACAAAACTTTTAGCTATTTACGAGATCTCTTGTTTTTCTTTACAGAGAACCCCTATTTATAAGAATGAGCTGCAAACTTTTTGTGTCATTATTAAGACAGAGACAGAAAGAACTTAGATGAGAGGAAAGTGAGTCCCACCCTAGAGGTTCCAGGACTGGGGGAAATATAGGCTCTAAAGAGGAAGCAGGAGGTTCTTGCTGTCTTGGGGTTGAAGAAGGCAATAGATAGTTATTGCTCAGAGGACCTAGTGGGGGTTGTATTGTTATATGGAAAACTGGGAAATGTTATGCATGTAAAAACTGTTGTATTTACTGTTGAATGTAAAACATTAATTCCCCAATAAAGAAATAAAAAAAAAGATAGTTATTGCTATAACCACATTATTTGGCAATTGGGTTAACTTTAAAATATCCCTTTGTTAGCATTTGTATCATATACAACATCACCATAATTTATGTCCATTGACATGATTTGTATATAACTGTGCCACCGGTTGCTTCTGTTCTCCCTGGTCTAAGCTTTTAAGAGAGTCAACATATCAAAGACTCAGCCTATGTATTAAAAAAGACTCAGTCTATGCATTAAAAAAGATTGAGACATTCAATCAATTTTCTCCTCTCATATTAATTAGTGATTTATATGACTACAAATTAATAGGAGTGTACATAAACACCATTCCCACCACCAAAAGACTGTGTTGTCCCGTTCCTCCCACTTCCCTCCCTCTCTCCCCCCCCCACCCCATGAAGCTGAACATCCACCTTCACCCTCAATTCAGGATTTTTACTTTGGTGCCCTACTTCATATTCAGTCAAATCCTGCTTTGAGTTTCCCTTTCTGTTCTTCTTTCTCAACTTCTGTTTGAGTGGGATCATCACATACTCCTCTTTATCTTTCTGACTTAGCTCAGTTAACATAATTCCTTCTAGCTCCATCCAAGATGGGTCAGAGAAGGTGAGTTCATTGTTCTTAATAGCTGTATGGTATTCCATTGTGTATATATACCACAGCTTTCTCAGCCACTCATCTGTTGTTGGGCACCTGGGTTGCTTCCACCTTTCCCATATTAGGGAGCTACTCTCTTCCCTGATTCAGCTTTCTGGTCCTTTTCCCAGCCATGACATAGTCTCCTCAGACAATAACTTGGATCCACCTACATTTCAGATTTCAGGCTCAGGAAAAAAAAAACAAAACTAGTATAACCACAGGCCCATTGGAATATAACTAAAACATGCCTACTAGCTATCTACAAAACAGAGACCCTCCCCCCAACTCTTCATATGCACTATTCCAGCCTTTAGGCCCATGATTGGTCAACAATTTATTTGGCTTTATATGTTAACTCTCTTTTCAACTACCAGGTTCCAGATACTAACATGATGCCAATCAGACTTCCCTGGACAGACAACCCCACCAATGTGTCCTGGAGCTCCACTTCCCCAGAGTCCTTCCCTGTTGTTTTTGACAGGCTGGCTTCACAGGTGGGTAACAGACGACCGGGGACTCATGGTTGAGCTGTACGCAGTATCTCTTTATTCATGCAGGACGCAGCGCAATCTATACCAAGCTAAGCTAAACTAAAAACTACAAACAATCTTGTCCTTATAAATATACTAGCCCAGTAGGGTGGGAACACGATGCAACGCAGTAGGGTGGGAACACGATGCAACGCAGAGAGGGTGGAGAGAAAAGTGACTGGTGAAAATCAGGGTATGACAAGGAGAGGGGGCGGAGCTGGCAAGAATTCTACCACTGAACCACCAATGCCCTGGAGGGAGGGTGGTGCTTGTTAACAGAGGTTATGTAAATAGAATACATTGTTATGTAAATAGAATGCAGGGGGGATTAAACCAAATGAAACAGAAGGGGTTTTTAAAAGCAGAATTAGAAGCATACCAACACTTCCCCACTAGGGAAAGAGAGAGACAGGATGGGGGTATGGATCGACCTGTCAATGCTCATGTTCAGTGGGGAAGCAATTGCAGAAGCCAGACCTTCCACCTTCTGCATCCCACAATGACCTTGGGTCCACACTCCCAGAGGGATAAAGAATAGGAAAGCTATCAGGGGATGGGATACAGAGTTCTGGTAGTGGGAATTGTGTGGAGTGGTACCCCTCTTATCCTATGATTTTGTCAATGTTTCCTTTTTATAAATTAAAAAAAAGAAATGTAGACACCCATATATGGGTAAAATATATAACCACCATTAACAGTAGACCCCATCGATCTAATCTGGGGTCCATGTCTATTCATACTCAGCACAGGAGCCTGTGTAACCTCTGTATCCCTGTAGGTCTGGGATCACATCCTGTGGTCATAGCTTGGAACATTCTTGGCACTCATTTCAGGACCTGTTTTTCTCAAGTGGCAGAGTGTGTTGATCCAGCCTCCCTGTGGAGAGTAGGGCAATTCCTACCTTTGTTGTTCTACATTGAGGCCAAGGTCCTGTAGAGGCCTACAAGCAGGTCCATGATGCTATTGCTAATAGATATGACCAGTGATGGTGATGAGAGGAATCTGTTAGAGGTCTAGGTAGATAATATATATGTGAGAATCCCAGGATTCCCTGAGTATGGTCTGGGATGATGGGGTGGTCTAGTAGTGACCAAAGGGGCCACCATTAAAGTGTACCAGTCTCTTGCTCTTATCCAGCTTTTTTAGTCCTTACTTTATCTGATATATCATGGGCCTCTTAGAATATACCTAAAATAGACTTCCTAGCTTCTTCCAAAATGGAGACATCAAATCTCATCTACTATATTCTTACCTTTAGGTTCCTGATTATTAAACAAAATGTTTTGCTTTATATCTTAATGCTTATCAGCCAAATTGAAAATACTACCATGACACCAACCTGACTTCCCCAGGCAGATGACCTTACCAATGTATCCTGGAACTTCACCTTCCCAGAGCTCTGGTCGTCCACTAAGGAAAGATAGCAACAGGTTTGGAGTATGGATCAACCTGTCAATATCCATGTACAGTGGAGAAGCAATTATAGAAGACAGACCTCCCACTTTCTGTACCTCTGGGTTCTTACTCCCAGAAAGATAAATAATAGGGAAACTTCCTATGGAGGGGATGGGGGATGGAAATCTATTGGTGGAAATAGTATGGAATTATACCCCTCTTATCCTATAATCTTGTCAATCATTTTTAAATCATTAAAAATTTTCAAAGAAGAAGGAGGAGGAGGAGAAGGAGAAGGAAGAGGAGAAGGAGAAGAAGGAGAAGGAGAAGAAGAAATGTAGACACCAAGCCCCAAACCTACTGAATCAGAATAGAATAAATTCCCCCATACAACTCCTATGTACTTTTAAGAATGAGAAGCTTTAAATATTCTTCCAGAAGTTTGAGACAGGAATGATCTTTCTAAGATCACTGTAGTCAAAGAATCACACATTGTGGTCCAGGAGGTGGTGCAATGGATGAAGTGTTGGACTCTCAAGCATGAGGTCCCAAGTTCAATCCCCGGTAGCACATGTGTCAGAGTGATGTCTGGTTCTTCCTCTCCCTCCTTCTATCCTTCTCATTATTAAATTAATGAAATAATTTTTTTAAAAAAAGAATCACACACAACTGCACATGGGAAAACATGCCTGTTAAGTCACAATGTTGTAGACATAAGTGGTGATGATTTGTAAGTGAGATACCTTTTGAAAACCTTTTTTTTTTTTTTTTGTACTCTTAAAAAGTAATCTCAGGGCATCTACATACTTACTTGAACCTAGTCCAGTGCTGAAATAGACTTATAAAATTTCATAAACCTTTGCATCTGGTAGAGATAACTTTGGGCAGAATCTGCCTATACTCTTCAAAATTTGAATACAGTCATGGGTACCCACTCTTCTGTTGCTGGAATCATTCAATATAATTTCTCACAATAGCAAAAAATTGAATTTTGTTTACAGGAAAATGTAGGAAACATAAATAATATGTATTGCAATTGTATGAATAACTATTAAGAACAGTTAGAGTGACTTTTACATGAATATTTCATCTCTCACAGATACTTTGAAACCTTACATTCTGGACAGATGTGTTCTTATAGTTCAAAATATTTTATTGATAAAATAATAATCTGCATTAATTAATCATACTGTTAATGGTAATGACAACTAAAATTACCTTTTTTTGTCTTTATAAAGTACATATTGGTTTGGGTTCAAATAAAAAAGTTATGTTGAAACTACAAAAAAAGAAGTTTAAAATGAAGTAGGAACATTTTGATCCATTTTAAGAGAAGCAACTTGGTAAATAAACTCAAGCCTGCTAAATAAAAGGTCTCTCTTTGACTATCTTCTTTGTGAGGCAACAGTTAGAAGAGATGAAAATATTTAATATAGTAAGTTTCCTATTTGGCTTCTTTTAAAATACTCCCTTTAGTACTCTAGAACTTATGCCATACTTGTCCCATTTATTATTTGAAGGGAGCAGTTGTGGAAAAATCCTGTTATGAAGTTTGCTTCCTAAGTAAGATATAATGTTTTTCCTGAGATATACTTTTATTATATCTTATTTACTTTAAAGCCTTTGGATTAGAAAAAAAACTGTCAGATTTACTAACAAAAAAGAATAATTATAGATTGCTTAATTTCCTCCCCATAAAAATATAGGTACATATATCATGTACTCACATATTAAGATACATACTTTCAAATCTAAATATACAAATCAAACAACATTGCTTAACTACTATCATTCCATGTAATCATTAATCTCAATTTCTAACCTGCTTCAAATCAGAAATATTTATATTTTACTTTCTTACCTCTCTACTCCTCACTTTACCATTTCCTTATATTCTTTCTACTATACAGCATTCTCAGTGACCTCTTCCAGGAAACTTTCCATAAGTACGTCTATCATCATCTTAACAAAAAGTCAGTTGAATTTGTTCCCAGTCCTCCACTTTCTCACTCTCTTAGTTACTTAATTTCAACTGCACATTTAAATGGGACAGTGTTTTGACTGACATTGATCTGTTTTTTTTCTGTTATACATTGCATATATATTTTTTTCCTTTTTTTAATGTCTTCAAGCTCCATCCAAGATGGGATAAAGAAGGTGAATCCACCGTGAACCTGAGACTTTGGAGCCTCAGGAATAAGAGCCTTTTTACATAACCATTATGCCATAGTCAGTGTGTCTATTCATGTTCCAATACCAACCAGTTTTGATGACAGTGGCCCTATAATACAATTTGAGATCTGGGAGTGTGATGCCTCCAGATCTGTTCGTTCTTCTCAAGACTGTTTTGGCAATTCTAGGTTTTTTCTGGTTCCAGATAAACATTTGTAGCATTTGTTCTATTCTCCTAAAAAATGTGCTTGGGATCTTTATGGGGATAGCATTAAATTTGTATATGGCTCTGGGTAGTATATTCATTTTAATGATGTTAATTCTTCCAACCTATAAACATGGAATATCCTTCCATTTCTTTGTGTCTTTTTCTATTTCCTTGAGTAGTGACTCATAATTTCAGTATACAAGTCTTTCACTTCTTTGGTTAGGTTTATTCCTAAATATTTTATTGTTTTTTGTTGCTATAGTAAAAAGAATTGATTTCTGGATTTTATGTTCTTCTAACTTAGTGTTTGCATAGAGGAATGCCACTGACTTTTGAATGTTAATTTTGTAGCATGATACTTTATTGCCTGATGATTTTTAAAAGCTTCTTGTTGGATTCTTTAGATTTTTCTATGTATACTGTCATGTCATCTGCAGATAGGGAGAGTTTGATTTCTTCTCTTTCAATCTTCCAACACTATGTTGAATAGTAATGTTGATAGTGCCTGTCTAGTATTTGATTTGAGGGGAAATGCTTCCACCATTGAGTTTGATGCTCTCTGTAGGTTTGCTATATATAGACTCCACTATTTTCAGGAATTTTCCATCTATTCCCATTTTCTGTAGCATTTTGGTCATAAAGGGATGTTGGATTTTGTCAAAGGCTTTCTATTGATATGATCATGTGGGTTTTGGTCTTGCTTTTATTATTTGGTGGGTCACGTTGATTGATGTACGTATATTAAACCTACCTTGCATACCTGGGATAAACCCCACTTGGTCATAATGAACAATCTATTTAATATGCTGCTGTATCTGGTTGGCTAGGATTTTCTTCAATATTTTAGCATCTATGTTCATCAGAGATATTGGTCTGTAGTTTTCTTTTTTGGTTGTGTCCCTTTCTGCTTTTGGTATCAAAGTGATGTTGGCTTCACAGAAGCTGGAAAGGAGTATTACAGTGTCTTCAATCTTCTGGAAGACTTTTAATAGCAGAGGTATTCACTCTTCCTTGAAGGTTTTGTAGAATTCATTTGTAAAACCATCTGGTCCAGGACTTTTATTCTTGGGAAAGTTTTTGATAACTGTTTCAATTTCATTACCTGTGTTATCTAGTTCCTCTTTATTTAATTTTGGAAGTACGTAGGTATCTAGGAAATCACGCATTTCTCCCAAGTTCTCTAGCTTGGTGGCATATAGTTGTTCATAGAAACCTCGCATGATATGTTGAATCTCTGTGGTATCTGTTGTGATATATCCTCTTTAATTTATGATCCAATTTATTTGGGTCTTCTCCATTTTTGTTTTGTGAGTCTGGCTAAAGGTTTGTGGATTTTGTTCACTCTTTTGAAGAACCAACATTTACTTTCATTGATCTTTTGTATGGTTTTCTTATTTTCAGTGTTATTGATTTCTTCCCTAACTTTAGTTATTTCTGTCCTTCTGGTTGCTTTAGGGTTCTTTTGTTCTTCTTCTGGGTCTTTATGGTGTGCAATAAGGTTGTTTATTTGTGCTTTTTCTTGCTTCCTAATATGGTATTGTATGGCTATGAACTTCCCTCTTAGGACTGCCTTAGCTGTGTCCCAAATATTTTGATAGCTTGTGTCTTCATTTTCATTGAACTCTCAAAACATTTGATTTCTTCCTTGATTTCCTCTTTGACCCAGAAGTTGTTAAGAAGTGTACTGTTGAGCTTCCACATTTTGGCACTGTTACTAATCTTTTGTTGATTGTTAAGTGTTAGTTTAATTCCACTGTGGTCTGAGAAGATGCTTGGGATGATTTCAATGCTCTTGAATTTGCTGATGCTGTCTTTGTGGCCTAACATATGGTCTATCCTTGAGAATGATCCATGTGGATTTGAGTAAAATGTGTATTCCAGTTTCTTGGGATGAATGACTCTGAAAATGTCCAATAGTTCTAGTTTATCTATCTTTTCATTTAGCTCCCTTATGTCTTTATTGATTTTCTGCCTGGATGATCTGTAAAGTTGAGAGAGTGGGGTGTTGAAGTCCCCTACTATGATTGTGTTGCTGTTAATATATTGCTGTAGCTCTTTCAGTAGAAGTTTGATGTATTTAGATGGCTTCTCATTGGGTGCATCGATGTTAATAATTGTTAAGTCCTCTTGATTGACTGATCCTCTGAGCATTAAGTAGTGTCCATTCCTATCTTTTTTAATCTTATCTATTTTAAAGTCTATCATGTCAGATATGAGAATAGCTGTTTTTGCCCCTTTTTGTGGGCCATTGTCTTGTATGATAGTTTTCCATCCTTTCACTTTGAGTCTGTGTTTGTCTTGTTGAGTTAGGTGGGTTTCCTATAGACAGCATATTGTTGGGTTGTGTTTTCTGATCCATCTTTCTACTCTGTGCCTTTTAATAGTTGAATTCAGGCCACTGACATTTATTGATATCAAATATTGAAGATATTTTAACACCTTGTAGAGTTTAGAGTGTTCTGATAGATGGCCTATTTATGGTGGTCTGACTGTCTAAAGGAGACCTTTCAGAACTTCTTTCAGGGCAGGCTTGGTGATAGTTGAGTCTTTCAATTGTTGCTTCTCTGAGGAGATTTCTATGCCTCCATATAGTCTGAAAGACAGTCTAGCAGGATACAGTAGTCTTGTTTGAAAGCCTTTCTCATTGAGCACTCAATAGATATCTTACCATTCTCTTCTGGCCTGTAGTGTTTGTATGGAAAAGTCTACTGCTAATCTTATGGGTTTTCCTCTGTAGGTGATTCTTTGTTTTTCTCTTGCAGCCTTCAGGATCCTTTCTTTCTCTTTATTCCTTTCCATTCTAAATATGATTTGGCCTGGTGTCTAAGTCTGGGTTAATTCTATTTGGGACCCTCTGGCTTCTTGAACCTTTATGTCTTTGATGTTGTCTAGACTAGAGAAGTTTTCAGCTATTATGTCCTGAAGAATGCTTTCTTCCCCTCCCTCTCTTTCTTCCTCTGGTAAGCCAATAATGCATATTTTATTACTTTTGGAGTCATCCCATAGGTCTCTATTGTTGTTTTCATTATCTCTTATACTCTTTTTGAGGTTTCTCTCTTACTTCTTTTTTAGTTGTCTCTAATTAATCCTTGATCTTGCTAACTCTGTCTTCAGCCTCATTCTATTCTCTCTCCCCTCTACTGTTTTCTAGAGTTCATCTATTTTGTTACCCTGTTCTGATAGTATTTTAGCTTGTTCAGCTAGTTGTGTTCTTAGCTCAGCTATTTCAGCTTTCAGCTCTCTAATAACCTTG
The DNA here is from genome assembly GCF_950295315.1 of Erinaceus europaeus. NCBI lineage: Eukaryota > Metazoa > Chordata > Mammalia > Eulipotyphla > Erinaceidae > Erinaceus > Erinaceus europaeus. The sequence goes on from NC_080173.1 coordinate 92,323,901, forward strand.
AGATAGTTAGTGTTTTTTTCCACAGTCCTATTTGTTTTTTCTGCATTTCTGATTACAATTCTTTTTATTTATTTATTTATTTATTTATTTAAGAAAGGAGACATTAACAAAATCATAGGATGGGGGGGTACAACTCCACACAATTCCCACCACCCAATATCCATATCCCATCCCCTCCCCAATAGCTTTCCCATTCTCTATTCCTCTGGGAGCATGGACCCAGGGTCATTGTGGGTTGCAGAAAGTGGGAGGTCTGGCTTCTGTAATTGCTTCCCCACTGAACATGGATGTTGACTGGTCGATCCATACTCCCAGTCTGCCTCTCTCTTTCCCTAGTAGGGTGAGTCTCTGGGGAAACTGAGCTCCAGGATGCATTGGTGGGGTCTTTAGTCCAGGGAAGCCTGGCTGGCATCCTGATGACATCTGGAACCTGGTGGCTGAAAAGATCTGATTACAATTCTTTCAAACTCTTTACTCACTCCTGTGATTATTTCCTTAACAAGTATTTGGATGTTGACCTCACTATTTTGTGGTTCAGCCTTTGGGGGCTATTAGCTGGACTCTTGTCCTGGTTCATTTCTCCAATATTTCTTCTTGTTGGTTTAACCATTCTATATAGTTTGTTATGAGGTCCCTCTGTCAGTACTTTTCAAATGACTGATTACTCTTGCCTGAATTGACTTGTGTCTAAGTAAGGTATTTAAAGAGTTCACAGTTTTGGAAATTAACATTTGTTTCAATATTATTTCAATCCCTGAGTTGGAGCACAGAGGCTCTTAAGAGCCTCTTTTGTTCTTTGTCTTCCCTGTAGGCTATGGGAGCCTGATGGCTTTTAAACTATAAGTAGGCTTCTTGCTTAATCACTCACTCCTGACCAAGAGGTAAAGCAGGGTGGGGGAGAGATAGCAAGTGGTTATGCAAAGAGACTCTCACAGTCCAAGGTTCTATTCTCCAGACTGAATTCAGCTTCTCTGCCAAGCTGGGCAGCACTGCTGGGCCCTGTGATTTTCTAAACAAGTCCCATTTATAGCCTGTAGGTTCTGAAGCAATTATTCACCATGTTCTTATTGGAAGAATGATGTGGAAAGGCTCCCACTATACAGCCCTAGTGATAGGTCACTGAGGTGTAGCTCTTCTGAGTTTTCTGGTCCATTCTCTCTTCCCAGATGTCAGAACAGGGCCTCCCTCTGCTGCTCCAGCCTCTGAGGACAGTAGCAATGGATGGTCACAGTTGCATTTGGTCACTCTTAGGGGAGTCTTTTCCTCCCTTCAGCAGTCTTTTTCTTGGTAAAACAGACTGGTGGTGGTGCCTCAACTGGTAAACTGCCAGACTGTTACCAGCCTCTCAATATCTCCTTAGGCTTCTCCCTGTCCACGAGCCACATGCGTTTGTACTCATCAGTCATTTGGTGGGTTCCTGAAGTCGTTCTAGTCCTGCTTTGTTGTTGTCCCAGGTGGTCTCCTTTAGTATTCCTAGTTGACCCGGGAGAGGAGAGGAGAGAAACACACCTGCTGCTGCTGCTTTGTAGCCCTGCCTCCCATTGATCTATTTTCAATGTCTTGCTCTATAAATGTACAGATATAGCTTATGTTTCAGGAATTCACATTCCCAAACTGAAGACCAAAAACGTTTCCCATCTCTGGAAAAGAAGGATATTTGCCTCCCCCCCAACATTCATTTCTCTTTGTTATTGCTAATAGGGTTCTGGGTAACCCACTAAAATAATTCCACTTCCTTACCTCTTTTTGAAAAAGAATGGGGGGATAGTAAAGAAATACAAGTGGTGGTTGTCTGGTGGAGGTTTCTGGGCGTCCTTTTTTGACTTACTGTACTCCTCCTTCTATTTATTGGGAGTAGGGAAAGATAATTAGAATATAATCACTCTACCTTGTGATCTTGAAGATGGAAGCTCTTTTTACGGGTGACTGACCTGAGACAGTAGTGTGCTGAATCCTTCATGACTAGGTAAAAGGGGTGAATCCTTTATGGATACATGGGATTATTCATCTAAATTTGGGTTGTGTATTTCTGCATATCTGATTGAAGTAGGGCTGTAGGTGTCTCTTTGTCTCTATCCTTCTCTACCTCCCCCTTCCCTCTTGATTTCTGGCTGTCTCTATCCAATAAATAAATAAAGATTAATAATAATAATAATAATAATAATAATAATACATTACTCTCTTGGTTTTGAGCTAAACGCCACTGTTGGTGTTTTGACTTATTTTATTTCATAGAACAGGTAAATTGAGAAAGAGGGGGGAGAGAGAGAGAGACCTGCATCCCTGCTTCACCACCCATGAAACTTGTGAAGCTTTCCTCCAGCTGATGGGGACCAGGGGCTCAAACCCAGGTCCTTGTGCAGGGTAATACTTGCACTTAACAAACAGTGCCTGCACGTGGCCCCAACTCCTTTGTTGAATTTACACAACCATCAAAAATGATTGGATCACATCTGTACATGGCCATTCTCTGTTCCAAGTTCAGGAACTTTCCTTTCTGTTCAGCTCACACATTATCAAGTGAATGGTGTTCTTTTATATCCTCAGTGACCCAAAGTCTGGCTAGTACTCTTCACCTCAATTCACTTTGTAAATCTCACTTCCCTCAAGTTTATTGTCCTCCTGAACACCATAGTTTCCCATCAAAACATTTTAGTCTCCTTCATGGAAGGATGACCACTTAGACTGAATAGCTAAATGACACCAATTTAATCACCTTATTTACAGATATAAAAGGTAACCCAAGGGAGTCGGGCTGTAGCGCAGCGGGTTAAGCGCAGGTGGCGCTAAGCACAAGGACCCGCATAAGGATCCTGGTTCAAGCCCTGGCTCCCCACCTGCAGGGGTGTCGCTTCACAAGCGGTGAAACAGGTCTGCAGGTGTCTCTCTTTCTCTCCCTCTCTCTGTCTTCCCCCTCCCCTCTCCATTTCTCTCTGTCCTATCCAACAACGACAACAATAATAACTACAACAATAAAAAACAACAAGGGCAACAAAAGGGAATAAATAAATTAAAAAAAAAAAAAAAAAAGGTAACCCAAATGAATGTCTGCCTTCAGAGGGAATTTTTAAAAAAAATTACCAAGGTCACTGTTGGTGAAATTACGTTGAATGCTGTGACATATTTATATACTCACACTTAAAAAGACAACATGTCACAGTACTTCGGAGAAGAAATTTCACATTCTGCTCTCAAAAGAACCTCATTCTTGAGGCCTAGAAAAGTTCACCTAATAGAGCACTTACCTTATGATGTGTGGAGTCTTATGAACTCAGCAAATAGAAATATTTATCAGTCAGAATTTTTTTAAAAATTCTTTTTTTTAAAGATTGTATTTATTTATGAGAAAGATAGGAGGAGAGAGAAAGAAGCAGACATCACTCTGGCACATGTGCTGCCAAAGAGCGAACTCAGGACCTCATGCTTGAGAGTCCAAAGCTTTATCATTGCGCCACCTCTAGGACCACTAAAAATATATATATATTCTAATGGCCTTTTTATTTACTTTAGAAACGCTAGCTCAGGGCTGGGTGGTGGCACACCTGGTTGAGTGCACATGTAACAATGCACAAGGACCCAGGTTCAAGCCCCCAGTTCCCACCTGCAGGGGGAAAAGCTTCTAGAGTGGTAAAGCAGGTCTGCAGGTGTCTCTCTGTGTCTGTTCCTCTCTATCTTCTCTTCCCATCTCTATGTCTCTATTTCTGACACAATCAAGTACTTGGCACAAAAGAATAATGCTTGATACAGTCTAATTTTAGTTGTCCAATAAAATGCATGCAGTCATTTAATCTGAAAGTAAGGAAGTTTAAGTCACCCCGGATAAATCAGCCAGCAAATTGTCCTCATGACAAGTGGATCTGATTAGATGTATTCTGATCCTTAATCCTTTTATCTATTCTTTCTCATCTCACAACTCACAGTTACATACTAGAGAGACAGCATAGTGGTTATGAAGAAAGACTTTGATGCTTGAGGTACTCAAGGACCCAGATTCAATCCCCAGCATCAACAGAAGCTAGAGTTTAACAGAGCAAAACAAAACATATTGAGTCTAGACTTGCTTTTTTTATTAAAATATTTGTTTATTTATGCCCTTTTGTTGTCCTTGTTGCTTTATTATTTGTAGTTGTTGTTGTTATTGATGTTGTTAGATAGGACAGAGAGAAACAGAGAGAGGAGGGGAGGACAGAGAGGAGGAAAGAAAGATAGACACAAGCAGACCTGCTTCACCACCTGTGAAGCGACTCCCCTGCAGGTGGGGAGCTGGGGGCTCAAACTGGGATCCTTACACTGGTCCCTGCACTTTGCACCATGTGTGCTTAACCCGCTGTGCTACCGCCCGACTCCCCAGTCTAGACTTTCAACTTGAATTCTACATTTGCTGGCAACAATAGTGTCTAGTAGTTGGTGTGGAAGAGTGGTTGTGATTATAAATTAAAGAAAAAAAAGATTGTCCAGGTGGGGATGAATCAATTCTACCTGCTGTTATTTGGTAAGGGTCATTATACAAATCTCTTCTCTTTTATTTATATATAAGCTTTTCCATAATAAACAGAAACTGCAATTTTCACCTGTTGTAAAGACTCTTGGTAGTTACAAACACCTAGGCAATACATTGTAAAATGGTCCCCTTCTATGTTCATAGCAGCACAATTTGTAATAGACAAAACCTGGAAGCAACCAGATGTCCAACAACAGATGAGTGGCTGAGAAAGTTACGGTCTATTCGCACAGTGAAATACTACTCAGCTATTAAGAATGGTGAATTCACCTTCTTCACCCCATCTTGGATGGAGCTTGAAGAAATTGTGTTAAGTGAGATAAGTCAGAAACAGAAGGATGAATATGGGATTATCTCACTCCTAGGCAGAAGCTGAAAAACAAGATCAGAAGGGAAAACACTAAGCAGAACTTGGACTGGAGTTGGTGTATTGCACCAAAGTAAAAGACTCTGGGGTGGCGGGGAGAGAGTTCTGTCCTGGAACATGAAGGCAGAGGAGGACCTAGTGGGAGTTGAATTGTTATATGGAAAACAGAAATGTTACACAGGTACAAACTATTGTATTTTACTGTTAACTGTAAACCATTAATCCCCTAATAAAGAAATAAAAAAATAAAATAAAATATTCCCTCTACTTTGCTGGTCATATACACACATGTACACATCACTCAGTTTAAAATATCTTACATAAGCAATTGATCTTTAAGGTGCAAAACAGAAGTCTATATAGCTTGGCCTTTCCAACACATATCAGAATAAGTAAATATTCCTTCCTGTGTATGAATCACAGCATTCAGCTCCATTCACTGCCTAATGTTCTTTACTCATTTGCTTAAGTCTAGCCAAACCAAACCCAGGCTCACCAGAGGAGAGAACTGCAAATGTTTGCAAACTGTGAGCAAATTAAGAGAAAGTCCTAGATTTACAGAGCCATGAATTATTGTGTGTAGATATAAATAAATATTGTTCTCAGCTCAGGCTCTGTCAACACTTCAGCGCTCCACACAAATTCATTCAGAGATCAATGAGTTACTGTTACTCATACCTGACGAGATCCAAAAACCACCTGAAGAGGTACAGGCTGTACTTTCCTAAGCTTGTTTGCAAAGCTCAGCTCTTGGAATACAAAGCTACCGCAAAGTTGGTGACTAGCTCTGAAATGTGTGTGTTTTCAAGCAGCCATAAGGGCCAGCACAGTTAACGCTCTGTTGCAGATTCATGCTTCAGATCTTGGCAGTAGGCGATTCAGAAGTCCCACATAATTTTCCCTTCATTGTCTCTATTTTTCAGGGAGGTAGTCTCATTGCATAATAGTTCTTTAAACTATAGTCTCAAAAATTCAAAGTTGTCTCAGTTCTACCAAGGAAAGGGAATCACTGTTAATTGTGAACACCTGCTCCCCAGAATTTTTATGCACATATAAATTCTTCAAAATTAAAACAGGGACATATAATATCCTTGCTCAGGCCCTTGCACTTTGCACCGTGTGCACTTAACCCAGTGCACTACCACCCGGCCCTCACTGCTTAGTTTTAAAATATCTACTCCTCAGGAGTAGGGCAGTAGCACAGTGGGTTAAGCGCAGGTGGCGCAAAGTGCAAGGACTGGCCTAAGGATCCCAGTTGAAGCCCCTGGCTCCCCACCTGCAGGGGAGTCGCTTCACAGGCAGTGAAGCAGGTCTGCAGGTGTCTATCTTTCTCTCCCCCTCTCTGTCTTCCCCTCCTCTCTCCATTTCTCTCTGTCCTATCCAGCAACAATGACATCAATAACAACAATAATAATAACTACAACACTAAAACAACAAGGGCAACAAAAGGTAATAAAATAAATAAATGTTTTAAAAAGATATCTACTCCTACATTACTAATTATACTGAAGTTTTTTTATATTTGTTGAAAATATCTATCTTCATTTCTGCTCACATAATTTGAGCGCTTATTGTTTGTATCTAAAGCTATTCACATTAATAGTGGCACTCCCTTGTCTTCTCTCCTATGATGCAATTTTCCTTTTGACTGACATTTAGCTTTATTTCTTTGGGACACTGAAAAGTTTTAAATTTTTTAATTTGAAAATTAAGTGTATGCACTTTTATGGATTCTATGTTTATTTTATGTCCAAGTTATCTTTGCCATACTTTTATTTTCTTGTATTAATTTATCACAAAATTCAACCCACTTGAAATAAGTTTTTGACACGTTGTGATGTATACATACTTTTTGTCCTTCAGTCAACAGTCATTGGTACTTGTGCTACTTTTCTTTCTTTTTTATTTAAAAATTTTCTTAAAATTATCTTTATTTATTGGAGACAGCCAGAAGTCGAGAGGGAAGGGGGAGATAGAGAGAGACAAAGAGACACCTGCAGTCCTGCTTCACCATTTGTGAAGCTTTCCCCCCTGCAGATGGGGACCAAGGTCTCGAACCTGGGTCCTGTGTACTGTAACATGTGTGCTCAACCAGGTGCGCCACCACCTGGACCCCTGTTTTTCTAATATAAGTACCCTTTTCCCTATTATTTCAACATGACAGCCTTAATTGAATATACAGAATAATGATAGTCTTCGGTCTGTTCTTAGTCTTTATTCTTTTCTAGAATCTCAGTGTTTGTTGTTGGGTAAATTAGATTGGTTGGGTGATGGACAAGTTATATAACTACTAGAGCTTTACAGTCCTTCTCTTTTTGAGATAGAGCCAAACCGAAATAAAGGGAAAGAGAGAAGTAAGTCCAAGCAATGCCTCACCATCCGTGAAGCAGAACGCCGCATGCCGCGCCAGGGATCAAATCCAAAATCTCATATATTACTGTTCACGTTTCTGCTCTAATCACTGGGCTACTTCACTGACCTTACAATGTGTTTTAGTTTCACAGTGAAAAATTGTGCCTTATTCCATTTTATTTATTTACTTATTTATTTTGATAGAACATAGAGAAATTGGGGGGGGGGGGAAGGGAGATAGGGATAGAGAAAAAGAGACACCTGCAGATGTTTCACCAGCAGTAAAGCTTCCTCCTGCAGATGGGGACTGGGGGCTTGAACCTAGGTCCTAGCACATTGTAATGTGTTCATTCAATCAGATGTGTCAGTGCCCAGTCCTTCCATTTTATTTCCTAATACTTCTTACCTCCTCTGGTTCATTTCTTCTTGGATATCTTTAGAATCATTTGAGTAGTTACTGTGTCTGGGATTATTTTACAAACATAAGATACCAGAGAGTATTAATATCATTACAATATTCTCATTCCTAATACAAAAACATGAAGAAAAAATGAACCAGAGCTCCATGTTCCATCCCCTCCATTGGAAGCTTTTCTGCTCTTTATCCCTCTGGAAGCATGGACCCAGAATCATTATGGGGTGTAAAAGGTAGAAGGTTTGGGTTCTGTAATTGCTTCTTCAATGGATATGGGAGTTAACAGGTTGATCCATACCCCCAGCCTGTTTCTATCTTTCCCTAGTGAGGCAGGGCTCTGGAGAGGTAGGGTACTAGGACACATTGATGAGGCTGTCTGCCCAGGGAAGTCCAGTTGGCATCATGGTAGCATCTGCAACTTGGTGGCTAAAAAGCATTAAGATATAAAGCAGAACAAATTATTTAATAATCAGGAACCTAAAGGTAAAAATATAGCAGATTAAAATTTGGGGTCTACTTCCTTAATTTTAAGCCAGATTTCCAGCTTTTCTTCTTTGCTTATCCCAGGAACTCCTTCTAAGTGTAAATAGAAAAGCAGTCTCTCTAAAGTCCCTGGATCTATACCAGACTCACTTCCAGATTCTGTTTTGCCTTATTCTCTGTGTTGCTTGCTCTGAGTTTGAGAAAGGAAGGACTGGTTGAGCTTTGTTTAATGGTCTCTTCTCATTCTCCATCCATAGGTCTCATTTTTTAGTTAAGTCCCAAATTCTGTGTTGATGGGTTCTTTTCTCCATCTGATCTCACCTATACTTTAGTTTGTAGAAATTCCTGGAAATTATACCCAAAAGAACACTACCTTCTGGTTTCAAATACTTATGTGTTCTTTTTCATAATGAATGAGAGTGGGGGGGAATTAATTAAATGCCAGAGGGTGGAAACCATCATTTTAAACTAGTCGATATTTTCTTCTTTTTTTTTTTTTTTTTTCCTCCTCTAGGGTTATTGCTGGGCTCGGTGCCTGCACCATGAATCCACTGCTCCTGGAGGCCATTTTTCCCCCCTTTTGTTGTCCTTGTTGTAGCTTCGTTGTGGTTATTATTATTGCCCTTGTTGACGCAATTCGTTTTTTGATAGGACAGAGAGAAATGGAGAGAGGAGGGGAAGACAGAGGGGGAGAGAAAGATAGACACCTGCAGACCTGCTTCACCGCCTGTGAAGCGACTCCCCTGCAGGTGGGGAGCCCGGGGCTCGAACCGGGATCCTTACTCGGGTTCCTGTGCTTTGCGCCACATGCGCTTAACCCACTGCGCCACCGCCCGACCCCCAAACTAGTCGATATTTTCATGAAAACTTGGAAAACCTTAAGTGGAAGCCCAGATGTTATCTTCCTCTCTGTACCCTCTACCTTCCTCCGTGTGTGAAAGGGAGTAGCACCAGAGATCTATGTTCCCACTGAAACTTTACTCAGAAAATGGAAATGATTACAGTTTCAAATAATATTTTTCTCTCAGTGGCATTTTTTTTCATGAGTGCGAGCGCCAAAACTCATTTTCAGTTAGTGTCCGCCTTTGTGTTACAGTCTGTTTTTAGTTTTCAAACATTCTCTCAGGGATGAGATCTTATCTATGGAAAAAGTTCTTCACTTCTCTGGGGGTAAAATGATATTAAACATGAATATTTTAAAAAATAAAATTAAACTATTCAATTGAAGCAGCTATCAGATTATATTCTTTTATTAACTTTTGTCATAAAAATTATCATATATGAAATGATTATAACATGAGATGGTTGTTTTGTTGGTTTTCAATTATTTTACAATGTTAAAAGTAGGCAATCCTAGATTGGTTTCTAAATTACTATTTTTTTTTTGAGATTTTTTTTTTTTCTGGTCTATATAATCCCAAACCCTAAGAACCACTGGAATGTGTCTTCAAATAGTTCTTCAACAAGTGGAATATTTTCTGAGTCCTTGCAATTTTGAGAATGTCTATCCCACTGAAAGACAAATTACTAGGTATAAATTTCTTAGCTCATAACTTTTTTCTCCCTCAAAACCCTGTGGAGTCATTTGGCATCTAACTGCTACAGAAAAAATGTCTGAGACCAACCGGTTTTATGCTCTTGTAAATAAATTGTTACCGAATTGATAAAACATTTTTTTATTGCACTTCACTCTTAAGGCATTGTAGCACTATCCTTCCAGATACATTCCTCTGAGATTGAATGCATAGTGTCTGTTGGTCAACAGGTCAAATCCTAGTATCACATGAGCACAAAAGTTATTCGTCTAGAGTTTCGTGCCTGTGACTTCTCTGCTCCTGCTGGACACTATTTCTTTTTAAATTAACTATAATTTTGGAAGCTAGACCATCTATTCAAGAAAATATATGTACACCTATGTTCATAGCAATACAGTTTGTAATAGCCCAAGCTTGGAAGCAGCCCGGATGTCCAACAACAAGTAAGTGGCTAGGAAGTCATGGTATCAACACGTATACACAATGGAATACTACTCAGTTGTCACAAATGCTGAAGGTGCTTTTCCTTTCTGCCTTGCAAGATGGCAGAGAAGATTCCCAAGAAGAGGAAGTTTGTTGCTGATGGCATTTTCAAAGCTGAACTAAATGAGTTTCTAACTTGGGATGGAGCTTTCTGAAGATGGTTACCCTGGACTTGAGGTCTGAGTTATACCAACCAGAACAGAAGTCACCATCTTAACCACCAGGACACAGAATGTTCTTGGTGAGGAAGGCACATGGATTTGAGAACTGACTGTTGTGACTCAGCACAGATTTGGCTTCCCTGAGGACAGTGTCGAGCTTTCAGTCGAAAAGGTGGCCACAAGAGGTCTGTGGTAGAGTCTCTGTGTCACAAATTCCTTGGCGGCCTTGCTGTGGTGTGCTACAGTTTATCATGGAGAGTGAAGCCAAAGGCTGTGAAATCGTGTCTAGCAAACTCATAGGTTTGTTAGGTCTATGAAGTCTGTGGACAGTTTGATAACCCATAGTGAGGATCCTATTAAATACTATGTTGGCACCACTGTGTGCCATGTTCTTCTCAGACAAAGAATGCAGGACATCAAAATAAAGATCATGGCGCCTTGGAATCCAAGAGGTAAGACTGGCCTTAAGAAGGCCCTGCCTGACCATGTGACCATTGTAGAATCCAAAGATAAGATACTGCCCACCACTCTAATCTCAGAGCAGAAAGGTAAAAAGTCAGAGCTGCCCGCTATGCAGCAGCCAGTACCCACAGTATAACTGAATCTGTTTGACCCCTGGAGTCTGGGTGTCACTCTAAAGGACCTTTGATAAAATAGCTTTCAAAGCCAAAAAAATAAAAATAAAAAATGCTGAAGTAATCACCTTTCCCTCACCTTGTATAGATCTCAAAGGAATCGTGTTAAGTGCAATAAAGTCAAAGTGAGGACAAATAAAGGACAAATACCAGATGGAACCTAAGAAACAGGAGAGGAGGTGGAAACACAAGGTGAAATTTAGAGTGGGAGTGGTGTATTATACCAAAATACAGGACTCTGGGGAAGGAAGGTAGAGGGTGCTGGGATCTAGAAAGGACCTAACTTGGGGGTGAGAGTGTTTGGGAAACACCTGTCACAGGAAGATAAAAAATTATACCCATATATCAACAAGTAAACCATTATTCCCCCAGTAAAATGATTTGGAAAGATCAGCAGAAGGATCCCAGTTTGAGCCCCTGGCTCCCTACCTGCAAGGGAGTCGCTTCACAAGCAGAGAAGCAGGTCTGCAGGTGTCTTTCTCTCCCCCTCTCTCCATTTCTCTCTGTCCTATCCAACAATGGCGACGTCAGTAACAACAACAATAAAACAACAAGGGCAACAAAAGGGAATAAATAAATATTTAAAAAAAAAGAGGGACCTTGTATTGTTAAATGGGAAACTGGGGAATATTATGCATGTACAAACTATTGTATTTACTGTTGAATGTAAAACATTAATTCCCCAATAAAGAAATAAATTAAAAAGTAAATAAATAAATAAATAAATAAAATAAAAAGAGGGACCTGGGAGGTGGTGCAGTGGGTAAAGTGTTGGACCCTCAAGTATAATTTTTGTTGTAGTTGTTGTTGATCTCGTTGTTGTTGGATAGGACAGAGAGAAATGGAAAGAGGAGGGGAAGACAGAGAGGGGGAGAGAAAGACAGACACCTGCAGTCCTGTTTCACCGCTTGTGAAGCGCAGGTGGGGAGCTGGGGGCTCGAACCAGGATCCTTACACTGGTCCTTGTGCTTAGCGCCACCTGCGCTTAACCCGCTGTGCTACCGCCCAACTCCCACAAGGTCCCTCTTTTTAAATTTAAGGTAGAGACAGAAAGAGAATGGCAGCACTTGCTATTTATGATACCTCCATGTGACATCAAGGGGTTTGAACCTGGGTCCTTATACATGGGAAAGTGGCTGTTCCAGTAGGTGAGTTCTATCTGTCTGTCTGTCTGTCTATCTATCTATCATCTACCTTTCTCTCTATATATTTATATACTTAAATAGTCATTATATTGTTATAGGATGTATGATCCCCCCCCAAAGATATACTGAAATCCTATCACCCACCACCCAAGAATGTGATCTTAACTGGAAATAGGGTCCTTGCACATTTAATCAAATTGAGATTATAAGGATCAATACTAATCCAGTATGACTCCTTTCCTTAGAAGGGGATCATTTGGATGCGGACATAATGCCTTCTGAAGACAGAGACGTGAAAGGAAGATAACCATATGAAGACAGACAGAGACTGGAGTTAGCTTTTGTATGACAATCTAAAGACCAGAATGTTTTGGATTGTTCCAAGGTGAAAGCAGCAAAGAGGCATCTATCCTCCTCTATTAAAAGTTTTGGAAAGACCATGACCCTGTCAAAACCTCAATTTTAGAATTCCAGCCTCTATAAGTGGAAGGCAATATAGTCTCTGTAACTGTACATAGAAGCTGTTACATCACTGTTGTAAACACTGTTTGTAATACTTTGATATATGAGTTCTAACACAGATTTCTCAAAAAAAAAATTGAGCTTCAATTCTGTCAGTAGTGAGGTTGCTGGTTGCTGAGAAATTGAAATATCATCAGAAGAGATAAAATATAAAAATTCTGGTTCAGAGAAAGGCTCTAGTAAGAAGAACTGACTGTGTTATTATCAACATGCCCACCACCACCATTATTGACTTCCCTGGGTAGCCGTCTCTCATCGAAATACTTAATTCCTCTATCTGTACATTTTTATTATCTTTTAAAAAAATATTTAAATCACTTTACTACAGGAAACAATGATTTCCAAGATAGTTTTTTTTTTGGTCACAAGTACAATTAGTTGTCTCTTTATAATAGTTATCTGCACACATCTCCCACCAACTTGAATCTCCCTCCACTACCGTGCACTGGGTCTCCAACACCTGTCTGACCCTCTTCCACTCTTTAGAGTTCTTGATATGCTGCAATAGTTCAAAAGCACTCTAAGCTTTACCCTGTGCTTTCCTTTTCTTTCTTCCTTAAGTTCCACCTTTGAGTGAAGTCATCCTTTATTTTTATTATTTTTTTAATATTTTATTTTTTTCTCTTTTGTTGTCCTTGTTGTTTTTTGTTGTTGTTGTTGTCATCCTTTATTTTTATATAAATCTTATATGATGGTAGATTCATGGGCCCATCCCTAAAACTTTTTGATTCAGTAGATCTTTGGTAGGAGTCTGGAATGATTGCTATTTGAATGTGTCCAGACCTGAACTATCAGTAATAATTGAAAGTACAATGTAATTTGGGTGGTAGACTTGGTATTGGTATTCTTGTTCCATAAGTATAGACACTGAAGTCAAATGAAATTCAACTCAAGAAAGAAAATATAAAATATAAAATCAAGTCGTTTTTTTCAAACCTCAATAACTTCACTATTTTGACGAAATGTGAAACTCTAGACTAGTATGAAACAATGCCAGAGAGGGAGAGACTCTGTAATACATAAAATATGGGAGAGTCTAGTGTTGGGATTAAGAACATATGCTTTGGAATAAGACAGGTTTAATTTCTAGTTGTAGCACTTACTTTCTAAGTATGTGAATCTGGGAAAATTATTTGACATTTTAAGATCTCAAGTCCTTCATCTGAAAATGAAAGTGACAACTATTAGGATTCTTGTGAAGGGTACATGAGATGCAGTGGCAAGGTACTGGATACATAGTAAGCATTAAATTAACAGCATATTTGTTTTTGCAACGATACAATGAAATTTACTTTAAAAAATAATCATCTTCATTTTCTGCTATTGATTGTCTTAAAGGTATGGGCATAGAGAAAAAGTAAAGGCCTATAGATGAGTACTACTAACTAATTTCTGAAAAGAAGGGGTGTCCATCCTTATCTAGGAGCTATTATTGTTTTGAGGTTAACTTTTCTAAGTATTATTATTATTTTGCCTCTAGAAAGTCTCCTTGTATCTTAAAATTCCATGCAATAGTCTACCTTTTATCTACAAGGTATAAATTCCAGGCCTCTTGTGGATGCCAAAACTGTAGACAGTAACAAACACGTCCCAATACATAGATGCCTACTATAAAGTTCAACTTGTAAATTAGGTGCTGTGAAACCCAGGTACAACCACTATCAAGAAACTAGAAGGCTATAACAACAAACTTATAAAGGCTCTCTCAAAATACTTTATTCTGCAAGTAATGGAAATCTAGAATGCAGATGAGGATAGAGATTGCTCTATTTTTCCTGTCCTTGGCAGGCCATTTACCAGAACATATGAGAATCCTTTTTTAACAGTTCCTAGTAGCTAATAGAAAATAGGTATATAAGGATCATCCCAGTGAGTTAGCAGTCCAAACCAGTAGTGCCTGGTAGACTTTGTTTCCAAGTACACTTGGAATAGTCAACTGTCATGTTTCTCTTGGCTTCAAGATGCCAAGGAAGAGGGACCCAAGGAAAAAAAATATTTCCCTGATACAGGGAAGCAGGACATCTGACATTATCAGATGAGTTGGACACGAGTAACTAAGAGACCATGATGAGAAATTAATCTGTACAAAGTGGCTTCTATTATTTTTTTAAATTTAAAATCACTATGCAATTCTATTGTACTAGACAGCTACCACAATCAAATTTGTTTTATTTTCCTTAGTGATGATACTTTTCAGACACCTGACTTCAGCTTCATGATGGCTTCTCCATACCGACTGTCCTTCTGTAAGCTACAATGTGAGACTGTTCAGCTCTCAAGTCCTACTTGTTGAATATTTTATCCGGGATGAAATGAATAGGAAACCAAATGGTAGCTTAAGCATAACAATATGCGTATGGTCATAAGTCTGCAGACAGATGTTCCAGACCTGGTACAATGGCTCAACAATTTGAAGACACTGGACTCTTATTTTTTTTTCCATGCTCCCTTCCTCAGCATATGTTTTTGTCTTCATGCTTGTCACTTTATAATTGCAAGATGGCTGCCTCACTTCTAGGAATGGCATGTTTAGTCCTTCTTCCTGAGAATAGAGGCCGGGGAATCGCCGCCCTTTGTATGCAACTCTTAGCAGGAAACAAAATAACTCCCAGCAACTTTGTCAGCAGGTCTCTCTCTCTCTCTCTCTTTCCACCCATAATTGGCTAACATCTTGGCTAAAAGAAATCTTGACAAAGTACCAGGTGCATGTGAATACGATCACACTGATTGTCTTAACGCAATTGTGATTAATCTCCTGGGACTGGGCATATTGCTTGATTTTGCAAAAATGGCCTCATTTACTCAAGTAGACGAGTATGGCAGGGAATCAAATTTGCTATCATGCATTCCCTGCTGATTTTCCTTTTTCCTGCACTTCTGAAGGTCTTTTTTATTTTTTTAATTTACTTTTGGTATCACCAAATTCATGTAAACAGAGATGCAAACAAGCAGTCAGTAGATTGTAGTGTAATGTCTGAGTGGAATGATCTTGGACCAGCCTTTTATTCTGATTTCATTAGTCAGTTTGGATAAACTACTAATGATTTAAAGAATTAATTTAGCTACTCAGCTGTAAACTGTAATTCATACAGTTAGATGTTATTGTACATCTATTCAAATAAGAACTCACAGCAGTTACCCACCCTGTCTCCAGATTTATCTTGGTACAGCCTGCGTTTAGTAGAGTCAGAACTGAGACACAGCAAGTCTTATGTGTTCCCTATTGACTCTGTCCATAAGAGGACAGCAGTGCTGAATGACTGGAAGGAAGTGAAGGGACAGAGAGACTTTTCTTATGGTTCTTATGACCTCCATGTCAATTCTTTATTCAGTTCTAGAGGCAGCTTCTAAATCTGGTGTGCAGTACTTGAAAGAACCAGTTTGTTCTAGGTCCTATCAGGGACGAAGGCACCATAGGAATGATTCCCTTTAACAGAGGTCTGAGCTCCAGCTTGATGAACATATGTAAGTCAGGGGAACCAGGCCAGGATTAACCACGATGGAACATGACACCTCCACCCAAGGACCATGGCAACATTACCTGGAGCAGGATAAAACTACTGCATTTTCAAAATGTAATAACTCCCACCTCTCTCTTTCCTTTCCCCAACTATTGTGGTGGTACTAATTCCTACAATAGCTGTCATTGTGACTCCTCTCTCTTCTCTCTCTCTCTCTCTCTCTCTCTCTGCCTCCAGGGTTATTGCTGGGGCTCAGTGCCTGCACCATGAATCCACTGCTCCTGGAGGCCGTATTTTCCCCCTTTCGTTGCCCTTGTTGTGGTTATTATTGTTGTTGTTGTTGATGTCATTCGTTGTTGGATAGGACAGAGAGAAATGGAAAGAGGAGGGGAAGACAGAGAGGGGAGAGAAAGACAGACACCTGCAGACCTGCTTCATCGCCTGTGAAGCAACTCCCCTTTAGGTGGGGAGCCGAGGGCTCGAACTGGGATCCTTATGCCGGTACTGGGTCCTGGTCCTTGAGGTTTTGCCACCAGGTGCGCTTAACCTGCTGAACTACCACTTGACCCCCGTGACTTCTCTTTTTACCTTAATTACCTACTGTTAATCTTTATGTCAAATGGTCTGCTCAAGTAACAGGGATGCTGTCTCCTGAATGGGCCTGATAGATTAAACTCACTGGTACTGCTCCTGAGGTTCCCCAGGAAGGCACAGTCTTTCTTGGGAAAGAAGTCCATGGACAACAATAGTAGCGTTTACTAGCAAGAAAAAGTAATTAAAGGGGCGTTGGGTGGTGGTGCACCTGGTTAAGTGCACCTATTACTAAGCTTCTCACCTGCAGCAAGAATGCTTCCCGAACTGTAAAGCAGGTCTGCAGGTGTCTTATCTTTCCCTCCCTCTCTCTCTCCCCAACCTCTTTCACCTTCTCTCTGTCTTATCGAATAAAGATTAGAAAGAGAAAAGAAATGGAAAAAAAAAATGGCTGCCGGGAGCACTGGATTTCTAGTTTCCATACCAAAGCCCCAGCAATAACCCTGGTAGCAATTTAAAAAATAATAATAAATAAAAGTACACTCCTCTGTAGACCAGGGAACATTCAGAAGAGAGTTGTGTTTATTCATTTATTTATTTATTTTATTATTTTTTTGGTATAGTTCTTTTTTTCATATATATTTATTTTATTTATTTATTCCCTTTTGTTGCCCTTGTTGTTTTATTGTTGTAGTTATTATTGTTGTTATCGTCATTGTTGGATAGGACAGAGAGAAATGGAGAGAGGAGGGGAAGACAGAGAGGAGAGAAAGATAGACACCTGCAGACCTGCTTCACCGCCTGTGAAGCGACTCCCCTGCAGGTGGGGAGCTGGGGTTCAAACCGGGATCCTTATGTAGGTCCTTGTGCTTTGCGCCACCTGCGCTTAACCCGCTGCGCTACAGCCCGACTCCCCTTATTTATTTATTTTTAACCGGAGCACTGCTCAGCTCTAGCTGATGGTGATACAGGGAATTGAGCCTAGTTTTGATAAAGGAAAAGTGCACTTAGAACAGAAGAGGAAGTGGGTGAACTCCAGAGGGAGAGCTGTATCATTCTCCATCAATCAGCAAGGGGTTTTATGGGGTTTTTCTCCAAGCAGTCAGTCCCTCCCCCCACCCCCCCCCCACCCCCAAGTCTGATTGTGTAGTCTAGCTGGGTTTTTTAAATATTTATTTATTTACTCCTTTTTGTTGTTGTTGCCTTTGTTGTTTTTATTGTTGTAGTTATTATTGATGCCGCTGCTTGAATGAGTCTTATCCTGCTCCAGGTGGTGTTGCAAGACAAAATGAGCTGTGTTCAAAATGTGTGGGGAAAGAAGCTCAACAAAGTTGTGGCACATATTTGGCTACTCAAAACTCATTCTCTGTTTCAGTTTAACGCGGCTTTGACTGGGGCTGAGGGAGGTGTTTATAGTAATAAAATCGCTGCAATGCTGCTTTCTGCTTTCTCAATGCTCCTGGTAGCTAGGTGGCTAAAGCAATGTTTATGCTGATAAGAAATTCTCTTCTTCTTTTTTAATTTTGTTTTATAAAATGGAAATACTGACAAGATTATAGGGTAAGTCATAAAGCAACACCCAGCCAACCTTGGCTACTTGTCAGAGTCACCTGGAAGACTTTAAAGATTTACAGACATCAGATGCCCCAACACAGTAAGTACTATTATCAGTCTCATAGAAATTACACCACATACTTAAACCACCTCCTGATCAATTAAATCAGAAAGTGCGTGTGGAATGGATAAATAAGACCTGTGAGACTCCAACCAAATTACTGGAAACAGAGCTGGCAGTCAGCTGAGGTAAAGAACAAACACCTCATCACAGACCCCTGCAAGCGTCAACCCGGCTTTGACCTAGCACGTTATGATCGGGCCCTCCTCAATCACTATCGAACAGGCCATGGCCGGTGCGCCGCTATGTTCCATCGCTGGGGAGCCAGAGACAACCCGAACTGCCCCTGCGGCTCCAGACAGACTATGACCCACATAGTCAACGACTGCCACCTCTCCAGATTCAAAGGAGGTCTCAAAATCTGACGCTGTTGACAAAACCTGTCGCTGTTGACTGGCTATGGAAGAAGGGCAAACGCTAGAAGAACTGGATTCCAACTATCTATTACTTGACAATACAACTATGTTTAAAGGGTTGATTAATCCCAACACTAACATAAAAGCTAGAGCTGAGAAGTGCTCATTAAATATATATATATTAGTTTGAATATTTCATATACTCAAGTCGTGAATTCCCAAATTCTCTAGACTTACGATAATCAGAGTATCATAGGCATGTTTCTCCTTGGCCAATAGATTTTTTTCCCTTCGTTTTCAGTTGTTTTCCAAACATAGTGACAAGTTACGATCAGTATTTGAATAAAGTGTATACTCCTTGAAGAAAAAAATACCAGTAAATATCAATACGTTATTTTTTTCAACTTCTGAAAAGTTTCCATGTGCTTTTATAAACACTTTGTGTCTGTACTGGTAGCTAAAGATAACCTCTCTTTGAGTGGCACTTTGAACTTCAAGAGTTTTCCCTAACTAAAGTCACCTACTTAATACCAGAACTCTTATCAACTGTTACAGAATTATTCCCACCATTAGGTTTGACCTAAACCTCTTGAAATGATTCACACCTTCTGAGGGGTACATTTCCACACAATACCCACCCCCCAGAGTTCCATATCCAATCCCCTCCCTTGACAGGAATCCCCCCAATAACTTAAAAAACAAAAAACCCACAAAAAACCGTGAGCAAAACGTTCAGCTAAACCCTGTCCATCTCAGGAAGTTCCTTGGGTCCCGACACAGGACGCCGGACGACCACCTCTGGGACTCACAGGCTCTATGGGGGCTTAGCCTTTTCTCCCAGACTTAACCACCTCCACCCCCTCTTTCTCCCCAAGAACTCCGGACCTCCCACGAGCCGCACACCACCAACCTCCCCACCAGCCACAGCATCAAGACATAACTTCCGGGATCCGCTCGCCGGAAGTGACTCACCGGAAGTGCGTCTCCACCCACAAGGGGGCGGGGAAAGAAGATGGCGGCGCCCTGTTGCGGTTGAGAGGAGAGAGAGAGAGAGAGAACGGAGGGTGCGGGAAGGCGACCCGGCTCGTGCGTGATGGCCACATCCCCGCACAATCTGTCCTCACGCCTCCTGACAGGTACTGCGCTCGCTCTTCGGCTCTCGTTTGGGGAAAAAATTCTCTTTCTCGCCATGTGCGAGGTTTGTGGTTCCATCTGACTGCAACCTTGGGAGCCCTTGGGGAGGTCGGCTGGCCGCCAGGGAGGGCAAGTGACCCTTACAGTTGCCTTAAAGAGACTTTGAGGCTGGAATCTCAGCAAGCGCTGTGGCGCTGGTGGTATCGCCTGTGCTCTGTTGCCTCCTCCCCTTGTCATGTCTACCAGGTCACAGGGGGGGGCTTGGTGCTTTCGACTTTCAGAAAGGACAAGGCAGTCACCTTCTGGCTCCTCTTGGAACCGGCTTCTTGGCTTGTCAGAGCCTCCGTTCCTGGACACTTGTCAGCAAAGTCTAGGCAAGAGCTTTTTGGCAGGAAAAGCCCTGTTGCATTATAAACGGTTCTTCTTCTAGCGTTTGCCATTCTTCCGTAGCCAGTTAAATGGCTTTGAAAGTGACTGGGATCCATGTGGATTCAGTCGGCTAGGAAGGATCGCCAGTTTCCCCAATGAATGGGTAGTCCCCTGCAAACTTTGGCTTTGTTCTCACCCCCTCCCCCCGCCCCACCTCCCCAAATAATGCTGGAAGGACCAGTAACAGTACACGTTGAAGGTGGAATGTGTTTCCTCTTACAGAGGTCTCAGTTTCCACGTCACCTGTGCAGAGAGACTGACGACATTATTTAAAGTTGAGACATTCGGGCTAGGTGAACATATTAGTTAGTATTTATGGAAATACTTATTTCTTCGCTTAAAATTGGTATTTTTCATTGCTTACTCAAAAATAGGAAAAGTCAGTCGCACTCCATAAAGCTAGATTCATCCCTGCTCCTGTCTTCTCTCATCACCCCGTTTTGGTTATGCTGTTTATTAGCACAAATCTGTACGGGTTTCTTTTTTTTTTATTTCTTTATTGGGGAATTAATGTTTTTACATTCGAGAGTAAACACAGTAGTTTGTACATGCATAACATTTCTCAGTTTTCCATATAACAACAATACAACCCCCACTAGGCCCTCTGTCATCCTTGGATCTGTATTCCCCCCACCCCCCAGAGTCTTTTACTTTGGTGCAATACGATTCTTTTTTTTTTTGTTTAGTATTTTATTTATTTATTATTAGATAGAAACAGAGAAATTGGGGGTGGGGATAGAGCGGGTTAGAGACAGAGTGACACCTGCAGCCCTGCTTCAGCACTCAGGAAGATTTTCCCCCAGCAGGTGGGGACCAGGGACTTGAACCCTGGTCCTCATGCACTGTAATGTGAGCGCTTAACCAGGTGTGCCACTGCCTGGCCCCAGTCGGTATGCATTTCTATGCCACTTTCTTCTGCTTTCCCTCACTGGAATACAACTCTTGAAAGCAACAAATTCCTGTATGGTTCAGATGTGCTTCTCAGTGCCCGGAATAGTGCATGTTATGCTGTTAGTTGTCAGTAATTGCTGGTGAATGAATGGCATTTGTCCTGTTGAAGATGTCAAAGAAAGGGTTGGGTATTGCTTTTGTCTGCAGTTTAGAATGTGAACTCATGACTAGTTAATAACATGTTGCCTGTGCTCCGTATTGGAGGTACATAACCAAGTACTCCATTGTTCATTGCTCCCCTTTCACCCCCACAAGTGGGGGCCAGGGATTTGAACCTAGGTCCTCTCACAGTGTAATATGTGCACTCTACCACATGTGCTACTGCCTGGCCCATTTATGATTATTTTTTATCTGTGTAATCTCAAAGTAAACTTGCCTTTAAGCCAATTGAACTTGAAGATTTCAAAGGTCACTTCCGGTTCAGAGGACGGGTAAGAGCATGAGAAGTGAGAAGGAGTATGGATAAAGATTGACCTTGACTTTAGTCCATGTTGAAGTGGGGAATAAGTAAGAGGGGTTCATTTTTGTTTCCACTTTGGTCTACTATAAAACTTTTCTATAATGAAATGTTTTGTCTAATGGGCTGTAATCTTCCATTCCTCCTCCTCCTCCTCCTCCTCCTCCTCCTCCTCTTCTTCTTCTTCTTCTTCTTCTTCTTCTTCTTCTTCTTCTTCTTCTTCTTCTTCTTCTATTTCCTGATTGGTCTTTAGTTATTTACTATCTTTGGGGGTGTTTGATTTTTACCTTAGTGCTCTTCAGGGAATTAATTTTTTTTAGTGTTAGAGTTCTCACCTCTATTAAGGTGTTTTTCTCATGCTATATGCTTTCTTTTACCTTTTAATTCTGTGCATTAGGTTCCTTTGCTCAGAATCCCTCATTCCCCGTACACGAGCAGCTAATAGTACACATAGGTTGCTTCTGGGTTGTCTTTTCAATGTTCTTGTAGAAGTAATTAATAGAGAGCTTAGCTGCTTGAAGTTCTGAGCATCACTTCCAGAAAAATCTGTTAGTGGTCTGTATGACTGAAGAAATCTGCAAGATTTATCTACTGAGGTTAACTGGGATGCTTAGGTATCTCTAGAGGTCATGTCCAGTAAGGGTCTGGAAATGTCACTCACCAGGTAGGACCCAGGTTTGAACTCTAACACCACATGGGAATACCACAGAACTGGTGTCTTTCTTTCTGTCTCTCTGAAAGCAGAAAGTCGTCCTGAAGTACATCTAATATACCCGTTATTTATTGAGAAAAATTGTGCTTCTTCTTTTGTTTTTCTAAAAATGGCTGAGCTGATTGGCCTGTGTTTTCGCCCGCCTTCCTTCCTCCCTCCCTCCCTTCCTTTTTGTTTTTTTTGAAAAGTGTCGCGAGCAAGGTATAAGAGTAAGGACTCACTTGGAGAGCATGTCAGGGTTAAGCAATAATTCTTTACTTATTTAGATGCCAGAGAAGAGTCACACAATTCACACAACACACAGTCAACCCAATACCTCTCCTTACTCAGTAGCCATTTGCAGGGAAGGCTCACAACGTGGTCACCAGTCGTGGTCACCAGTCGCTGTGTCACAGAGCTGATGGTCCTTCGTCCACTGGTATAACCAGATGAACGAGGGTCTCTGGAAGCTGGAGAAGCAGCTACTTAGCCTGGCCACATGTGCTTAAATCTTTAGCACCACCGGCAGCATCCCGGTTAGTAGCGGTGACAGTGCTTCATTCAGCTGGTTTCTGAGCCTCTATATATACTAACTTGCCTCTGGTTTTAAGGTTACATCACATTGGCCAATCAGGTTTGGGTTGACATTAGAGTAATTCTTATCCTACTTATATATGTCTCTGTCTTATCACACTATGCAGGTGCACTATGGTTACTATGGTTACATGTTCACTACAAAAAGCTATCTGTGTGTTTATTCCAGTATCTAATATCATAAAAGCACAGTGATCCAGGGGCTGACGGTAGCACAGCAGATTAAACAGACATGGCACGAAGTACAAGGACCAGCATAAGGATCCTGGTTCAAGCCCCTGGCTCCCCACCTGCAGGTGTCTTTCTTTCTATCTTTTTATCTCTCCCCCTCTGTCTTCCCCTCCTCTCTCAGTTTCTCTGTCCTATCCAGCAACAACAACAGCAATAACAACAACAAAATGGGAAAAAAAAAAAAAAAGGCCTCCAGGAGCAGTGGGTTTGTAGTGAGGGCACCAAACCCCGGTTATAACCCTGGAGACAACAAAACAAAACTACAAAAAATAGTGATCCTAAAGAATCATACTGATTTTAGCAGTGAGTTGGAGTGAGAAATTGTGGTTATGCACATAACTGGATTAGCTCATTTGAAAATTCTGATACAACAGGCTGTGATGATTGACTAGGCTTATGGCTGGTTATGGTCATCATTGGGTGAGAAGGATTAACTTTAATATTTCTCCTCTTTTCTCTTTTTCCTTCAGGTTGGGTAGGAGGATGTGTCTGGTATCTGGAAAGGAGAGCCGTGCATCAATGCCCTCATAAATCCATGCATCTTTTGAGGAGTACCAATAAACAGTGGATCACATTTCGACACTTTAGCTTCCTGAAGCGTATGGTATGTTCAGAAGACCATCTTTACTATGCTGCTACTGCCTTAATTTTCTCTGTATGAGGAAATATCAGACATTCCTACTATAAGAAGTGCTGTTTGAAAGGAACTTTTCTTTTATCCCTTTAAATTTATCGCAAACTTTTCAGTCCTTTGATTCCTCTTAACTGAGACCAGAAAAAAAATTCTGCTCTTTGAGGTTGAAAGGATGATTCTGAATTGACTGATTATGATTGGGGAAAGATTGAAGACTTTGATGAGACAAAGGTTAAGAAAAACCTGAGTTGTTTTCATATATCTTTTAAAATTCTTTATTTTTTAATTTTTAACATTTTAAAAAATTATCTTTATTTATTTATTGGGTAGAAACAGCCAGAAGTCAAGAGGGAAGGGGGTGATAGAGAGGGAAAGACACAGAGAGACACCTGCAGCCTCTGCTTCACTACTTTCAAAGCTTTCTCCCTGCAGGTGGGGACCAGGGACTCATTCCAAGCTGCCCCAATATCAGGACCCATCTTTGTCATTTTTTTTTTTTTAAATAGAAAAAGGCCATAGAAAGGAAAAGTCAAAACAGAAAAACTCTGTAACTAGAGTGCATGCATGGGACCAGGGAGTATGGACCCAAGGTCATTGTGGGATGCAGAAGGTGGAAGGTCTGGCTTCTGTAATTGCTTCCCTGCTGAATATGGGCATTGACAGGTCCACCATACTCCCAGCCTGTCTTTCTCTCTCCCTAGTGGGGAAGGGCTCTGGGGAAGTAGAGCTCTAGAACACATTGGTGGGGTTGTCTGTCCAGGGAATTCTAGTCGGCATCATGCTAGCATCTGGAACCTGGTGGTTGAAAAGAGAGTTAACATAGAAAGCCAAACAAACTGTTGATCAATCATGGACCTAAAGGCTGGAATAGAGCAGATAAAGAGTTGAGGGGTCCTCCATTTTGTAGATAGCTAGTAGGCATATTTTAGTTATATTGGAAAGGCCCTGTGGTTATACTAGTGGTTTTTCTTTTTTTTCCCTGATCCTGAAATCTGGTATGCAGGTGGATCCAAGGTATTATCTGGGGAGATGATGTCATGGCTTGAAAAAGGACCAGAAAGCTGGATCAAAGAAGAGAGTAGCTCCCTAATATGGGAAAGGGGTATAAACATTGTTGACTGTACACCCCAACGATTTGATGTGATCTGGGGCCCATATTCAGCTTAGGAGCCTATGTGACCTCTGCATCTCTGTAGATCTGAGCTCACATTCTGTGGTCATGAGTAGGAACATTCCAATCTGCCCCAATATCAGGACCCATCTTCCTCAGGTGTAGCATAGGGTATGTTGTCCAGCCTCCCTTCAGAGGATGGAACATTCTCTACCATTGTTGATCCAAGTTGAGGGCAAGGTCCTATGGGGGCTCACAAAGGGGCCTATTGTGTTGTTCCTGATAGAAATGACTGGTAGCAATGGAGAGAGGCGATTTATTTGAGGTCTAGGCCCATCATTTCTGTTTGGGAGTCTCAGGACTCCCCGATTAGGGCCCCAGCTGATGGGGTGGCCTGATGGTGACTAAAGAATCATCGTTAAAGTATGCCAGTCTGTTGCCCTTATTCAGCCTTTTGAACAGATTTTCAACGTGCACTTTTGCGTACATTTGAATTGAATTTTTGGAATTTCCTACGTATTTTACAATGGACATTGGCAGATGTGTTTCAGTTCTCTTATAGGGTGTTTCCTGAGTTGACCCTATGAGATTGTAAGCCTCAGAGTAGTTTACTCTGTATTAACCGGAGAGGGCATTTGTCTTTTTTTTTTTTTTTTAAAATAGAAAAAGGCCATAGAAAGGAAAAGTCAAAACAGAAAAAACTCTGTAACTAGAGTACATGCATGAGAGAATAGCAAATTTATAACCAAAAGTCCATTTAAACTTTTGTCAGTTTTTGAAATTAAATATCTGAAATGTTTAATTGATTTATAGATTAAGAGTCTTGTATATTTATATGGGAAACTAAAAACATTTAATGTAAATAATGTAAACGAACCCAGTTCTTTCCTAAGATGAGTATAGACAAGCTTGAGCCTTTGGATGTAATGGGAAAGTCACTGGTCTGGTTACCATGACAGGTGACTCCCAAGTCCTAGGGCCACATTTAGCAACTGTTGTTGACTTGTGACTCTGTCTGTTTGTTTCATCATCTGTAAATTGAGTAAGTCTAATACTATTCCATCATCTTGAACAGTTGTGGAGAAGACTCAGAGAAATATATAAGCTATAGAGATAATGTTACATAAAAGTATGAGGTGTTCCACAAATGTTAGTAGCGCTTTCTGTCATTTCATAGCAAGTGATAAAAGATCGTCCAGCTCTGAAAACTGTTTTCTTTCCACAAGCACAGTGCTGTGACATCTCTTAGCCCTAGATTGTGTCTGACCTCCGAGTCCCTCTCTGCACTGTTTGCCTAGAAACATAGAAAGTCAGCAGGTTGAATTGAACTCTTGATTATAGAACACTTCTTTGGGTTGTATTTGGAATGCTAAATCTCTTATTTTTGATTCAATGGTGGGGGAGGAAATTCTAGTGGGGATGAGAGAAAAATATTTTCTTTTTTTTTTTCCAAGGAACTTAAGTTCCTAGGCTATTCTAAATTGTAGAATTTGAAAACTGTTGATGGCACATTCATTCTATCCTCTGTATCTGTTAAGAGGTAATTTTTTTAATATTTATTCCCTTTTGCTACCCTTGTTTTATTGTTGTAGTTATTGATGTTGTTGTTGTTGGATAGGACAGAGAGAAATGGAGAGAGGAGGGGGAGAGAAAGATCTGCAGGCCTGCTTAGGTTGTGAATCGACTTCCCTGCAGGTGGGGATCTGGGGGCTGGAACCGGGATCCTTACGCTGGTCCTTGCACTTTGCGCCACCTGTGCTTAACCTGCTGCGCTACCGCCCAACTCCCAAGAGACAATTTTTATCTAGCAAGCACTTTAAGATTAGTTAGTTCAGGAACTAGATATTGTAAGAAAAGTACCATGAACATTGGGCAGACAGAGAGTGTTAACATGCAGCTAGTACTTAAAAACAATTTGGGCTTTAGTTTTTTTTGTGTGTGTGTGTGACATGCCCTTTTTTTGTTTGTCTTTTAATTTAGTATGTCACACAGCTGAACAGAGGTCTCAACCAGCAAGCCAAACCAAAGCCAGAACCAGTGGCAGCACCTTTCCTTGAAAAAACATCTTCAGGTCATGTCAAAACAGAACTTTATGACATTAGCCCTCTCTTGCCCCCAACCATATCTTTACCGAGAAAGCCAAATGAAAAAGAAGTGATTGAACTAGAATCTGCCTCTGTAGTGGAAGGCTCAATAGAAATGGAAAAACAGATGAAAGAAGGAAAACAGTGGAAGGAAATGAAGCTGCATGTGGATGATTTGCCAGGAATTTTGGCCCGGCTGTCCAAGATCAAACTTACAGGTACTTTGTTTTTCACTATAGCTTTATCCTTACTTGAAATCTTATCTTTAGTTAAGCAAAAACCAAACCAAACGAACCAATGAAAAAATTAATTTTGTTTACTCTTTTGAAAGTCGTAAGTCCTCTCTTCACTCTAATTGAGATTTGAAATGAAATTCTATTGAGGTTTACTTACACAGAATTGTAAAGAATATTGCATAGAGAAGCTATCAGGGAAGGGGATGGGATATGGAGTTCCGGTGGTGGGAATTGTGTGGAGCTGTACCCCTCTTATCCTATGATTTTTGTCAGTGTTTCCTTTTTTATAAATAAAAATTTTAAAAAAAGTTGTAGTAAAAATAGTCTCTTACTAACCATTAAAGTACAATGCTTCTCCTGCTTATTTCCTTCTTTTTGTGTTTTCACAGCTGTGATCATTTAAAGATGTCATGAAATAATGAGTTTTGTCTGAGTCCTGAAAATAGGAAAGACTATTCTGCTGTGCTTCTTGGGATTTTGTTTGTTTTTTGCTGTGCTGCTTGGTACAGTGAACCTTCAGTGGTAACTGGCTCTCCCAGATCGCTGCTCTGCTTTACTGCTTATACGACCTTTGGAATTGTCCCAGGGAAGCTGGGACTTAGAGTCTCTCTCTGAAAAGAGATTTGGAGCTACATGTTTGTCTGCCTTCTAGCAAGCTGCACTGATTTTCATTGAGCATATTGGGCTAGTAATCCATCATTTTATCACTTGGTTATTATAAACACCCTGCTTGTCATGAAAAGCTTTACTGTTATCACCCCATCTACCTTAATCTGTTAGAATGTTATGTTCTGGGTCATCCTATAGAATGAAGATCTAGTTTCTCCTTGAAGGAAAATAAGAAATGTATTGGATGAATAAGAAAGATTAAACTAGGCAATCTTTGAGACAGGAAGGCATAAATAATGCCATTAAGTCAGTATTGGAAAATGAACAGATAAGACTGAGAGACTTTTGAGGTGAGAGAAGACTAGGGAAAGAATTGTATTTATTTGATGTTTTTTTTTTTCCTTTCCCCCCTCCATTGGAAGCTACAGTAGTTTTTCCAAGGTTGCAGACATGGCTTGGCTATTATTTCTTCTTTTTTTCCCCTTTAATGGGGGGAGGGGGATGTGGATTATTGATTTACAGTCAACATTAAATACAGTAGTTGGTACATGTGTAACACTGCTCCGTTTTCCACCTAGCTCTCTAACTAAGTTGAAACTAAGATCTTGGTTGGAAAGAAGTAGACTGTGTATCTTTATTCAGCAGTGATAAAGGTCACTCACTTAACACCTTTCTTTGGGGATGATAGAGGGACATAAGGAGTTTCACAAAGGAGCTGAAGAAGCTTAGTAAGACTTCCATAGTAGAACTCATTGTAGGTGATAGCCATGCAGATCTACGTGAGTGCTTTTATTTATTTATTTATTTATTTTCTTTCCCTCCCAGTGGGACTTTATTGGGGTGTCACAGCTGGAATCACTGGTTTTCCCCCTTTTGTTGCCCTTGTGGTTATTATTGTTGTTGTTGATGTCGTTTGTTGTTGGATAGGACAGAGAGAAATGGAGAGAGAACAGGAAGACAGAGAGGGGAAGAGAAAGATAGACACCTGCAGACCTGCTTCACTGCCTGTGAAGCGACTCCCCTAACAGGTGGGGAGCCAGGGGCTCAAACAGGGATCCTTCCGCTGGTCCTTTCTCTCTGCGCCACATGCGCTTAACTCGCTGTGCCACCGCCCGACCCCCTATTTATTTATTTATTTATTTTATTTAACCAGAGCTCTGGCTTATGGTGGTGCAGGGGATTGAACCTGAGACTTTGGAGCCTCAGGCATGAAAGTCATTTTGCATAACCATTATGCTATCTACTTCTGCCCTACTTGAGTGCTTTGTTGTAGCTAACAGGAGCCATCATATTTCTGTAGAAGTGCCTTTCATCATTGGCACAAATGGTGTGGTGTGTCATTCTATTGCTAAGTTAAGAGTGATTGTAGACCGGCAGTCCGGCGGTAGCACAGTGGGTTAAGCACAAGGACCTAGTAAGGATCCTAGTTCGAGCCTCCAGCTCCCCACCTGTAGGAGAGTCGCCTCACAGGTGGTGAAGCAGGTCTGCAGGTGTCTATCTTTCTCTTCCCCCCTCTGTCTTCCCTTCCTCTCTCCAGTTCTGTCTGTCCTATCCAGCAATGACACCAATAACTACAACAAGGGCAACAAAAGGGAATAAATAAATGAATATTTTTAAAAAAAAAAAGAAAAAAGAGTGACTATAGACCAAGACCTCTCAGTTTGGAGGCATCACTCTAGTTAAGGCAGCTCCTAACTTCTCTCCAGTGAAATACAGCAGCCCCTAGAGGGCAGGGACTATGCCATATTGTACTTGTTGAGTACTTCTGTCTTGGTACCATGCATTTTACTTGTTAGAGACTTGCTTTTAGTGGAGAAACTGACAAAACAGTCCTCCAGAGGAAGGAACTATAAGCAAGAAAGGGATTATAAAAACCTTTCACTTGGGGGGAATACGATTTTTCTCCTGCTTGAAAGGAGAAGGAATGGGCTGGTGCAATAGCTCACCTGGATAGCCTGCTGCTTTACCATGTGCACGACCCAGCTCCTAGCCTGCCCCTACTGCATTGAAGGAAAGAGGAAAGAGGAGGGAGATGGTGAGGGGAAGGAGATTGAAGATATGTTGACTAGCTTCAGATATTTATAGCTCTGTCAATGTGAAGGAATAATGATGTTAATAAGTAGTTCAGAAGACAGAACAGGAAATTTCATGAACAGTATAGATCCTCTCAGTATGTAGGGGACAGAAAATTACTTTGGTCTCTCTCACTTTCATACCAAAAATTATATATATAAAATAGATGGGTTATCAGAAAGATTTAGAATACATACACATCTGTAAAAATAAAACATCTGGTCAAATCTATATGTATTACAAATCCAGAACTCTTTCTTAGTGCCTGTGTGATGTTGGATAATTTACTTAACTTGGAGGTGTCTTGGTTTATCTGAATAGGAATAAAATGAGGGGCCAGGCAGTGACACACCTGGTAGAGTTCACATGTTACCATGTGCAGTGACCCAGGTTTAGTGCCCCAGTCCTCACCTGCAAAGGGGGCCAGGGGCAAACTTCATGACTGGCAAAGTAATTCAGTAGATGTCTCTGTCTTTCTAGCTTCCATTCCCTCTTAATTGCTCTTTTCCATTATAAAGGAAATTAGTGTTGCAGGTGTTATGAATCCAGCGACAGAGTAGGAACAGAGAAGAATACTTCTGTCTATGGAATGAGTTGAAGAATGAGTGTTTATTAGACAGAGAAGGCAAAGGTCATAAGTAAAGGGAGAAGCCTTTGCAAAGGTGTAGAAGATTGATACATTATAGTATGTTCAAATACTGCAGTATACTGAGTAATACAATGTAACTTGAATTTTCTGTAGGACTAGTACTTGCTGGTATTGAAGGGCCAGGTAGGGATACATTGTTATATTGGGCTGTTGGAAAAGTCATGATGTATTTTTCTATGCAAAAATGTATCATGACTTTTCTGATAACCCAATATCTGTATGTCTTTTATACCTTCACAGTCAAAAGTCTTGTATGGTTCTTTGGAGGAACCCAATCATTTTTTGTTTTATCTTATCTTTTAAGTAGTTTCCAATTACTACTGAATTAGTATAAGACTATTATAAAGATATTTAAAATAAGGGAGTCAGGCGGTAGCGCACTTAGCACAAAGTGCAAGGACCATCATAAGGATCCCAGTTTGAGCCCCCCCACCCCATCCTCACCTGCAGGGGAGTCGCTTCACAGGTGGTGGAGCAGGCCTGCAGGTGTCTGTCTTTCTCCCTCTTTGTCTTCCCCTCCTCTCTCCATTTCTCTCTGTCCTAACAACAATGACATCAATAACAATAACAACAACAACAACAAAAAAGCACAAGGGCAACAACAGGGAAAATAAAGAAATAAAATATAAAAAATAATTTAAAAAATATATTCAGAATGATACAGGAGGGTTAGATAACATGAAAAAGTACCCATCCTTTCTAGGTAAAATACCTGCTTACAATGTAGCCATACAGCTCGCCTGGGAGGATCCCTGCTTTGTCGTGTACATGGCCAAGGTGTGAGGAGAAACGTCAGTGCTTGCTGTCTTCCCAACTTCCTAGCTCTTCCTCTGTCTGTCTGTCTGAAAAAGTTGGTTCTGAGTGGGGAAGCACTAACAGTGACAAAAAGAGAAAAAGTAGCTTTGCAGACACACATGGAGCTTAAAAGATACAGAGACAGATATTCATTTTAATAGACTAGGATTATGTATTTTGTGTGTTCTTGTACATATATACACACAGATACAATTCTGAAACTTGCCATTTTAACAGTTTTGACTGACAGATTTACTACAGTGTGTACTGTTTCATCATATTACTATTAACCCTCTATAGGTGAATACTTTGGGTTGTGTTTTTTGTTTGTCTTTGCTTTTAAAAACTACTCTGCGTCTAGCTTTTATGCACATCAGTCTTTGTGTCCTTATGAATCTTCAGGATGAATGTCAAGAAGTGCAATTGCTAGCTTTCGACATTTTAATTTTGATAGGCTAACAAGTTTATCTCTTAATTTTGATAGATTAACCAGTTTGTTTCTTATAAAAGGAGAGTCCGGTTTACATTTGTATTCCTTTTCATAGCATGTGGAGATCTGACTCCCTCCATATTCTCTGCTTGTGCATAAGCAGTCATGAGCAGTTTTTCCTGTTAACATGCTTCTTAATTTAAAAAATAAATCTGTTACCTTGGTTCCCCCTCAGACATTGAGTGCTGACCCCTCTCTGGATAAACTCAGAGTCTTCTGGTATGAGATACTGGCTGAACAGTGCTGTTCATATTTGCAAATGCAAAGTCTGAAAGAAGAACCTTATTTAGGGGTGTGGGAATGAGCTCAGACTGGATATGTGGAATTCGCGTCGTCATTGGCATATCCAGTAAAGATATGCTGTGGGCAGTTCATGGTGAAGGACATGAGCACAGAGAGAACACTAAGTTGGAAGGATGAGGGGGCTTCACCCTGGAATTAGCCTTAACATCATGACAGCGAAGTTGCCAGAAGTTCAGAAGTTGGCATGCAGGCTGACCAGGGCAGAAAGACGTTAGGGTACATCCCCCTTTAAGAATTGGATAAAATGTAATGGAAACTAAACAGAAGTAAATGATCAGAGGGAGGGAAACTGGAAAGGGCGTTGTTACAGGAAGCAGAAGAGAAGACCTAGTTTTGAAAGGAAGTGATCAACACTTAAATGCCCAGTCTTCTTAGATGTCTGGCTAGAAAGAATTGTTTGATTTGGCAATTAGGAAGTCACTGTTGGCTGAATCTTAAGTCAGGAAATGTTTACCTGTGTTTCTACTTCCTCTTCTTAGAGCCTTAAAATAAACCACTTTAAATAATTACCTAAATAGAAACAGGCTGGGGGTATGGATCGACCTGCCAACTTCCATGTCCAGAGGAGAAGCAATTACAGAAGCCAGACCTTCCACCTTCTGCACCCCATAAAGAATTACGGTCTGTACCCCCAGAGGGATAAAGAATAAAGAAGCTTCCAGTAGAGGTGATAGGACATAGAAGTCTGGTAGTAGGAACTGTATGGAATTATGCTGCTATTAACTTACCATTTTGTTAATCATTATTAAATCACTAATAAAAGTTTTTTTAAGTTATCTAAACAAATTTAAGTTATCAAAACAAAATTTAAAAGCTTATTGTCAAAATACTCTTTTTTTTTTTTTTTAAAGGAATAGAGAAAGAATGGTAATTGCTTTAGTATCAATTTCTTTTTTGGTGGGAGTTGGGCGGTAGTGCAGCGAGTTAAGCACATGTGGCTTAAAGTGCAAGGACCGGCTTAAGGATCCCGATTCGAGTCCCTGGCTCTCCACCTGCAGGGGAGTGGCTTTGTGAAGCAGGTCTGCAGGTGTCTATCTTTCTCTCCCCCTCTCTGTCTTCCCTCCTGTCTCCATTTCTCTCTGTCCTATCTAACAATGACAACATCAATAACAATAATAATAACTACAACACCAATAAAAAGGGCAATAAAAGGGAAAATAAATAAATATAATTTTTAAAAAAATTTTCTTTTTTGGTAAATGTTACTGTTTTTCATACTGGGTATTATATTATTTTCCCTTTTATATAACTTAGTGTTTTATATTTGAATAGGCATTGCAGATACACAACTGGCCATTTAAAACATAGTGTTTTGAATGTAAAACATTAATCCCCCAATAAAGAAATTAAAAAAAATAAATAAAAGTGTCTGCAATCTGAAGCAATGATTAACTGACTTGTTTAAAAGGTTCATGCTATGCTTGTAGCACACATCGGCTTACCTCTTCCCAAATGGCAGCTTGTATGGGGGGTACACATATCATTCATGTCAAAATAGCAAGCTTCCCCCAGGGATTTCAGGTCCCACAGGTCTGGGCATAAGCACTGTTGAGAGATGGGCACTTTTGACAAGTTTGTCAGATGATCTGATGCAGGTGGCTCTGGGTCCCAGTTTGAGAAAGCGAAGTAGGCGTTGGATAGATGTGCAGAATGCCTGTCCCAGACTCAGTGGTCTGGCTGGGTCCTGGCTATCACTGGTAGCAGGAAAAGCCAACTGGGCAGGGTCTGGACCACACAAGAGATATGCAAATTAAGACATAAGTCCTTACACCCTCAGATGGCAAAGTCTGGGGGCAATAAATTTCCCTTGGTATCATTTTATATATTCTGT
Source organism: Erinaceus europaeus (assembly GCF_950295315.1). NCBI lineage: Eukaryota > Metazoa > Chordata > Mammalia > Eulipotyphla > Erinaceidae > Erinaceus > Erinaceus europaeus. Next base: position 92,357,825 of record NC_080173.1, read on the forward strand.
AACCCAGATTTCTGGGGGAGCTAATTGAATTAAAGTCATTTCCTTCTGCTTATTCCATTTAAAGAGGCAGCACCCTTTCGGTGACCTCTACCCTCTCATTTGACCTTTTACCTCCTCCCTATTCAGGTTAATACTTGAATTCACATATCTTGGAGTCAGCAGGATTTTTTTTTTTTTTCCTCTAAGAAAATCCCTGGTATCTATCAATTGATTTTTTTTTGGATGCTTAACATCTACAGCAATTCATTCATAGCTAATGGTAGGGACAGAAATAGCTGGGAGTCAGCAATCACATTTATGGAATTGGCCTTTCTTTGCCTCCTTTTGTTTATAGCTATAATATACTGAGCATAATTATCTGTAGGGTAAGTGAAAGACCAAATAGTGACCATGCTTCTATTTCATTTGTAGTCTGGTAAGGTAGCAACAACTTTATGCCAGGGTATTTGTACCAGGATCTGGGCCAAATGTTTATATGGTGCTAATGCTAGTGAAAGACTCCCTCCCCTACCCATGAAAGGAAGTAAGATTGAGTTTATTAAGTAGTAGTAATAATTTCTCTCCCTTGGGTTTTTCTTGCCAGCTGAGCTATTTACAATATGTTTTGGGAGTTTATTGCAAGGACCACACTGGGATGAAGAAATTTTATTTAGATGAGGATCACAAGAGACTTGGGTGACACAACTGAGTCTATATTTAAAATATAGGTCATAAAATGCTGAATTTTATCCCCCTCAATAACATCTGTTCTGAAAAGCTACAACACCTTTTCTGAGACCAGAATACTAAAAGATCGTCTCTTAGAACTAATAAGTTATGCCATTGACGGAACTGATTTAAATTAGTCTTATCAATATATAGATTCTCCTCCTACCTCCTAGATATAAACTGCTGCTATTGATTAAAAGAAAAAAAGAAAGGGCATGAATTTTAGATTGTTTACATAGTTTTTAAAAGCCCGTCTTACTAGGGTCTAGGGAAATAGCATAGTGGTTATACAAAAGGCTTTCAGTCCTGAGGTCTCAGAGGTCCCAGGTTTAATTCCTGGCACCGTCAGGCCAGGGCAGATGGATTGAAGCCTCAAGTTTGATTCGCCAGCATCACATAAAGCAGAGAATGCTCTGTCTCTATCTCATGAAACACATTTTCAGATTAGGCAGTTAGGCCATGTAGAGACACCCTATGGCAGCTAAGGCCCCCTCAAATGTGATCTTTATTCTCTCATCAAGCCTCTCCCATGAAATACCCTTTAGCCAAAGACACTTGTTGGGGTGGCTGATGTTTGCTTCCCAACACCACCATAGTGGTTAGTGTAATATGAGTTGCTGCCATGTTGTCTTTGTAGGGAAATAAACCAAGCTCTTTCTCTTAAACCTTGAATAAGGTTAGGGAAATGAGTACCAGTGTCAGCTCTCACTCATCTGTCAGAGAAAGTTAAAATTGAAAAGAAGCCACAGCCAGCGGAGTTAGGGTGATAGGCCACTGGTAGAAATTTTGCTTGGCAAGCCAGAAGGCTTCTGGTTCAAAACCCACAAGAGAGAAGGGGTTGGGCTTATGAAGAGGAGGAGAAGGAGGAGGGATAAAGGAGTGACAAAGTATCTCAAAACTCCTGGATGTTGCTATGGTACTTTTTTCTGTGCTGTGCAAGATACAAAACCACAGTGGTTGGTGTATTTTTTTAAATAATTTTTTTTATATTTCCCTTTTTGTTGCCCTTGTTTAACATTGTTGTGGTTATTGATGTCATTGTTGTTGGAAAGGACTGGCATAAGGACCCCAGTTTCGAGCCCCCCACCTGCAGGGTTCACAAGCAGTGAAGCAGGTCTGCAGGTGTCTGTCTTTCTCTCCCCCTCTGTCTTCCCCTCCTCTCTCCATTTCTCTCTCCTATCCAACAACGACATCAATAACAAATACAACAATAAAACAACAAGGGCAACAAAAGAATAAATAAATATATTTAAGAGTTAACTGCTGTATATTCCTGATAGAGACTTAGACCCAGTTTTCTCTCAAATTTGGTTGACGGTAGTTAAGATAAGCACCGCCTTTACAGCTTTCTCTCATCTGTCAGAAAACAGTAGGGCAAGAGAACGCTGAGTCTTTAGCAGAGGTCAGGTGACTTGATAGCCCAGTGAGACTAACCAAAGGTCCCAGTATCGATTCCCACCATGGTGGGGGGACTACTTCTATTTTTTTTCCTGACACAATAAATGTTTTTCTTTTAGTATTTGTATTTATTTATTTACTGGATAGACAGAGACTGAGGTTAGAAGGGGGAGATAGAGAGAAGGGAAGAGAGACATCTACAACACAGCTGCACCGCTCTTGTAGCTTTCCTCCTGCAGGTGAGGACTGGGGTCTTGAACCCAGGTCCTTGTTGATGGTGAAGTGCGCACTGAAGTGGGTATGCTACCACCTGGCCCCTCAACACAATAAATATGACACAGTGAACTTTAAAAGAACGAAATCAAAATCAACTATGAGTACTTTGGAGTGAGATCAGATACAGACAAGACTTCCCATAGTTGATTGGTGTTAAAAACTCCACGCTCCCCCCCTCCCACTAGTGAGTTGAGAGTTAACGTGAAGGCCGATTTTCCCTGCCCAAGACTAGATGCAACAAGTAAAACTCCTTGACTGTATTTTGCACAATAGAGAAACACGTTCGTCTGTGTGCTGTGATGAGTGTAACAGCTACTGACTTTTTTTTTTGCCTCCATGATTATCACGGCACGGGCACGGTGTCCACTCCCAATCCGCTGCTCCTGGAGGCCATTTTTCCCCCCTTTTTGTTGCCTTTTTTTTTTTTTAAATCGTTGTGGTTATTATTGTTATTGTTGTTATTGCTGATTGCTGTCGTTGGCTAGGGCAGAGAAATGGAGAGAGGAGGGGAAGACAGAGAGGGGGAGAGAAAGCGAGATACCTACAGCCCTGCTTCACCGCCTGTGAAGCGACACCCCCTCCCGCCCCCTCAGATGGGGAGCCGGGGACTTGAACCGGGATGTCCTTGCCTTTTGCACCACGTGCGCTTAACCCACCGCGCTACCGCCTGACCCCCTGTTCTTGATAGGGTTTTGGGTCCAGCTTTCTCTCCAGCTTGTTAAAACAGGTAGCAAAGAGAAGCACCGGCTTCACAGCTTTTCCTCATATAGCAGAGATCATTAAGAGGAGGAAAGAAGCCGTTGGCAGCAGAGCCAGGGCAATAGTCCAGTAGTAGTTTGCTGGGTTGGGAAGTCTGAGGTTCCAGACTGGAGTCCCATCCTCTTAGTGTGATATGGTTCGAGCCTGGGCCAAGGAGCTTTAAGCCATCATAGAAGAAGGAGGGTAGAAAGTGCTTCAGTACTTACCCAACCTTTTATTTATTTACTTTTTTATGTGAAAAAAAAACAACAACAAAAAACAGCTAGAGAGACAGAGATAAAGGTACCACAAACTGGATTTTCCCTCAGTGTGGTGGGGTCGGGTTCAAATCTGGTTATACATATGACTGACAAAACAAGGATACTCTCTAAGTAAACTATTATCACTTATCACTACTTTATAAAGGTTATATCCAGGGGGCCAGGCGGTGGCGCGCCTGGTTAAGCGCACACATTACAGTGCACAAGGACCCAGGTTCAAGCCCCTGGTCTCCACCTTTAGGGGGAAAGCTTCACGAGTGAAGCAAGGCTGCAGGTGTGTCTGTCTCTCTTCCTCTCTGTCTCCCCCTCCTCATTTTCTGTCTCTGTCCTATAATAAATAATTTTTTTAAAAAAAGATTATACCCGTGTGTGTGTGTGTGTTTTGTTGTTGGGGCTGAAGCCTCACACATACATGATTTCACAACTGAGGCCACTTTTTTCATTTAGGAAGAGAATGACAGGAAGAGTCGCCATAATACTAAAGCTTCCTTTCTTGCCAGAACACCTTCCATGGGCCATTGGGACTAGAACCTGGGTCTCTTGTATGTCAGTGCAGACATCCTACCCAGTGAACTATCTCTCCTGCCCTGTTCTGGAGTTCTTTTATGCTTGCTACCTTCTGTCGCCATCAAGTCACTCTCTTCCCTGTTCATCAAGCAAATCTCTTTCTCTCTCTCTCTCTCTCGCTCTCTCTCTCTTTCTTTTGCCTTTTGTTCAGAAAAGTTTGTTGAATGAGTAGTAAGATGCAAGTGCTAAAGTTCTCAAATTTCTCCAATCATGGGGAACTTGGAACTCACCATAATTTTTGTGGAATCATCACTTCTTCTTTTTTTTTTTAATATGTATTTTTTATTATTTATTTTCCCTTTTGTTGCCCTTATTGTTGTATTGTTGTTGTAGTTATTATTGCTGTTATTGGTGTCGTCGTTGTTGGATAAGACAGAGAGACATGAAGAGAGGAGGGGAAGACAGAGAGGGGGAGAGAAAGACAGACACCTGCAGACCTGCTTCACCGCAGGTGGGGAGCCAGGGACTCCAACTGCGATCCTTCTGCCGATCCTTGTGCTTTGCGGCACCTGCGCTTAAGGAGCCATCACTTCTGATCCCTTGGTCTTCAACTTTGATACCAGTTTGGGGCAACTTGACTTCTAGATTTAAAAAGAAAAAGAAAACAAAAAACCCCCCAACTTTCTATGTTTTTCACAGCTCTGCTTATATCAGTAGCTAAAGTGCCGACACACTGTAATGTAAAGCCTTGTAAAGGCTTATCTGGGTCTAATGGTCAGTGTACAAGGGCCGTAGTGTTCCTTGACTTCATGTGTGTCCCAGTTTATTGCCTAGCTCATGTCATGCACATAATGGTCTCTGAAAAATAGAGGCCGGGGGTGGGGTGGGGTTGTGTGTACTGAATTCTTACCACCGTTTACAGGATTTGGAACAGCTCAGTCTTGGAATCACAAGTCATCACTGATCTATATCTCACTGTGGTCCAATGAGACGACTGAGTGTGATCTTACTTGAGCCAGGTGATCAACCTCGGGTGGTTGTGCTTTTTAATTCTTTCTGGTTTTTTGTTGTACGTTTGTTTGTTTAGATTTTTTTAAATTTAATTTAGGAGAGTTCGACACGCTTTGTAGAGAACTGAACTCTAGACCTCATGCTTGAGAGTTGTCACTAACCACTGTGCCACATGCTGGACCTCTCCGATCTGCTTTATTTTTTTATTTATAAAAGGGGAACATTGACTAAACGATAGGATAAGAGTGGTACAACTTCACACAGTTCCCACCACCAGAACTCTGTATCCCATCCTCTCCCCTGATAGCTTTCCTATTCTTTTTTTTTTTGCTATTTTTTTTATTGTTGTCGTCGTTGTTGGATAGGACAGAGAGAAATGGAGAGAGGAGGGGAGACAGAGAAGGGGAGAGAAAGAAAGACACCTGCAGACCAGCTTCACCGCCTGTGAAGTGACTCCCCTGCAGGTGGGGAGCCGGGGGCTCAAACCAGGATTTTTTTATTAATTCTTTTTTTTAAATATTTTATTTTATTTATTTATTCCCTTTTGTTGCCCTTGTTGTTTTATTATTGTTGTTGTTGGATAGGACAGAGAGAAATGGAGAGAGGAAGGGGAAGACAGAGAGGAGGAGAGAAAGATAGACACCTGCAGACCTGCTTCACCGCCTGTGAAACGACTCCCCTGCAGGTGGGGAGCCGGGGTTCAAACCGGGATCCTTATGCCAGTCCTTGTGCTTTGCGCCACCTGCGCTTAACCCGCTGTGCTACAGCCCGACTCCCAAACCAGGATCTTTATGCTTTGTGCCATCTGCGCTTAATCCGCTGTGCTACTGCCCGACTCCCCAACTTTCCTATTTAACTCTCTGGGAGTATGGACCCAGGGTCATTGTGGGACGCAGAAGGTTGAAGGTCTGGCTTCTGTAATTGCTTCCCCGCTGAACATGGGCATTGAACAGGTCAATCCATACTCCCAGCCTGTCTTTCTCTTTCCCTATTGGGGAAGGGTTCTCAGGAAACAGAGTTCCAGGACACATTGGTGGGGTTGTCTACCCAGGGAAGTCTGGTCAGCCTCATGCTAGCATCTGGAACCTGGTAGTTGACAATAGAGTTAACATACAAAGTCAAATTGTTGACCAGTCATGGACCTAAAGGCTGGAATAGTGCAGGTGAAGAGTTGCGGGGAATAGACTGGAATAGACCAGTCATGGACCTAAAGGCTGGAATAGTGCAGGTGAAGAGTAGCTAGTAGGCATATTTTAGTTATATTCCAAAGGGCCTATGGCTATACTAGTTTTTTTTTTTTTTTTTCCCTGAATCTGAAATCTGCTATGCAGGTAGATCCAAGTTATTATCTGGGGAGATGATGTCATGGCTGTCAGAAGGACCAGGAATCTGGATCAGGGTAGCTCCCAAATATGGGAAAGGTGTATAAATATTGTTGACTGTCTGCTTTTATAGTGTAGCTTTTACCTACTGCCATTGTATTTTGATGTTTGTATTTATCTTAATGTTTGTAATTGTCTTTTTTTTTTTTTTTTTTAACTAGATACAACTCTGTTGGAGTTAATTGGTCTAGCGGTTCATTGAAATTATGAAAACATTCCCTCTGGAAGCTCAGAGCAACCCTCAAAGGGTTGAATTTGTCCTGCTCTAGGAGATCTTTCTTTACTGTTGGTGAGCAGAAGTCATAAATGTTATCAATGAGTGAGGGTTGGCAAGTGGTTATTGTCATTTTCACTTAAAAGGACAGTAGCAGCATTAATGTAATTTCTTCCAGCTAGCTATCTGAAAAGAAAAGGAAAAAATGTAATCTTTACAAGTTGCTTCTTGCTGGAAGGCTTTCTGTTTAAAATAATGATGTAGCCAACATTATTACATAACTTGAGTTGCTAGGAGTAGCGGGAAATTCTCAGTGATAAAGAAAATGAATGGGGGGGGTGCTGGGCGGTTACACAGTGGGTTAAGGGAACATAAGAACCTGTGCAAGGATCCTGGTTCGAGGCCTCAGCTCCCCACCTGCAGGGGGCGTTGCTTCACAGGTGGTCAGGTATGTCTGCAGGTGTCTGTCTTTTTCTTATCCTCTCTGTCTCCCCCTTCCCCTCAACTTCTTTCTGTCCTATCAAAAAAAAAAAAAATAGCCACAGGAGGAGTGGATTTGTACTGCAGGTACCGAGCCCCAGCAATAATCCTAGAGGAAAAAAAAAAAAAGAAGAAGAATGTTGGGGCGAGTTGGTGGCAGACCTGATTAAGTGTACACCTTACAGTGCACAAGGACCTAGGTTCAAGCCCCAGTCCCCACCTATGGGGGGGGGGGCTTCAAGAAAGGTGAAGTAGGGCTGCAGGTGTCTGTCTGTCTCTTTCCTTCTCTTTGTCCCTCTCTATTCTCAATTTCTCTGTGTTTCTATCCAATAATAAAATAAATAAATAAATGTTAACATATAAATGCCTCTAGGTCCAAATGTAAATAATAAATGAATAGGCCTATTTTATGGACCTATTGCATATGCTGTATTAAACAGTCAAATATAAATATTATATACTGTCAAAATCAGATCGGTACTTTAAATGAATGCTTAATTTTTTGTCATTTAGTTTTTTTTTCTTATAAAGTAACTGTCCGCTAAACAGTGACACTTAAAACAATTTTGATATGTAAGTAAAGCCAAACATGGCCCCCCTACATACCTAGTGCCATAGAAAGCCAGACTCTGTTACTCTAACTTTTGCAGGAAGGGAAAAAGTCTCACTGCCATTCATACTCACAATTGCCTGCATTAGGAATCAACTTTTTTGTACAGGGGGCAGTGAGGGAGGTCTCTCAGGCCTTCAGATCTTCCCATTTCCTGAACCATGGTTCCTTCTTCCCTAGAACAAAGGAAATAATCATGTCTTAACTAGTTGTATTATTGTTAAAAGGGACAAGGTAAGCAGGAATAGGGGTTGGGAGGCATTTCAATCTTCAGTGACTGCCTTCTTTTTTAACATATAAATTTTATTTTAAATAAAGAGATACAGAGAAGAGACAGAGTTCAGAGTACTGCTCAGCTCTGGCATATGGTAGTTCTGGGGATTGAACCTGGGACCACTGGTGCCTTGTGTGTGAAAGACTTTTTTTTTTTTTTTTCCATAAACACTATGCTATCTCCTCAGCCCCGTGCTGATTTTATAGGTGAAATACACATGGAAAATGAAAGCTCATAATCTGATGGAGTTCCACTGGATAATTTTTCTTTGCTTTTTTTTAAAAAAAATATTATTATTGCAAGTGATTTAATAATGATTGACAAGATTGTATTATAAGAGAGGTACAATTCCATACAGTTCCCACCACCACTGTATCCCATTCACTCCATTGGAAAGTTCCCTGTTCTTTAGCCCTCTGGCAGTATGGACAAAAGATCTTTATGGGGTACAGAAGGTGGAAGGTCTGGCTTCTGTAATTGCTTCTCTGCTGGACATGGGAATAGACAGTTTGATCCATACCCCCAGCCTGTTTCTGTCTTTCCCTATTGGGGTAGGGCTCTGGAGAAGTGGGGTTTTGAGGTCATCTGCCCTGGAGAGTCAGGTTGGCGTCATGGTAGCATCTGCAACTTGGTGGCTGAAAAGCATTAAGATACAAAACAGAGCAAATTGCTTAATAAATAGAAACCTAAAGGTAAGAATAGAGCAGATACTATTTGAGGTCTTCATGTTGGAAGAAGCTAGGAAGTCTATTTTAGCTATGTCCCAAGGGGTCCATGACTTTACTAATTTCTGACTGAGCCCAACAGCTAATATACAGGTGGGCTAAAAGTATTGTCTGGGAAGATGGTGTCAGATTTGGCAAAAGGACTAGAAAGCTGGTTCAGGGCAGAGAGTAGCTTCCAAATATGGGGAGAGTGTATAAATACCATTAACTATAAACCTCATTGATCTGACTTCGGGCCCTGTCAGTCTTAGATCTCATTCCATGGTCACAGGTAGGAACATTCTAGACTGTATTCATTTCGGGACCAGTCTTCCTCGAGTGCCAGAGTATGTTGACCCAGCCTCCCTTTGGAGACTGGGGCAGTTTCTACCATTGTTGTTATCCACTGAGGGCAAGGTCCTATAGAGAGCCACAAGGTCCTGTAATGTTGTTCCTGATGGAGATGACCAGTGATGGTGTCTTCTATCCATATTAACTCTTCCTTTTCAGAAGATAAGCAGAGTACTCACAGTTAACAATCTCAGGTCCCCATATCTCTCCCTGCCTTTACCCCTGGGACATATCAGATAGCCCAGTCCTTTTGGGGACCTAGTTTCTTAAAACTGAGAAGTCTTCTTATTTTAGTGAAAACTGCTCAACTAACAATTCCTTCTTGCCTAACTCATCTTTCTAAGGATGTGTTTCCATTTCTTGTAAACTTGATAAGCATCAGTTTTATGGAAAATTTTCTAGTTAATTACACAGCTTGTGGAATGTTGGCCATGGTTACATTGAGAAGAAATGTTTACTAAAAAGAACAGGAAAAAAAAAAAAAACTAAATAGATGACAAAGTGGAAAAGCTTAAATAGCCTAAGGAAAAACTGTAATTGGATCCCATTCTATTGCATAATTAACTTATATATAAACAGCTTTTATTATGTATTTATTTAAACAGATCTAATAGATGTTTTATTTCCCTATCCTGATGCTAACTATAAATGCAAACCAAATGCTACCGGTAAATTGCCTTGGGGAACCACACTTAAATGTTTCATTTTGGTAACTGTTGCACAGAACATTTGAAATGATAAAGTTTAATTTGGAATTAGAATTTTTGCTCACCAGCTTTGTTTACTAAAATATATGGGGAAAAAAAAAAGAAAAAAGAACATGAGTATTAGAAGCCTTCGCATATTCTTAGTTTTTGCAGCTGTGCTTTTAAAAATCTCTAGGAAAATTCTTATATTTTAACCAGAAATGGTTATGGTTTATAATCACTTATCCCTGATTGATATTCTTTAATGTGAAGGAGGAAAAAAACCCAATCTCTCATCAATTGACTTTTCATCTGAACTTAGCAATAAGCATAAGAATTACCACTCTCTTTGATGTGTGTGTGGGTAAGATGATTTTGTCAGAAGGTTCACAGAACAGTGCCAAGTTGTAAAGTCTAAAAATGTCAGTTATACTAGAAATTGAATTATTTGAAGCTTACAGTGTTAATAGAAATGAAGAGAAGAAGAAATCATAAGCATAGTTCTTTAGTTTAAAAAAAAATACATGCTTATTTGGAAATTAGAAAGGAGCCAACTTCTGACTCTTAAGTTCTATGATGTTGAGCTCAGATCTGTTAAAAAACTCAGTTCATTTCCCTGGAGGGACACATAAACTGAAACACACACAAATTCTTTAACTGTCTAGTCTATCAGTTTATACCTTTTGTGTTTATTATTTTTATCACATGAAAGAGTTTTAGAAACTTCAGTTTGTAGGATTTGGGTTACAATATTGCGCAGTAGCAAGGATACCGAGATATAATAGATAATAAGAATAAGAGACTCTCAATTTAAGCAAGACTTTTATCAGAACTGACAACCAGATTGATTTATTGGGCTTTTGGTTTTTTTTTCCTATTTCATTTGGGACCAGAGGAAAAGATATGTATGTGTGTGGCGGAGGGGGGGGGGGAAGAGGCATCATTAAAAAAAATTAAAAATTGTGTAAATGAGCAGGTTTTTGTTTGTTTGTTTGTTTGTTTTCCTGACAGTCATTTTTTCATTGGTGATCTCAGATGCTTAAGAAAAAAGTTCTTGATAAATCTGCCTCTCAAGAAAACCTCTTCCGTATTGGAAGTTGCAAACGCTTCCAAGTTGGTCAGTGATGGTTTGGAAGCCATACTATGAGACAGAAACGTGGGGTGGGGGTGGGGCTGGTGGCTAAACTTTCATTCCAAACCAAAGGCCGTGAGTCACAAATAAAGCTGCTTGCGTTGCAGAAGAATCAGTCTGTGCAGGGGCCTCCTTCTCACACTCTCCTTCTGGGCCTCTGAGTAACTCATTGCAATTTCCCTTAAAACCTCTGGATCTAGTACTCCTCTAAAAAAAAAAAAAGTAAGATTACTAAGGATTATATGTGGACATACATGTTAGAGTTTTACTGGCCTTGTCTATGATGTTGTGATAAGCTAGTTGATTGCGTGCTTATCTTCCTTGGATTTAGTTGAGTCTTTTTTTAAGAAAAGAGTCTTTGGAATATTTGTTAAAGAATATGTGGGGGTGGGGCCCGGTGGTGGCACACCTGGTTAAGTGCACACATGGCAGTGCGCAAGGACCCGGGTTCAAGCATCTGGTCCCCACCTGCAGGGGGAAAACTTCACGAGTGGTGAAGCAGGGCTGCAGGTGTCTCTCTGTCTTTCCCTCTCTATCTCTCAATTTCTCTCTGTCTCTGTCCAATAATAAATAAATAAAAATACTAAAATTTTTTTAAAAAAATAATGTTCAGATAATACCTAGTTGAGTGCTTAGTTGAATTCCTGCTTACCTTGTCCCTTTTAACAATAATGTCTGGCTTTACATTTAATCATGTAAATGGCTTTGCATTTAATAATATGGCTTTACATTTAATCATGTATGGTTAACACCTAGTAGAGTGCATATTTTACAGTCCTCATGGACCCGGGTTCAAGTCTCTGGTTCCCATCTGCTGGGGGAAGGGTTCATAAGCAGTGTTGCAGGTATCTCCCTCTCTATCTCTGCCTTCTCTCGGTTTCTCTGTCTCTGTCCAAAATAATACACACATACACACACACATAGACACATACACACACACACACACACGTATATAAAACAGAGCCAAGTGTTAACACTGTGATTCTTTTGATCTTGGGTTGAATTCACTGTCAATTACTTGCATTTGGGTCTCCATATATAAAGCCAGACATTAATACCTACCAAAGTTAGCCAGTCTTGTATTTTATCAGTAAAAAAAGGTTTAAGTGCATATAGGCATATTTATAATATTTATTCTATTATATGTCAATGCCACATGTAACAGAAAATGTATAATTAATTGGGTTTTCAACAGCCCAATATTTGTAAATAAAATTGATATATTTATTTGTGTGTATATGTAAAACTAGGGCCTAATGCATGAGCAATTTCATTACTCCCTGCCCAGTGTTTTCATTCTAGTAGAAGAGAGAAAGAGAGGGAGTTATACCACAGCACCAGAGCTTCCCCAGATACTGTGTTATTCCCATGTGGGACCGGGGCTCACACATGGATGGCTATACACCGTTAGGGTTCACTCTTCTTTGCCTAGAATTGATATGCTATCATACCTATGCATCATCGTCTTCTTTTTGTTCCTCCAGGGTTGTTGCTGGGGCATGATGCCTGCACTATGAATCCACTGCTCCTGGTGGCCACTTTTTTTCCCCCCCATGTTTTGTTTGTTGTTGTTGTCATTGTTGGATAGAACAGAAAAACCAAGAGAGGAGGGGAAGACAGAGATGGGGAGAGAAAGATAGACGCCCGCAGACCTGCTTCACTGCTCGTAAAGCGACCCTCTTGCAGGTGGGGAGCCCAGGGCTCGAACTGCGATTCTTGCACTGGTCCTTGTGCTTCGTGCCATGTGTACTTAACCCGCTGTGCCACTACCTGCCAAGCCCCTGTCACATTCATTTTTAAGACATGAGATATGTGTAATATAATTTATTGAATTAATGAATTCAGAAATTTCAAGTGAAAGGTGTCATTTTCATTTCACAACCCTGAGTTATCCACTTTGAAGTGCAATGTCTTCAAGACACTTGTCTAGGTTTTATTTTAGTGAAAGAAAGATAGACTGCTCATCTCTGGCTTAGGGTAATGCCAGGGTTTGAACCCAGGACCTCCAAAGTTGAGCTATGAAAATCTGTTGTGCAATCACTGCACTGTCTGCCCAGGTTAACGATTTAAGTTAATGTAAAAGCACTTTCAGTTTCTTACAGTGTGTGAGGACTTGGATTCAAGCTTCTGCGCCCCGCCTGCAGGGGCGATTTTTCATGAGTAGTGAAGCAATATTCCTTCTGTCTCTCCTTCTCTTGTCTCTCACTCTCCTCTCAACTTCACTTTGTCCTATTAGATGAAAGAAAGAGAGGAAGGAAGGAAGGAAGGAAGGAAGGGGAGGGGAGGGGAGGGGAGGGGAGGGGAGGGGAGAGGAGAGGAGAGGAGAGGAGAGGAGAGGAGAGGAGAGGAGAGGAGAGGAGAGGAGAGGAGAGGAGAGGAGAGGAGAGGAGAGGAGAGGAGGGGAGAGGAGGGGAGAGGAGGGGAGGGGAGGAAGGGAGTGCTAGGAGTAGTGGATTCATTATGCAGGCCCCAAGGGCCAGCAATGATCCTGCTGCCAATAAAAAAAATAATACCAAAAAATAAAAGAGCACTTTGACTTTGTAAAACATGTTTTTTTTTTTTTTTGCCTCCAGGTTATTGCTGGGGCTCAGTACCTGCACCATGAATCCACTGCTCCTGGAGGCCATTTTTTCCCCCTTTTGTTGCCCTTGTTGTTGTAGCCTTGTTGTGGTTATTACTGTTGTTGTTGATGTTGTTCGTTGTTGGATAGGACAGAGAGAAATGGAAAGAGGAGGGGAAGACAGAGAGGGAGAGAGAAAGATAGACACCTGCAGACCTGCTTCACTGCCTGTGAAGCGACTCCCCTGCAGGTGGGGAGCCGGTGGCTCCAACCGCGATTCCTAGGCGGGTCGCTGCCCTACGCCATGTGCGCCCAATCCACTGCGCCACCGCCCTACCCCCTTTGTAAAACACTTTAAAAGTGTTCAAAAGTTTTGTTTTATTATTAATGTTAGTCCGTATTTACTAAGAGTTGCTCTCTGGTCACATCCTGTTATTGAACTTGCAGATAACTAAGTTCAATTATGAAGAAAAAACAATGTGGAGTTTTTTGAAGTCCTGTCAAGCACACTACTTTCAACTATTAACTCTAAGCCGAGTGAAGAGAACTATTTCATCTAGAATTTCAGGAACCATGTTTTTATTTTTTTTTATTTCTTTATTGGGGAATTAATGTTTTACATTCAACAGTAAATAGTTTTCACAAGCATAACATTTCCCAGTTTTCCATATAACAATACAACCCCCACTAGGTCCTCTGTCATCCTTCTTGGATCTGTATTCTCTTCACCCACCCACCCCAGAGTCTTTTACTTTGGTGCAATATGCCAATTCCAGTTCAGGTTCTACTTGTGTTTTCTTTACTGATCTTATTTTTCAACTTCTGCCTGAGAGTGAGATCATCCATATTCATCCTGTTTCTGACTTATTTCACTTAACATGAATTTTTCAAGGTCCATTCAAGATTGGCTGAAAAAGGTGAAGTCACCATTTTTTATAGATGAGTAGTATTTTATTATGTATATATACCACAACTGCTCAGCCATTCATCTGTTGCTTCCAGGTTTTGGCTATTACAAATTGTGCTGCTAAGAACATATGTGTACACAGATCTTTTTGGATGGGTGTGTTGGGTTCCTTAGGATCTATCCCCAGGAGAGGAATTGCAGGATCATAGGGTAGGTCCATTTCTAGCCTTCTGAGAGTTCTCCAGACTGTTCTCCACAGAGGTTGGACCAATTTTCATTCCCACCAGCAGTGTAGGAGGGTTCCTTTGACCCCACACCCTCTCCAGCATTTGCTGCTGCTACCTTTTCTGATGTGTGACATTCTCACAGGAGTGAGGTGGTATCTCATTGTTGTCTTTATTTGATTTCTCTGACAGTCAGAGACTTGGAGCATTTTTTCATGTGTTTCTTGGCCCTTTTGGATCTCTTCTGTGGTGAATATTCTGTCCATGTCCTCCCCCCATTTTTGGATGGGGTTATTTGTTGTCTTGTTGTTGAGTCTGGCAAGCTCTTTATATATTCTGGTTATTAGCCTCTTGTCTGATGCATGGCATGTAAAGATCTTCTCCCATTCTGTGAGGGGTCTCTTGGTTTGGGTAGTGTTTTCTTTTGCTGTGAAGAAGCTTTTTAATTGGATGTAGTCCCATAGATTTATGCTTGCCTTAGTCTTCTTTGTAATTGGATTCATTTTATTGAAGATGTCTTTAAAATTTATGGGGAAAAGAGTTCTGCCAATATTTTCCTCTTAAGTTTGTGGTCTAACATCCAAGTCCTTGATCCACTTGGAATTTACTTTTGTATTTGGTGAAATACAGTGGTTCAGTTTCATTCTTCTGCATATTTCAACCCATTGTTTCCAACACCATTTGTTGAAGAAACTCTGCTTTCCCATTTAATAGTCTGGGTACCTTTGTCAAAGATCAGATGTCCATAGGTGCGGGGGAAGAACCATGTTTTAATGATTCCCATGCTTACTGTTTCTTAAATCCTTGTTATCTTCCTGGTACTGTGCTGAATGCTCTTGTCATAGTGTCCCAAAGGACTGAGACCTCTCTCAGCTTTAGAGCCCAGGATGCCTCAGATCGGCAGTGCTCTAGGCTTGTTCTGCCCATATGAATACATTGAGTCACATCCACAAGCATCAGTAATTTGTATGCACAGGCTTTTGAGACTCCAGAAGCCCAAGGTTCTATCAACTGCTATAGTAGCCGTATGGTGCTCTGTTTTCTCTTTTCTTCTCTCTCAAAACAAAACAAACAAGTTCGGGGGTCCGGGGGGAGGTGTCACTCATTTGGAGAGAATGTAGAAGTTAATGAGCAGTTCTCACTAGGGATACTTCACTCGAAGAAATAGATGTGGGGGAGACGGGCGGTAGTGCAGCCGGTTAAGCACACGCATGTGGCACAAAGTGCAAGAACCGGTGTAAAGATCCTGGTTCGAGCTCCTGGCTCCCCACCTGTAGGGGAGTCGCTTCACAGGCAGTGCTGGTAAGACGTCTTATCTTTCTCTCCCCCTCTCTGTCTTCCCCTCCTCTTTCCATTTCTCTCTGTCCTATCCAACAACGACATCAATAACAACAACAATAAAAGAAAAACAAACAAGGGCAACAAAAGGGAAAATAAATGAATATAATAAAAAAATTTTTTTAGAAAAAAATAGATATGGGATAGCTAGTTGCATGTGCACGGTTGAAGAGTTGTGCTAAAAAAAAAAAGACAGTTCACTGACTCTTGCCCAGAAAGACTTCCCTGAGTCGCTATTTCAAGGAAGTGGATTTAATTATGTTTGAGAGACAACTGTCCAGATAGTTCAAGCTCTGGTATACAGAAAGGGTCGTTGCAGAAGAAGTGACTGAGGTCACCAGATTTGAAGCTGGCATCTGTCTGGTGTTGTAGAAGGGGTTCTTTTGGAAGGAGAAAGATTTAACTCGTTGAGCCCGAGTCTCCCTTTGCCCAGTCAGCATTCGGTTGGTTGTTCATTGAGTTATCGAATGGTGTTTAGTTCCTTTTTATAATCACTTGTTTTTATTCCAGCATGAAGAATCATGCCGCTGGAAAACGGTGTCTCCACCTGTGTTTGCACTTCTGAGGCCCTTATCGTCTCCCACCCACCCATTCCAGTGTAAGGGTCTTCACCTGCTTCCTGTGTGTTTTCCTGCATTACAACCAGGCTTCTGTTTTGCTGATAGTTTAGTCTTTCTTCATAGTCTGGACTAATTTTCGCTTAATGGCCAAGCAAGTAACCACAGAGTTAGCTGCTTGAAAGAACACCAAGTCCCTATTTCAGTTTCTCTAGTTCCTGAGCCCTGAGTAAGTTTTCTGTTTAGATTCTCACTGGACTGACAGACAGGGTGTTGTTGGGTCTGTGATTCCCATGTGAGGCTCAGTGTCACTTCCAGGTTCCCTGATTTTGGGCAGAATCCAATACATAGTATTTCTAGGACTGGGGTACCTAGTCCTCTTTCATCTATCAGCCATGGATTGTCCTTTGCCTCCATACCTCTCTGCCTTGTAGCTCTTGTTGGTGGCTTGTTTGCTTTCTTCTAAGCCAGATAGGCATGCCTAGTGATGGCAGTTTCAATTTTAAATTATGGCACAGGAGTAGTCCGATAGGTGGCACAGTGGATAAAACATTTGGACTCTCAAACAAGAGGGCCTGAACTCGATGCCCAGGAGCATATGTGCCAGAGTGATGGCTGGTGTTCTCCCCCTCCCCCACCTCCTCCCTTTCCCTCTCCCTCTTTCTCTCCCCCCTCTCTACCTCCTATCCCTCTCATTAATAAATAAAATATTTTAAAATAAATCATATAAAACAAGAACTCCTTCTCAGAGAGAATCAGGTGGCAAGAGGCGGCGTTGGGTGAATCTTGACTATAGGATCTGGAAAAATGGATTCCTGGCAACTCTTTAGGTCAGGCCTTGCGGTAAGAAGTGCCGTTGTGCTGAGTTTAGTCCTTATGTCTAGACTGCCTTAGTCATTGAGCACATTCATAGGTAGATGTTCAGTTTTTTCATGGGGAAGCTTGCGTTCAGTGAATGGCCACCCACTCAGGAAAAGGGACGGAGATAGTCAGTTTCCATTGGGCTGGGGCTATCACTCTTGCTGGTCCCCAGAGCTCTCCCTAGGCCTGCATTACATTGCCCCTAGGCCTGTATTGGATGGGTTATGCTTCGTTGGCAATATTGATTTTGTGTTTATTTGTGAAGGGGCAGAATATGAGATCACCAAATAAAATATAATTTCCAGTGTTACTAATGAAAGAATAGATTACATCCACTTTTAATGAGATCCTGGTGTTGCAAAATGATTCCGTGTAATGAATCCAAGGAAATCAAT
The DNA here is from genome assembly GCF_950295315.1 of Erinaceus europaeus. Lineage (NCBI taxonomy): Eukaryota > Metazoa > Chordata > Mammalia > Eulipotyphla > Erinaceidae > Erinaceus > Erinaceus europaeus. The sequence goes on from NC_080173.1 coordinate 92,375,419, forward strand.
GAAAAGTTTAATTACAGTTGTGGCAGGACTGTGTGAGGATATTGCTTTGGTCAATTTTACGTGTACAATTTATCAATCCCCCTGCCTCTCTCTTTCTTTAAATTAATTGTTCTGATGAAGTACCTATAAATAATCTTTGTTAGTTTGTGATCTTTTTTAGAAATATGTTACCAAATCTTATTTCCCCCTTTGTAATAATAATAGCCCTTATCATTTTTATGTGTATTGCCACTTGGAATTTGGACATTTTAAAATTAGGTCACACTTTCATTTTGTAAATTTAGTTATGTCTTACTAAGACATTATTCCAGCTATACTGCTATACAATTCCAGCTAAACTGTTGGTGAAGTCAGAAATAGGAATTGACAAGTAGAGCAACTCATTTTAGACTGGGGGTGGTGGAAATACAGAGATAAGAGAGAAGAGAAGCGAAGAGGAACAACAAGGTGTATGGGCTTGACTCAGAGTACGAAAAACACTGTTTATGAAGTACAAAGCCTAGGAGGTAGATAGCATAATGGCTATGCAAAGAGACTCATGCCTGAGGCTCTGAAGTCCCAAGTTCAATCCTCCACACCACCATAAGCCAGAGCTGAGCAGTGGACCATTTTCTGCACCCCATAGTGACCTTGGGTCCCTACTCCCAGAGGGATAAAGAATAGGGCTGCTATCAGGGGAGGGGACGGGATACAGAGTTCTGGTGCTGGAATTGTGTGGAGTTGTACCCCTCTGATCCTATGGTTTTGTCAGTGTTTCCTTTTTATAAAATAAAATACAGAGCCTAGTTAAAGGAATAATATACCTCAAGAAGGAGAGGGGAGGGGAGGATAAGCAGGAAGTGAGTCTGCTGATTTCTTAATCACCCATGCCCCTCCCCCATGCTCATCTCCAACTACATATGTCATGTATTTGTCTTTGACGTTCTGGGGTTTTCCTGCACTTCTTTCTACAGCATATACTATTGGAGACCTCACTGGTCCAGTCAGTGTCTAGACAAGCAGCTCCAAAGCTGTGTGCCTTTCTCCTGCCTCCCAGACTCCTTTCTGATCTCTAATTTCCTATGCTCTCTCTACTTTCTGTGAATGTCTACGTAGATGTCCCAGGGTTCCTCAGAAACAGAATATTTTCCCCCAGATCAGCTAGCTGATAAGTCATCTCTCCTCCCCCTCCCTCTTCCTTATTTCTGTCCATGTGAATTTGTGGCATACAGGTGCAGCATTTTTCTCTTCCCCTTTTTTGATGGCTAGCATTCTGTCATTTCTTACATGTCTTTATGTCCATATAATGTATCTAATGTCCAGCACAGTCCTGGTCACAAACCAGTTCAGTTGCTGTTTGTTTGAATGAATAAATTACTGAATCTGGAATCTTTATTTTTTTTATGCCTGAATATAATGGTGTTAAAGGAAAAGAAGCATTTTAAAAAAAAGATTTTATTTATTTATGAGAAAGATAGGAGGAGAGGGAAAGAACCAGACAACACTCTGGCACATGTGCTGCTAGGTATCGAACTCGTGACCTCATGCTTGAGAGTCCAAAGCTTTACCACTGTGCCACCTCCCGGACCACAGCATTTTTTTTTTTTTAATATAATGAACACATTTAGGTTTTAAAGTCAGAAAAAAAAAATTTGGATTTTATTTTTTTAACCTAAAGATGATTGGCCTTGGCTTCATAAAGTTTATCTGATTGACCAATTACTTTCTGTGGCACATGATTTGTTCCTGGCATAAGCAGTCTAGAATATGCATCGGTACCAAGATTTGCTCTGTCTCTTTCTTGCAGCTCTGGTTGTCAGTACCACTTCAGCGGGATTTGCGCTGGCTCCAGGATCTTTTGACTGGCCCTGTTTCTTGTTTACTGTTGCTGGAACAGGCCTTGCATCGTGTGCTGCCAACTCCATCAACCAGGTAAGTCTGTCTGTCACCTTCCAGCCAGATAGATTACGGTATTGCTTTTTTCCATACATTGTATTGTCATGTTTTTAAACACTTTCCCAGGAGGGCCGGGTGGTGGCGCTGCATCTGGTTGAGTGCACACGTTACAATGCGCAAACACCAGAGTTCAAGCCCCCCTTGCTCCCAACCGCAAGCGAAGCAGTGCTGCAGGTATCTGTCTCTCTCTCTCTCTGTTACCCTCTTCCCTCTCGATTTCTGGCTGTCTCTGTCCAATAAATAAACGTAATTAAAAAGAAAAGAAAACTATTAAAGCAAATACATACATACATACATACATACATACATAAATAAATAAATACCTTCCCAAATCATATCCGTAGATTGAGAATTACTGTGGCCTTTTAACACAGTAGAATATACCCTAGATAAGTCTATGGATTATTTAATAAAGATGTCCATTCTTTTGAAGTGAGTCATTTTCAAGTATGTTTTGGGGAGAGAGACATAAGAGTATCTGCTCCAAATTATTAGCATTACTCAATTTAAAAAGTGTTTTAGAGAGGCGGGGGGAGTGCACCTGGTTGAGCACACATCTGACAATGGACAAAGGACCTGGCTTCAGGTGGGGACCTGTAACGAGAAAGCTTCACAAGCAGTGAAAGAATGTTGCAGGTGTCTCCCTCTCAGTCTTCCCCATCTCTCTCAATTTCTCTCTCTTTTTTTTTTTTTATTTATTCCCTTTTGTTGCCCTTGTTGTTTTATTGTTGTAGTTATTATTGTTGTCGTTGTTGTTGGATAGGACAGAGAGAAACGGAGAGAGGAGGGGAAGACAGCGAGGGGGAGAGAAAGATAGACACCTGCAGACCTGCTCCCCTGCAGGTGGGGAGCCGGGGTTCGAACCGGGATCCTTATGCCGGTCCTTGTGCTTTGCGCCACCTGCGCTTAACCTGCTGCGCTACAGCCCGACTCCCAATTTCTCTGTCTTTTATCAAATAAATCGAAATGTTTGAAGTGTTTTAGAGCTGTCAGAGTTTCTCCTCTCACCATTTTAGGTATGTTCCTCCGAGATTGTCATTATTAGCCTGTGCTGTTCTTTCTTTGATTTGATTTCTTCACATGCTAAAATCACCCCTATGCAAAAGTAACATTTTAAATAAGCATGAACGTGGTACATAGAATCAGAATGTATGAAGAATTAATTAGGGAGTCGGGCGGTAGTGCTGCGGGTTAAACGCAAGTGCAAGGACCCGCAGAAGGATCCCGGTTCAAGCCCCCGGCTCCCCACCTGCAGGGGGAGTCACTTCACAGGCAGTGAAGCAGGTCTGTAGGTGTCTATCTTTCTCTCCCCTTCTCTGTCTTCCCCTCCTCTCTCCATTTCTCTCTGTCCTATCCAACGACATCAATAGCAACAATAATTACAACAATAAAAAAAAAGTAATTAGCATTTATTTTTAATATATCTTTTTCTTCTCTACTACTTTAAATATCAAATTAAAGTTTTAAAATAGTTTTTTCCTCTGGTCACTGTGGTGTGCCTTAACGCTGTGGTTTTTTCATAAGATACTATATTGAAAACATCTTGGCTAGAACTTAAGGAAAGTCCTTTTCATCACCAGAACACCCAGGAGGAATTGGCAAGAGTTTTAAAATAGGAACTCAAGTTACCAGCAGGAAAACAGCTTGGTTGAGTGGAGATAGAAGTGGGTGGGTAGTCTGCAAAATATGGGAATTTTAATTCAGTAATGCCTAAAATCTTTATGTCTTTATAGTGTTTAGCAGCTGCTTGCAGAAAGGTCAAACTCTGTCAAATAAAGGTTATTTGCTTTCATCTTTAGTGTCAAAATAGTTTTACAGTGAAGTTCAAATTCACTGTCCCAAAAATATTTTCCCCTGCTGGAACCTATAATGCCATTATTTCTCAGTTGTTTTTTTAATTTGAAAGTTGTATTTCCTAGTTTCTAACTAAGAGAATAACATAGTTTCACACTGAACATGCTTTTTTAGCGAAAATATGACTACAAAATAGTATAAGCGTGGCTCGAGTTCAATCCCTGGTAGCACATGTACCAGAGTGATATCTGGTTCTTTCTCTCTCTCTTTCTCTCTCTCTCTCTCTCTCCTGTCATTTCTCATGAATAAATAAAATCTTTAAATAATAAAATAAAAATTAAAAAAAACTAAATAGTATAAGCAAAATGAGTTTATACAGGAATTTGGGTATTTTTTTCAGTTTAAACTATTGCCTTTATTTTGTTATAAATTTAGATCATGTGACTAAGCCAGGAGGGATCATCTAGTTTTTCAGGCTCCTTGTCAAAACTGAGGACTTACATTTCTCCTTGAGATTCTACTGACTGCTTTCTCCTATTTAAATCTTATGAATGTAAATAAAAGCTTTAAGATGAAAATGTAGGGAAATGACAAGCTAGTGAGTACCTAGTGATTTAGAAATCCCACTCCCCAAATATAAAGAGAACAAGGTATTTTGTTAAGCTTGAGCCACCCCCAACCTCCAAAAAAGAAAAAAGAAAAAAAAAAAGGTGGCTGAAGAATTTATCATGGGGGAAAAATAAAACAAATTACTATTAATTTATCATGAAAATATCTGAAACAGAAAAATGGAATGATTTACACTTAGGCGAAGATGTACAGAAACAATACAAAGTGTGGTTCTAAAAGACTTGAAGGGACTGTGATTTGAGATGGCTACTGTACCTCATAGTCTGTATGAAGTATAATCACCACAGCTCACATGATGAGTTCTGTAGATTTTAAAAGTACTTCATTTGGCTGGGGGGAGGATATCTTTTGCTGTTCAGAAGCTTTTAATTTGACATAGTCCGATTGGTTTATTTTTGATTTAGCCTTCTTTGTAAATGAATCCGTATCATTGAAGATGCCTTTAAAATTTAGACAGAAAAGAGTTCTGTCCATATTTTCTGCTAAGTATTTGATAGTTTCTGGTCTAACATCCAAGTCCTTTATCCACTTGGAATTTACTTTTGTGTGTCTATTTATGTTCCAGTACCAAGCAGTTCTGATCACAGTGGTCTTTTTAAAATTATTTATTTTCCCTTTTGTTGCCCTTGTTGTCTTTTTATTGTTGTTGTTATTGATGTTAGATAGGACAGAGAGAAATGGAGAGGGGAGGGAAAGACAGAGGGGGAGAGAAAGACACCTGCAGATCTGCTTCACTGCCTGTGAAGGGACTCCCCTGTAGGTGGGGAGCCAGGGCTCCAACAGGGATTCTTACTGGGGTCCTTGCGCTTTGCGCCACAGTGCGCTTAATCCGCTGCGCGACTGCCCGACTCCCAATTGTTTTTTGAAGACTTATTTTTAATATTTTTATTTATTTATTTATTTATTTATTTATTTATTTATTTCCCCTTTTGTTGCCCTTGTTGTTTTAACATTATTGTGGTTATTGATGTCGTTGCTGGTGTATAGGACAGAGAAAAATGGAGAGAGGAGGGGAAGACAGAGAGGGGAGAGAAAGACTCCTGCAGATCTGCTTCACCGCCTGTGAAGCCCCTCCCCTGCAGGTGGGGAGCCAGGGTCTCGAACCGGTATCCTTATGCTGGTCCTTGTGCTTCGCCCCCCATGCACTTAACCAGCTGCTTTACCGCTGACCCCCTGTAGAATCTTTTGGCCCCACTCCCTATCACAGTGGCCTTATAGCACAGCTTGAGATCTGGGAGTGTGATGCCTCCAGTTCTGCTCTTTCTTTTCAAGATAGTTTTGGCAATTCTAGGTATTTCTGGTTCCAGATAAACAATTGTAGCTTTTGATCTATGCTCCTAAAAAAGTTGGGTGGGATCTTGATATGAATTGCATTAGATTTGTGTATGGCTCCGGGTAGTTGATTCATTTTGATGATGTTCATTTTTCCAACCCATGATCATGGGACATCTTTTCACTTCTTTGTGTCTTTTTTCTATTTCCTTGAATAGTGACTGAGAATTTTCAGTATGCAAGTGTTTCACTTCTTTTATTAAGTTGATTCCTAGATATTTTATTTATTTATTTTTGTTGTTGTTGTTGTTGTTGCTACTGAGATTTTTAAACTACTAAGGAAAGCCAGAGTAAATGGGATTCTTTCTGGTACTGACCACTTGCAGTGCCTCCTTTTTCTGTTAATATTTTCTCCTTAGGTTGGCGGCCCCACCCTGTACTGCACTTACTCAGCTCCAATCTTTTCACATTCGTCTCCCAATGTCACTCATTCCCCACAAGCCTCTGCAGTGTTATGTGTGATGTTGGCCCTTCTTCAGTTCTTATTAGTCACACGAATAATCTTTTCATCTTGTAGTCATCCTATTACTCCCACTCCTGGGCTCTAATTACACTTGGAAGCATAATAATATTTCAGAAAAAGCTTAATTTCCATAGCCATCGATCAGAGTCTAGTTACATTTGGAAGCATCATAGTACTTCAAAAATCTTTATTCCCAAAGTCAGTTCCATTGCTTTTATTGTATTGATCACTTTTCCAGACTGTAGTATTTTTAAAATGATGTTGGGAATATTTTACTTCTAGCGTTTTTAGGCAATCTTATAAAATGTGAATAAATGGGTGTGCAACCATTCACTGATGATTTTAGTTAGGATAAGCAGAATGAAGAACACTTAATAATAGTGTCTTCTGTTTTTTGAATAGCAGATAAACAGTCCTAAGGGCTGGGGGGATGCTTGCTGTTTTTTGTTTGTTTGTTTGTTTGTTTGTTTTTTAAGGGAACTAGTTGTTCAACCTAAACATTGCCTTTGTGTATGGGAGCAAAGAGATGGTTCCACAAATAGAGTTCATGCCTTCCATGCACGAGACCATGAATTGAATCCCAGTCACAAAATTGGGACTCCATGGATGATAGAATGGTACTTTGATCTATCTCTTTATCTTCCTCTCTCTCCTCCTCTCTTTTCTTTCTCTCAAAAAATGTAAAATGAAAATTGGATCAGGGATGTGACTCAGTGGCTGAGTGCATGCATGAATCCCTGGGTTCATTCCCTGACACCATATTATCATAGGCAAAATAAAATAGAATATAAAGTTCTCTGTGTATGAAAGCCACATAGTTCCTAATTAGTGTTCAATGAGGGAAGGGGAAGCTTTATTCTGTCTTTATAAAATGAACAAAATAGCATTTTCTATTTATTTTTACACCTTCTCTAGCTATTACTAATTTAGTTCTGCGTGTTTCTTCTTTGTATTCTACTTCTGTGATCTCTCTGTAAAAGGAAGAAAAATAAAGCTTTTGGGAAACAATTCTTAGATTGGTGTTGAGAACATGAGATGCAGCTTCTGACTTATGAAGTAAGTAGTGAATAGTGTTTAAGAAATATATTGGATTGTCAGAAAAGTCTTGATGCATTTTCTCATAGAAAAAGACAGAAGAAATACATCATGACGTTTGGACAGCCCCATATTAGAAACTACTAACACTGATTTGTAAAAATGAATTATATTCATGTTTTATAAAGTATACAAACTTTATAGAGATTGAACATGAGACCTCAGAGCCTCGGGCATGAAAGTCTTGCATCACAATTACCCATCTCCCCAGTCCCTAAAGTTTTGTTTAATTTATTTTTCATTCTTAAGATTAACTTACATATTCATGAGAGAGACAAAAACAGAAAATCACTCTTGCCCACACAGTGCTGACACGTGAACTCGTGATGTCATGCTCGAAAGTTCAATTCTCTAGTTAATGTGTCACCTCTTGTACCATATTTTTTAATCTTTCTTATTTTAATATTTATTTATTATAGGATAGAGACGGAGAAAAATTGGGAGGGGGGAGATAGAAAAGGAGAGAGACAGAGAGACACCTGCAGCCCTGCTTCACCACTTGTGAAACTTTCTCCCTGCAGGTGCGGTCCAGGGGCTTGAACCTGGATCCTTGCACATTGTAATGTGTGCGCTCAACCAGGTGCACCACCACCTGGCCCCTGTACCACATTTTTAAGTTTTTTGTTGTTGTTGACAGATTTTATTTCTTTTCATCAGAGAGAAAGAGCCCGAAACTCTGGCAAATGGAGACTGAACCTGGACCTGTGAGGCATTGGGCTTATAAGTCTGGTATATAAGCTTTGTGCATCCTAGCCCTCTACAGGAAAAAATTTACAGTGACAATACTATTCCAGTTTATTAATCATCACAACTTTCTCCACCACTTCTCTGTATCACACACACTTTTTTGCTTCTCCAAGTAATACTACATTCATCTTTAATAGTTTTTAATCTTCTTCTAGTGTTTGCCAGAAACTTTAATAGTTTTTAATGGGCAAAATACTAAAAGTGAAATTGCTGAGATGAAAGCTACCAGCCACAGTGTATATAAAACATTAGCTTTTCTCCTTTTTAAAGAAAGTATCTTTATTTATTTATTTATTGGATAGAGAGAACTCGAAATTGAGAGGAAGGAAGAGACAGAGATGCCAGCAGCCCTGCTTTACCACTTGTGAAGCATTCCTCCTGCAGGTGGGGACTGGGGGCTCGAACCCAGGTCCTTGTGCATTGCAACATGTGCACTCAACCAGGTGTGCCACCACCTGGCCCCTCTGCTTGACCTTTCAGTGTATGATCTTAGCAAAAGCATTTCTAACATTTATATTGCGCTTTAGCGTTTACAAAGCTTATCTATAGAAATTGTTATTACTGCTGTTAATTTGGAGTCAGGGCCTTTTCTGCTTTTTCATTCACATAGAGAGGCAGAGAGAAGGACAAACCACAGTGCCAGAGTTGTTCCCAGCAGGATAGCATTACCCATAGGGCGCTGGATTTTGACCCTGGCTCACTTGCATGGTAAGACATGCACTCTACCTTTGAGCCATCTCTCTAGCCCCCTAAACTGTTACTTAGATGTTAAGACCCTAGAGGGAGGTGACATTTCTGTATCTACTTATGAAACATGTTGTTTTCCCGTTGAATCATTTGTTAAAACAACATGAAAAAATTTCCGTATTTCCATTGCAGATCATTAAAAAACAAACTTGCAGAAATAATAACTGTTTTGATTTTATATCCCTCTTCTCAGATCTTGTTCTATATATGTTAGAGCTGTGTAGCAAAGAACAAAAGTCTCTGCTCTCTTAGTACTTAGACCCTAGCACCAAGTTAACCCACTTGTTTTATATATATATATATGTGTACATATATTATATACATATATTTTATTTATATATCACTTTCATTTATACACTACATGTCTTCAGAATATTAATTTCTCATTAATATAAGCATAGTATTTTTACGAGGAATATAAATATGTGAATCAGAGACATGATTTATAGATTTAGAGTTCGTCTCTGTTTTTCATTTAAGTAGTAAATCATGAACATCTTCCTGTATTATTTACTATTAGCATACTTTTATAAGTAATACATAGATGTGGCATGATTTGTTTAATCGATTTCTGTTTACTTGACATTTTGGAGATTTTTAATCTTTTGCTCACTTTTAATTAAACCTTTGAACATGTCTTGACTATTTTTAGATAGAGATCTAAAATCATAGGGTTTTTTAAAGAAGAAAAGAAAGGTTGTGTGTGTGTCTGTGTGCGTGTGTCTGTGCGTGTGTGTGTGTGTATACGTCTGTGTGCGCATGTGTGATTTTCAGGGCCAGGTGGTGGCACCTTTGGTTGTGCACACACATTACAGTGCACAGGGACCCGGGTTCAAGGCCGATAGCCCCACCTGCAGGGGGAAGCCTCACAAACAGTGAAGCAGTGATGCAGGTGTCTCTTTCTCTCTCAGTCTCCCCCTTCCCTCTCAATTTCTGTATATGCCTCTATCTAAAATAAATGACTAAAAATTCCTTTAGAATATGTAGTTTTCAAAATAGAAGTTTTATTTTTTAAAAAAATGAAAGGTGCACATTTTCAAGTCCACTAAATCTCTTTCTAGAAGACCTTTCTTTGTTTGAAATGAACTTATGCTTCCATTTAACATGAATGAAATATCCATACCGTACTGGAGAATATGTGCAGCTTTATAGGTGACATCAAATGTGTCCACTGTGTTAAAGTTGCTTTGGTTACTTAGGAAATAGAATTTTGTTTTGAATTATGAGATATTTTTAAATGCGTATTGACTATTTATTTGACGGTGAGTTTTGTCCATTTTGCTGTAAGGCTTTACTCACCTTTTCTAAGATCCTGATGTCTGTAGATTGATGGTTAACTCGTGCCATGGAAGACCTGAGTGTTTTCTTTTATTTGGAGTGCTGCTGTTTTTGTGTTTGTCTAGTCAGATATTTAAAGTTTTTTATGTAGAGTTTCTTCACATTGGCACTCTTTTTAATACTTTGATAATGGTTATAAGAAGGTTACTTTATGTATTGTGGGGTATTTCCCATTACCACTGCTCTTTTTTTTCTGGATATATATATTTTTTTACATGTATATTTATTCCCTTTTGTTGCCCTTTTTTTATTGTTGTAGTTGCTGTTGATGTCGTTGTTGTTGGATAGGACAGAGAAATGGAGAGAGGAAGGGAAGACAGAGAGGGGGAGAGAAAGACAGACACTTGCAGACCTGCTTCACCGCTTGCAGGTGGGGGGCTCGAAACTGGGGTCCTTATGCCGGTCCTTGCACTTTGCACCACTTGCGCTTAACCCGCTGCGCTACCGACCGACTCCCGTTTTCCTGGATATTTTTAACATCCTTTTCCCTAATTGCCACACGTTGAAAATGTCTTTAGACGCTGATAAATACTCCCCTCGGGCCAAATCGCCCCTGGTTGAGAAACATTACTTTCATAATTCCTACCTTTGATTTCATTCTGAGATCTTTTCCTAAGAGCCTGACTATAATTTCTTCTTCAGGCAGTCTGGAGCTAACATTTCTTCTTATGACACTAACTACCCACTGGTTGACTATATACCCTAGGTTATTGCTTGAATTTCTTTTTTTTTTTCCATACTCCCAGCCTCTTTCTTTCTTTTCTTTTTTTTTAATTTATTTCTTTATTGGGGAATTAATGTTTTACATTCAACAGTAAATACAGTAGTTTGTTCATGCATAACATTCCCCAGTTTCCCATTTAACAATACACACCCCACTATATCATTTATCATCCTTCATGAATTTCTGACCTAATTATTAGTATGCCCTTTCTTACTAACTGTGTTCCAAAAGAAACAAAAGATCTGGCCTTGGGTTCTGGCTTTTCTATTCAGAAGTTTATACAGTAGATGAGTAGGGGTTGCTCTGACTGTAGCCCAGGTCTTCTGGCTGTTTCTCCTTTACTGTCTGGAGAGCTCTCTGGGTTTGACTTGGCATGCCTGCTTTTGATGCTATGAGCACATATACAGGGCAAGGAAATTCAGATCTTGGGTAAGATTATCTTTCTTCACTATTACTCTGGGAAAGTACTCACGAATCTTGATGCTTTGCTTTGTGCTGATCTCTTATTTATTTATTTTTTTTACAATATCCATGGCAGATGGTCTTCTGATTACTGCAGTTGTCACCAGTTTCCAAGGCAGCTGACTCTTATGTGGACAGCTGATGATTAGAAATGTCTTCCTCTTGTTGTGCCAGAAATCTGCTGCAAAGCTCCAACCTATAGTTTCCCTCTCTGGAAAATCTCTGCCTTCCGTGTGATAGTACTTCTGTTGTATCGTTTGCTAACTATGATGAATGGATACTTGTGATATTATGCCATAATTATTCGTTTATTTACCTTTTTGAAGGGTTTTTAGCTCCATGAGACCAAAGGTTATGGCTTATCTCATATGTCTGTTACCTCTTCTCACAGGCCAATGGGGTGAAATTCCAGAGGAAGTCATATCGGGAATTAAGGAATATGTTTGAGAGAAGAGGGGGAAATAGCAGAAAGGGCTAACAATAACAGTAATTGCAGCTAACACTTACTTCGCACTTACTCTATGCCAAGTAATGTTCTAAGCATTTTATTTGCATTAGCTCATTTGTTTAAGTCTAGGTTGATGGGATTTCGAAAAATGGCTCTTTTGAAAGATCAAATAAATGATGAATGAATGCCTAACGTAGACTTAGCTGTAAGGAGACCCATTGATGTTCTCAGAGACTTTATTTTGGAGAAAATTACAAGTAGAGTTTCAGATCTGAGAGGTAGGTATGTTATCATTGGGATCTAGTTTATCTTAGAATGTTGAATTTTCACAAAAGGAAATGAAAGAGAGAAAGACGTATGAATAAAATAGGGTCAAGAAGGAACATGCTTTTTCTTTGATACTGACAACACTTGAGAGAGTTTTCATGACTGAAGTAAGGTAAAAAGGAGGCTTTGGATAAAGAACTCTGAATTGGAGGGAGCATGGGGCAACAACAATAACAAAAATTCGCAGCCTTTTAAATTTTGAAGAATGAAACAGATTTTTCTGTTTTTCCAGTGAATTAATATTTAGTGCATATTTCTCCACTTTTTTCTTTCTCTGATGTGTTTTCTCTCCCCTTGGCGGTGGGGATGTGCCCCCTGCCTTGAGAAATAGATTTTGACTTTCAGCTTCCATATTTAACAAAAGTGGTTATTAAATTTGGTCTTAGGATTGCTGGGCTGTGACACACCTGGCTTAGTACACACACAGTACCCTGCAAAAAAGACCTGAGTTCAAGCACCCAGTCCTCGCCTGCAGGGGGCTTGAACTGGCAGTGAAGCAGTGTTGCAGTTGTCTCTCTTTCTCTCTCTCTTCCCTGTCCTCTCTCAGTTTCTGTTCTATCAAATAAATAAATAAAATTCCAAAAATATTTGGTCTTCTATTTTAAAAGTAAAATCAATACTAGCAAACACTAGTGATGTGAATTAACATGGCACATGTAAGAGAATTTATATAAAAATAGTATTTTTTTATGAATGTTGTGAACAGTTTGGCTTTGATGTTCTAATAAGTTGCGTTCATCCCTTGGCATATGAAGTTTACACCTTATGGCTTTTTTTCACATGATTTAGATTAGCTACTGTACTGTATCAGGTTTGCATAAAGAGACTTGGTGTGTGGCAAAGAATGTGCAGCCTAATATGGGTTTTATTTCTTATTTTACTTTTAAATATGGGTTTTATATAAAGAAAAATGATCAATGTTAACAAGCAAATTCAAAAAGAATATGCCTGTTCATTTTGAATACATGTTGATTTCAATATGCATTTTTAAATGCAGCCTCTTTTCTTGAATTTATGCAACTCACCGTAGTTCCCAAATTACATTCGATTCCATTCCCCAAGGTGATCTACGGGGAATGAATTTGGCAGTGGTGGTATTCATAACATCGTTCTAGGTGAAGTGTTGCCAGTGCAGGTAGAGACCGTGATCATTTGAACAATTTGGGGCAGTGTTTTTTTTTTGTTTTTTTTTTTAATAATTTACACAGCACATTAGCTGGTCATTATTTTATTTGTTTCTTAAAACCCTGTGAGGTAGCATTACCCCAGTGTGTACATGAATCAAATGAAGCTGAGTGAAGTCACGAATGTCCCATCTGAAGATGGTCAAGGTGGAAAGAGGACTTCTGGGTTTTCCCTGTAACTTTTCCCATTTGCTGCTTTTTCCTGGTTCAGTCATCACGTTGGAATAAGACCTTTCCTCATTGAGTTTTCCTTTTACCATAGTAACTACTGACATCCTTGCAACTAAGTATCTGATGTGAAGGTATAATAGTTGGCATCACTGATTACCTATACTTAGTGAGACTGGGGAGATTTGAAACACTCAGACCCTAAATCCTTGATGTTAGCTATTATTGTTGTCACTAATATAAAGTCTCTTTTATGTGCAAACTCCAGAATTTTATTATATCCCTGGCAGGTGTTTTGTTGTTTTTTTTTTTTTGACTGCTGCAGTTGTCACTGAATCTCAAAGCAGTGAGTTCTTCAGATACATTAATATTTAAAACTGCAGTGATGGGGACAGGGCGGTGGCATGCCATGCACAGGGACCCAGGTTGAAGCCCCTAGCCCCCCCACCTGTGTGTGTATGTGTCTGGGAGAAACGGCATGAACTGTGAAGCCATGCTACAAGTGTCTCTTTTCCTCAACCCTCAAACTCACTCCCCTTTCCCTCTCGATTTCTCTGTTTCTACCCAATAAAAGAAAACCTAAATTTAAAAAAAAAAAGGAAGTTTTGTTAAAAACAAAACAAAACATAGTGATGACTAAGGGCTCCTCAAACATTATTCATCTTCTGCCACTTCCCAATCATTCTGAAATCATGTCGTCGGTTCTGATAAATGCAAGAGATGTGGTGAAAATGATTGATAGACTAAAGAAGCTGGTATTTGAAATATGACAGGAATAATGGAAGTGGCTACTGGCATATGCATTTCCTAGTTGCTGTACTCGCCTTTGTCTCTGGGTAGCTGTTTCCCTGTGATTCCATCCTCCCAGAAGTCAAGCTGAGTTTCTTCCCAAATTATCCCTTCTTTTTCTTTCTGGCTTTTCCCTAACATTGTTATTTTGTGTCTTTCCTGACAGTTTGTTCTGAATCTTATCAGTCTGTGTGTTGTCTGCTCTGAACTGCAGATTCCCGCCCCTGTTTTCTGTGCTGGGCTGACTCTTGCTTGACTGATGTTAATGACAGAAAAACTGACTATGTGACTGACCCCCGAGAAACTGTATCTTCCTTATCTCAGACTCTCTCTGCCTTAGTGACAAACCTGCTTTTAAGGTTTTTAGGACTTGGGAATTTTTGATGCCTTACTGTTTATACTTTTAAAGCAGACATTCAAGGAATTGTGAATTCCATGCTGAATTCTCAAGACACTTGAGTAGGAGTGGGGTTGGGTGGGGCAGTGGAAATGAGTGTGGACAAGTAGAGCAGGCTGGTATCCCTGCATTGTTGTACCCTGACCAACTTTGGACTATTCTTTGTGGATTGCTATTACTGTGTGGTAACGGAGGTAGGCTGCCTATTAGACCTCTGTGTTTTCATGACCACCCAGTCCCATCTCATCAATATTCTAAGAAGTTTTTGAGGATATTGTTTGGCAAAAAGGGGAAATTACTTACCTGTGTGATTAATCTTAAGGAAAATTTTACTCTGGCATTTCCTTCAGATCCAGTGCCAGATTTCTCCTGGAAATTGAGATCACAGGGGGAACAAAGAAATTCTGAAAGGAGTTGAATGATGGAATGTAGAGATAGAGTGAAACAAAAGAGAAATGTTGGTAGTTAATAAGATTTATATATGCTTATAGTCTACAGTATACTTATACGTGAAGGCATACTATGTAACTTTAATTACTAATAAGCAGTTTTAACAGTTTTTCCAACTGAAGTTTCTTTTGCATTAGGGAATATATATCACAGCTTATAAGGAAACTACCACTGGCATTAATAGTGTCATGTCATATGCTAACATTTTCATGTTTATAAGTGAATAAAATGATTATTCTGGTATTGCTTTTAGAAATGTGGTGGGTGATTTAAAAATTACCATTGTTTTTATTGCTGCCATTAAGTAAATTAAATAAGAAAAGTTAAATAGTACTGGGTGTAATTTCCTTAAACAGTTATGTGAAGTTATGTTGATAAAGATTAGTTCCCCTAAAGTTATTAGTGTCATTTCTTCATTTAACCTAATGGGAATAAAATAGACATTAACCATAATATATTTTTAAAAAATCTTTAGGCCAGGTTCTCAATTCCTATATAAATATTTTGAGTTTTATTATGATGTTGGTAATGACTACTGTGTACTGAGTTTGATTTCCCTCTCTGATTTTTACGTTTGAGTAAATGATTGATTGAATGGCAAAACAGCCCATTTAAGTAAGCCTCTGATAACTGAACACTTAGAGGTTTGGGCTATTCTCTCAAAGTCTAGTGTTTGGGGCGGGGGGGGGGGGGACCAGATGGTGGCATACTTGGGTGAGCGCACATGTTACAATGCACAACAAACCGAGTTCAAGCCCAGTCCCCACCTGCAGGGGAAAGCTTTTTGAGTGGACAAGCAGGGCTGCAGGTGTCTCTCTGTCTCTCTCCTTATCTCCCTCCCCCTCTCCTCTCGATTTCTGACTGCCTTTCCAATAAATAAAGATAATTTAAAAATTTTAAAAAAAAGCAGTCTAGTGTTTTTACCTCCCAAGAAGGAAAATAACTTCTGTCAACAGATACTCAGTCATCCTATATATCTCTAATTTCAGTAAAATCAGATTATATTAAAAATGACTGAGGCTTTTTTTTTTTTACTCTGCTTTAATATCATTGAAAGATAGGAAAATATAACAGCTTGTTCCCACGTGCTTAGAATTTTATCTGCTTAGCTGAAAGTTTCTGAGGGAGTCTGTGTGTTCACCTCTTGACATTCACCTTACTATTATTAACAGGAAGTAATTCCAATTTGCCTAGGACCAGAACACAAAATGTCATTAAGTAGTAGAAAGTGCTAGTGTAATGTGGTAGTCTTTTCTTAAAAGTCATTTCCACATAAAGAAGTAAACAAGACAATAAAGTATGCTGGTACTAGGGCAGAGTGCTGGTAGTGCCTTCAGCGTGCAAAGGGAGTGGATGACCCTGTCTAGAAGAGCAGAAAAAACTTCATAGAAGTGACCAGAGTATCAGAAAACTGAGCGAGGATGAGAGGAGAACATCGCTTGGTGGAGAGAACAAGATGAATAAAGGATGGAATTTTTTTTTTAATTTCTTTATTGGGGAATTAATGTTTTACATTCAACAGTAAGTACAATAGTTTGTACATGCATAATATTTCTCAGTTTTCCATATAACAATACAAGCCCCACTAGGTCCTCTGTCATCCTTCTTGGACCTGTTTCCCCCCCATCCACACCCCAACCCACCCCAGAGTCTTTTACTTTGGTGCAATATACCAACTCCAGTCCAAGTTCTGCTTAGTATTTTCTCTTCTGATCTTGTTTTTCAACTTCTGCCTGAGAGTGAGATCATCCCATACTCATCCTTCTGTTTTCTGACTTATTTCACTTAACATGGATTTTTCAAGGTCCATCCAAGATCGGCTGAAAACAGTGAAGTCACCATTTTTTGCAGCTGAGTAGTATTCAATTGTGTATATAGACCACAACTTGCTTAGCCACTCATCTGTTGTTGGACACCTGGGTTGCTTCCAGGTTTTGGCTATTACAAAGTTTGCTGCAAAGAACATAGGTGTACACAGATCTTTTTGGGTGGGTGTGTTGGGTTCCTTAGGATATATCCCCATGAGAGGAATTGTAGGGTCATAGGGTAGGTCCATTTCTAGCCTTGTGAGAGTTCTCCATACTGTTCACCACAGAGGTTGGACCAATTTACATTCCCATCAGCAGTGCAGGAGGGTTAAAGGATGGAAATTTTATTCATAAGAGATTATTTGGGAGTTCGAAGACATTGCAGGACTGCAGAGGCATGGGCACAAAGTGTGTGTGGGGGTACTTTGAGAGGTTTAGGTGAAGAAGTTAGCAGGGGCAGCTCATAAAGGGCCTGTGTACCATACGAGATCCTAAGTTTGACCTACCGATTCTGCCTACTTTATTTTCCATTTGCATCTCTCCTTTCACTGTCCACATTTTTAAATCATAGAGTTGACCTAAGTCTCCACTAAATAAACATCTCCTAAGCCTTTGTTCTACACCAAGCACTGTTGGGTGCTAGGTGCTGAGCCGACATAGTTCACTTACCTCGTGGAGTTCAAATGAAATAGCTCGAGAGGGGAAATAAATACACTCTCAAGGAAATATTAGATGGAGACTAGATCTAGTACTAACATGTAAATAAAAACAGATAATGCGTAAGACCGCCCAGACTGCCCTACAGCCTGGTCCCACCCTACACACACACACACACACACACACACACACACACACACACACACACACACACAATCAGCTTTCCTTATGTGACACCACACAGCTTTTGGTCTTAGTGCTTTTCACAACTTGTATATGTACAATTGGGTGATTACTTAATTGTAAGGGCGAAGACTCTGTCTCTGTGGAGAGCCACTCTGAGAGGTCAGTGAGGCCTCATGGTCTAGTATAAGCTCGGTGACTAGACTGAGTGGATATAGTTTCTTTTCTGTCATTTATTAGCCCCACGCCTATGAGTAGTTGACACTCTCTCAACAGATGAGGTTGTTGGGAAAAAGTAAGTGCTTCGTTTAGTTTTGAGAAAAGGTTTTAGTAGCGTGCAATTAATGAGAGTTAGCATTCCAGTGGTAGTAGGAAAAAATGATTGAGGACTTGAAAGAGGTGAGATTTACTTTGTTTTTCCTGATGAGATCTCAGGAACCAACAGTATTAGAAAAATTAGAGTCTTGTGCATATATTTTACTGCTGAACTACCTTCCTGGCCCAGTTTTATTCTGCATTTATTAAGGAAAGAGAGAAACCAAAGAACACAGTCCACTGTCTGTGAAGTTCTTTCTTCTTCCTTCCTTCCTTGTTTCTGCCTATGTTGCATCTGTCTGGTGCCATGGATCAACCCAAGATAGTGCCTGTAGGCACTATTCTTACCTCCTGGACAGAGATTTGCTTTGTGTGGTGGTGCAGAAGATAGAGTCTTGGGGTATCATAGTCCAAGTCCAAAGTAGGAGTGAATAAGCAAGGAAGTGGATAATTATGCTGTTTTAGTTTGATGGGGAAAAGGCATCAATCAAAATCACACAGATAATTGTAAAATTTCAGTTGTGATAAATGATAATGAGTTCAAGGTACCCAGAGGGCACTTCTAACCTGTCCTTAAGAGGGCAGTTAATGAGGGCCCAGGCAGTGATGCACCTGGTTGAGTGTACATGTTACCACACACACAAGGACCTGGGTTCAAGCCGCTGGTTTCCACCTCCCGGGGGGCGGTGTGTGTGTGTGTGTGTGTGTGTGTGTGTGTGTGTGTGTGTGTGTGTGTGTGTGTTCATCAGTAGTTTTGGTGATAGGTGGAAGACCGAACTGGAGCCTTACAGTCTTGAGGCTGCATGATCTCGCCAAGGCACTGGAGAAGCGGTGCTATTGCTAAGGGTTGTAGTGGTTACGATTGGCCTTGGTGAAAGCAGGCCCTGTGTTGCTAAAAAAAAAAAAAAAAAAAAAAAAAAGGATTTTTCAGTACTGCTGGACATTTAGATTTGAAGGTAAAATTTCTTAAGTTCTAAATATTTCTATTTATTTTTGCTGAGGGATAGAGAGAGAAAGAGACTGAAACCACTGTACTGCTCTGCTCTGGTTTATGGTGATGCTTGGGATTGAGCCTAGGACCTCAAAACCTCAGGCATGAAAGTGTTTTTCAGAATCATTATGCTGTCTCCCCAGCCCTAAATTTCTTAGGTTTTGGACACGGACTATTGATTCAAGACTTAAACAAAACCTGACAGTGGGTTGCATTTGCCTTGAGAACAGCCCGATCTCAGTTTCAGCTGCATGGACTTTGTATAGGACATGGTAAGAGGTGTGTGTGTGTGTTCACCATCATTTACCACACTTTTTAAAATTTATTTATTATTGGATAGAGACAGAGAGAATTTCAGAGGGTAGGGGGTGGTAGATTGAGAGAGAGAGAGAGAGAGACAGAGATACCTGCAGCCCTGCTTCACCACTCGTGAAGCTTTCCCCCCGCAGGTGAGGACCAGAGGCTTGAACCCAGGTCCTTATGCACTGTGATGCGTGCGCTTAACCAGGTGTGCCACCAGCTGGCCCCACCACACACTTTCTTAAAACGAGAAAAGAAAGATCTTTCATTTGAAAGCAAAATTCTTTGCTACTAACAGCCAAGTCTATTTCATTTCTCTCTCCTTATTTTCACTCTGAGGAGAGTAAGGCACAAACTATCTCAGTAGTCTAGATTGAATAAAGCTGTGGATACTGTAATTAGCCGAAGCTAAACTGCTGACTTGGATGTGTATGTGTGTCCTCTATCTGTGTTATATAAGAGTTCATCATTTTTAAATTCACAGAATGTGAGAATGTTACTGCTTTAGCATCTAATAGGGAAAGTCAAGGAAGGTCAACTAAAAATTGCTTCAAGAAACACCTGGAGATTTCAAACGTGTTTACAATTATTTTTCCACTCATGGCATCACATTTCAGAAAGTACCATTAATTGTAGCAGAATAGCATGGAGCTCTTTGTGAAATTTAAGTCCCTTGAATATTAGCACCTTCAAAGTCAATAAAAATTCCAGCCTTCATTTATCTATTCCCATGTGAGGAGTTACACAATGTATTTTGTATCATTCCATGTGAAATCCTTTGGCTTAATCATCTCTCATTTATACACACTTGTCTGAAGTCCGTTCTCCCTTTTTGTAGTCGTCAAACAGCTGTCAAATTAAAAGATCAGATCCTAAAGTTAATTTACATTTCATACTATTCCGTATGGGTGCATTTCTTGGCTAAAATATTTAGTTGTCACATTTTTAAACCATCCTTTCCCTTGTTTG
The DNA here is from genome assembly GCF_950295315.1 of Erinaceus europaeus. Lineage (NCBI taxonomy): Eukaryota > Metazoa > Chordata > Mammalia > Eulipotyphla > Erinaceidae > Erinaceus > Erinaceus europaeus. Next base: position 92,395,672 of record NC_080173.1, read on the forward strand.
CCCACTTTCCCTCACTTGCACACTTCAGTACTCTAACTTTAAAAAAAATGTTTATTAGTTTCCAAATGATTTTTTTTTAATTCACTTGAAATGCCATTTAATTTCACTGTTCTTTTTGCAAGAAGAGATTCAACATGTCACCCTTTTAGTCATTGTCATGGTAGCTTTCATCCTTTTTTTTTTTTTGCCCTATCAAATTCACAAATTCAGCTTTTTTTAATCTTTATTTATTTATTGGGTAGAGACAGACAGAAATCGAGATAGAAGGGGGAGATAGAGAGGGAGAGAGACAGAGAGGCACCTGCAGATCTGCTTCACTACCTGCAAAGCTTTCCCCCTGCAAGTGGGGAATGGGAGTTTGATCCTGAGTCCTTGTGCTTTATAACATGTACTCTCAGTCAGCTGCACCACAACTCCTGCCAGCCCTCAACTGCCCCCACCCCGTTTTTTTTTTTTTCTTTTGTAATAGAGATACAGAGAGAGACTGGAGCACTGTTCAATTTTGGATTATGGTGGTGCTGGAGATTGAACCTGGGACCTTTGATGCCTCAGGACCTTTGATGCATGAAAGTATTTTTGCATAATTTAAATTGTGCAAAAATTTGCATAACCCCAGCCCCCATTTAAAATAATTTACTGATTAAAGAAATACTCTTGAATAGACCATTCATGTTTTACTACTATCTCAAGCTGCCACCTAGTAACATTAACACTGCTACTCTTTATAAAAGAGGTGTTGATAAGGGACTCTCCTGCCTGAGGCTCCAAAGTCCCAGGTTCAGTCACCCACCTGCACCACCATAAACCAGAGCTTAGCAGTGCTCCGGTAAAAAAATGAATAAGTAAAAAAATAAAGTAAACAAACAAAAAAAGGTGTTGAAATACAAGCTAGACATTTTAAAATTTCTAGTAGTTTGAGAAAAATACTGATTGAGATTGATCAGTGCCAAATCAAAAGTGATTTAACAACAGTCTACCAAAGAGACTACCACACACCCACAAATATTTGATTGGCTGTAACTTGAATTGCTGTCTTATCTGGAAAAGCCTATTTGACTGTGATTGGTTGTCCTCAAATTCAAATTTCTTAATCGTGTTATATTTACATGCTAAAGTTTTCTTTTGCTTATGCAGTCTACTGAGGTATTAAAACCATCTCAATTTAATGACCTTTTTGAATTTGTTTTTAGTATTTTATTTTATTTTTTATTTAATTTATTCCCTTTTGTTGCCCTTGTTGTTTTATTGTTGTAGTTATTATTGATGTCGTTGTTGTTGGATAGGACAGAGAGAAATGGAGAGAGGAGGGGAAGACAGAGAGGGGGAGAGAAAGACAGACACCTGCAGACCTGCTTCACCGCCTGTGAAGGGACCTGCCTGCAGGTGGGGAGCCAGGGGCTCGAACTGGGATCCTGACGCCGGTCCTTGAGCTTAGCGCCACCTGCGCTTAACCCGTTGTGCTACAGCCCGACTCCCTTGAATTTGTTTTTAAGAGGTTCCTTCACATGTATTTGATAACTTCTTTATACTTAAGTGATGTGGAGATTAAACCAAAGTCATAAGCTTATTAAATTCTTGGTTATGAGATAGAGGACACCTAAAATGGAGCCTAGGCATGTTAATTCAAGATTAGTAGTGGTTATCATAAAATTTCCCCCCTATTATACTTCATTTTTGCACTTATGTCTTCAATTAATATTTGCTTGGTACTTGTTTTCTGTGCACTTACTGTACAATAGGATTTAATTGAAATTTTTTTCCCCTGGACTTTGACACATTCTACTCAGATCTTAGAACCGCTTGTTACATTTTTTAAATTGCATGCTCTGTTTTTGCTGAGCTGAATGTTCTAAATAGCCTCTGACCTGCTCTTTAACTAAAAAGCATATTTTATTTATTTAATCCCTGGTGCCTGGTAAACTGGGCTAGCTGGCTGGCCATTAGTGAATGATTATTGTAGAAATGAAAGAGAAACAGTGAGTCAGAGATTGAGAACATAAGTTCAGTGGTTTAAAAAGTCTGAATAGTGGCTTTATTTCTTCATCATTCTAACTTCATCAAAGATGTTTTTCAAAAATGGCATTATATTTTTAAATGTAATTTAAAATTTTTAAATCCTATTCCTCATACAGGTTTGGGGGGTGGGGGCTTATTAGTCATCTTTGGAAAGGATTAGCACTGAAATTGGAATAAAACAAGTTGAATTACAATTGAGTAAGGCCTAAGAAGCAGCTAGAATAAAGCTAAAGTTAATGACAGCTCAAATTTTATTTATAACAGCAAGACCTTTCACATAGTTCTAGGTGAAAATGTATATTAGTTTCATCTTTGCCATTTGAAGGTTTTATTGTTTTTTTTTTTTTTTTAGTTATTCTGCATTAATTGTAAAGTGACATGGAGGTAGCATTATGAATCATGCCTTCTCTGTGCTCAAAGTAGTCGTGATACGTTTCTTTATCAGAAACTTCATTAGCAAAGGAATTAATTAGTCAGGAGACAGAGAAATCTACTCTCCACAGTACCTACTTGATAATCTCTCTCAGCTTTTTAAGGATGCCGAAAGTGTGATGTCTAAAAATAAACTTTTAAAAAAATGTTTACCTTCAGTCAGCTGCTGTCACTTAATCTGAGATGAAAATTTTCACACCAGAAATCCTGGCGTCATTTATGACCCCTTGTTCTCACACAGATTCCCCCATTCAGAACTGCAGTCATACTGATTTTACAAACAGAGATGTACTCACCACCTTTGCATGATGACCATATTGTCTCTTGCGCCTAGATTATTGTCAGGAGAGCCTACCCGGTGTTCTGCTTCTCTCCCTTGCCCATCCCCCGTTCATTCTCACCACAGCATCCAGAGTAATAGACTAAAACGTAAAAAAAAGATCGCACCTCTCTTCTACTAAAATATCTCCCAGATTTTTGCAAGTTTATGTGAACACTGTGTCACTACCCCCAAATTCTTTTTTTTCCTTTTTAGAAACTGTATTTAAACAACAGTGAATTCTAAGATATTTTTTTAAAACATCTTTCATTATTTGATAGAGACAGAGAGAAATTGAGAAGGGAGAGGGAGATAGGGAGAGAAACAGACTTTTGCAGCCCTGCTTCACCACTCGTGAAGCTTTCCCCCTGCAGGTGGGGACCAGGGGCTTGAACCTGGGTCCTTGCTCCCTGTAATGTGTGCGCCTAGCCAGGAGGGTCACCACCTGGCCGCCCTACCACCATCACATTTAACAGAAAACCTTTTTATTGGTCAACATGAGTTTTCTCTCATTTAAATATTGAGTAAAAACAAATTGTCCTTTCTTTATAATGTGTTAATCTCAAGTATTCCTTATCAGTTAATCATGATTCAGCTGCCATGCCTTTTGTTCATTTAACATGAAGATACTCTTTTTTTTTTTTTTTTACCACTGTAGGCAAGAGCTCTGTGTGTGTGTGTGTAGTGATTTGTTGCAAATATTTTTCCTGCCTTACCCTTGACATTATTCTTTATTTATATTTCTGTTGTTTTAGAGTATGTGCAGGTCTTACACTTTTAAATACTCAAATCTGTCCTTGTAAATGTTTCTGCTTTGGCAAGAATAATTTAAAAGTATATATATTATACATATTATATGAACTCTGCTCTGGTTCATAGTTGTGTGGGGGACTGAACCTAAGACTTTGGAGTCTCAGACATCAAAATATTTTTGCATAATCATTATGCTAGCTCCCCCACTCAAAAAAACATTATATCTTGATATGTAGAGTCTTTTAAAAACATAGTAAGTCATGGGCAGGAGCAATGAGTTGTAGTGCAACAAATTAATGCTTTGAGACTCAGAAATGCCAGAAGTTCAGTCCCTGACACTACTGTACTGTAAGCCACAGCTAACTTAGTGCTCTGACCCCTGACTGAAGTAAGCTTCTTACTAATGTGTTCATCCTGTGGCCGGCCCTTCTCTCCTGTATTGCCGTGAATGTGCCCCACTTACTTACAACTTCATTTTTTTTTTTTTAGGCTAGAGTTTTTGCTTCAGTATCTCTAGTGCTCATTTTCATTCTCTGTTTAAATTTATTTCTTCCTATCTTCCAGTTTCCTTTTTTTTTTTTTTTTTTAATGCCTTGTCTGCTTCAAACAACTGCATTTCATCCCAGCTTTTACTTAAACTTTATGGCCTGGCTTTATTGTAAGATGTAATTGTCCATCTAAAAAATTATATACTGGGAGTCAGGCGGTAGCTCAGTGGATTAAGAACATATGGCGTTAAGTGCAAGGAATGGGGAAGGATCTGCAGGTGTCTCTCTTTCTCTCCCCCTCTGTCTTCCCCTCTCTGTCCTATCTAACAATGACGGCATCAACAATAATAATAACTACAACAATGAAAACCAAGGGTAACAAAAAGGGAAAAATAAATATAAATAAATATTTTTTAAAACCCTGTTAAAAAATGATATACTGAGGGCCAGGTAGCACACATGGTTGAGTGTGCACAGGGACCTGAGTTCAAGCCCCTGGTCCCCACCTGTGAAAGGGTAACTTCAGGAGCGATGAAGCAGTGCTGCAGGTGTCTCTCTCACCCGTCCTCTCTTCCTCCATCTCAGTTTCTCTCTGCCTCTATTAAACAAACAAATAATTAAATAAGTAAACATTTAGCAAATTGCATATTTATTCCCAGGTATTTTCTAAGAACTCTGGGGGTGGGGTGAAAAAAAAGTAAGCTAGAGCCAGGGCTAATACTTCAGAATATGCATTAATACCCTGCACTGCTGTCATTGTGACTGCAGTTTGGCTTCTCAACTTTAAGCCACCTCTCGTAGTCAAAGCACACATCAGAATCTTGAGTTCCAGAGGTTGTGAAGAAGAAATCACCTGAAAAGAGACTTTCTTGGTACACAGTCAGCTCAAGTCTTGGTTTGTGGCAGATGCTATTGCGATTCACTGAGGAAGAAAAAACACCTCTGATCAACCAAAATGGTGATCAGTTGAAATTGGTGGATGATTTCTGTGATCACTGAGTCTTGGCCTGTTTATTGCCCCAGAATATGCCACTGCCTCTCAGTTACCACAAAGCCATCACACGGGACAGTTCATTGTGCAAAATATGGTTGCTTCAGTAAAACACGTCAAATTAATCTCTCTCATAATTGAACACCTGCTAGACCAACCAAATCTTGTCTACTGCCAGAGAAACTGAGATAATATACCTGGTATTTGTCTGGGGTAAAATTGCCTCCACATGGAGTCAGCCAGGCTCCTAATGGCCTTGAGAGCAGAAGCCAGACTGATTCAGCACCAGAACCAAGTGGTACTTAGGTGGATAAGTCAGCATGTTGTGGTTCAGAATGAGAATAAGGGGGTGGAGCAGCGGTGCACTTGGTAAAGTGCTCATGTTACAGTGCCAAAGGACCCAGGTTCAAGCCCCCAGTCCCCACCAGCAGGGGGCAGCTTCATGAGCAACAAGTGTCCCTTGTTGTGCTACAAGTGTCCCTGTTTCTGTATCTATCAAATAAATGACTAAACAAAGTATCTCAAAAAAAAAATGAGAAAGATACAATTGTTCCTAACATTTGGAGAGCGCTGTTTTAAGTACTGTTTTGTGTCCCAGGTTGCTGATCTTTGGCATAGTTCCTGGGTATATATGGAATAGGGACGACTATATGAATGAGTGGGGGACTGAGGTCCAGAGTCTGGGTCCCACAGTTCAAACTCAAGACTCCCAACAATTGCTTTTATCATTGAACCTGCTCCTTCTTTCTACCAACTCATGCAGTAAACTCTTGATTTGGGGAAGTAATTATTTCAGAATGTTTTTCTTTAAGCTGCAGATTCAAAGTCTGCCTGGTTTTCAAAATCACAAATCCCCTCTCAGCATCGTCATTGTTGGTGGTGATAGTGTGTATGTGCGTTTTGCCAAGCCCTATCCTGTGCATGCCTTGACCACTCTCAGACCAGCCTTTTTATTTCATATTGAGGGGGAGAGACACCCTCTGGCATAGAAGCTTGAACCCTGACCATCATGCCTTGCCAGCTGAGGTATCTTATTTTAATAGAACAGAGTCACATGGGCAATAATTTTTGGATACATGAGCTGGGAAAATGAAAGCTTTAAGAACTCAGGGTTGTTTTTTTTTTCCCCAGCGTGTAAAAAAAGTAGCCTAGAGCATGATGGACACACATGAAACTAATTTATCTGATTAAAAAGAAAAATTCATACAAATCATAAAATTAGGAAGGCAGTTTGTAATGAAAGGCATTCAGTGAAGAATGTAAATGTTATTTCTGTGGTCTATTTGGTATTACATCTTAATGTAAATAATGTATCCTAAAGAAGCTGTGAAATTGATTAATAAATCCACTTGCCTCCTGTGTCGGGCAACTTGAGATGGAGTAAGTCAGAGCTTTCTGTCCAGGGCTGAACATTCTCTTGCTCACAGGGGTGTGGACGGGCCACCACCATGGGGACAACAGGTGCATGCAATTTATGTTCAAGAATAGTTTAAATATCTTTAATCAGTTCATTTTAAGTCAAACCATATGATGTTCAGATGTAGACTCCCCCCCCCCTTCAGTATCAAGTACTTGAGCAATTTTTCAGTGCTCAGTATTAGTAGTACCCAGCTGTGAAACAAGGCTTGCCTTTGTTACTTAAAAGCAGATAAAATGTTTTTAACAGTTACAATTGATTGCATAGTGGTTAGTTTCACATTTCTCACTCCTGTCTCAACCCGACAGTGGGTCTCTAAAGAATAAATCAAGTACCTGACTCTTTGTTTTCTGCTCAGTTTAACTATAAATAGATTGGCTGTTGCATCAATGTAGGGCGACCACTCTGTGAGCCCTGTGCATCTCTTCTTGTGAGAGATTCGTTTCACCTCTGTGACTTGGCACAGACTTTGTTAGTTATGAACAACAGTTTTGTATCTGCTTTTAGAGTTGACAACATTTCATAAGAGATTAAAAAAAAAAAGTAGGGGTAATATTAGTGAACACTTTTCCTAAAAAGTACTCCACAAGAAATGTACACCTGGACACCTTTCTTTAATTTGAATTTCCACTAGCATAAAAACGAAGCAACTGAAATATAATTGCTTGACAGTTCAAACTAGTCTCCTGTCTTAATTTCTTTTTTTAAAATATTAAGAGTTGCCAGTTTCCCCTCCTTTGTTCGTGTTTGTCCTAGTTCATGTCGCACGCTTAATTTGTTAATGGGCCTCTTGATAATTAAGATGGTGTATTCATTTCATAACACCCGGTTGTTAGGCGATTACTTGTGGGAATTATATAAAGGGAAAAAAAAAATGACCCGTCATCTATCTCCTTGCCCTGGGTCCACTACAGATTTCAGCTGGAGATAATCCTCCCTGCTTCCCGATGCAGTTCAATTTCTTTATCTACCAAAAGGGAGAGTCTCCTTTCTCACTACAATGGAGGCTTTTTGAGAGCTGGGTGGTGAATATGACAAATGCTGTGTATTACTCATTTAATCTCGAGTCACAGACATTTTATAAGTCACACTTGTAATAAATGTTCTTCAATGTTAGGAATGTTCTTTGTTGGTGTAATTATTCAAATCTTGTTCTGTTTTGTATTGCATTATAGGTTTTCATTTTAGTTTGAAATCCAGTGAAGAACAAAAAAAAAAGGCCAGTAAAAAGCAGGTGACAAATTGATTTATGAGATGCCGGTTGGGTTTTTCCCTTCTGAAACGTGAACAATGAAACGTGAACTTCATCTTTAAGTGTATTTACACAGGTTGTCACTGATGAATGCACACTGGTAAAATAACTATAGGAATGTTTTTATCCTGTCACCTCCGGTTGAAATGTTTCATGAAGACTCTAGTTCTCAGCGCACACTGAAAAAGAGAAAGTTCCACTCCTACAACTGATAGCAAGTGACAGCAGGCTCTTCTTGTATGATTTTGTCATCGTATTAGTAAAAGAGTAGCAATGTACCACAACTGTCTAGAATGGGAGTTTAGGTTTTTGTAATTTTTGCAACGTGAAATTTACTCTTTGTTGAATTCGCCTTGCCACTGAGAGAGAGGGAAAAAAAATGGGGCTATAGAAAAAGAAATGCAGTATTAAAATGTAATGCTGAAAACCACGGTGCAGAATTTAACGCACATTCGAAGGCCAGCATTATTAGCCAGCCAATCTGGGAGGCAAATTAATTTAAGGAAAGATTCCAAAGGGAAATGCCTATGAGTTTAAAGAACTAAACTGGGACCCCTGCAAATATTAGTAGTTAAGGCATGTGTGTATTCATCTTTTTTGTACGTTCTCTGAGAAGACTTCACATCTAATGTTCCGGGTAGTAGAAGGCATCCAATTCACTTTCGGTCTTTAAAATACATGTCACTCCTTAAGTAGGGTAGACAGCAGCACTAATCATATTAAGCACAGTGTCTGAACTCACAGTGAATGCATAATTAATGTATTGTTTTAGAGCACCTAATATATTAGTCAAGGGCAAGAGCTTCGTGCATAGCTTGCTCTGTGGGTGAGGAGAACTATTCTACAGTGCCATTTGTACCACTACTGCTAACTCTGCTCACTAAATCTAGTTTGTTACACCTCTAACATGAGCCAAAGCCATCAGACTGCCTCCATTAAAGTGTTTGCCACTGAGAACTCTCTCTGGGATAGTAAATGCTAATTCAGTGTCAATTAGAAAAATGCTTCTAACAAAACACTGCGATTAATAAGGGGGTACTTGTGTTGATTCATTGCTAGGACTTTTTTTTTTTTAATTCCTTATAAGGTTGCGTCTTTCACTACTTTCTATTTATTATTTTAAATATGTTTAGCTTGAAGACACTTTCCCATTTCATCTTTATTTTAAAATGTTCCCAAATGTTTACTTCTCTATCAATATCCATTTAAACTTAGCCATTTGGGTCTCGCTAATTTAAATTCCTTTAGTCAAACCATTGAAGAAAAGGCTGATATAAACTCTTGAATTACTGCATTCAAATACGCTGTTGAAAGTCTCTGATTTCTATAATCCTCTTCTTAGTTTTGAAGGTATATAATGTATATATATATATTTAAATCCAGCCTTAGTAAACATCCTGTTACCACAACTAAGTGACAACTGAGAACTCTTTTCTCTTTGCAGCTTTCAGACTATAGATATGTTTGAGTTTAGTATGTATTCTGTTCTTTATGTGCATACGTTTTTGAAACCAGCCAATTGAACTGTTTCTGGTTAGCATTCTGTTTTTCCTCAACATTTTGATGAGAATTTTGTTACGTTCATTAATAAGAGTGCATTCAGGGGGTAGGGTTGCATTGGATTGACCTTCCCGTGGTGCATCCCGTGAGTACCAATTCATTGGGGAAACTGACGATCCTTCCTAGCCAACTGAATCCACATGGATCCCAGTCACTTTCAAAGCCAGCAACAAGCAGCTCCTGACAGCTTTCAAGCTGTTGGTCCTGCTCTTCAGAGTCCTCCAACTTAATGTTATGGGGCTGTCCTTTGCCAAACGCTTTCTTCTCTTCAGGGGGTAGGAGATGGGTGCTGGGTGGGGATATACAATTGACTATAATCTGACCAAGGGGACTCCATAATGCTTCTTTAGTAACATGATATTTTCTTTCATTCTCTCAAGCTCTTGCAGTACTGAAACTTCAATGACTGCATAATACTTTGTTAGTGTTTAACATAAAATGAGGAGCTATTTCAATATTCTCTGTGAATGTGGTTGAAATAAGCTGAGTTGTGTTGATACGATCTCTGAAATATTTTTTAACTTTAGAATGGAAACCTTCACGTTTACAGCTCATATTTCCTTGAGTAAATAGGGTCATAGACGTGGTGCACAGAAATGAAAGTCCTTTTCTTCATATGTAAAACTTTGAAATGTAAGTTTAAAAGAATATATTTTTATTTGACACAAACTGTAATATTTTAGTTAGCGTTGGGTCCTTTAAAGAAAGTCGGAGCAGTGTATAAAGTTAAGCTATTTGCTTTCTTTACTAAACCAACTTTTCTACTGTAAATTTATGGGGTTTGTTTTTCTTTTTCTTTTTCTGAATGTTTCGAGTATATTAATTTCTGAAGAATATATCCACTTTCCCAGTGCTACCACCAGGTATATTATTGAGCCTTTGTGATGGGATTGGCAGCAGCTCCCCACAATAATAAGCCTATTTCAGCTATTTATTATTCTTCCCTTAGTTTTCTTCTATGTTTACATATAGAGGAAAGCATGGAAAAGGAAGATATATTCTACTATAAAGTCTTAATGTTTATAAATAAAAATAAGCTCTGGCTAGTTTAAATTATGTCTGCCTATAGGGAATTTATAAGATCACTTATAAAAGCTCAAATGTTTTATACACATATTCTTCTGGTTACATTTTATGTATCCCAAAATGAAGGGGGAAAATACACTAGTGAATTCTATTATATAAATGTCTTATGAGTGTGAATGTGTTGCATTAAGAATTGATGTGCATACCTCCTATTTAAATTAAAATATTAATACTGTCACGTTTTAAAAAAGAAGCAGTATCTTCTTGTAGACCACAGTGTTCTATTAATTACATACTACTCACAAGTTATTATTTTGCTCTAAAGTACCAAATGGTCTGCTAACCTTGCCACATCAAAGTTAGCACCACCTTCAGAAATGTTCTTAATTTTTTTTTTCAGTTGTATTTTTAATAGTAATTTGAATCTTTAACTCTCTGTGTGTATGTGTGTGTGGTTTGTAAATTACAGCCCAGACCCTTGAAGGCCTCGCCAATACTTCAAATTTGTTGCAGATGCTGTATAGAAATCTGATTTATCTTTTTTTTTGTTCCCATGCAGACCTTTTCTGTTTAATTTTACTTTGTGTGTGTGTGGGGGGGTACCTCTCATAGTTTAATAAGCAAATTTCATTTAATGAAATTTTAATTTTAAAAAAAGATGTGAAACAGACCGCCTTATATCCACAAATTGATTTCAAAACATGAAAAAAATCATAGCGTAAGTTCTAAATAGCAGAGAAAACAGTGGCTATGTTTTTTTTTTCTTGTTACTGTTAGATCACCATATCTGTGATTTTTTTATTGCATTCTATATTTCTGATAAAACGTTAGCTATATTCGTCAAATCACCAAAATCCCAGTGCAAATTATTTAGAATTCTCCTAATAGGATGGGTATGCAGTTAATAGGGACTGTAATATTTTTGTATTCATAAATTCTTATAAAATGGTTCCACCTCAAATATCTAGATAATAATAATAATAAAAGGGTATTGCAGGAGGGGAGCTGGGTGCTTTGTCAGGGGAAGTTAAGTACATTGTGGATGGATTTATGGTGGTGCAGCTGGATTGAGTTAGAGCAGGAGTATCAAACCTAAACAAAATTGTTTGACGTTAAGAGGAGCAAATCTCAAGGCACATTTAGAAAATCTCTATTTGTACATTTATTTATTTTTTTAAAAATCCCTTTTTGCATTAATGGGGGAAATCTTTTGTAGATTTTAAGATACAAGTAGGCCCTTAGGTTTTAAAATTTAGTTTTTAGGAATGAATTTATTTCCCCTCTTTGATAATAGAGCAATGTTTTATTTCTACACTGGAGTGTAAATAATGCTACCTTTCCTTGACTGACGAGCCCCTTGCCACTAAGAACCATTTACTCTAATTCTCAGTTTTTCCTACCTGAATTCCATGGTTTGATTTCAAGCTATGTACACATAACGTCTAAATCAGCTTAAGGGGGGCTGGGTGGTAGCGCAGCCGCTTAAACGCACATTGCATGGATCTCAAGGATCCTGGTTGGAGCCCCTGGCTCCCCACCTATAGGGAAGGGGGTGGTTTGCTTACACAAAGTGGTGAAGCAGGTTTACAGGTGTCTCTCTCTCCTCCTCCTCTCTGTCTTCCCCATCTCCATTTCTTTCTGTCCTATACAATAACGACATCAATAACAACAGTAATAATAACCACAACAACGTTAAACAACAAGGGGGAAAAAATAGTAGCCTCCAGGAGCAGTGGATCCGAACCCCAGCAATAACCCTAGAGGCTAAATAAATAAATAAATCAGCTTGAATTTTCCTATTGTATTTACATCTCTTGTAATCTTTGTCAGAATCTCTCTCTTTTTTTTTTTTTTTGGTGCTCCCATGTAGTGCTATTTTTATTTAGGTTTACACAAGTCAATTACCTATTTAATCCACCTGTATTTTTATTTGCTTTTGCTCATTTCCTTTAGAGCCCTTGAGCAAAGTGTTCATAATCACCTCAGTCATTTTCTTCACCGCCCTGTCAGCATTGTTAAGCCGTACGTCCTTTTAGTGCTAAATGTGAAGATGCAAGGTGTTTGTAATCAAAGAAGACAGAAACAACTCTTTACCTTGGAGGGGGGAGCATATTTATGAAAAAGACGAGCAAAAGAATTGGGAGTTTCTTGGATTGAAATGCAGCCAAATACGGTTGTGGTTTTTCTTTTTATATATTGAATACTCAAGATGGCAAGCCCCACCCCCGCTTGAACCTCTGCATAAGCTTTCCTAAGAAACACCAAGGGCACACTAAAATCCACGTGAATTAGCTTTTAACACCCTTAATCCCAGGTGTGTATACGTCTGAGCTCTTGCATCTCACTTCTCTTCGGGGAGAACAGAGTGGACTTGCTGAAGTCAGACATTGTCACCCCAGTGTTTCAGCTACAGTCTAGAAAGGAAAAACCTTTGAACATAAATAGGAGAGTTTTATTACATTAGAGATACACTAGAGATAACTATCATATTCTGTTACATTAGAGATAACTATCGTATGAGTGAGTATATTCTGCTTTCTTTAAATTAATTGTTCCCTTCCTAGGAAATCATTACTTATATTTATGAAGTAGTTTTGTAATTAAAGGCAGTATGTATATATAAATTGTTGAGTTGTTTTGTCATTTTAAGATAAAATCTGGAGACAAAGAGTTAAAGCTTACTGTGTTTTCCTTGTCCTGTACAAGGTCCTTATTTAAATCCCGAAACCATATTAATGGTGTCATGGCACCAGAAAAGAGTAAATGTCGGGAGTTGGGCGGTAGCGCAGCAGGTTAAGCGCAGGTGGCGCAAAGCGCAGGGACCGGCGTAAGGATCCCGGTTCGAGCCCCCGGCTCCCCACCTGCAGGGGAGTCGCTTCACAGGTGGTGAAGCAGGTCTGCAGGTGTCTGTCTTTCTCTCCTCCTCTCTGTCTTCCCCTCCTCTCTCCATTTCTCTCTGTCCTATCCAACAACAATAACAACTACAACAAGGGCAACAAAAGGGAATAAATAAATATTAAAAAAAAGAAAGAGAGAAAGAAAAGAGTAAATGCCAGTGCTGTGGTGTCTGTCTAAATAAAATAAAATAAATGATAAAGTTGCTCATGGGCTGGGGAGATAGCATAATGGTTATGCAAAAAAACTTCCATGCCTGAGGCACTTAAGGTCCCAGGTTCAGTCCCCAGTACCATCTTGAGCCAGAGCTAAATGAACTGTGCTATGGTAAAAAATGATAATAATAATAAATTAAAATTAAATAAACTTCTTAATTCAGGAAAAAAAAATGACCCAGAGTGGTTAAATTGTGCATGATCGAAGTACACACACACACACACACACACACACACACACACACACACGAGAAATCCTAAGTAATGGCTTTGATTTGAGGATTCCAAGTTAAATTACAGTTCTGAAATGCAGCTTCAAAAGAAACTCAAAATTTTCAGAACGCCTGACCCAGTTTCTCTGTATCGGAATTTCATCTAATATACTAAATAGCACACGTTTGGGGGTGGAAACGGGCCTCATTCTCCAGCTTATTTTTATAGACACCTCTCACTTCTCTTCTCCTGGGAAATATTATTTTTATTGACTCTCAGCTCTTCATAGGACCTATAACATCTAGCTCATAAAGTTTTTTGTTTTTTTTTAAGAGATCATTCTGGTCTGCTAATTTTAGATTCCTTTGGTAATCTACCTTATCATTGACTATTTTCTTAGTCAAAACACTTGGAGTTGTCATTCTCTTTTCTATATCCTCTCTTAATTGTGTTTTTTTTCTCTCTCTCTCTCTCTTTCACTCTCTTCTTTGTTGTTGTTTTACTTCCTTCCCTATTTTTCTGTGTTCCACTCTTCCCTCCTCTTTTATTCTTCTTCATCAGTGAACAGACTTTTAGGAATCTTCTCTGAACCTTGGGACTCTTCAAACACTGGATACCTTTGAGTTACACACAGTGAGTGCATTAAATAGTAGCTCCTTGGGATCAGGATCACAGTTACCAGCTACCTCTCCTGCTGCATTAATACTTTTTAAAGAATCATTTTTATTTATTACATATTTGTATTTGTTTTTACCTGAGACAGAGGGAGATGATAGCCAGAGCACCACACCAGCACATGTGGCACCAAGGATTGAGCCAGAAACCTCAGACATGTAAATCTTTTTTTTAAAATATTTATTTTCCCTTTTGTTGCCCTTGTTGTTTTATTGTTGTAGTTATTGTTGTTGTTATTGATATCGTCATTGTTGGATAGGACAGAGAGAAATGGAGAGAGGAGGGGAAGACAGAGAGGGGGAGAGAAAGATAGATACCTACAGACCTGCTTCGCCATTTATGAAGCGACACCCCTACAGGTGGGGAGCCGGGGGCTCGAACCGGGATCCTTATGCTGGTCCTTGCTTTTTGCACCACCTGCGCTTAACCCGCTACACCACCGCCCAACTCCCAGACATGTAAATCTTATGCTCTGCCAGCTTAGATATTTCCCTATGCTTAATAAATTTATTCTCAAATGAATAACTCAGTGTTCATAGTGATTTGGTGGTTTGGATATACTCAGGTCATCTAATTGAATGATCTACTAGCCTTTGGTTTATACATATCTTAAAAAGGACAAGCTTATTAAAGAGAAAATCAAAGGGCATTTCCAACTAGTTACTCTAATTTAGAAGCATAATCACAAAGCAACTGAAGTAAGACCAGAGATTGTTTAAATACATTTTCATATGTCACTAAGAAAATATTCTGCAGTAATTACACAAAAAGTAGATAAATAAGACAAGCAATGTTCACTAAGTAAGATTTACGTATTTTTATGAGAGATCGGCTCTGGCTTATGGTTGTACTGAGGCTTGAACCTGAGACCTCAGAGCTTCAGAGATGAAAGTCTTTTGCATAACCATTATGCTACCTCCCCAGCCCAGACTTATGTATTTTTATAACTAGAAAACTAGGTAAGGTTTTCTAAACTCTAAGGAAACTTTTATATTTTAAGTAATATGTGTGTAGATCATTTTGTCCATTTTAAGGAGAGTTTTAACTGCTCCCGTCAAGTTTAGAATTACTACTTAAGTCTTAATTATGGTTTCTAATTAAACACAATGCTTAGTGATCTATTTCTATAATATTCTCAACACTTAAGGTTTTGAATTTTTTTCTTCACAACTAAACATGACATTGCCCAGTTCAATCCAATAATCAAAGCTGAAAAGTCCAAGTTTTAGGCATAAGGTTCCTCCCCCTTCTTACCTTTTTCCCTTCCTTCCTTCCTTCTTTCTTTCTTTCCTTCCTCCCTTCCCTCCCTCCCTTCCTTCCTTCCTTCCTTCCTTCCTTCCTTCCTTCCTTCCTTCCTTCCTTCCTTCCTTCTTTCCTTCTTTCCTTCCTTCAAGTTAATAAATCACTCCCCCAGGCAGCTCCCAGCCTCTCTTCACAGGACACCCTAGACTTGTGAAACAGTGGTGAGCAAAGGGACCTTCTGAATTTGCCCCCTGCCCATTGCATTTAGATTGTCAGATATGTTGAAATACCCTGCCGTGTTCACATGTTGAGGGTTAAAAGATTGCATCAGTTACCTTGCTAGCAAAAAGAACCCAAGGTTTCTGCAATTAAGTGGAAGCTCAGGTGAGAATCTAGATGTAACCATATAGGCATGATACATAGAAACAACAGAGGCACACCCCTCCCGATTTCATGTAGCCGGACGTTAGATAAACATTATGAGAACTAATTTTTTTTCTTGGAAGCAGATTAAAGTTACTCAAAACATTTCTTAAAGCCGACAAAAAATGTTTATGTGCAAGCACCTTCAACTGAAGTAATATATGCAAAGATATGTAAAATGTAATATACTACTTAGGGTAATTTATCAATGAGCCTATAAGGCTGAATGACTTCAAATGTTTTATGAGAATAGGTTGATTGCATCTTTAAAAAACAAACTGTTGAATGGTGATTGCAGTGTGGTAATAAATAACTACAGAAGCCCTTCACTGAGCACTTAGTATATGTCAAATGCTGATGCTTTGCCTACATGATTCTTTAATCCTTATACGACATCAGCAGAAAGACATGATTTTCTTGTTACAAAGCTGATGCAACAAAGGAAATGGAATACAAAATGCTGTTGTCTTAGCTTGTTTCTTGGAGTTATTCTCTTTTCATGGGACACTAGGGAGGTATTAAAACCATCCTCATCTCCACTAGGATCCCTTAGCAGAAGTCAAGAATGGGAAGGCGAAGGTTCCAGTTTTCAACTTAACTTTCACTGAAGAAGTACCCCATGCAACCATTTTCTCTGACTCCAGTTTTGCATAGTTAAACATTTTAGATCACTGAATAGAGCTGGTTAATCACGTCACACCATAAAATGCACTGGATGGGCCAAAGCAAAGAGCACTGCATTTCAAGTATTCCAGTGGTGATTATTGAAGAAGTAATATCCAAAAGTTTTTATTATTATTATTATTATTATTATTATTATTATTATTATTATTATTATTATTTTACCTCCAGGGTTACTGCTGGGACTTGGTGCCCACACTACAAATCCACTGCTCCTGGCAGCATTTATTTTTTAAGTTTTTTTTTTTAATTCCCTTTTATTGCCCTTGTTGTAGTTATTGTTGTTGTTGTTACTGATGTCCTTGTTGTTGGATAGGACAGAGAGAAATAGAGAGAGGAGGGAAGGCAGAGAGTAGGAGAGAAAGACAGACACCTGCAGACCTGCTTCACCGCCTCTAAAAGTTTTATCAAGCAGAATTTCACCCTTAAGCTAGTTCTATTATATCTTGCATGTTGTTTTTTTTTTTGGTATCGTGTAACAATAGTAAATACATAGGATAACTAAAGACTGACAAGACAATGTAGTTAAAAAAAAATGTGTGCTTCAGTACTGACATTCATAATTCATAGACAGTAGTTTTTATTTTATTTATAAAAAGGAAACACTGGCAAAACCATAGGAGGTACAACTTCACACAATTCCCACCACCAAAATTCCATATCCCATCCAATCCCTTGATAGCTTTACTGTTCTTTAACCCTCTGGGAGTATGGACCCAGGGTTATTGTAAGATGCAGAAGGTGGAAGGTCTGGCTTCTGTAATTGCTTCCCCGCTGAACATGGGTGTTGACAGGTTGATCCATACTCCCAGCCTGTCTCTCTAGTTCCCTAGTGGGGCAGAGCTCTGGGAAGTCGGAGCTCCAGGACACATTGGTAGGGTTGTCTGTCTAGGG
This sequence comes from Erinaceus europaeus, assembly GCF_950295315.1. Taxonomy (NCBI): domain Eukaryota; kingdom Metazoa; phylum Chordata; class Mammalia; order Eulipotyphla; family Erinaceidae; genus Erinaceus; species Erinaceus europaeus. Next base: position 92,413,164 of record NC_080173.1, read on the forward strand.
AAGTCTGGTTGGCATCATGGTAGCATCTGGAACCTGGTGGCTGAAAAGAGAGTTAGCATATAAAGCCAAACAAGTTGTTGACTTATCATGGACCTAAAGGCTGGAGTAGTACAGATGAAGAGTGGGGGGGGGGTCCTCTGTTTTGTAGATAGCTAGTAGGCATATTTTAGTATATTCCAAAGGGCCTATGGCTATACTAGTTTTTTTGTTTGTTTGTTTTGTTTTGTTTTGTTTTTCCCTGAGCCTGAAATCTGATATGCAGGTGGATCCAAGTATGGTATGAGGAAATGATGTCATGGCTGGAAAAAGGACCAGAAAGCTGGATCAGGGAAGAGAGTAGCTCCCTAATATGGCAAAGGTGTGTAGATATTGTTGACTGTAAACCCCATCGATTTGATGTGATCTGGGGCCCATATTCAGCTTAGGAGCCTATGTGACCTCTGCATCTCTGTAGATCTGAGCTCACATTTTGTGGTCATGAGTAGGAACATTCCAAGCTAGACAGTAGTTTTATAGAGAATTCTGAAACAAAGTAGCATTTTGGCGAAGTCTTATTCATGCAAAGAATTTTTCTGACTAAAAAAACTGAGGAATTATACATTGAGGATGAAGAACAAGTCAGTTATTTGGACATGATTGACTACTAATTAGATGTGTGTATATTTTATTATTTATATCTGTATTAAAATACTTAAATTTGCTTTTGTCTGGGTTTCACTCTCAATAGTAGTCATACATTCCACATTAGAACTTAATCATGAGCAAAAAGCCTCATCATTCTTTACTCTAACCTCATGAAATCATTGCAGATGAGGTGAGGAGATAAAATAATTGGATTAGAAATGGGTGGTTTAAGTTTACACCATTTTATTATATCAGGAATTTTTGATATTTGAGACGTAGATTTCCACAGCTGTGCGATCACTTGTGCCTAAAATACTTATATGAAACCAGGGTCTGTAATTTTGTTATTTTAAATTTTAGAGGAGGTAAAGTGTAGATAGTCAAATCTGTTGCACAGAAAGTTTCATCTGAAGTAAAAACAACCGATAAATATTAACACGCAGGTATGAACTTTGTATTCCTAAGTATTCTTTGCCTTAATTCTCTATTTTCTATCACATTGGGCTTATAAGCAATTTGACGGTCATGTGTGAGCATGATGTGTATCTTGTAATTTCTGTAATTTTCCCTTAATGTTAAAAATTAAAGCTTCATGTATTTTTGTTGTCTTACTAATATATTGGACTGTTGGGAGATTTTCTAAATAAAAATGTTAATTTTCCATAGGCTATATTATTATTATTATTATTTTAATTTCTTTATAGGGGGATTACTGGGTTACAGTCCACAGTAAAATACAATTGTTTGTATATACATAACATTTCTCAGTTTTTCACATAACAATTCAACCACGCACTAGGTCCTTCTCTGCCAACCTGTACTAGGACCTTCACCCTCTCGCCCCGATATATATTATTTTAACATCTAACTTACCAAATTATTTGTGGAGGCAAAAAGAAATGTTTGTTGAATTTTTTGTTTGTTTTACTTTTTTCTATGTTGTGTAGATTTACTTTGTGCTTATATAGACTTGAGTTTCTGTCTTCATACAGAATTACTTTTTCTTTGTTTATGTTGATGCTAAATCACAATATAGATTCCTTAGGTAACATTAGAAAAAACATGCCTTGTTACTGCAGAAATTTAATATTATAAAGTCAAAAGAATTGTGCAACTAGAACTTTAACCGTTTTTAAATTTAACTTATTTTAGATTTATTGAAATACTAGATCAGTTTGGAGAATTGAAATATTAAAAAATTGTGATAATTCTTATAGCTTATTTACATGTTTGATATGTGTTGATTATAAATTTCTTCATCTAGGATTTTTTAGGAGTTTACGAAATTATGTAGGATTTTTATCTAGGATTTTTTTGGAGTTTACGAAAAACGAGTAATTTAGTCAATTATTAATAGACATAACAGTAAATTTTTAGAACTTGGAACTTTATTAGATTTTTGTATCTGTTGGCCTAAATTGGGCTGCGGGTTATATTTTTAATTTTTTTAAAACAAAATGAAATTATTGTAGTTTGTTGAATTCATTTTTAATAATTAAAAAGTATTTTAGAAAGATATATCTACATCTAAACAAAGGACTTGCTAATACTTTTGCAAAACATCATTAAAGAACACCTCTGATTATCTCTTGCTCTGTTATTGTAGCGACAATTAAATTTATGTGTAATAGCTGAGTTGGTGAGAAGTTTTACTTGAAAACAATTCTGAGTAAACTCATAATTGTTCAATTTCAAATTAAATGAGAATAATAAAGTCCTTAAAGAGTCACTGTTAAAAATAATAATCTTTTGGTATGGCTGTGTTCCATACTAACTAGTAGTGTAAATAATTGATTTATAAACATGAGTTGTAATCATAGTGTGATATAAATTACCTGAGAAGACAGAGTTGATGATAATTAAACAGTTACCCAACGTTCAGTGGTCTCCTACACCAAATATTGTTGAAGCTGTGAAGAAGTCCGATGTAGAATGAAAGTTTCCTAAAGAAGATAAAAAAAAAATTCATCCTAGCAGTAAAGCACAAATTCATGAACCTTTTATCATAACTAAAATTAAGGACACAACCTTTTAAAAATAGTCTTTCAATTTTGTTATCTGTTCTAGTGTAATCTTAATTAGGGTGTAGTCTGCAGTGGCTTTTTTATAGGGTATGAGTGTGACTACATGTCAGACCTCTAGAAACGGTTTCATTTTGTCAAAAGTCTGCTTATAGCATGCCGAGAGACTTTTAATTTGCAGAGAGGAACCTATACTCATAAAAGTCCTTTGAGCTGTTTGTGAACCTTTTTCATCATTGCTTTGGTGTTAGAAAGTTCTCTCTTACCTTAATGTTAGTAATAACTTTTGGTTACTTGTAATTAACAGGCTTCATGATATAAAATCCGTAATGTCTCCAATCTAACAAATGTCAAGGCATAAAGGGAAAAGCAGTGATTCTTCATTATCCATTACATATAGATCTTTAGAGATTACAGTTTTCTTTGTTTCATAGTTAACTTCTGACGCTCATGACCTTTAGGAATACCACTAATGATATCTTTGCATGTTTGTTAACATAGTCCTCAATAATATGAGGTGATAAAATTCAAAGTTCCTTTCCCCGTTTGCTTTAGTCAACAACTTACATTAGCAGATGATTTGTGGGCAGAAAAAAAGTAATGGAGTTACAGAACTGCCCCAGTGACTGTCCTTACTTTGAGATGAGAAGCATCTGCCTCTGTCAGATAAGGTTTTGTGCAGAAAGCAAAGACGAACTGTGTAAGATAACATGCCAGATCGTGCTTTGGATGTTGGACCCAGATGTTCCCACCTCGCAAAAGTGACAGAAAACACATAAAAAAAAAATTAAAAAAAAAATATCATGCCTCTCCCTGGATAAAAATGTGATCTAGTATATGTGTCACACTATTGGAGAGAGTTTTGGATTCAGATAGCCTAGTAAAGATTTATTTATTTTTTTATTTTTTTTAAGTACAACTATGTCATTTAACTTCAATAACAGAAAATAGTAGTTTGGTTCCTAGGCATCCGTAATTAAGTGGCCTTAGTGATTTTTTTTTAAATTAAACTCTTTACTGTGATATTATGGGCAATTGTAATAATATAGAGGAAGCTGTGTCCTTTGCCCAGTTTAGTGTAATGCTGTGCTGCAGAACTATGGAATACCACCACCAGGATAATGACTCTTCATAGTTTAAAATGCTCTTTTCATTGATCTACCCAACCATACATAGCATATCCCTATTACTCCATTTATTTTAGAGAAAGCAGAGCAATGTACACACATACATAGGATCATCTTTAAAATTCATCTGATAAATATGTCCAGTGAGAGGCACAAGACTCGAGATAAAGCTACTCATTTTTATATGAAGCACTCATTTATTTTCTGAATAGTATCTGCTTTCATAATTCTGCATATTTTATCCTATGGATATAGCAAAATCTACATTGACTACACTGTATTGTTAAATATTAGGATTATGTCTAGTAATTTATAAATGACTCCACTGAAAGTTAGCTTACCAGTGTTTTCTGTTTTGTTTGTTTTGTTTTTATCAGGGAGCTACTCAGCTCTGACTTTTGGCGGGTGGGGTGCTAGGGCTTGAACCTAGGACCTCAGAGCCTCAGGCATGAAAGTCTTTTGCATAAGCACTATGCTATCTCCCAGCCCCACCAATGGTTCTTTTTGAAAGGAATAAAATCATTTTAAAACACATTATCCTCTTATTGATAGTTACTTATAAAGGATTAATCCCCTTACAGTTCTTGAGTGCTAGATAAATTAAGGTAAACAAAACTTTGCTAAGCATCCTCAGGCATCCTGTATCCCAGTGACAAGTGGACCAAATGTAGAGTACACATGAATTGAAAGTCACAATTTCTCCATCCTCTGCTGGGAAGTTGTGCAGATGCAGTCACATCTCCCATGTTGACCCCTCAGGCTATTGCTAGCTCTCGTGAGAATGGGAAGGGGGAGGAGTAACCAAAGCACTCCAACTATTGCAGGGGAATTGACAATGCCCTGAGGGCACAACATGGCAGAACAGGCGCTCCAAGAATGTCCCAACTCTCGTGGGAACTAGTAGCAGCTTGAGGGGACAACATGGCAGATGCAGTTGCATCTGCACAATTTCCCAGCAGTCCTCCAAACTCAAGATGGATAGTCATTCTCTGCATTTCTGTTATTCTTATTATACAGTCTCCTATTAATTCATAAAAAGTATTATCTCCTGAGTTGGAGTCAAAGTCTCTTCACCCACCCCAGCCATTTTCTCTTGCTAAACTATAGTGTGATCTCTGGTAAGAGGCTAGCTTAGGGATTCTTAGGGGCTCTTAAATCAGACTGACTGGCTTCAGATCCTAACTCAGAAACCTCATTTTTCAACTGAAGTTAATAATAACTACCCAAGTAAAGCTAAGGTGAGTATTACATGAACCATGAGGACTGTGGAAATTATTGAAAAGGACATAAAATTTTCAGTGTGTAGCTATGCCCCTGTAATCCTATAATCTTGTAAACCATTGTTAAATCACTAATAAAAAAATTGTAAAAAGGATGTGGTGAATAATGCTGAAGCCCTTCAAGGCTTGGTAATAGGCAAATAAATCCTGGATAAATAGTGAACTGCTATAGTTCATTGATGTTATAAAATAAATCCATATTTGCAAAAGTCATTGTCCCAGTGGTGTTCTGTATTTTGGGTGTGTATGATATTCACTTGGTTCCAAGTTCACTAATTTCTCACCTGCTGCAATCAAGTTGTGGATGACTATTAGGAGAGGGAGGTGTTTTAAGGAACTCATACAATATTAGCCAGTAACTTAACAGTGGCTTATTGATAACAAGTATTCTGGTCACTTCATGGGAAATATATGGGACTATTTAAAAGTAGGAAGTAACTTTCATACATAGTGATTACAGATCTTGGCTAATTTACTCACTCGTGTCCTAACTCAACATGTTAAAACTACATGATGCCCACGTGTGAGGCCTCTTCACTGGGATCCCTCTGTTGTACCCAGTGCTTAGTATCAACAATCACTTCAGGGCCGGGGCTACTGGCTCACTTGAAAGAGCAAACATGCTAACATGCCTGCGAAGCAGGTCCAGGCCTCTGGTCCCCACTTGCAGGGAAGAATCTTCACAAGCGGTGGAGTAGGAGAGTAAGGGTCTCTCCTTCTACCCATCCACTCCTTTTTCTCTCTTTCTCTCAGCCTTTGTCGATAAAGGAGAGGTGGGGAGGGGAGAAAAAAGAGACCACCAGGAACAGTGAAGTTGTGTAGGTACTAAGTCTTAGGAATAACAATAAATGGCATATTTTCTCTTTCTCTCTCCCTCTCCCTCTCCCTCTGTCAGTATTGAGTTCCTAGAAGTGAAAACATTTTTCTAAAGAGGGTTGTCCTTAAGTCTGTTTGACTATACTCTCTTCAAAAAAAAAACCTTCAAAAGCTTTTTGATGAAATTTTTACATTTCTGACATGTTTTGGAAAGCCTAAAGTGTATTATGTGGTTTGAATATAGAACTTAAATTTACTTTTTATTTCCAGGGTGTGGTTTTCTCCTCTACTCTAGATTCTTTCTTAAATATATTGTTTCAGAAGTAGAATGTATTAGATGTAAACCAAGTTCATTAAATTTAGAGTTCTTATTGGCCTTCATAAATACATACATATATATATATATATATATATGAAGAAAATATCTTCATTTATAAATGATGTTGAAGTAACATACTATTTTCATATTCATTCTTATTTTGTTTTTAATTACAAGCATATATATTCTTAATTGTAGTCTCACTGACTTGGTATGAGGCAGTAAAAGTTTAGATTATTAAATATCATGTAATTTATGGTGTCAATTACCTCCAGTCAGTGAACCTGTATTTTATTTAATTACAATGTTACATCTGTTTTTCTGGGCTGTGTAACTTCCAATATTTTGATTTGTGGTAATTTTCTCAACATCAGATCCTTTTAAAAAATTAACTTTTTGGTCATCACATTATGATAAGCAATGAAGGAAATGATGCTTTATACTTAATCATCACAAGTATATTGCTATAAACTCAGTTCTATTGTATTACTACTCCGGCTCTAGTAAATATGGAAGTTTTTCTAAGCCTGGTGACAGGTACAATATTTAGCTATCTGTTAGGCATATATTGGCAAGATTCCAACCTACTCTCAAGACATATAACTTGTATTACTAATTTTCATTATATTTAGGAAGACCCTCCTTTATAGGAATTGGGAGGGCACGCACTTTACCTTGTACCAATCCCTGGGCTCATGCCCCAGCACCACATGGGAACACCATGTTAGCAAAGAAGAACCTCCTCCTGGTTGATAGAATATCTCTGGGGTATCTCTTCTCTTTCTACTCTCCTGCACCCTTCTCTCTCAAACAGATGGAATTAAAAAAAAAAAAAAAAAGGCCTGAGACTGTTGGAATCATGTGTGCATGAGGACCTGGCTGAAGAAAGAAAGAAAGAAAGAAAGAAAGAAAGAAAGAAAGAAAGAAAGAAAGAAAGAAAGAAAGAAAGAAAGAAAGAATACTTTGCTCTATTCTTATTAGGTATAGAAGTAACTTAATGAGCTAGGGTAAAATAAAGTTGTCGGCTAAAATATATTTAGTAATACATAATGTGACATTGTAGATTTGATTGTAAAAGATCTGTTTACTTTCTCTTTTGATATGGCTTTTCCCTTATCCATCCATGTTCTCTTCTAAGACCTCCTTAAGAAGATCCCCAATGTATTGCATGTGCTATTCCTAGCTTTTGATGCAAGTATTGTTTCTCGCATTTATTTTTATGGAACAACCATATTCTTTACGCACTATTCAATTTTTCTACTTACAGAAGTACATTAATCTGATTTTCTGTAACTTACTTGAAAGTAATTTTAAAGGATCAGTAAGAATTTTAGGATTGTAAAGAAAATAGATGGGGGAGGTGGTAGCGCAGCGGGTTAAGTGCACATGGCGCAAAAAAGCACAGGGACTGGATGGAGTAAGGATCCTGGTTCAAACCCCTGGCCCCCCACCTGCAGGGGGGTCGCTTCACATGCGTTGAAGCAGGTCTGCGGGTATCTAAATAATAATAATAATAATAAAAAAGAAAATAGACAGCAAAGTTGAAGTGCATTGAAATTGTACCCCAACCCACCAATGCCCATGTCCAGCGGAGATGCAATTACAGAAGCCAGAACTTCCAACTTTCTGGACCTCAAAAAGAATGCTGGTCCATACCCCTGCAGGGGGAGCAATGTTAGGGGGAGATGACCAGAGGACTCTGAACTCCAATTCCATCAAGACCCCCAAGACCTAGAGAGAGAAGAGGAAAAAAGGAAGGACATTCAGAAGTAGCAATGAGTATAGGTGTGACTTAGAAAGGAAAGGAAAGCAGGGCCATAGGTTAAAAAAGAAAAAAAAAAAAGTGGACCTTAGACAAAATGGGCAAATACATACAAATATAGATAGTAATAGAAATAATAGTTAACCCATATCTGTGACCTTGGGAGACCGCAGGTTTCAATGGAGGGAATGGTGACACAGAACTCAAGGTGGAAATGGTGCAGAATTCCACCACTGTTGTCTCTTAATTTTGTAAATCAAGAAATCATTAGGGAGTCGGGCTGTTGCGCAGCGGGTTAAGTGCAGGTGGCGCAAAGCGCAAGGATCGGCATAAGGATCCTGGTTCGAGCCCCCAGATCCCCACCTGCAAAGGAGTCGCTTCCCAGGTGGTGAAGCAGGTCTGCAGGTGTCTGTCTTTCTCTCCTCCTGTCTTCCCCTCCTCTCTCCATTTCTCTCTGTCCTATCCAATAACGACAACAACAATAATAGCTACAACAATAATAACTACAACAATAAAACAAGGGCAACAAAAGAACATTTTATATATATAGCATTCCCTTGAGATGAGTATTAAAATGTAGGTGATTTATCATTTAAGATAATGCAAATGAAATAATAATAATAATAAATCATTAACAGAAAGCAAAGAGAGGAAGGAAGGGAGGAAGTGTGCCCCCAGTAGTCAGCGAGATAGGAGGCACAAGGCCATTAAGAAAGGTGGGAATGTCAGTTGGTCCAACCCCTGTGGAGAGCAGTCAAGGAGACTAGAAATGGACCCTACCCTATGACCCTCCAATTCCTCTCCTGGGGATGGATATATCCTAAGGAACCAAACACATCCATTCCAAAACGATCTGTGTACACCTATGTTCATAGCCTCATCATTTGTAATAGCCCAAATTTGGGAAGCCCCCTAGGTTTCCAACAACAGATGAGTAGCTGAGCAACTTGTAGTCTGTATACACAGTGGAATACTACTCAGCTATTAACAATGGTGAATTCACCTTCTTCACCTCGTGTTGGATGGAGCTTGAAGATGTCATGTGAAGTGAGATAAACCAGAAAGAGAAGGATGAAAATGGGATGATCCCACTTACAGACAGAAGTTGAAAAACAAGATCAGAAGGGAAAACACTAAGCAGAACTTGGACTGGAGTTGGTATAAAGGGCTCTGGGGGGGAAGGGGAGGTGGGACTTTTATCAGGTCCTGGTACATGATGGCGCAGGAGGACCTAGGCTGGAGGTTGAAAGTATTTTGCAGGGAGCAGGGCGGTAGTGCATTGGGTTAAGCGCACGTGGTGCAAAGCCCAAGAACCGGCATAAGTATCCCTGTTTGAGCCCCCTGAACCCCACCTGAAGGGGAGTCGCTTCACAGGCGGTGAAGCAGGTCTGCAGGTGTCTATCTTTCTCTCCCCCTCTGTCTTCCCCTCCTCTCTCCATTTCTCTCTGTCCTATCCAACAACAACGACATCGACAACAATAATAACTACAACAACAATAAAAACAAGGGCAACAAAAAGGAAATAAATATTAAAAAAGAAAGTATTTTGCAAAAAACTGAACACTTTAACACATGTACCAACAACTGTATTTACTAATAACCAGTAATTAATTAGTTATAAACCACTAATCCCCCCATTAAAAAAAGGGTTCAGATCAGTTTGCTGAGGTAATACAGTAAGAAGTGGATGCCTTCTAACCAAATCATTTCCATTTTCATTTGTATTAGTTTTGAAGTTCAAAACTAAACTGTCGTCATGTGTTCAGATTTCAGTAAGTTAAGTGAAAATATGTAAGAGCAGGTGCAGAAAAAAAAAAATCTCATAAAGGTGTCTATCCTTTGATGGGCAAAATGGATAAGGTATATTTTTCCCATGGCCGTCCCCCCTCCCCATTCTCTCTGTTGTGTAATGTGATGATTAAACCAACAGGTGCCAGGAGCACTGGAGCTGGCTTTGTGCCCACATGTGTAGCATGGAGATTACGTGTCACCCCAGATTTTGGTGGATTGCTATGCCCTTACTAGAAAAGGAACAATCCCGTTGAAATACATACTGCAAATCCTGAGGGATTAAGTGTGTTTCCTTTGCTTGACAGTTGCGAATTTTTCAGTTTCTGTGTGTGGAAGTTCTCAGATTGCTTAATGATTTCTCTAGCCCCCGGCCCCCACCCCGACTCACTGCGACCAGATGTGCATCACAGCAGCACTGAGACCTCTGTAGATTTGTCAGTTCCCTTTCCTTCACTCTGCAGATTCTCGGGCCAGCGTTTTGCACATCACATTGTCTAACCCACTGTGGAATCCCAGATGGAAATGATTTCACTTATCTCTTCCTCCCCCCTTTTTATTATTATATATTTTTTAATTTATTTTCCCTTTTGTTGCCCTTGTTGCTTTTTATTGTTGTTGTAGTTATTATTGTTGTTACGGATGTCATCATTGTTAGATAGGACAGAGAGATATGGAGAGAGGAGGGGAAGACAGAGACGGGGAGAGAGAAAGACAGACACCTGCAGACCTGCTTCACCACCTGTAAAGCAACCTTCAGGGGGGGAGCCGGGGGCTGGAACCGGATCTTTACGCTGGTCCTTGCGCTTCATGCCACGTGTGCTTAACCCGTCCCGCTACTGCCCGACTCCCTGTCTCTTCCCTTTCAAAGAATGTGGGCATCCTGTTTTGTTTGTTTGTTTGTTTAATGGTGTTATTAAAATTAGCATTTTAGACACTTCCTCATAGTCACATTCGCCATATTTTATCATCACTGTTGTTTTCAGTCAGATGCTTATTTTATAGTTATAAGAGGGATCCTTCAGAGTTATATTAATATCAGCCTTGTGTCCGTTTCTGACTAGTGCTGGTTGAAGTATTTCCAAGCTTAAATCTTGCTTTAAAGCACCTCATTCTACCCTTCCTTTTTCCTTCTCTTCAAAATTTTCCCTTCCCAACTTTCTTTTTTTTTTTCCTTTCCTCAATCTAGTCTATTCATGTTAGTAGCCTCTAGTGGGTTTTACTGCATTTACTTTTTTGTTTTCCAAACTTGACCTTTAGAATGAGCTGTTTTGCTTTTTTAAAGATAGAATTATAACCTTTTGGCAGCTGATAAAATTGTCATTTCTTTGTGTTTGTTTGGAGATTATTAGAAGACTCATAATCTCTTCCTGGAACCAACCCTTTTGATAGAACTTACTCACTTGCATATGAAGCCCAGCCTTCACCTACATTAGAAGACACCCATTTCTCTTTTTCCTAAGAGCTAACCTTCTGCTAAAGTCATATACTACCATTGGGAGGTAGCAAATCAAGCTGACTATGAAGCCAGTTTCAAATGGTAATTGTAGATTTGCAGTGAATCCACTTGCCCTGTAAGGTGGCTTTTTCAAATTGCATAGAATAGTTTGTAAGAGGACAGAAGCAAGAGAAAAATGCAGAGAGGTGGAAGGGCCAAAGCATTTCTGAACAGCTTTGCAGGCTTTGTGAAAACAAAACTTATTCTTGGGCTGTGGGAGTAAAGGATAGTTTTTGTGCTGAGTGACATGGTCAGATTTGCATCCAAAAGATTAACTATTATGTTAAAAATTGACAGAGGAAGGCAGGCGATAGCTTATGCTATAGACTAGCTGATAAGAGTCTTACGCTGCAGTGAGCCTCTGGGTTCAATTCCCAGGACCATCTGGAGCAACATAGTGGACACTCTTCTTGGGCCTCTATAGGACCTTGCTCTCAGTGTGGATCAACAATGGTAGGGACTGTCCCATTCTTCGAAGGGAGTTTGGGTCAACATACTCTACCACTTGAGGAAGATGTCCCTAGCCATGACCACAGAATACAGACCTGCAGGGATGCTCCTGTGCTTGAATATGGGCCCCAGGTCGAATTGATGGGGTGTATAGTTAACAATATTTATTTACTTTAACCATATTTGGGAGCTACTCTCTTCCCCGATCCAGTTTTCTAGTCCTATTTCCAACTCTGACACCATCTCCCCAGACAATACCTTTGGCCCCACCTGTATGTTAGCTGTTGGGCTCAGGCGAAAAGTCACTTTTTTTTTTTTTTTTTTTTTTTAACAAGAGCACCAGTCAGCTCTGGCGTATGGTGGTGCGGGGATTGAACCTGGGATTTCAGAGCCTCAGGCATGGCAGTTTGTTTGCATAACCATTATGCTACCTACCCCTGCTGAAAAGTCACTTCTAATACATGCAAAGTACACATGCACTCATTAGGTCAAGTGTCTCAGTGGGGGAAGGGGATTTTTACCTACTTGTTTGTTCTGGGTATGACCATAGAACCTTTGGTAACAAGCAAAGGCTAATGGGCTACTAGGTATCTTAACTGATCTGTAAGCTGAAAGTAATGGTATGTGGAATCCTGCTGGATAAGGTGCCTCTCCCTCTGCTTTATTTATTTGTTTACTTAGCATTCCTTTTAACTTGGTCTGAGATTGATGGAGACATTATCTTGGGCCTTAGAAGCTGTGAGCCATATTGGAATGACAAACACTTGTTGACAGCTTTGAGTAGATGAATAGAAAAACAGACTCTGACTCTGGCTGGTGTTTGTTTTTCTATTGAGTTTTAGGAAGAATGTCTGTTGCCATTCTTAGCATAGGCACTACCCTATCAAATTCAGTGTGTTCTGAGCCTGCTTACGAGCATCTCCAAAGCACATCTACATCCCTTTGACGTGGGTTATAATTAATGAAAGTAGCAATACAAAACTCATCACTTGGACCAATTTTTATTTCTCCAGTCCACTTTTGTTATCTCTTTGTCAAAATTCAATAGTACCCTTGAGTATAAATTACCTACTAGAGGGGTTATTAAAGACATCTTCATCTGAGCATTATCTCTCTGGAATAATAATAATTGCTACTATAAAAGTGTGGTATAGTAGAAAAGCACAGATCTCTTAATAGGTATCTAATAATTGTTTTCCCATTATAATAGTACCCTACATCTTCATGTAATTATGAAAAGGAAAAAAGCGGGTTTTTTTTTACTACATTATTAAATAAAACTATTAAGTTGATTCCCCAAACTGATGATGGAACAAGGATTAAAATAAAGTATTTATTTTGGTTATATTGATTTATGCCTTTTGTATACTTAAAGTAAGAATAGCCTTTCTATCATGAGCAAGTTCTTTCCTAATTATGGTGCATGAAAGAAAGTGATTTGGGATTGTAGCTTTTCAGCTAGCTAATTACATCTGTCTGCCTAACATCTTTGACTTTTTTTTTTTCCTCTTTCTTTTTCCCTCTGCACATTGCTCAACTCTGGTCTATGCTGGTTCTGGGGACTGATCTTAGAATCTTAAGAGCCTCAAGCATGAGAGTCTTTTGCATAGCCACTATACTATCTCCCTGGCCCTAGTCTGTTCCTTCCTTCCTCTTTTAAGATTTAATTTAGTTATTTCGTATGGACTGTGGGGGTGGAGGATAAAGAGAGACAGCCCAGGGCAGCTCTCTGTCATATGCAGTGCTGGGGATTGAACTCGGGGACCTTGTGCTTAAAAGTCCAGAACTCTACCACTGTGCCACCTTGGGCAACAAAAGTTTTCTTTCCTGTGGTGAAAACAGTTCTTTTGGATCGACTGGGATACTGTACCATTGTATATCTTCACCAGTACTCCTCCCTCATCTCTTGTTCATGATGCATTTATGGCCATGATGGTTCTGGGCTTCTCTTTTGGAGCTGTTAGGAAATAAACTTCCTGCTAGTGGTACTTAGAGGGAGGGAGAGTTAAGACAAGCAGTGCAGTCAGTAGATGGAAACAACACTGAATCTAGTCATTTCTAAATGTGAGCAAAATGCTCTTGTGTGGTCTGGGAGGTGGCACAATGGATAAAGCATTGGATTCTCAAGCATGAGGTCCCGAGTTCAGTCCCAGGCAGTACATGTACCAGAGTGCTATCTGGTTCTCTCTCTCTCTCTCCTCCTATCTTTCTCATTAATAAATAAATAAAAATATTTTTAAAAAGAAATAAAACCCACATTTTTTCTTTGAGTTTCTACCCTCTGTAACTCCAAGAATCTAAATATAAGCCGCCTAGATGACAAGAAACATGAAGCAGTTGTCGACTGATTGGGAAGGAAGACGGTAAAGTAGATAACCTGAATAAAAAATGAGGGTTTAAAGTAAAAACAATTTCAGAAGACTAACAGATTTGTATAAGGAGGAGACTGAAAGAAAAACTTCATGTACAATAGACAGAAAATACGAGGGGAGTCGGGCTGTAGCGCAGCAGGTTAAGCGCAGGTGGCGCAAAGCACAAGGACCGGCATAAGGATCCCGGTTCGAACCCCGGCTCCCCACCTGCAGGGGAGTCGCTTCACAGGCGGTGAAACAGGCCTGTAGGTGTCTATCTTTCTCTCCTCCTCTCTTCCCCTCCTCTCTCCATTTCTCTCTGTCCTATCCAACAACAATGACAAGAATAATAACTACAACAATAAAACAAGGGCAACAAAAGGGAATAAATAAATAAAATAAATATAAAAACATTTTTTTTAAAAAAACAGAAAATACATTGTTTACCGAAAGAAAAAGGCAAGGTGTTCACTTCTGTAATACGTTACTCTGTGGACTGTGTACAGGTAGCGCAGCGGGTTAAGCACACGTGGCGCAAAGCGCAAGGACTGGCGTAGGATCCCGGTTCGAGCCCCTGACTCCCCACCTGCAGCGGGGGTTGCTTCACAGGCAGTATAGCAGGTCTGCAGGTGTCTGTCTTTCTCTCCCTCTCTCTGTCTTCCCCTCCTCTCTCCGTTTCTTTCTGTCCTATCCAGTAGTGGTGCCCTAGAGCTCAGCTGCTGTGTTCCAGACTTCAGTTCCCCTAGTTGATGACTAACTTGGAAGAATATAGAAGGGTGAATATCTGTTTTCATCCAAGTCAAATAATTCACTAGAACTCCTGAACTGTGCATACATACACACAGAGAGACTTGAGAATTTCCAATTTAGTTATTTAAGCAAGAGATTCTGTTTTATATTATTGACAGATAATGCCGTCCTTGCATTTAAAGAACACGATTTGTAACTGAATCTCCATTAGTCCTGTGAAATTAAATTACTAAGTCATGAAGTTTGGAAAGATTATTCCAAACACTTGTAAAATGTACTTGAATATTAGAGGAATATAGTATAAACAGGTGAACATTTCCATAATACATAACTTTAATTCAATAAAGATTATAGACTTATAGGTAAAGAATTTTCAGCATCTATAATTTTTAAATGAGTGTAATACTATCTACAGTATATTTACACTGATGTCTCAGTAAGTTAATGTTGAATGCCTAGTTCTAAGAATTACAAATCCACATGTCTCCATAAGCCTGCCTTTTAGCTA